>NC_067433.1:14953962-15593480 GCF_009764475.1 Pristis pectinata
CCCTAATGTATCTGCCTCCACCACCTCTGCCGGCAGTGTGTTCCATGCACCCACCACTCTCTGTGTAAAAAAACTTACCCCTGAAATCCCCCTTATATCTTCCTCCAATCACCTTAAATTTATGCCCCCTCGTGTTAGCCATTGTCGCCCTGGGAAAAAGTCTCTGACTGTCCACTTGATCTATGCCTCTTATCATTTTGTACACCTCTATCAAGTCACCTCTCATCCTCCAAATGGAGCCAGATTCAGGAGGCTATGGATTTGCACCCCAAGATCCCTCCGTATATCAATGCTCCTAAGGGTCCTGTCATTTACTGTATACTTTCCTCTTACAATTGACCTCCCCTGTTCTTCCATGCAGCGAGAGCTTGTTGAAGGAAGGGGTTCAGGGAAACAGTACTGCAGTGAGGATGATTAAGGTGAGGGTTGTAGGATGAAGCTTGACCCCGGTCAATTATGTTTCCGGATCTACGGTAGGTGCATTGGTTAGGGCTGTGGTTTGCATTTTATCATGCAGTAGGTTGGAATGGTGACACGTTTCTGAGGATGCCCACATTTGAGAAGTATTCTCCGTTATCCCTTCCAGCTGATGAAGTTGGACGTTTTTGTGCAATTGAATAAAACCGGGTTCAAAGATTAGTGCTATCCCTTCTTGGACTTGATGTGGAGTAAAAATGATCCATTGTACCTTGAGAGAAGGGACTCACATTGTGAGCACTCTTATGCCACTGGGAGTGGGTAGTTGAGGAAGATCCTTGAGACATGGGAGGGAACCAGATCACCCAAAGGAAACCACCGTGGTCCTTGTAGAGATAGTACCAAAGGTCAGGATTGAACCTGGGTCTCTGGAGCTGTGAGGCGGTGGCTCCACTAGCTGGGCCACTGTGCTACTATTCTTGGTTCCCTTTTTGCAATGAATGCAAACCAGAGACCTAACAGTTTCCCAAGTTCTCTGCAACCCATCAGTGAAACCCTGACAAGTGCAGAGAAGCAGTGGAAGGGATGAATGGTCAACAGTGTAACCTCATTAGTAAAACTGTGGTTTCAGTGCTGGTTTCTTGAAGGACTCAACTTTGTTCACAGAAGTTGGTTCTTTCCTGAGCAAGGTTTGGAGAAAACTTTGAAAGGATTAATGCAAACCGTTGTCAGCCTTGCTGTTCAATTTAGAATCATAGAGTCATAAGTCATACAGCACAGAAACAGACCGTTCAGCCTAATTCATCTATGCAGACCAAGTTGCCTTACTGAGTTAGTCCAAATTTGAAGGCATTTGGTCCACCCCAATACAAGCATACATACCAGGAACAGGGCACTTGGTCATTTAAGCTTTCTCCAGCATTCAAATGATCATGTTGATCCGAAGCCTCAATCCCACATTCCCAACTACCCCACTTCCTTGTTTATCAAGAATCTGTTTACCTCTGCCTTCAAAACAGTCAAAGATTCTCCTTCCATTGCCCTTCGTGGAGAGAATTGGAAAGACTCTGATGGAATAGATTCTCAATGGGTCACTCTTTATTCTTGAACGGTAGCCACTAGTATTGGTTCTCCCATGAGAGGAAGCATCCTTTTCACATCCATCCCATCCATCCAGCCTCCCTACTGGAGCCGGCAGGTTTTCAGACTGTGACTTTGCAACAGTGGGGCCCAAAGGAGGAAATGGCTAGGCAACCTCAGGAGGAGGCAATCGATGCCTCAGCAACAGATCGTGACAGAGGTCCAGCTCACAAGAAGCCACTCCCTGCACCTGGACACAAGTGTCTAAGGGAGCTTTGGTATCAGGGTAGGTGCCAGGTATTGGCAGCTGCGAACTGGTAGACATGTCCCACTACTGGTTACAAAGGTGACCACCTTCCACACCCACCTTATACAATCTCGGCCACTCACAGAGGCACCAGGTGCACCAGCGTTGGAGGACGTCACCAGAGGGGTTGGTTCCCTTTGGAGTTCAGAAGAATCATGGGTGATCTTCCTGAAACATAAGATCCTAAGGGGGCACGATAGGGTCAACGTTAAGATATTTCCACTCGAACAAGGTGTCATGGTTACAAAGTAAAGAGAAGGTCATTTAAAACTGAGTTAGGTAAACATTTCTTCTCACAGAATGACTGCAATTCTCTACCCCATAGTTTTGTGGAGACTAGATCATTGGAGGTATTTAAAAGGGTAGATAGATGAAGTTTTGAAAGATCAAGGAATAGAGCTGGCACAGAGGAGGAGGTGAGCCCTGGGGCAGATCAGCCATGATTATATTGAATGGCGGGGTAGGCTTGAGTGGCCTACTCTTGTGTTCTTGGTTACGAGGGCTGGCAATACACCGCTTTCATTGGCCGCTCGGAGTGAGTGTGGGCTTGGATTTGCTGCTCTGCCTGACTTCCCACAGGTGTAGGGGGAGCAGACCTCAAGTATGGCTCAACGAACCCCCAGCCCACCTCAGTGTGATAGTAAAGGCTTCCATTTCTTTGGTGAGGACGGTTGTGGGGGGAGTGCTGTTGGGGCAGAGGGGCAAATCTGTAACTACAAGAAGGTCTGTCCACAGGGGCTCTGTTCTTTCTACCCTTGCTGACAACTGGCATGATTTACCCTGCACTCTCCCCTTCCCCTGATCTAAGCCCAGCTCCGATGACACAGTTGGGAATCAAGGGGTTAATTCAGCACACAACATGTCCAATAACCCCAATGTCACCCAACAAGCCAGCGGAATGATGGAGATGCCTGGGCCAATGTGGATGTAAGCCTCACCATCCACCTCTGCCAAACTCCCTGGACTGGTAATGGATCAGTCTTACACCACACAGCCAGGTGCCAGAGGTACTACAGCATCCTCCAGCAAGGAAGAGGCAACGGAAGAATATACTGGCAGTGTCTGAGGAGCAGCATGTATTGCTTGTAACTGCAGGGGTCAGTTCACCTCCAGGAGCTTGGTTATCTCTGGTGGAAACCCCCTCTTTTGCAACCACATATACAAGACTTGCCCAATCCCCTTTGCTCAGGGTCAGTTTAAATCCTATTCAGCAAATACCGAGGCTGCTGAGCAGAGTGATCCTGGGCCTGCTGACTGATGACAAAGTTATTTATATGTCCTGGTAAACCACAGAAACACCACTTCTCTTCCTCTGTATTTCACTCCCATCATTACAAACTTAGACCACTGAGATCATTGACAGAGAATTATCACCACCGTTTGCATCTGTACAACCCCAGATTCAACACTACATAGCTTGTGAGTCACTGGATCAGTGAGGGAACAGTTGAGAGGGAGAAGAGCTTCGATAAGAACTCTCAGCTCTGTCGCCCCCATGTTCCATTCTCTCGTTCACTGCGTTGCTCAGCATTTGATACAGGGGACAAAGAACTAAATAGTGACCCCTCAGGGGATCACGTGTGTCATGGATGGTGAAAATGCGATTCTTATCTGAAGTGTTGTGTGTGCGTTTAGCAGGTGTTAGTTAGAATTATTGCTGTAGTTCTGTAGTTTGCATAGCTTTTCTTCTAATTTTTTGTATTAGTTGTAGCAGTTTGGCACTAGATGTCCTTTTGCAGTGCTTTTAGCAAATAAACATTTGTACAATCAAAAAAAAGAACTGAATAGTTTGGAAATGTCAACAGTGAGCACGTTTAACTGCAGAAAATGCTGGAAACACTCAGCAGGTCAGGCAGCATCTGCGGAAAGTGAAACAGAGGTAACGTTTCAGGTTGAAGAAGGGTTTTGGACCTGAAACATTACTTCTGTTTCATGCTCCACCGATGCTGCCTGACCTGCTGAGTGTCTCCAGTATTTTCTGTTCAATAAGTTAATTTCCAGCATTTTCAGTATTTTTTTGATTTTCATTTAGTGTTTAACTGCCAATTGTACTCCTCTGTATCATCTTGCATAGCTCTAATTTTGCAAAGAAGCTTTACAGCTGAGTCTGTCAACTCCAAGTGACCGTTTCTGTTGAACAATAAGTGATAAAGTTAACAGATCCTTGGATCACCTTCATGTCCAGAAGCATACTTGGGGCTTGCACTAGTAACCATGGAACCTGCCAGTTACCATGGAGATAACAGGTCTCAGACTTAGCTGTTAGGTTAACACTTGCTTCCATCAAGTTAAAACTTTGGATACTGTCCTGAATCTCCAAAGAATTTTGGTTGGACATTTAAAAAGTAAATGGCTGGGACCTAAGGAGTGCTCATGTACAGAAAGACCTTGGGGTGCAAGTCCATAGCTCCCAGAATGTGGCAACACAGTTAGATAAGTTGGTGAAAAAGACATTTGCTATACTTACCTCTATAGGATGAGGCATTGAGTATAAAAGTTGGGATGTCATGTTGCAGTAGTACAAAGCATTAGTTAGACTGCACTTAGAGTATTGTGTACAGTTCTGATCACCACACTACAGGAAGGTTGTGGTAGCAATAGAGAGAGTGCAGAAGACATTCACCAGGATGTTGCCTGGAACGGAGGCCTGTAGCTAAAAGGAGAGATTGGACAGGCTCTGTTTACTCCCACTGGAATGTAGGGGTGATCTTATGAAGGTTAATAAAATTATGAAGGACATAGATAGGATAGATAGAGTCTTTTTCTCAGGGATGGAGAGTCTAGAACTAGAGGGCACAGGTTTAAGGTGAGGGGGAAAGATTTAAAGATGTGAGGGTTAAGTTTTTCACACAGAGGTTGGTAGTTATCTGGAACAAGCTGCCAGAGGAGCTGGTTTGGACAGATACTTAGATAGGAACAGCATAAGATATGGGCCCAAAGCAGGCAAATGGGATTAGTGTAGATAGGCTTCACAGTCAGCATGGTTGAGGGTTTAGTGTAGGATATGTGTAAGTGGTTGGCACAGACTTAGTGGGCCAAAGGACCTGTTTCCATGCTGGATTTCTTGATGATTATAAATTGAGTACACTCCTGTTTTAGGTTGAGAGCATCTTGACGTTGAAGATGGGCAGATGAAAGTTGGCACCTAGCCTGTCCACAGTAACCCCACCACAAATAAACATCCCGACCTGTATTATTGTCCAACTCAGGACACCCAATGAAAGAGGAGGAGGCAGTCCCTGGGTAGATTCAGGGTAAAGAGATCATGCTAATGTCCCCTGAAGATCTCAGCACTTTGTTCAAGGCTTATTATTCTGCACCTCGCCCACTTTTGTGTGTTGTGAAGCCAGCCTTTGCCAAGAATCAAACTAATTCCCTTCAGGTTGGTTGTAATGAGCCCAGCCTCACTGTGTGAGCTGAGAACTTGTGCAGTCCCTGATTCCAGGAGAGGGAAAGTTCTTTTCATGTGTGAAATTTTACTTTTGCTGGAGCAGAGGAGGTTAAGAGGGGACATGACTGAGATTTATAAATTCATAAGGGGTATAGAACATAGAACATAGAACAGTACAGCACAATACAGGCCCTTCAAGCCCACAATGTTGTGCCGACCTTTAAACTTTGCCTAAGACTATCTAACCCCTTCCTCCCACATATCCCTCTATTTTAAATTCCTCCATATGCCTATCTAGTAATCTCTTGAATTTGACCAATGTACCTGCCTCTACCACTGCCCCAGGGAGCGCATTCCGTGCCCCAACCACTCTCTGGGTAAAAAACCTTCCTCTGATATCTGCCTTGAACTTCCCACCCATTAATTTAAAGATAGGGTAGATAGGGTAGACTGCAGGAAACCTTTCCCCATGTCAACCGCGGATAAAGCTAGAGGAAATAGATTTAAGGTAAAGAGTAAGAGATTCAGAGGGGATCTGAGGGGGACCATTTTCATCCAGAGAGTGGCAAGTACCTGGAATGCACTGCCTGAAACAATGGTGGAGGCAGAGTCGTTGACAGTGCTTGACTACACACTGAAGGCAATGAACCAAGTGGTGGAAGAATGGGATTAATTCAGATGGGTACCCACTGGTTCAGCATGGATGTTGTGGGATGGATGGTCTGTCTCCCTGCTGTATTGAATCTGTGAAATAAAATCAGAAAATGCTGGTAATACTCGGCAGGTCAGGTAGATTCTATTGGGGAGAGAAACAGTGAAAATTTCAGGTTAACGTCTTGAAGTATTTGCAACATTTGTCATTTGGGTTACTTTTTTTATAAAATTTGAGCACCCTTCACTTTCCCCTTGAGCAGAGGCCCTGTCAGTCTCCCTCCACCACCCTCCTTCTCCTGGCTCAACACACCTCATGTGAACAACTCCCCCATTAACTCCAGCTCACTTCCTCTATATCAAAGCTGTAGCTGTGGGAACCTGTTTGGGTCCAAGCTATGCCAGTCTCTGGAGCAACAGGCCAATCTGCTGGGGAATTCAGAAGGTTGAGCAGCAGCTGTGGGAGTAAAGGACTTGTCGACGTTTCATCAGAACATCAGGAAGAATCCCTCTCCCTCCCCCGCGCCCCCCCCCCACAGATGTCACTCAAGCCGCTGAGTTCCTCCAGTAGATTGTTTGTTGCTCCAGATTCTAGCATCTGCAGTCTCTTGTGTCTCTTTTGCCTGTCTCTGAAGGGGTTAGGTGGAAATACTCTGCTTCCAGCTCAGATTCTTTCCTTTCATGACACCTCTATCTCAGGAGACATCCTATCAGAGACCTTGCCATTTCTCTCCATTACTCAGCAACTTAAAACAAGCTTGTTTTCTAAGTCTTCCTAGCTCTAATGAAGCGATAACTGTTTCTGTCTCCGCAGATGCTGCTTGGCCTGCTAACTGCTTCTGTTTCGATTTCAGATTTCCAGCATCTGCAGTGTTTACTATGGCCAGATTTTATTCTCCTATCAATTACAGCCCATTACTTTTCTGGTCACAATATTTAATTAATTGAATTGAAATTACCCAGCTACCATGGTGAGAATTGCATTCGGGTTTTCTGGATCTGTCCAGCACTGCAGAAACTCTGATTTTGCTTCTGATTCTGATTCAGATTTAGATTCAGATTAGTTTGTTGACATATACACTCGGGTGCAATGAAATTCCTTGTTCATGTGGAGCTCACAGAGTAAATAGTATACATGGCAATAATAAATACAATAAATACAGTAACAGCTGCAAAAGAGTACAGTAATGCAAACTGAACATTTGTTTATAGGTTTAAGGTGCTGGCAAGTAGGTATAGCGGAGATGTCAGGGGTAAGTTTTTTACTCAGAGAGTCCGTGGAATAGGCTGCCGGCAACGGTGGTGGAGGGGGATACGATAGGGTCTTTTAAGAGACTTTTGGATAGGTACATGGAGTTCAGAAAAATAGAGGGCTATGGGTAAGCCTAGTAATTTCTAAGGTAGGGACATGTTCGGCACAGCTTTGTGGGCCGAAGAGCCTGAATTGTGCTGTAGGTTTTCTATGTTTCTATGAACAAGTGCAAAAGGAAATGCTAAAATGTCAATAATAGAAGAGGTAGAATTAAGAGTCTGAGAACATGGCAGCACCACTGGGAAGGGGATGTGAAAAATGTGATTGGTTTTGCAGTCTGATAGCAGTGGGGAAGAAGCGGTTCTTGAGTCTGGCCGTCCGGGCTTTCAAGCTTGCGTATCTTCTCTGAGAAAGTAGAAAAGAACTCACTTCCACCTGACATTTTGGTTCTGGATGATGCTTAGTCAACGTGTGTTGTTTGTTTGCAGTGAGCTCTGCCTCCAGGCTACCCGGAGTACAGAATTACCAGGTGGTGAAACCGCGCAAACTCCACGTCAAGCAGAAACGAGAGAGTGAGGTACAGTGCAAAACCCAGTGACAGGCTTGTATTAACATCTCAACATGTGGCTGCTTCAATCAAAGGGGTCTTGGTGTGGAACAGGGATCCTGCTGTTACAATGGGATAAAGACAGCTAATGGTTCCAAATAAAACATGACTATAATAAGTCTTCTGTCCATGAGGAATAGAAGGATGGACTTCCAAGATAAACAAAGATAAGATAAGATATCTTTATTAGTCACATGTACATCAAAACACACAGTGAAATGCATCTTTTACGTAGAGTGTTCTGGGGGCAACCCGCAAGTGTTGCCACGCTTCCAGCGCCAACATAGCATGCCAACAACTTGTGTGGATGCCAAGAATGTGGATACTACAGATATCCTCTCCTTTACCCTCAATACATGATCCAAATAAACATGAATATGCCCACTAATGTTCTAAAGGTGTTGATAAACACACTAAAACATTTAAATACCCAAAAAGAAATGACATTAGCTAACAAACTACTTCTAGTAAAACTTACAAGCAGTGAATTGTTCATGAAATCACAAGGTGCAGCCTTGATAAACAATAAACAGTCTCTATTAGAAAAGTGCACAATGGGGAGCCATTTGACACAAGTGGTCTGGAAACTGGTCACCTGTTGATTTGGACAGTGATTGGTTCCTCAATGTGTATGTGCATATATATATATATATATATATATATATATATATATATATATATATAAAATATCCGAAAAAAATTGAAGTTGGACCAACCTTGTGAGTAGGTGAATCTGTGGATAACAGATCAATAGATAGCAAGGACTGAGTGTACAGCAGTCTAGGATGGACAGAGAGAGGAAAACATAGAGGAGTAATGGTGGGGGAAGTTTCTAACAGAATAGCAATACAGGGTGGCTTTAGTCAGTAAAGAAACCAGAAGATAACAGGCAGAAAAACTGAGAGCTAATGGTCCAGATTTGAATGGGAGAAGAGGTGCCAATCAAGCCTTTTCTCCACTTAATGAATTCTAAGTTCATTTTTCAATTTGCTCCATTGAGATCTTTTCTGTTGCAGGGTCTTTATCCATTGGTTGTTCGGTATGGAGTACCTGTAGAAGGCAAAGAGCTGGTCATACACCTCGAGAAGAATGAGTAGGTGGCTTTATTCCAAGAGTTGTTCCAGTATGTTTACATAGGAACCCTCAGAGGGTTGGTGACCTTTCCCAGTTTTTTCCTGCGATTGGGTTGCTCCTGACACATGGTGCCACAGGATAGCTTGCCCTGTGTTTCTGACCAGGACTTCTGGAAGATTCCAGAGAATTCAGGGGTATCTGTCAGCAAGGTACCAATGTCCATGGGTGATTAGGCTCCCAAGGTGTGGGAATGAAGGGAAAAGTAACTTTAGGGGAAGGATGCAGATCAAAGGGTGAAGACACAGGGCAAAGAGAGTCCTGCTCGTCATCCTATCAATGCAATGTTCAAGCTTCTCTTTATGGCTTCACTCCTGACATAACCAAGGCATTGACAGTGTGGATGCTGAGAGGCTGTTTCTCCTCAATGGAGAGAACAGAATGAGGGACATAGTCTCAGGAGAAGACCACAGCCGGTGACGACAGTGACCCATGTCACCTTCAGATCATCACCCTCCCTTCTTCTCCAGCCTCCCCACCAATCACCACACCATTGTCCCTGGACCCAACCTCCAGACACCTGATGCGGTGAGGTGCTGACTGCCCGAGGTGAATGTCTGGGGCAGGTGGATGGTTAATCCCTTGCCTGGAGCCTCAGAACCAGAGGTCACTCTCCTGGTTGGAGCCCAAGGTGAGCAGTCACTCTCCTGACTGAACCACCCAATCATATTGTGACTTCTGTCACCAGTTAAGGAGATAGACCTGCGCATTGCACTTTCTGTTGCTTCCACTACTCATATTAACCTCAGCCAACCAAAGCAGATTAAGTTTTGCCCCTTCTCATGTCTAAATCCCACTGTACCGTTTCCTCTCTCTCCACTTTACAGGGGTCTATTTGCCAAGAACTACACGGAAACCTACACCTTGGAAAATGGGACTGAAGTGCAGGACACCCCCCTCTATCCGGTGAGTACAGCACAAAACGTTCCAACCTAAGGAAGGTGTGACCACATTGTAGGGCACTACATGATTCTGTTTAATTCTTTTTATTAATCAGACTTACCTCTTGCAAGCTCAGGAATCTCCAAAGTTCTTGACAGTCTGTGAAATATTGGTCTGTTTTAACATTTGTTACGAAATCTCTGCTCTCTTTTCCACAAGCCTTTAGCTTGTGAGGTGACAGAAGTATAAGCCAGACATTTCTAATATTGATATTTTTTGATATTTATTTATTAGTCACATGTACACTGAAACACACAGTGAAATGCTTCTTTTTGTGTTACTGAGGATATGCTGGGGGGCAGCCCGCAAGTGTCACAAGTCTTCTGGCGCTAACATAGCATGCCCACAGCTCCTAACTTGTACATCTTTGGAATGTGGGAGGAAACCGGAGAACCCGGAGGAAACCCACGCAGACACGGAGTGAACGTACAAACTCCTTACAGGCAGCGGCGGGAATTGAACCCCGGGTCACTGGCGCTATAATAGCGTTACGCTAACCGCCACACTACTTTGCCGCCTTGAGCACGATCACCATTCAATGACTGACATGAGCATTGGCCGGTCCCTGTGACCTTTGCTTTCCAAAGCCAATCTCAGTCTTGAATATACTTACTGATGCAGTGAGGGCAGCACAGCAGCATAGCAAACAGAGCTGCTTCTTCACAGCTCCAGCAACCCAGGTTCCATCCAGACCTCTGGTGCTGTCTGTGTGGAGTTTGCATGTTCTCCCTGTGACTGTGTGGGTTTCCTCAGGTGCTCTGGTTTCCTCCCATATCCCAAAGACATGCAATTAATTGGCGGCTGTAAATTGTCCTTAGTGTGTCAGTGAGTGGTAGAATCTGGGGGTGGGGGGTAGTTGACGGGGAGAATAATTTGCAGGGGCGGAGGGAAATAGGGCTTGGAACTGATGCAATTGTTCTGTGGGAGTAAGCATGGGCCAGATGGGCTGAATGGCCTCCGGTGTTATAATTAAGTTTACGCATGAGCTTGTCGACAGCGGGGGTTAAAATTGTACAACCTCCCTCCTCACCCCAGGCTGAACTGGTGTTGATTTTAGAGACCACATTCCCAACTGCTTTTCAGACCATTGAGGTGAAACCTGTGAGAGTCTACAGACAATGTGTGCTGACTAGCCCAGGGCAGGAATTGTTATTGAGTTAATTATCTGTGTAAAAACAGGTTTCTTCATCAGGTTACAACATGTCCTGGAATGCGCCATTATGAGCAAAGACAGTCACAGCCCATCTGTAAACAAGATGTTCCAAATGCTGGTTATGCCTGTCATTTGAATCACCTTTTCTTAATTAAACAAGTTATGTTCATTCTTCAGAGGAATGTCGTGAACATAACCCAGCGAACACTGGTGACATTACTCATGCAGTGAAACACTTAGCCAGTGAGCAAGCCTGTGGTCAATGCCTGACACATGAATGATGAGGGCTATGTGGGAGGGAAGGGTTAGATAGATCTTAGAGCAGGATAAAATGCTGGCCTAACATTGTCGGCCACAGGGCCTGTACTGTGCTCTAATGTAATGTTCTAATGTTCTGTTACTTGAAGGCAGAATCGAAACCGAGTCTCTAGTGCTGTGAGGCAGCAGCACTACCTGCTGTGCTCTATGCACTCACTGACTATTCCAGGTGACTTTTCACATAGTGGCATGACGGTTCTCAGCTCCTGTCACAGTGTGGCATGTTCACTTAGATTCTTAAATACAAGCTTGTCCTGGAGTCATAGACACAGCTCAGAATCAGGACATTCATCTGCTCCGACTGTCAACCTCTCATTTTTACACTAATTCTACCTTAACCCATTTTATTCTCCCCACCTTCCCAACAACTGCCCCCAGATTCCACCACTCATCTACCCACGAGAGGCAACTTTCAGCAGCCAATTTGTTATTGGTATTGGTTTATTATTGTCACTTGTACCAAGGTACAGTAAAAAATTTGTCTTGCATACTGATCGTACAGGTCAATTCATTACACAGGGCAGTTACATTGGGTTAGTACAGAGTGCATTGATGTAGTACAGGTAAAAACAATAACAGTACAGAGCAAAGTGTCACAGCTACAGAGAAAGTGCAGTGCAATAAGGTGCAAGGTCACAACAAGGTAGATCGTGAGGTCAGAGATCCATCTCATTGTATAGGGAACTGTTCAATAGTCTTATCACAATGGAGTAGAAGCTGTCCTTGAGCCTAGTGGTACATACCCTCAGGCTCCTGTATCTTCTACCTGATAGGAGAGGAGAGAAGAGAGAATGACCCGGGTGGGTGGGGTCTTTGATTATGCTGGCTGCTTCACCAAGGCAGTGAGAGTCCAAGGAGGGGAGGCTGGTGTCCGTGACGCGCTGGGCTGTGTCCACAACTCTCTGCACCACCCAGCTTTTGGACGTGGAAGCACCCAGAGGAAACCTATGGAGTCACAGGGAGAACATACAAATTCTACATATTGTAGGAGGTCAGGTTGCTGGAGCTGTGAGGCAGCGGCTCTCCTCACTGTGTCACTGTGCCACCTTTCTTGTAACCTCATCCAGAAAGCTAAAGTACTTTACATCAGTGTTGTACATAGACCGTTGCAGTATAGGAAATGCAGCAGAGAGTTCACACACTATAAACTTCAACAAACAGAAATAAAGCTAATGACCAGATCACCTGTTTTGATCACTGGGAGAGGGATAAATGTTCCCCAGGACCCAAGGGAAATCCCCTGCTCTTACTACCATCTGTGAAATGGAGATTGAATGGCAAGGGTCACTGGATCCAAACTTAATCCAGCTCAAACTTGGTCGGTTGAGAAAGAAACCCAAGGTTTCTGGTGAATTGCATGTTCTGTGTGAGCGTAATATTGAGCTCCTTGTCATCAACCTCTTCTTAAGTGGATGTTTCTGGGTGACATGATTTGCTGACAATCCCATGCCTATTTTTCTGCTACATTTAGGATCATTGCTATTACCATGGTTACGTAAAGGGGGAGGAAGGTTCCTCGGCCAGCTTCAGCACTTGTGACGGACTCAGGTAAGGTCGGGGCATCTGCAAAACTTCCCTCAGCCCAGAGCTCTTCAGGAATGAAGAAGACATTCAGATAGGGGTGTACAAGATGATAAGAGGCATCGATCGAGTGAAGAGTCAGAGACTTTTTCCCAGGGTGACAATGGCTAACACGAGGGGACATCATTTTAAGGTGATTGGAGGAAGGTATAAGGGGGATGTCAGGGGTCAGTTTTTTTCACACAGAGACTGGTAGGTGCGTGGAACGCACTGCCTGAAGAGGTTGTGGGGGAAGATATATTAGGGACATTTAAGAGACTCTTAGTTAGACACATGAATGATAGAAAAATAGGGGGCTATGTGGGAGGGAAGGGTTAGATAGATCTTAGAGCAGGATAAAATTTCTGCACAACCTTATGAGCCAAAGGGCCTGTACTGTGCTGTAGTGTTCTATGTTCTATGTTCTATAGTCTTGGAGACATACAGCACGGAAACAGGGCCTTTGGCCCCTCTCAGTCCATGCCAACCACCAACCACCTATTTACATTAATCCTTCATTTTTTTATTCTCCCCACATTCTCACTTATTCCCAAAGATTCTATCATTCACCTACACACCAGAGTAGCCCAATTAACCTACCAACACACGTCTTTGGGATGTGGGAGGTGACTGGAGCCACCTGTGGGAAACCCATGCAGTCAGAAGAGAAGAGAAGATTTCTTCATTAGTCACATGTACATCAAAACACACAGTGAAATGCATCTTTTGCGTAGAGTGTTCTGGGGGCAGCCCGCAAGTGTTGCCACACTTCTGGTGCCAACATAGCATGCCCACAACTTCCTAACTCGTACGTCTTTGGAATGTGGGAGGAAACCGGATCACCCGGAGGAATCCTACGCAGACACGAAGAGAACGTACAAACAGACAGCAGCTGGAATTGAACCAGGGTTGCTAGCGCTGTTATACATTATGCTAACCACTGCACTACTGTGCCGCTCACAGGGGAGAAGGTCCAAACTCCACACAGACCAGCAATGGAGGGTAGGATTGAACTGGGGTCTCTGGCAGCGCTCTACTGGCTATGCCACCGACTTGTAGCAAGTCACGCAAGATTGGTCGAAGAATTTGATTTTTTCGGGCTGAATGGCTGGTTTCGGCTTGGCCTTTATTGGCTGCTTAAGATTCCGACCATAACTGGAAAGTCCAACGTTCTCTTTGGTTCTTTCTCTTCCATTTCTAGTGGTTATATCCGCACCAATGGCCAACGATATCTGATGGAACCTCTAAAGGAATCAGTCAGCAACGAACACGCGCTCTACAGATATGAGGAGCTCAGGCTGCCGCAGAAGACTTGTGGTGTGGTCAACACTTCATGGGACAGCTCAGAGCCAAAAGTGGAGGAGACCTTTAACTCTCCGAGCGAGGTATCTTAAACTAAGTCAGTGTTTTATCAGTGACGGTACTGTGTACTAACTGAAGGGTAGCAAGGCAAATTCCCCAACCCCTTGACTAGATTCCAGTCTGTAATAAAAGCTGAAAATACTGGAAATACTCAGGAGGTAACGCGGCATCTGTGGGTAGAGAAACAGAGTTAATGTTTCAGGTGACAGACCCTTCGTCAGAACAACATAGTCTAGGCAAGGTAACAGGGGGCTTTGTTAGCGGCAACAGTCAGTATGGACGCGATGTGCTGAAGGGCCTGTTTCTGTGCTGTATGACTTTATGACTTTGAAATAAGTGGTGGAGTGGGATTGATGGGATTGTTCTGAGAACCAGCATAGACTCAGTGGGCCAAGCAGCTTCCTTCTATGCCTTAAGGAACATTGAGAAATATAACTTTGGGGACCTCAACTGATTAAGTGCCCATGAAGCACAGTTTGGTGTTCAGGGATAGCCCAAGGAGTATTTCCATCAGCAGGTATTCAACTCATTTCTAACCTGTTCATCATTCTCTTCCATTCATTTCTTGGGATC
Organism: Pristis pectinata; assembly: GCF_009764475.1. NCBI lineage: Eukaryota > Metazoa > Chordata > Chondrichthyes > Rhinopristiformes > Pristidae > Pristis > Pristis pectinata. Next base: position 14,968,707 of record NC_067433.1, read on the forward strand.
AGGGCACCATTGGCATTTATTCTTCCGCCCTTGAGAACATGGTAGTGAGCCACTTTCTTGAATCACTGCAGTCCTTCTGGTGAGAGTACTCCCACAGTGACATTGGGAAGGAGTTCCAGAATTTAGCACCAGTGATGAGGAAGGACTACTGAAATATTTCCAACAGTGAATAAAAACTGAGGATGCTGGAAATCTGAAATAAACTCAAATGTCACTGGAAACACTCAGCGGGTCAGGCGGCTGTTCAGGAGTCAGGAAGTTATGTTGCAGCCTTATAAAACTCTGGTTAGGCTGCATCTGGGCTATTGCATTCAATTCTCGTTACCCCTTTATAGGAAGGATATGGAGGGTTTGGAGAGGGCGCAGAGGAGGATTGCCTGGATCCCAGGACATGTGCTATACAGAGAGACGGGACAAATTGGGTGCTTTCTCTGGAGCGGCAGAGGCTGAGATGAGACCTGATAGAAGTTATAAGATCATGAGACATAGATAGAGTAGATATCTGGTATCTTTCTCCCAAGGTCGAAATGTCTATACTGGAGGGCATACATTGAAGGTGAGAGTGGGGTTAGTTCAAAGGAGATGTGCGGGGCAAGTTTTTTATACAGGGAGTGGTGGGTGCCTGGAATGCGCTCCCAGTGGTGGTAGTGGAAGTAAGTACAATAGAGGTGTTTAAGGGACTCTTAGATGGGCACATGAATGTGTAAAGAATGAAGGGAAATGGACATTGTGTAGACAGAAGGGATTTGTTCAGTTAGGCGTTTAATTAGTTCAGAACAACATCGTGGGCCAAAGGGCCTGTTCCTGTGCTGTGCTGTTCTATGTTTCTCCCTCCACAGATTCCGCCTGATCTGTTGAGTGTTTTCTGTTTTTATTTCAGATTTCCAGCATCTGCAGTGTTTTAAATTTCATTTCCAGTCTGTATTGCACCATCAGATGCCCATTGTCCTTGCAGCAATTCCTTCATATTGGGGTTGACCCACAGTCTCTGGTTAATTGTTTGCACAGTTCTTGGTTAACTATTAACAATGGGAACATTGACAGTACTGAGAATCACCAGGTCATGTTGCATTTACTGTACCTTTCCATTGCAGAGGAATGAGTTCCTGAGGGCAAAGAAGTACATTGAAATGTACGTGGTGGTGGATTACTCAGAGGTGAGAAGGGCTCCTGCTGAATCGGGTGGTCAAAGCTGCCTCTGTTGATGGTGATTTCCCAGTCCCATGCGGTTTAGGGTGGTCTGTCGACCCCACTCAGTTTGAGCAGTGTTCCAGCATGTTTATCTCTGTCCTGCTGGAAATTCCACAGAATATCTCTGGGGGATGTAGGCATTTAGGTATTGAGGTGCCCCACTTTTTCTCTGTTAACACCTTGTGCCAGTTGCTACTAAATTCAAACTCTCATATTCTTTCTCTTCAAGAAAGAAAGATTTTCACTCTTGTTCTCCTGATGATCACTGGGTTTCCTCTGGGATGCTCCAGTTTCCTCCCACATCCCAAATACTCACAGGTTGTTGGGGTAATTGGCTGCTGAGCAAAAGTGGATGGTAGTGTCGTCCCGAAATTAATTTTCCCCTTCTGTTCACTGTAAGTAACACAGTGCCACAAGGTCAATTCGAACAAATACCTTTATTAGCAGTGCACCGCTAGGAGAATTCTCTTCAGCACTCACTAAGGGTCGCTTCCCGAGTTCTCCCCGCACAAAGGGCAGACAGACATTTGTACAGGAATTGTCACGCACATCCCATGCAAATGGCACTGCTAGTTTTGGTCAAGCTATAGAGATCCCGAGACAGCTATCACACCTCTTGTCTTAGTATAATTGAGTTATAATCAAGGCATTCAAAGGCAGGTATCACCCTTCATTGTTCAGACCAAGCCTTCACCTTGATGTTAATTACACCCAGTATCACCACCGTCTGACATATCGGAATGATCCGTTACCCGAAACAAAGGTAACATTCCAACCTAACTAGTGGGTCAGCAGCTTGCTTGTCCTTGCTAGAGAAATATAAATGCATATATATATTTAGTTTACTAGTTATAGGTATGGTTGCAATTCTTAACCCTTCACTTCCTCAGTAGGAGAGACGGAGGGTGTGAATTGTCAAGTAAGAGAGAATAGATTTCAGGGAAGTACGCTGCCTGAGGAAGCGGTGGAAGCAGATACTATCACTATGTTTAGGAAGCATCTGGACAAGCATCTAACTTGCCAATGCATAGAAGGCTATGGAGCTCAAGTTAAATGGGACTAGCATGCAACAGTTGGCATGGATGTGATGGCCCAAATGGCCTGCTTCCCTGCTGTAGTGCTCTATGATGCTACGACTTTGAAGTAAGTGGTGGAATGGGATTGGCAGGATTATCTGAGAGCTGGCATAGACTCGATGGGCTGATTGGCTTCCTTCTATGCCTTAAGGAAATATGAAAGATATACCTTTGGGGACGTTAACTGGTTAATTACTTTTGAAGCGCAGTTGTTGTTGAACTGTTGGAAACAAGCAAGCCCAATTGTGTTCAGCAAGCCCCCACACTCATTCGTCAGGGAATAAGCAGATTACCTAGGGTGGTGCAGCAGATCATACAGCTGCCCCACTACTCCAGTGACCCGGGGTTGAACCTGACTTCAGGTGCTGTCGGTGTGGAATTTGCATGTTCTCCATATGACTGCACGGGTTTCCCCAGGGTGCTCCAGTTTCCTCCCACATCCCGACATTGTGCATGTTGGTGGGTTAATTAGGTGCTGTAAATTACCCCTTGGTGTAGGTTGGTGGCAGGAAAATTGAGGGGATTAATGGGTTAATGAGAGAGAGAGAGAGAGAGAGAGAGAGAGAGAGAGAGAGGGGGGAGAAAGGGAGAGAGAGAGGGGAAGAGTGAGAGGGAGAGAGAGGGAGGGAGAGAGAGAGAGAGGGAGAGAGAGGGGAGAGAGAGAGGGGAGAGAGAGAGGGAGAGAGCGAAAGGGAGAGAGAGAGAGCAGGTTGTAAGGCAATAGGAATGGGACTGATCAGAGAGATGGCACAGATTCTTTGGGCTGAATGGTCTCCTATGTCATAAGAACATATGAAATAACGTAACATTATTGGCTGAGGGATAATTGACAGCTACAGCTTGCAAGGTTGTATTTGAAACAGAGTCAATGAGATCTCTGACAACCTTCTGCGAGAGCAGAGGGAGCCTCTGCTTTATGTTTCACATGAAATGCCATGCAGAACTTCCTCGTCACTGGACACAGAGAGGACACACTGTGCATTCAGCTGCTTGCTTTCAGTAGTCTTGATGGATTGAAGTCTAATAGCTCCTCTTCTTTTTGTTTTACAGTTCCAACGGTTTGGGTTGGCAGTGAAGAACAGGGTGTTTGAGGCAGTCAATCACATCAACCTGGTTGGTAACTCTAAAAGTTTAAACACCTGCGAAACTCTCCCTGCTGACAGACTGGACAGGAACATTCCCCATTACAGAGGGCTCTCTTGCACCACTCTGATCATGTCACCATGTTCTCCCCCTTTTGCTTCTGTTTGTTATACTTTTAAATTCTTACCAAGTTTCAGGAAAAAGGCAACACATCTAATTGCCCTTGCAACTTGTCCAATTGGCTCATTTGGATGTTTTGTCATCTCTGGCCATGGTTTGGCTTGGTGACCTTTCCCCTAAACCACTGCTTCAGTGTTACTCACCCCTTCCATCTGAGCCTTTCCCTGACCAGCCAGTGAGAGTGATGGCCCTTTTTGACTGCTAGTTATTGCTGTCTTTTAAACATTAATAAGAGAAGACTCCATTTAAATAACACCATACAGGACCCCTCCTTAGGATGCCAAACAGCCATTCAAGGTCTGAGAGTAGTTATTGTTGTGATAAGGGAAACACAGCATCTAATTTGTACACAGCAAGATGCCACAATGCATTAATGATGATGTTTTTCTTGATCAACATTGGTGGAGGATAACTCTTGTCACAGGATAACCCCACTTCTCTCAATTTGGTTCTGGGGAATCCACCTGAGAGAGAACACAGTTTAATATCTCACAGCTGAAAGATGGCACCTCTGACAGTGCAGCACTCCCTCAGCATCGCCCTGCCAGTGTAAGCCTAAGTTTTGAGCTCAGATCTCTGGAGTGGGATGTGAATCCATAATCTTATACCACTCAGCACCAAGTAATATGATTGCCCGACATAAGATAGTGTGCCCATAGTTATGTAATAGAGAGTGAAATCACCAAGCAGATTTCAATGCTTCCAGAGTTCCTGTTTATATCAGCAAGAACTGAATGGGCAACGACCTTCCCTGAGCAAATGCCTGTCAACTGGATAATGCAGATTGAGTTAGAATTTATCTGCACAGCTTGGCAAGGGCTTATCAGAATTAAATTGGAGAACAGGTTTGTGGTATGAGCAGAGATCAAGCAGTCAGAGTTTCAAAAGATGAACGGTGAGCTCAATGAACCACATGACATTCTCATGGGCTTGACCAGTGGATGCAGAGATGGTGTTCGCTCTGGCTGGAGTGTTTAGAAGCCAGGGTCATAGTGTGAAGGTGAATGGTCAGCCATTCAACTATGAGGTGAGGAGCAACCTCTTCACCAAGAGGGTGGTGAACCTTTGTAATCCTCCACCCAAGAGCCTCGGTCGCTGAGTATATTCAAAACCGAGATCGACAGTGTTTTGGGCATTAAGGTAATCAGGGGATATAAGATAAACCAGCCTCCCCTCCACTGACTACATCTACATGTCCCACTGCCTTGGGTGTTGGGAAGAGCCCTGCCAGCTAGTGCATGAGATGTTGGGCAGGGCTGTTCCATCCGGTGTGCAATGCTGCTGGAAAGACTAATGTTCAGAAGGTTACATGGACTTTCAATTGTTTCGCATCCCTTCTCACATAGAATTGGAGCAAATGGTTTACTGACATCTCCTTGTGTGACAGGTTGACGGAGCTCACAGCACCAACTTTGGAGGGAGTGAATATAAGTCAGGTTTTCACTGCATTGTAATCAATTGCAGAAAATCCAAAAACTTACATCTCTCTTTGCGCAGTTGTACAGGCCATTAAAAACACACGTGGCTTTGATTGGTCTGGATATCTGGTCCAGCGGAGATAAAATATCTGTCCAAAAAGACTCCGGTCAAACTCTACAAAACATGTTGAGCTGGCGTAATAAGGAGCTGCTGCCAAGGAAGGAACATGACAATATCCAATTCATCACGTAAGTGACAACAGCTTCCTTTCACTTGTTGCTTCATTCTCTTCTGCAAAAGGTCCACAAGAACGTTGAGGTAGGAAGAGAAGTAGATGGCAGTTCTGACTTTGGTCGCAAAAATCTTTGCCTTTTGCACCTTTCAACCCACATACACAAATACACACAACATGTGTGTGTGCACACACATACACATATACACACACAAACACAAATGCACACCCACACACATGCACACACATGCATGCACACGCACACATGCACACACACATGCATGCATACGCACATGCACATACACACACACTCACACACACATATGCATGCACATGCACACACTCGTACACAAGCATGCACACACATGTACACACACACACACACACACACACACACACACACACACACACACACACACACACACACACACAGAGCAAATAAAACTGGGTGGCTCTTTGCTACAGGAGGTTTTGCTCACTCCAAGATCTCTGCTTGAAATCCCAGTCAGTGTCATGTCGCATGGAGGCAGAAGCATAGAGATGGTGACGTGGCAATTAGAGCAGAGAAACAACCCAACTAGTCTCCGCCAACACTCACATCCACGTCCACCTCCTCCCACCCTGCTCCACCTCAGTCTGTAGGTACCATATCATTCTGTTCTTTTCTCCTTTGTCTGGTTGCATCATACACAAGGATGATGATCTCATGTCAGGTGATCTATTGATGTATAAAGTGGGACAGGGAGCAAATTGCTCAAGGGGATGTCACCAGCTGGCAATGGTGTGGAAAACATCAAGCTTTTCTCCTTCGTTTGTTTGCATCATACACAAGGATGATGGTCTCACGTCAGGTAATCCATTGATGTATAAAGTGGGACAAGGAGCAGATCACTCAAGGGTATGTCACCAGCTGGCAATGGTGTAGAAAGCATAAAGCGTCAAGACTGACACCTTGGATGACCAAACCATGGGTAGTGGTTTTCTGCAGGTTGCATCAGCTCCACTGTTCTGCATGGGTTACTCAGGAATGGGAAGTAAAATTACAGCATTTAATAAAAATAACACAGAACTGGTGAGAGCAGAGGTATACTTAATGTGGAGGATGGCAAGATGTCATCAGAAGATTACTGAATGGGCCATAAAATTAACTTTGGTGTAAATAAGCTTCCTTCAAAGCTGCATCTTGCCCTACCTCCTGTCCCCTTGCTGGGTCTGAAATCCCGCCATGGCAACTGGAGTGTGTAAAATTCAAGTTGTCAAGTCAATTTGGGACTTTGTGAAAAAGCAGATTAGCCTTAGTCGTGGTAACCACAAACAACTGGATGGTTATTAAATACACATCTGGTTCACTGACGTTCTTCAGGGAGGGAGGGAGTCCAAAACTGTGGGACATGGAAGGGGCTTGGTCGACCATGGTGGAGAGGAAACTTAGTTGCAGGAGGTATATTGGAAGCACTGACATTCAGTACAGAGGTGAGAGGGAATGAAACGTCCTACATTTGTTCGCTGATGTTTGTGGCCTTAAAACTATGCCTGATACTAGTGCTTCATTTTCCTTGTAGCCTCCTGGGTTTCCTCAGAGCGCTCCGGTTTCCTCCCATGTCCCAAAGATGTGCAAGTTGGGAGGTTAACTGGCCACTTGTAACTTGCACACATTCCGGGGGATGTTGACAGGAACGTGGGGAGAATAGGATTAGTGTACGTGGATGCTTGATGGTCAACAGAACCTCGATGGGCTGAAGGGCCTGTTTCCGTGCTGTGTGACTTTCTGACTCTATAACGAGAATGGAAATCCTTTCCATCTTTCTCACCTGAAGAAGCCCCACCATTTCAGAAAGACAGCTGTGATGTTACAACTGTGAAAGCGAAGGATAACCCCAGAGAAGAAAGATGTCTAAGTGCAAAGTGTCACCTCCTTTTTCCAGTTACGTGGATTTTGATGGAGATACCATCGGCTTGGCTCAAGTGAGTGCAATGTGCACAGGTGGCTCTGGAGCGATTAATCAGGTACGCTTCACGTTCAGATCAACATTGGTATTGCATGTGCTTTATTGTCACATGTACCGAGATGCATTGAAAGAACTTCTGTTTGTGTGCCATCCAGATGGATCTTGCCATATGTCGTGCTTTTGTGGAACAGGCTTGTTGGGCTGAATTGGCCTAAATGGTTCTCACGATTGATCCTAATAGGATGCCGGGTGAGCAGGGCTCGACATCAGTTAGGCTGCAGCGTTTCAGATGGGTTTGCGGATGACTGATAGTTGGAGGAGAAGGTTGGAGCAGTTGGAGATGGAAGGAGCAAAGGCCAGGATGTGGGTTTCAGCAGCAGATCAGTGGAGGCAAGGCTAGAAGACATGGCGGCACCAAACTTAATTGCACAAAAGAGGAGCAAAGGGTATTGGTATTGGTTTATTATTGTCACTTGTACCAAGGTACAGTGAAAAACTTGTCTTGAATACCAATCGTACAGGTCAATTCATTACACAGTGCAATTACATTGAGTTAGTACAGAGTGCATTGATGTAGTACAGGTAAAAACATTAACAGTACAGAGTAAAGTGTAACAGCTACAGAGAAAGTGCAGTACAATAAGGTGCAAGGTCACAGCAAGGTAGATCATGAGGTCAGAGTCCATCTCATCGTATAAGGGAACCGTTCAATAGTCTTATCACAGTGGAGTAGAAGCTGTCCTTAAGCCTGGTGGTACGTGCCCTCAGGCTCCTGTACCTTCTACCTGATGGAAGAGGAGGGAAGAGAGAATGACCCAGGTGGGTGGGGTCTTTGATTATGCCGGCTGCTTCACCAAGGCAGCGAGAGGTATAAACAGAGTCCAAGGAGGGGAGGCTGGTTTCTGTGACGCACTGGGCTGTGTCCACAACTCTCTGCAGTTTGTTGCGGTCCTGGGCAGAGCAGTTGCCATACCAAGCCGTGATGCATCCTATCGTACATTGATAAAAGTTGGTGAGTGTCAAAGGGGACATACCAAATTTCTTTAGCCTCCTGAGGAAGTAGAGGCGCTGGTGAGCTTTCTTGGCCAGCAAAGCGAAAGGTAACCTTGTGTAAGAGTGTGCTGAGCACTTCCACCTGCAAGTATTGAACTCATTTCAAACTTGTTCACCAGTCTCTTCCACTGAGATCCGGAACCACAAGCATCCACATTCATCTCTGAGCAGGTGGTGTTAGACCACCATCCTGAGGCACTACCATCCTTCAGGTGAAAGTGCTCCCCCTGTGCAGGAAGGCAGGTCCAGGATTTAAGGCAGTGATGATGAAGGATCTGTGACATATTTCCAACAGTAAGTGGAAATTCAAAACAACCGCAGGAAATCTGAAACAAAGCGGAAAATGCTGGAAACACTCAGCAGGTCAGGCAGCATCTGTGGAAAGAGAAACAGAACAAACGCTTGAAGACTTCTCGGCAATTTCTGGTTTAATTTCAGAAACATTTTTAAGTCAGGATGGTGTGCTACTTGCAGGGGAACCAGCCGTTGGTGGGGTTCCTCTGTGCCTGCTGGCCTTGTCCTTCCTAGCAGTAGAGGTCGTGGGTTTGGGAGGTGCTGTCAGATTGGCCATGGTATGTAACTCCAAAATGATTTCGTTCTCAGGATCACGCATCCAATGTCCACGGGGTTGCCTCAACGATGGCACATGAGATGGGCCACAACCTGGGGATGGATCACGACGATAATGCTTGCTTGTGCAATTCCAACGCTTGCATCATGTCTCCAGTCTTAAGGTAAGTGTGATTCATTCCCTCCACCCTTGACACAAGGGCTTGCACGGTGGCAACAATTCAAAGGGCTGGGAGGGCACTGACTGCACTCGATAACCAGAGTAATTCTGCCTTCAGACTTCATAGACGAGAACCAAGAGGTGGATGAATCAATGGGGACATCAAACTGACCCAGCAACAAAAAAAAAGAGCTGGAGGAACCCAACAAGTCAGGTAGCATCTATGGAGGAAAATGGACAGTCAAAGTTTCAGGTTGAGGCCCTTCATCTGGTCTCAACCCAATACATTGTCTGTCTGTTTCCATCCACAGATGCTACCTGACCCGTTGAGTTCCTCCAGCACTTTTTTCGTTGCTCCAGATTCCAGCATCTGTGGTCTCCTATGTCTCCATCAAACTGATCCCGTCTTTGTGCATGAGCAAGAACCAGAACAATTTGGCGGACTTTGGTTCAGATAAGTGGCTCTGTAGCATTTTCCTTGCTGAGCAAACATGGGTGTGAACGAGCAGAGATTTGTTGGATGTGATAATCAAAAGTAACATGGCACCAAGCACACTGAGGCAGCTCGTGCCCCTGAAGACCAGAGATGTGGGTGAGTTGGTGGTCAGAAGCTTGTGGGACTGTCCCACTGCAGAGCACAATGATCCAGGCATGTGCTGTACTGCAGTACTGAGGGAGTGCTGTACTGTTGCAGGTGGTGAGACATTAAACCAAGGCTCTGGTCCTCTTCCACAGGTTGAGTAGCAGAGATGGAGGCAGGGTAGGACGGAGGGAAGTAGGGAGGCCGGGGTGGGATGAAGGCTGGAGGCAGCACGAGGCCAGGGAGGGAGAGAGGCTGGAAACGGAGGGAGGCCACTGAGGAAGGGAGGCTGGTTAGAGAGGAAGGCTGTCTCCGTGATTGGCAGACTCAGGACCAAATATCCAAGGAAAAGTTCTGAAGTCAGTGAGGACTTGCTCCAACTGCAGTCCTTGGTCATTGATACCTCCTTCTTCGCCCGTCTTCCCTCAAGTGTGTGTTGCTCAACAGGTCAAAATCATCCACTCTCCATCATCTCACAGGACCACATCTGCAGCTAAAGGCTTTGGAAACTTGTGAGGCCATGTACTGTAAGTGCTGTTTCTCCTTGTCCACAGCTCTGTTTTACCAACGGAGTTCAGTTCCTGCAGTCACCAGAACTTCCAGCGCTTCACACTGACACAAACAGCTTCCTGCCTGAGGGATGTTCCCCACCTGGATGAGATTGTGGCAGCACCCATCTGTGGGAACCACTTTGTGGAGAAGGGGGAGGATTGTGACTGTGGCAGGCCCAAGGTAAGGATGAGCTCACTCCTTCAGCTCTCTCAGCCTAAGAAAAGTCCTTCAGCAAACCAATTTACCTGACTGTATGTAAGGATGTCAGAACAAAAGAAAGAGGAACAAAAATGGGCCTGCTTCCGACAAAGGTATTGGTATTGGTTTATTATTGTCACTTGTACCGAGGTACAGTGAAAAGCTCGTCTTGCATACCGATCGTACAGGTCAATTCATTACACAGTGCAGATACATTGAGTTAGTACAGAGTTCATTGAGGTAGTACAGGTAAAAACAATAACAGTACAGAGTAAGGTGTCACAGCTACAGAGAAAGTGCAATGCAATAAGGTGCAAGGTCACAACAAGGTAGATCGTGAGGTCAGAGTCCATCTCATCGTATAAGGGAACCATTCAATAGTGGGATAGAAGCTGTCCTTCAGCTTGGTGGTACATGCACTCAGGCTCCTGCATCTTCTGCCTGATGGAAGAGGAGAGAAGAGGGAATGTCCCGAGTGGGTGGGGTCTTTGATCATGCTGGCTGCTTCACCAAGGCAGCGAGAGGTAAAGACAGAGTGCAAGGAGGGAGGGCTGGTGTCCGTGACGCGCTGGGCTGTGTCCACAACTCTCTGCAGTTTGTTACGGTCCTGGGCAGAGCAGTTGCCGTACCAAGCCGTGATACATCCAGATAGGATGCTTTCTATGGTGCATCGATAAAAGTTGGTGAGTGTCAAAGGGGACATACCGAATTTCTTTAGCCTCCTGAGGAAGTAGAGGCGCTAGTGAGCTTTCTTGTCCGTGGCATCTACGTGATTTGACCAGGACAGGCTATTGGTGATGTTCACTCCCAGGAACTTGAAGCTCTCAAACCTGTCGACCTCAGCACCGTTGATGTAGACAGGTGCATGTACACAACCCCCTTTCCTGAAGTCAATGATCAGCTCTTTTGTTTCGTTGACATTGAGGGACTTCAACCTGAAACTTTGTATCTGTTTCCCTTTCCGCAGATGCTGTCTGACCTGCTGTGTTTCTGTTTCACTTCAGACTTCCTACATCTGCAGTTTTTTTTAACCTTCCATAAAGGATGTTCTGCTTATTGTTCCACCTCTGTTTAGCTGCTTGTGTAAACAGCAAGAAAGTATTGTCAATCTCAGCCTGGAATTGGATTAGATTAGATTAGTTTATTGTCATATACACTAGGGTGCAAAGAATCAGCCTCCATGCCCCTCTGGGAGAGAGCTCCAATCAATCTGACAGAAGAAATTGTTCCTCTTCTATATCTTGAAGAACCAATTCTTCATCATGGCCTACCTCTTAATTCTAGGTTGCCTCAAGATAGAAAGCATCTTCACAACATCTACCCTCTCAAGTTCTCTCAAGTTCTTGTATATATTTTACTGAGAATGCCTCTCAGTCTTCTGAACCCCAAATATTGAGCATTACTCAATCTTCTCAATTTTTCTTCACAGAATAAGGGATCCCAGGGATTTCTTCACAGAATAAGGGCTTCATCCAAGGGATCTATCTGGTTCTGAAACAACAATAAATCAGCTGGAGGAACTCAGCAGGTCAATCAGCATCTGTGGGGGAAAGGAACTGTCAACGTTTCGGGTCGAAACCCTGCATCAGGACTGAGAAGGGTCTTGATGCAGGGTTTCGAACTGAAACGTTGACAATTCCTTTCCCCCACAGATGCAGCTCGACCTGCTGAGTTCCTCCAGCTGATTTATTGTTGCTTCAGATTCCAGCATCTGCAATCTCTTATCCAGTTCTGAATCTTATTTTGCTTGGTCAGTGGTTTGTACATAGCACTTTTAACAATCCACAAACACTTTCATTCTGTTGATGAATGGCAAAAGGGTTCATAAAGACATGTTTCTCTTGTCATGATGCATTTGATCCTCTTCAGTTCTTTGGTAAATTATCAACTTTATAACTCTTCCAGTATATTTCAATATTTTAGACCATTCCTTCTTCCCATCCCTTCCTTGATCTTGCAGCATGTAAGAGATCCACGATCCTGAGAAGGGCAGCAGATAATGGCAGACCATGCCGGGAGCAGATAATTGCAAGGTCTGCAGGATGGCAGGAGAGGCGGGCAGTCTCCTGGCAGACAGTTGGTGGACTAAATGGCCTCTATCTATCAATAGTTCACTGTGTAATGAATTGATCTGTATGAACGGTATGCAAGTCAGGTTTTTCACTATAGCTCGGTACAAGTGACAACAATAAACCAATACCAATACCAATTGTGTCTATGCTTGTCCACGAAGAACTACCTGATCCCAGTTTCCAGCTCTCAGTGCAGGTCACAGCTCTTCAAGGTCACTTCTGTCTGCTCTCTGAATGTGGTGAGGGGTTCTGCCTCCATCGCCCTTCCAGCCAGCCCCAGCAGTGTCAGGAAGTCAATTGTCAGATGTTGTGCCGACCTATATAAACCTACCCCATCATTAATCTAACCCTTCCCTCCTACACAGCCCATAACCCTCCATTTTTCTTACATCCGTGTGCATATCCAAGAGTCTTTTAAGTGTCCCTATTGTATCAACCTCTACCACCACCCCCAGCAGTGCGTTCCAGGCACCCACCACTCTCTGTGTAAAAAACCTACCTCTGACATCTCCCCTAAACTTTCCTCCATTCACCTTAAACAGATGTCCTTTTGGTATTGGCCATTGGCACCCGGGGGAAAAGGTGCTGGCTGTCCACTCTGTCTCTGCCCCTCTTAATCTAACTCACCTCTATCAACGTGTGTGTGGATGAGTGTAGTGGTAACTTCCCCTAATGATGTGCTGTTACCCACAGGAATGCCAGAACCCTTGCTGTGAGCCACAGACATGCAAACTGAAAGAGGAAGCACAGTGTGCTGATGGAGAATGCTGCCAAGATTGCAAGGTACGTCCAATACATTCAGTCAGCTTTACCTTCCTTCAGCCGGTGCAGCTCTCTGAGCTTGGTTTTCCATTCTCTGTATCTCCTTACATCACCCTGCATCTCCTAACTCCCTGTATTTTCTCTTCCTCTGTCTGTCTGTGGGTCTCTTTCTACATGTGTATCTCTCTCTCTCTCTCTCCCTCTCTCTCTCTCTTTCTGCCTTGATTATTTTTATCGCTCTTGCTCTCTCATTAAGTTTTTTTTCTCTCTCTGCTTTCCCAGAGTCATAGAGAGTTACAGCACAGAAGTGGCCCTTCAGCCCACTGAGTATATACTGACCATCAAGCATTCATTTTTATACTAATTCTCCCCCCAATCCATTTTATTCTCCCCACATTCCCAGCAACAACCCCCAGATTCTACCCGTTACCTACACACCAGGGGCCGAATAACCTACCAATCATCACGTCTTTGGGATGTGGGAGGAATCGGGAGAATCCAGGAAAACCCACACAGTCACAGGTAGAACATGCAAACTACACACAGGCAGCACCCAAGGTCAGGATTAAACCTGGGGCACTGGAGCTGTGAGCTCCACTAGCTGCATCACTGTGCCACTCCATTTTCCTGTATTCTCACCTCTATTCCTCCTTTCCTATGTTTCTGCCTCTTCCCTTCCCTCTTTCTCTGTTGTTCTCTCTCTGTATTTCTCTCCCTCTTTCCCTCCCTCTCTTTCTTTCTCTCCCACTTTGTCTTTCCCCTATCTTTCTCTGTATTATCTCTTCCTCTCTCTCTCTCTGTCTCTTTCTAGAGGTGTATCTCTCTCTTTTTCCCCCTCTCTCTTTCCCTCTCCCTCCCTCTTTCTCTCTCTCCCTCTGCCTCTCTCTCTTTCTCCTCCTCTCTCTTTCCCTCTCTCTCTCTCTATCCCTCTTTCTCTCTCTCCTCTTCTCTTCCTCTCTCTCTCTCTCTCTCCTTCTTAATCCTTTTCTCTATTCCTGTCTCTTTTCCATGCTCTGCCTCTTGATATCTTTCTCTCTCTGTCTCTCGTTCACTCTCTCCTTCTTCCCCCTCTCCGTCTCTCTCACTCTCTCTTCCTGGCTCTGCCTCCCTCTCTCTGTCTCTCACATTCACCTTTGGGCATGTTCCTTTGTGAACTAAACCCACACCGTACAGAAGTGAGGGTCCTTGTGCGGGAAGAGACTAAATCCACTTTGTCCATTGTTCCTAGATCAAAGTCGCAGGCTCGCTGTGCAGGAAAGTGAATCACGAGTGTGACCTTTCAGAGAACTGTGATGGGAAGTCCAACAAATGCCCACAAGACACATTCCGGCAGAACGGAACCCCTTGTAAGAAAGGGATGGGCTTCTGTTATAATGGAAAGTGTCCCACTCACGAGGACCAGTGCATCTCTCTGTGGGGAGAAGGTAGGTAGATGTTCTTCATTCCTGCCCCAAAATGCAAGCTCTACCGAACCTCCACTGCCTGTCCCTCAACTCACCCCGTGCTTTCTCCTCTTAATCAACTCCTGATTTACCAACTGATAAAGCAACTTCTTTATTTAAAATTTGCTGTCCAGTCCTCTCATCCTGGTAAACTTCCCCAGCCCTGAAACCCTCTCCTCCACTTCTCCAACTCTGGCCTCTAGGTATCCCCAGATTTAATTGCTTCATTGCTGGCGGTCTTGCTTCAGTTACCCCTGTATGCTTCTCATTATTCCTCATCACATAGAAGGAGGCCATTCAGCCCATTGAGTCTATGACAGCTCTCAGAGCAATCCCATTCCCCACTTATTTTCTCTATAATCTATTCTCTTTCACATGCCCATCAACACCTGAATGAGTGCTTAAAGTGGATTTCCCTCTCTGAAGTCTCTGCCTCTCATTCCTCCTTTAAGGTGCTCTGTGCTCAGACAGCCCACAGGTAACTTTTCGATCCTGTGATCAGGACTAGGCAGGTGGGGTTGGAGTTTTTTAAATTGGATATCCAGTAATGTTCCTTTCATTCATTGTGGATTCACTGTGATATACTCCCTTCTCTACCATGAGTCAGCAACAAAAGTCATAAGTCTTGAACCAGTTTTTGTTGTTGACTAATTACTGTCATCAAGTGCAAGAACTGTGACCGGGAAATGAGGCAGACATTAGGATAAATTGCAACAGGAAATACCTAGTCCAATTTCCAATGGGCAAAACTCCAAAATGAAATGGATGTAACTGGCTTAACACATGCCCCAAGTTGCTATTAACATATTAAAACCACGTCCAGGTATTTTTACCTAATCTAATTTCTTGGCTTCTATCTCAATATATGGACCTAGAAATTCCTTCATACTACTCCAAAGTAAATGGTTCTCCACAGCTGAACATCAGCTTAGCTTGAAGTAGTGCAATACCTTGAACATTCAGAATCAGAATCAGATTTATTATCACTGAGAGGTACGACGTGAAATTTGTTGTTTTGTGGCAGCAGTACAGTGCAAAGGCATAAAAATCTATAAATTACAAAAATAAGTAAATAGTGCAAATAAAGGAATAATGGGTTCATGGATCATTCAAAAATCTGATGGCGGAGGGAAAGAAGCTGTTCCTGAATCATTGAGTGTGGGTCTTCAGGCTCCTGTACCTCCTCCCCGATGGTAGAAACAAGAAGAGGGCGTGTCCCGAATGGTGAGGGTCCTTAATGATAGAGGCCGCCTTCTTGAGGCATCACCTCTTGACGATGTCCTCGATGGTGGGGAGGTTAGTGCCCGTGAGGGTTATAGAGTCTATAACCCTCTGCAGCCTCTTGCGATCCTATGCATTTCAGGATATCTTTGCATGCAGAAAATTTGACTTCTAACTATACGGCAGGGTTTTCTGTTTGCCTCAGTACTTAATTCCTGGCACAGTACACCTCAAATAACATTCACAATAGTCCAATGAACAGATATTCTCCCCAGTGTGACTTTCAACTGTTCAACTCAAAGAACAACCAGGTTTCACTCACCCTGTCTCTCCCAAAATGGTGCTATTTGTAGGGCCAACACTCAAACTGTATTCTTTGTCCTCACTGAGATCCATCACACCCCTCCTCTACGATCTCAAATGCAACCTCCCATGTGTGCCTCAACTCATTTGCCAGTGGAGGCAGCCTCCCGCCAATTTGTCCAGACCCATTCCTACCTCTCGCACCATTGCAACATTCATTCATTACGTAGCATCACTCTCCTGCAGCTGGAAGAGTGCTGTTCATAGTGTGATATGTCCCTTTAAGACATGATTACATCTGCGGGAATTTGAAATGAAGCAATAGAATAGACCGCAATAAAACTGACATAGCTTAATGTTACTCAGGAAACCTGTCCTCTGAATCTTGTAATTGAGGATCTCAACTTTAATGAAACTTTTCTAAACAACATTTTCTAACACCCACAGTACTGTAGACCACATTAGAAGGTGGTTAAGCAATTTCTACCTCAATCCTTTGCCTTACATGATCCCACTTAAACAATGTAGTCTAAGTGAGATATGGATACAAGGTATCATAAATATGTGTTTTAACTGTGGTTTTATCCAATAACCTTTTGGCCGTTCCTGTTAAATCTGTTTCCACAGTCCCCTTCAGCAACATGCTGCAAATTATTAAGAAAAATGCTGTTCATTTTTCCAATGAGTTTCATTATAGCATGAACTCATAAAGAAAGGGGTGAAACAATCCTAAACAAAAATTGAGTCATTGCATAAGAGATGATGAAATAGATATCATAGATGAAAAATAATGTTAATAAGGAAACAGGTAAAGAAGTAGCGTAAGGAAGGAAGAGAAGACACACTAACTCTTAATGGTTTATTCCTCATTCATGAGGGGTGTAGACAGGGTGAATGTGCACAGACCTTTTCCCAAGGTTGGGGAATCAAGAACTCGAGGGCATAGGTTTAAGGTGAGAGGGGAGGGATTCAGTAGGGAGCTGAGGGGTAACTTTTTTACCCAGAGGGTGGTCAGTATATGGAATGAGCTGCCAGTGGAAGTGGAGGAGGCAGGTATATTAACAATGTTTAAAAAGTTCTTGGACAGGTACATGGATAGGAAAGGCTTAGAGGGATATGGGCGAAACGTGGGCAAATGGGACTAGCTTAGATAGGAATCTTGGTCGGCATGGACCATTTCCATGCTGTATGACTCTATGACTCGTACACATATATATTGTGAATATACTGCTTAACTCAGCTGAGTTATTCTGGTTGGTATCAAATAATTCTTGCGTCAGAGAGGGTAAAAAATTGGTAGAAGAGATAATATGTGGTGAGGGTCAAATGAATTGAAGGGTCTTTGGAGTTCCCAGTGTTATGGAATTAAAATATTAACAGTGTGGAAGGTCCTTTACTGGGTGAGTGGAGCATTATGTACTGCAGTGTTGTGGACAGATCCAGATGGACCCGTAAAGCATGAAATAAACTTGGATTTCTGTTGCAAGTAAAATGCAGCCAATGAAGCCCTTTTACAGCATAGTCACAACTGGGGATGCCTCATCCAACTTGTCTGCTGCAAGCTCCTATGATTAGCATTGTGATAAGGCCAGGTTTTCTGTTTTAGTTGTTTTGAAGACTATCAGACTCCTGAATCACTTACCTCTTTCACACCCCCTCCCCGGTGATACTGCCACGTTCGTGGACTCTTATCTCGACCTCTCTCAGTTATTCTGCTATTGTCACTTTGTCTTCGTTGCTTCAGATTGCACTACAATCTTTGCACTTTTCTGCTGTTTTGCGTTCATCATTGTATTTATTGTATTTATTAATTCCATGTATACTGCCTATTCCATGATATTCATGCAGACAAAGAATTCCAATGCATCCTGGTGTATATGACAGCAAACTAATTGAATCTAATTGAAGAGGGTATTAACACTGACAAGCAAGCTGCTATTGTGGTTGCTTCCACTGCTCTTTTATGCACTTGATTCCAGATTGTAACAATTTATGACTCCCTTCATTTGCCCCACCCTCGTCCTTCTGCCAATTACCTTAAACCCACGTCCCTGGGTCACCGGTACTCTTGGAGATGGGAACCAGTTTCTCCCCATTAATCCTCACAAAAACCCTCATAATTTAAAATCTTCCAGTTAGGTTCAACTCTAGCAGGGCTGCAGTACAGGATGGTGTCCAGTGGGATTTGCTATTTGCCAGAATATGAGGTCAGATGGATCAGTTAGTATGTGTGTTAGCATCTAACTGGCCGACAGGATGATACAGGGAGGATGTTCCTGGTTGCTAGGGATCCAGAAACAGGGCTCACAGCCTCAGGATACAGGGTATGTCACTTCAAACAGAGATCAGGTGGTGAACCTGTGGAATTCTCTTCCACTGGGATCATGCAAGCGAAGAGATTGACCTGGAAAATGCTTAAGGCAGTGGAGACTGAGTTGGTAAATATGTTCAAGAAAGCTGTAGATATATTTCTCAATGCTAACGAGATCAAGGGATAGGGAGAGAAGGTGAGAACCTGGTGCTGAAGTGGAAGATCCGCCAGGCTCACGCTGAATGTCGAGCAGGTCTGTAAGGCTGAATGGCCTCCTTCTGCTCCTCTCTTCTATGTTCTGGTGGTGAATATCATGGAGACACAATTGTATTCTAAATTCCACATTGATCGACAATGTAGCACTAAAATGAACATTTTTTTGTTCTAATTGTGTTCTTTCTTGTAAAAATTGTGGATAATTTATGTTTAATTTATGTTTTTCTTGTGAATGCTGCTTATCTGATGCTATGTGCCTGTGATGCTGCTGCAAGTAAGTTTTTCATTGCACCTGTGCGCACATGGACTTGTGCATCTGACAATAACTAGACTTTGACAATGTACTTTGTGCCACAATTATTCTTGTGGGTTTTTTTCTTTTCCATCAGCATCTCGGCCAGCATCCAGTCGATGTTTCCAAACCAATACGGTGGGTGATCAGTATCGATACTGCAAGAAGACGACCAAGTACCAACCCTGCAGATCTGGGTGAGTGTTCGCAGTGAAACAGTCACATATTTCTTTCCCAACTTGATAGCTGCTTAGTTTACCACACAATTCCCCCAGTCTGCTGTACACTCAATGTGTGTGAACTGAATTGTTGACGACAAGAAGTTCATTATTTTGCAACTTATTATGCCATAGAAGGAGGCTATTCAGCCCATTATGTCTATGCTAGCCCTCAGTGCAATCCCATTCCCCCCATTTATATCCCTGTAATCTAATCTCTCTCACAGACCCATCAACTTCCCACTGATTCTCCCGCCACCCACCAACACTAGGGGCAGTTTACATTAACCAATTCACCTAGCATTTTTGGGAAGTGGGAGGAAACCCACACGGTCACAGGGAGAACGTGCAAACTGCACACAGAGAGCACCAGAGGTCAGGATCGAATGCGAGTCGCTGGAACTGGGCTGTAGCAGCTCTGCACTGCACCACTATGGAACAGAGTCCTTGCTTCACTGGAATCTTGGATCTCTCCTACTTGCCATACTCTTTTAAGTTCATCCCAGCCAAGTGCTCCTACACGTATCGTAACACAGTCCTGTGGATATCCGATGTCCTCTCCTTGTGGGATAGCATGAAGTACAGAGAGCACAGAGCATAGGAATGAACAACGTGTTATAAAACAGAAAATGCTGGAAATACTCAGCCTGTCAGGCAACATCTGTGGAGAGAGAAACAGAGCTGATGCTTCAGATCCCCGACCCTTTGACAGAACTGAACAGTCTGTTGTGTTTATGGGATGGATGCAGATTTCCTAAGATCTAACATTTACTAGTTCAGTAATGAAAGTTGCACAATTATATAGCTCCCTTTGTATCCTTAGTGACGAAGGCGAGGAAAGAGATATCTCTGGGAGTCGGACAGGCAGGGAGCTGGAGCTGAGACCAAGATCTGATCAGCTGTGATTTTGTTCAGAATCAGAATTATTATCACTGACTTATATGATGTGAAATTTGTTGTGTTGCGGCAGCAGTACAGGGCAACAACATAGAATTACTATAAATTACAAAAGTAAGTAAATAGTGCAAAGAAAAGGAATAACGATGTAGTGTTCATGGCTTCATGGACCATTCAGGAATCTGATGGCGGGGGGAAGAGGATGTTTCTGAATTATTGAGTGTGGGTCTTCAGGCTCCTGTACCTCCTCCCCAATGGTGGTAACAAGAAGAGGGTGTGCGCCGGGTGGTGAGTGTCCTTAGTGATGGATGCCGCCTTCTTGAGACACTGCCTCTTGCGACGACAGAGGGCTCTCTTTGGCCTAGCCCTGCTCCTATTCCTTATAGTCTTATCACAGATTGCTTTATAGTTGATAATTTGAACCCAGCAACACCCCTCTATTAGGAACAAGATGAAAGACCGATTCAGTCATTGGCCTTGATTAACAGATAAATATCAGCTGGATCACAGAGGAAATCTCCCCAGTTCCCTCAGCAGAGTGCCATGGGATAATTTTTTACATTCTCCTAAACCGGGAGGTGGCCTTTTAATTTAACATCTTATCCAAACAGCAGTAAAGCTCTCATTTACCAATGCACTGAAGTGTAGACTAGGTTATGTCCCCAAGTTTATTCATGGCAGTCACTGGACATGATTGTTAGTCCCTCAAAAGAAACCCCACAAAGCATTTGTGACTGGGGACTATAGCAAGAAAATGGGCCATATAGTCCACAGGTCTGTTCTGTTTTTAAAGAGATCACAGATGTTCTATACCTTAAATTCATTCCATGTCTAACAAGCTTGCCTTTATTAATCAAGGCATTAAGTTCAAGAGTCAGGAAGTTAAGTTGCAGCTTTATAAAACTCTGGTTAGGCCGTATCGGGAGTATTGCATTCAATTCTGGTCACCTCATTACAGGAAGGATGCGGAGGCTTTGGAGAGGGTGCAGAAGAGGTTCACCAGGATGCTGCCTGGATTAGGGAACATGTGATATAAGGAGAGGTTGGCCAAACTTGGGTTGTTTTCTCTGGAGCAGCAGAAGGTGAGGGGAGACCTGACAGAAGTTTAAAAGATCATGAGAGGCATAGATAGAGTAGACAGCGGGTATCTTTTACCCAGGGCCGAAATGTCTAATACTAGAGGGCATGCACTTAAGGTGAGAGGGGATAAGTTCAAAGGAGATGTGTGGGACAAATTTTTCACACAGAGAATGGTGGGTGCCTGGAATGCATTGGCAGGTGGTAGTGGAGGCAAATACATAGAGGTGTAAAAGAGACTCTTACATAGGCACAAGAATGTGCAGAGAATGGAGGGATATGGACCTTGTGCAGGCAGAAGGGATTAATTTAGTTCAGCATTTGCTTAGGTTCAGCAACATTGTGGGCTGAAGGGCCTGTTCCTGTGCTGTACTGTTCTATGTTGCATAATGTAAGAAAAATCATTCTCAGCATTAAAACTTGCACCGGACTCTCATTCTCAACAGCTTTTAGGGAGAGAGAGCTGTGGGTTACCACAGACCTTTCCTTCAGTGTCAACACAATTGGCAACTGGAGAGAAACATCTGGGCCAGTGTTTGGTGATCTCTCCATGTTCTATCTCCTCAGGGACATAATGTGCGGGCAGCTACACTGCGTCGGCGGGAGTTCAAAGCTGCCTTTCTCCACCGGTCGAATAACCATAGGACGAGATGTGTGCAATGTCTTTCTGGACAAGAATGGAGTTAACCCAGGACTGGTGCAAAATGGAATAAAGTGCGGAGACAACAAGGTAATGAAATGAATGGGAAATAAGGTGTAAATAACCCCCAACGCAGAGATAGAAGGTGGATTTGGATCTAGACCCCATGTTTGTTCCTTGTCTTTTTCAGAAGCGACGGTGTCAGTGTTTCTAGTCTGTGGTTTCGCCTTGGTTTGCCACTACTTTTCATTTCTTCCTCACAGAACCTTGCAGGACAAGAGGGGACCATTCAACCCATGGGCCATGTTTCCTGATACTCTAGGTTTGCCTCAGAAATGAACACAAGTGACTGCACTGCTCAAGGACAGGTCAATCTCCCTCTCAGAAACCTTGTCTCAGGAGGCTATCCCTGCTGGGATTAGCCAGATCTGTGCTTGTCAAGAATAGCTCTGCTGGCAAAGTGGGGATCAATGCAAATTATTGCTTCACAGCTGGGCGGGCGGCATTGATCACTGTAGAATCAGAACATGGGTACCGGGCCTCTGTCCCACAGTGCAGAGCGTCAACCTCCCATCTGCACCAATCCCACTTTTTATTCTCCCCACATTCTCATCAGCTCCCCACAGGTTCTACCACTCATCAACGCACTAGGGGGCAGTTTACAACGGCCAATTAACCTACCAACCTGGGATGTGGGAGGAAACTGGAGCACTCGGAAGAAACCCACGCGGTCACAGGGAGAACGTGCAAACTCCACACTGACATGCACCCAGGGTCAGGATCGAACCCAGGTCTCCGGTAGCCGTAGGGCAGTTGCTCTACCAGCTGCACCGCTGTGCTATGCGTGGGACCCAAAAGTGCTGTCATTTGTAAAGGGCACTCACACCCTTTCAGGTACCTCCCTGGTATCTTCCTGCCACCTGTGCCCAAGGAAGCCACGTCCTGTGACAGAACTTTTGCAGGTTCCCCTTCCCTCTGGAAAAACTCTGCCTCCACTCCCCGTTGCTGCCCTGACTCCTCATCAACACGCCAGTAGCTGAATCAGTACTGATGTGTGACTACTGACTGAGGTCAGGGCTGTGAGGAAAGTTGTGACCAACACAGGTAATTCACCCCCTAACGTCCACTGATCAGGAAACAGAGCCAGGCTACCCAAGGAACCTTGCGCAGTTTTTGAGCTGAGGCTAATAAATTTCACGATTTTGATAGCGCTTTTTGGAACTGATTGTTGACACTGTTTTAATGACAAATAACATACTTCCAGACAGAAACTCCCCTTTGTTGACCTGAATGAACAAAGCACATACATAGGCATGTTCATGTGACATGACATGGAGCAGATAATTATAGAGTAATACAGCATGGAAGCAGGCCCTTCGGCCCAACTCATCCATGCTGACCAAGGTGCCCACCTAAGCTAGCCCCATTTGTCCGCTTTTGGTCCAGATCTCTCCCGGTCCTTGTACTTATCCAAATGTCTTTTAAGTGTTGTTCTTGTACCTGCCTCAACTACTTCCTCTGGCAGCTCGTTCCATATACTGTGTGCACCACCCTCTGGGTGAAGAAGTTGCCCCTCAGGTTCTTCTTAAATCTTTCCCCTCTCACCTTAAACCTATGCTTTTGGCTTTTGGTTCTCTTTCCCTAGGAAAAAGACTGCATGCATTCTATCTGTGCCCCTCATGATTTTATACACCTCTATGAGGTCAACACCTCTGTAAGGATTGACACAGTTTTTTTAAATAAAACATCTTTGGGATGAGTGATTTAGATTGTAAGTCTGGCCCTGCACCAGTGGTTTAAACTCCCTTCTGAAACAGGGCACCCCCAATAGTGCCGATACTGCTCATTCGAGAGTGTTCTGGGATACAGCAGAGTCTGGATTACTTCTATCCTGTGCCCGCACTGCAGAAGGGACTGTGTTATTGGTGTTAGGGAAGTTAACAGGTCGATTTGTGCACTAACTGAGTGAACTAATGCATAGGGAGCGTGTTGGAGGAGGGTTTCACTTCTACCTTGCTTCACACACCCAACTGAACTCAGGTTATTATGAGCTAAGCTCACTCCTTCGATGTCCAAAGCACTGACTGTAAATCTGCCCTCTCCACAGATGTGTTTGAACGCAGAATGCATTGAAGTCAGAGTCAACAACTGCTCCAACAAGTGCCCTCAACATTCGGTAAGATGGCCACTTCATCTGGGTGCAGTTGTGCCTGCTCTTCTTTCTCTTTCTTCCACGGCACACCCTGTTCTGCACATTTCGGAGTAGTGACAAGGGTTTGCCCGACCCCTCAACATTAAGCAGGTG
The DNA here is from genome assembly GCF_009764475.1 of Pristis pectinata. Taxonomy (NCBI): domain Eukaryota; kingdom Metazoa; phylum Chordata; class Chondrichthyes; order Rhinopristiformes; family Pristidae; genus Pristis; species Pristis pectinata. Next base: position 14,992,706 of record NC_067433.1, read on the forward strand.
CTGCACACACGGCACACACGGCTGTGGTACCCTGCAGTGACATGGGGTCGTCTTCTCTCCCTCCCCAGGATCGGTCTGGAGTTTCAAGGAACTGAATATAAACCATAGAGTCATACAGCATGGGGAAAGGATATGTCCACACCAGCCATCAAACACCTGTTTGCACTAATCTTACACCATTCAACTATTCAGTTCTTGAACCAACCTGCACAACCCTAATCACTACCTCAGTATAGCAACACTGTGACCACTTTCACTACTTCTCACTATTACGGACTTCGGGTTTTTTTGTTCGAATTGTGTTCTTTCTTGTCTAATTTTCTATAATTTATGTTTAATTTATGTTTCTCATGTGAATGTTTGTATCTGATGCTATGTGCCTGTGATGCTGCTGCAAGTAAGTTTTTCATTGTACTTGTGCAAACATTTACTTGTACATCTGACAATAAACTTGACTTTGACTTTTAACCCCCAAGTTTATTTTCCCCACATTCCCGTCAACATGTCTCAGAGTCTACCACTCATGCACGCACTAGGAGTAATTTACAGTAGCCATTCAACCTACCAATCTGCACGTCATGGGGATGTGGGAGGAAGTATCAAATCTGTCCTTGAAGCTGGTGGTACGTGCTTTCAGGCTTTTATACCTCCTGAAAAAGGGAGGAGAAGAGACAATGTCTGGGGTGGGTGGGGTCTTTGATTATATTGGCTGCTTCAGCAAGGCAGTGAGAAATGTAGACAGAGTCCATGGAGGGGAGGCTGGTTTTCGTGATGTGCTGAGCTGTGTCCACAACTCTCTGAAGTTTCTTGCCATCTAGGGAAACCCACGCAGTCTCAGGGAGAACGTGCAAACTCCACACATAGACAACACCCGAGGTCAGGATTGATCCCAGGTCTCCGGCGCTGAGGCAGTGGCTCTACCAGCTATGCCACTGAGTCTCCCAGACACTTGTTCAAGGAAAGTTCAGGAGGAAAGTCTTTGGGGAAAGGGTACTGGAGAAAGGGTGTGCATTCCTTTTGAACACAACACACTGTCACCGACACAACAGTCCATTGAGTAGGGAGCAAAAAGGCAAGGTTTGCCTTACTATAGCAGCTTTCCCATTTCCTCTGGGATGGCATGTTTCCAGCAGTTTGTTACTTCTGAAATGCAGACGCCCTGGCTTGGTAAGTTAACTGCTTTGCCTGAGATGGCAAGAAACTTTAGAGAGTTGTGGACACAGCTCAGCACATCACGGAAACCAGCCTCCCCTCCATGGACTCTGTCTACACATCTCACTGCCTCGGTAAAGCAGCCAACATAATCAAAGACCCCACCCACCCCAGACATTCTCCTTTCTCCCCCCTTTCCAGAAGATATAAAAGCCTGAAAGCACATACCACCAAGTTCAAGGACAGCTTCTATCCCGCTGTCATAAGACTATTGAATGGGTCCCCAGTACAATAAGCTGGACCCTTAACCTCACAATCGACCTCGTTGTGGCCTTGATCCTTACTGTCTACCTGCACTGCTCTTTCTCTGTAACTGTAACACTTTACTCTGCATTCTATTATTGTTTTCCTTCATGCTACCTCACTGCACTGTTGTAATGAAATGAACTGTGTGGATGGCATGCAAAACAAAATATTTCACTGTCAAATTATAATAATAAAGCAATTTACCAATTTACCATTGCAACAATAGAAGGTCAAGTGGCAGTGGGAGAAGCACTGTAGTTTCCAGGTATACCCTTTGTATGAAGTATTCGACAGTCGGTCTGTGTCTGGTTCCTCATTGCACCTTTATGTTCATTCTCACAGATCTGTAATCATCTCGACCAGTGCCAGTATGAGGAGGGCTATGCAGCACACAGCAGCCTGCTGCCTACAGCCGGTAGGACCATGGTGATACCACAAGACACACTGAAAGAGCCAGTGACTGGTCAAAGGCTTGGTTTCCCCATTGGGTTTAGTAATTCACACCCTCCCCTCCAAGCACAGTCTTTGCAGGCATGCTCAGTTGCTTCCAAGATGATGGAGAGGGGAGATGGTGGGAGAGCCAAGAGGCCTCTCTAAATGTCACTTTGTGAACACTGGCAAACTACTTGACTGTGGGAGGCATCACAGCTGAGCCTTACCGACTGGCCACATCCAATGAGGCACAAGAGATTGCAGATGCTGGAATCTGGAGCAAAGAACATCCTGCTGGAGGAGTTTAGCAGGTCAGGCAGCATCCGTGGGGGGGAAAGGAATTGTTGACATTTCAGATCGAAACCCTGCACCAGGACTGAGATGCAGCGTTTTGACTCAAAACATCGACAGTTCCTTGCCCCCCACAGATGCTGGTCGACCCGCTGAGTTTTCCAGCAGATTGTTACTCCAATGAATCTTTCGATTTGTCTCTTGATCACGAGTAAAATCGGGATTCTGCTCAATCAGCAAGGAGGGTCATGGATGACTTTCTGGGTCCAGTCACACAGTTGAAGTGATGTACTGCTGAATTGATCCACTATTCCAGGACATTCAAGGTCCAGTGTTACAACAGGCTAAAGCAATAGACTTTTTCCTTCCTTGTTTTTTAGCCTCATGGGAACCGCTTGTCACAGGCCTGTAATTCCGGCCAAATCCTGCTGTTTCTGCAGGAAAGAAACTAAACTTCTGTGTTGTTGAGAGTGACTGAATGTCTATGAAGTGCAACAGGACTCAAGGTCTTACAATCGATGTTGGTCAGCATGGACCCATTGGGCTGAAGGGCCTGTTTCCATGCTGTCACGTTCTGTGACTCTATGTTAGTAACAAGCAGTCCCAAGGCAGCTCAGTGCAGACTTGAGTTCTGCTTGGCTTGCAGCTGTGTGAAACATTTTGTTCCTCATTCCAGAATCAAAAACACCCTTTGAGCATTGCTGCTCTTTCACATGGCAACCTTGTGCTGCTGTTACATAAGCAGTTGAGTATTTGGTTTGAGGAAGTCTTAAACTAATGTAGCCTGTGGACCCAATCTGGCCTGTAAAATGGAAACACAAGAGACTGCAAGTGCTGGAATCTGGAGTAACAAACAGTGTACTGGAGGAACTCAGCAGATTGATTGATAGCTCCCACAGATGCTGCCTGACCCGCTGAGTTCCTCCAGCAGATTGTTTGTTGCTGGCCTGCAAAGTGTTTTCCTGAAATCACATCAGAGGCATTAGTGTGACTGGCATTCCATCAAATATTAAACTTATAGAAATATCCAAAAGACCACTATAATGGAGCTCACATTCACACATACACTGTCACATTGGAGCAGGAGGATATCTTGCTTCTGTTCCGCCAGCCAAATAGGAATGATTTAAATAGTCTCAGTTAACCAGCAGAATGCAGAATTCTTGCCTTTTTGTATTTATGTTGGGAGCTGAAACTTGTAGTGAGATACTTCTTTGAAACTCACTCCCTAATCCTTTCATACAACATTAGGTTAATTGTAGTGAACTTCCTGACAGCACAAGCGGTATTTAAACATCCATTGTGCACCAGTCCTCTGATCTATTTAAAGAAATGTAATTAAATATGTGGTTTTGTGAAGCCACACAAACAAATGAAGGTATGTAGACATCAAAACCGTTGCAAATAACCAGTGAAAACAAGTCGTCAAGATGGAATCTGTGGTGGCTGTTATAATGAATTTGGCTGTAACTTAAATCTCCTCGATAAGTAAATTACCCTGAATCCCAAACTGTAATGTCATTTTAGCATCATTCTGTCTGAATTGCCCATACTTTGATTATCATGTTTGTTGCTTTCACTATAGACCCAAAATGGCACTGACAGTGGTTCAATTTGCACGATTGCTTTTTGAAGATTTAATACACTGCCTTTGTTTGAAATGCTTAATGTGAATTTCTCCCGAGGAATTATAACATAAACCGTTGAATTTACCCTCTTAAAACAAGCACCCAAAACTGAGTGTTAGCAGAAAAAAAAACTTTCTTTCTTTTTCAATCTTTTTATTAGTTTTCAAATTAATACAGATTAATATATCAATGTTTATACATGTAATACAAAGAGATCAGGAGAACCATGACATGGATAATCATAAAGAACAATAGAGTATAAAAAAAATCTGTAGATCCAACGATCTGTTAGTGAATGAATATAATATAAAAGAAAAAGATTTATTATAAAATATAAAAAAAAGAAAAAAACCCCCAAAACAATAAGAAAAAATTATAAACAATATATCAAACCAAACTAAGCTAAGAAAAAAAAATTCAAAATAAACAGAAAACAACAACTGGACTAAAATTTCCCAATAGAAACAGAGTGATATTATGTCATCAACTCCATTCCTCTAAATTGAAAGGTTAATTTTAGGGGGATCTATATCATGTGAAAATATTGAATAAATGGACTCCAAATTTCCTCAAATTTAAGCGAAGGATTGACAGTACCACTCCTAATTTTTTCCAAGTTTAAAACATGATGTTGTTTGAGAGAACCATTGAAAAGTAGTAGGGGGTATTGGATCTTTCTATTTAAGTAAAATGGATCATTTGGCCGCAGAAAAAAAAAACTTGGTATAAATACTGCTTGTTTTCTTTGCAAGAATGTTGTCGATGTCCTGTATCAGAAATCTGCAGTGCATTAATAATATCTGCTCATGTTGGATCACCAGTGGTTTGATTCAGCATCACAATTATAATATTGGTTTAGTGTTGGTGGGGGAACTGGCGAGGATGATGAGAGACCTATTCACTGTGTTTCACTGAAGGCAATTGGAAATTAAGAATTGTCCAGTCAAATTCAGAGAATTGGGATAGACAGAAAAAGGATGAATGCTATTATTTGGTCATTTCAATAATTTTAGACACTGCCTGCTGGGATAAAGAAGGAAGGAACAGCGTCGAACTTTCAAATGATTTGAACCTGCCAGTGATGTATCTCAGTAGACGTGCCAGTTTTCATAAATATTCCAGAAAGTTGGATAAAGAAAATATCCTTCTTTAAATGACTAAGCCATGGAACAGGCTAAACAGATCTCTCATCCCACAGGAAGGGTATCAAAAGCACGTGGGCATAGGTTTGAGGTGAGAAGAAAGAGTTTTAAAGAGGGTCTGAGGGATAAGCTTTTTACACAGAGAGTGGTTGATATCTGGAATGCGCTGCCAGAGGAGGTAGTGGAGTCAGATACAATCAGTAGGTTTAGGAGACATTTAGACAGGCACTTAAATAGGCAAGGTATAGGAAGATACAGTCCTAATGCAGGCAGATAGGGTTAGGATAGATGGGCAGAAAGGTTGGCATGGTCAAGGTGGGCGACAAAACTGTTCTGCACCACTGTGAAAATCAAATATCTACAAGGGCTGGAAATCTAAAATAGAAACAGAAAACGCTGGAATACTCAACAGGTCAGGCCTCATCTGCAGGAAGAGAAACAGATGAAGGGTCTTCGACCTGAAACGTTACCTCTGTTTCTCTTCCCACAGATGCTGCCTGACCTGCTGAGCATTTCCAGCACTTACTGTTTTACTTATTTGCGCAACACTGCTCTAATCTCATTGGAGGCTTCCAGCCAATTGATGGAGACTTGCTTTGCATTACTCTGCTCTATTAAACCAATAAGATATCTCTATTAGTCACATGTACATAGAAACACACAGTGAAATGCATCTTTGCGTCGAGTGTTCTGGGGCAGCCCGCAAGTGTCGCCACGACTTCCGGCGCCAACATAGCATGCCCACAACTTCCTAACCCGTACGTCTTTGGAATGTGGGAGGAAACTGGAGCACCCGGAGGAAACCCACGCAGACACACAGGGAGAACGTACAAATTCCTTACAGACAGTGACCAGAATTGAACCCAGTTCGCTGGCGCTGTAATAGCGTTACGCTAACCGCTACATTACCGTGCCTGCCCTAATAACCCTGTGATTAACGAACCTGCATGGCAATCTAAACTCATGATGTCTTTTACCTCCTGTGTGTCATGGTCTTAATTTGTTTTTCTTTCAAATCCTGCAGCAACAGTTGTTATTATTTTAATTGCCATATTAATCATCCTCGTGATCGGAGTAGGATGCTTCCTGTACAGGAAGTGCACACGAAAGAGCACACCCCTACCACGGTGAGTGACATTTGTCAAGGGTTATGACCTTTGTCCACCTTGGTCACGGCCAGGCTATTGAACTTAGGATCTAGGGCAGTCGACTGCAGCTCAGGCTACGGTAGCCTCCTCACCTCTGACTCAGAACTTTGTGGGTTCAAGTCTCACTCCAGGGCCTTGGGCTTAGATCTAAGCTGACGTCCCAGTGCTGAGGGAGTGCAGCACCATTGGAAGTGTTGTTTTTTAAGCTGAGGCCCCGTCTGCTGTCTCAGGTAGATGAAAAAAGGTAGGGGTACCCAAGGCCATGTTCATCCCTCAGTCAATGTCACTAAGATGGATGACCTAATCAATTTGCTATTGGCTGCTGTGTTTCCTACATTGACAACGTCTCAAGCACTCTGCAGGACTGGTTTAACAGGCTCTGGGATTTATCCTGCGTCTGCTGTTTGACTGCAGACGCTATCTTTTCCACAGTCTCCTTGAACCCTGACCACAAACCTACGCCTCTCCACTTCTAGATGGACAGTGCACAAACACTCCGAGGTAGTTGGACATGAGAGATGGTGGGATCAAACGGTGATCCCAAGTCCCCACCCCTTCAAACATGAAGGCAGGGAATGGCGATAGCTTGTGGGAAACTGGAAGACTGGGAAAACTTTAAAAAGCAACATAGAACCACAAAGCAAGCAATAAGGAAAGGGAAGATAGATTATGAAAGTAAACCAACAAAAAATATAAGAACAGATAGTAAAAGTTTTTATAATTATGAAAAGTGGGAAAGGGTGGCCAAAGTGAACGTAAATCCCTTGGAAGATGAGAAGGTGAGGCCACACCTGGAGTACTGCGTGCAGTTCTAGTCTCCTTACTAGAGGAAAGATTTTCAGGCTTTAAAGGCGGTGCAGAGGAGGTTCGCCAGGTTGATTCCGGAGATGAAGGGGTTAGCCTATGAGGAGAGATTGAGTCGCCTGGGACTATACTCGCTGGAATTCAGAAGAATGAGAAGGGGTCTTATAGAAACATATAAAATTATGAAAGGGATAGATACGATAGAGGCAGGAAGGTTTTTTCCACTGGTAGGTGAGACTAGAACTAGGGGACATAGCCTCAGGATTCGGGGAAGTAGATTTAGGACGGAGATGAGGAGAAGCTGCTTTTCTCAGAGAGTAGTGAATCAGTGGTTCTCTGCCCAGGGAAGCAATGGAGGCTACCTCATTAAATATATTTAAGACACAGTTAGATTGATTTTTGTACAGTTGGGGAATTAAGGGTTATGGGGAAAAGGCAGGTAGGGGGATCTGAGTCCACAGCCAGATCAGCCATGATCTTATTGAATGGTGGAGCAGGCTGGGCGGGCCAGATGGCCTCCTCCTGCTCCTATTTCTTATGTTCTTAAAAACAAGGAAGGAGTGGCTCACTCTATCCAGCTTGATATAACTGCCCACTATTCCATAACAGACTTTGGCGGTTCATCAAGTTATTCCGTTTTATTCCCAGACAAGCAGCAGATATCCTGATTCCTGCTGTTGATCACTACCTAAAGCTATCCAGGCTTCACTGGGTAAACATAAAAGTGTCCCATGCTGATTTTCATGATATTTTCCTGATTTTCTTTTCCAAGATATATTTGAAAATTCCCATGAAATGCAGCTATTCCCACAATCCCATAAAATATAGTTATTCTTGTGTTTGCTTCGAGAACTTCTGGTTGATTTTTCATTAACTTTTTCAGCAAATCAGACTTGATATCTATTGCCATGTTGGGTTGTGCCGTGGATGTGGAAGCTGCTGGTGATGGTATCTGAAGCGTGAAGTGAGGTAGTTCGCTTTTATTGATGATTCTCGCTTGTAACCATCTGCTTACATCCTTAGAACCCGGCAACCTCAGACTTCTGGACTCACAAACCTAGCCTTTGCAGGGAGCACACCAGCAACCCCACAAATGCAAAGAATCAACAACCCCAAGGCAAGTCCTTTCACTTCATCATTCTGTTGCAAGGTGCTCATGGTATTATGGTGGTTATTTCGCTGAATTAATATTCTAGAGAACTATCATAACATGGAAGCAATGAATTCCAATCCCTAAATTTGAGTTTTGTTTAAAAAAAATAGATCTGAGAAAGAAAGATCTTAGAAGTTTCCCAATTACAGTAAAACTCTAATAGTCCAGCACCGTTGCAACTTTAGTGAAGCCGGAATAGCAGATTTTCTGGATTTTTGGATGTTACACCTACTAATACCCTGACACATTTTTAAGTCACATTTTTGTACATATTACACAGTAATATAATAAACTTTCCAGTGAATCTGGTAAGCTAAAAGGCAGCATGGGAAACATGGCCCTAGTGAGTTTAAAGGGAGTGTGGGAAACAGAGTCCTGGTGAGTTTGAAGGAATGTGGGATTATAAGGTCCTGGGGAATTTAAAGAGGGCGTGGGAAACAGGGTCCTGGTGAGTTTAAAGAGAGTGTGGGAAACAAATCCCCATGATCCAGGTACAAAACCACTGGGATTTCCAAACAATTGGATACAGGATATTGAAGCTTTACTGCGCTGGTGTAAAACCTCGCTGTTTCACTAACCTCCTCCAGGGAAGGATTCCAGCTGCCCTTGATCAATCTGGCTTCATATGATTCCAGCCCCAAACCAACGTGATTATAAAGTGGCCAAACTTTGAAACCTGGTGGGTAACAGCCACTTTTCCCACTCAACCAGGGGTGGGGAATTTAGATGGAAAAGTCCCCATTCCAAGTAGAACTGAGTAAAATAATTTACCTTGTTTACCCTTTCTTCCGCCATATCCAGAAGAATTCAAAAATAAACCCAATCCTTCCCTGCCATCCCTGATCCTTGGTTTTAACTATTCTTTCACTGTTCCCTTTCGAGGTGACAGTGGTTTCTGCTGTCGGTCTCTCCTTTGTGGAATTCCATGTTCTGACGCGCATTAAATGATGGTTCTGTCCTGAACTTTGGTTTGGAGGATTTGGAGTACTGTATACAGTTTTCATTATTTAAGAAACAACATTTTAGCATTGGGAGCAGTCCAGAAGAGATTTACTAATCTAATTCTTGGATGAGAGGTTTGTACTGTCATGAATGGCAAAAACGTTAGATATGTATTCTTTGGAGTTTAGAAGAATGAGAGTTGATCTTTTTGAAATATATAAGATCCTAAAGAGGTATGACAGTGTAGATATTGAAATTGTTCTGCTATGGGGGGGGATATAGTTACGAAATAAGTGGATGGTCATTTAAAACAAAGATACATAGGAATTTCTTCTCGCAGAGGGTGGGAAATCTCTGGAATTTTCTACCCTGGAGGATTGTGGAGGCTGGATCATTGGAGGTATTTAAAGAGGAGGTAGATAGATTTTTGAACAATCGAGGAATTCAAGGCTATAGGGAACTGGCACAGAAGAGTTGAAGCCAGCATAGAACAGTCATTAAATGGCGGACCAGGCTTGAGGGTCCTGGTGGTCTACTCCTACTCCTGTTTTCTTGTGTTCTTGTGACTGAGTCTTACTTACAGCTGAGAGATTGAGACAGTGTGGGTAAATCCCAGGTTACACATACCTTTGGGGATACAGAGAGGAGGAAGATGAAGCTTTTCACCTCTGGGACATGAGACATTGACTGTGAGAGCACCAGTGTGAACAATTGTTATCGGTTGGAACGGAGGAAGAGTAACCAAGCCTACATTCCACAGGTGGACTATTTATCACCTACTGTGCATTCTAAGGGAGAAAAGCAGCCAATGTTACAGAATCTATCAGAGTGGGGAACAAACCCACCTGTTGTTGGGACCAAAGAAGGTCATCCCTTCCAAATTTCGTTGCCTCCCGCCAGCCCCTCTGCACTTGTTTTTTGCCTCTTATAGCCTTTCCAGCATCAAGTTCCAGATTACCACCACTCAAGAATAGAAAGGGGATATAAGGTCTGTAGATACTGGAGCAAAATAAAAATTGCCGGAGGAACTCAGCGGCATCTGTGGAGGAAAAGGGGTGGTCAATGTTTCAGGTCGAGACCCTGCACCAGGGCTGAGAGGGCAGCAGGGGAGATAGTCAGTATAAAGTGGTGAGAGGGAGGGGTGGGACAGCCGCTGGCAGGTGATAGGTTGAACCAGGTGAGATGGGGGATGATGGACAGGTGGATCTAGCCGGGGGAGGGGGAGTATTGAGACGGAGGCTTGGTGGGTGATTGGTGGAAACAGATAAGCAAGTTATAATGGAGCAGATGGAGCCAGGTGGGGGAGGAGAGAGGGAAGGTGGAAGGTGATGATGATTGTTTTGCTGATCTGTTATCTCACATCACTAATTCTCACATCATATTCCTGGGCCCAACGTTGACTGCTCCACCCCCTCCTCTCTATGCCAACCCACCGTATGCACCCGACCCTCCTGGCAAGGTAAAGCCTACGTTCCGGCAATGGGTTGCTTCTGGGTCCATTTGCACACAAGAGAACCAACAGTGCATTGAGTACAACAACCCATTCTGGAGCACCGTCTGATCAGACAGTTAATATTATTTATGCTGCTTTTCTCTCAGCCATTTATAAGATAAGGTTTTTTTATTAGTCACATGTACATTGAAACACACAGTGAAATGCGTCTTCTTGCATTGCTAAGAATGTGCTGGGGGCAGCCCGCAAGTGTCGCCACTCTTCCAGCGCCAACATAGCATCCCCGCAGCTCCTAACCTGTACGTCTTTGGAATGTGGGAGGAAACCGGAGCACCCGGAGGAAACCCACGCAGACACACGGGGAGAACGTACAAACTCCTTACAGACAGTGGCGGGAATTGAACCCGGGTCGCTGGCGCTGTTATAGTGTTATGCTAACCACTACTCTACCTTGTCCTTCCCAATCTCCGTTGAATAAGTCAGTTTTCCCTCCACCACCATCTCACTCATTCTCCTGTCATGTTGCAGGGTCCAATGAAGACTGCTCCACCCCCTCCGCCGTATGCCAAGCCACCAACTGCACCCAACCCTCACACCAAGGTAAGCCCATGTTCCAGCAATGGGTTGCTTCTGGGTCCATTTGCACATAAGAGTACAATTGCGTAGAGCAACTCAGACGCGCACACAAGCCAGTCAGACAGTTAATATTATTTCTGTTGATTTTCTTCCAGCCATTTCCTCCTCAACCTCCAGTAAATAGGCCGGTTTTAACTCCACCATCAGCCAAGGTAAATTAACCTGATTAGTAGTTTGCATTAAAATAGTTTGAATAGAAAACAGAAGGAGTGCAAGAACTTGGGTTCTTTGAGCAGATGAGCAGTTGGATGGCAGATGATATTTAATCACAAGATTTACACTTTAAGAGATAAGATAGATAAGATTTCTTTATCAGTCACATGCACATCAAAACACACAGTGAAATGCATCTTTTGCATAAGGTGTTCTGGGGGGCAGCCCGCAAGTGTCGCCACACTTCCGGCACCAACATAGCATGCCCACAACTTCCTAACCCGTACGTCTTTGGAATGTGGGAGGAAACCGGAGCACCCGGAGGAAACCCACGCAGACACTGGGATAATGTACAAACTCCTTACAGGCAGTGGTCGGAATTGAACCCGGGTCACTGGCGCTTTAATAGCGTTACGCTAACCTCCAGTGTGACATCTCACGTCATTTGGTGTAGCCTTTATCCATCGCCTTCAGATGGCCAATGAAACACCTGGAAAGATGATTAAAAATGGGTCCAATGAGGATATAAGAAATGGAAGCAGGAGTAACCCACTCAACCCTCACACCTGGATGGCCATTCAATAAGTTTCACCTCAGCCAATTTCTTAGTTCCCTTAATGTCCAAAAATCTATTGATGTCTATCTTGAATACACTCAGCGACTGAGCATTAACAGCCATCTTGCACAGAGAATGTCAAAGATTCCCCAGCCTCTGGATGAAGAAATTCCTTCACAATTCTGGCCTGAATAGCCAACCCATTATTCAAAAAGAACCACCTACATTCGAGGTAACTTACAGTAACCAATTAACCTACTAACCACCATAGCTTTAGGATGCAGAAGGAAATCGGTCAGTGTGGACAGAGTAGGTTGAATGGCCTGTTTCCCTGCTGCGCGACTCTATGGCACCCGGAGGAACCCACGCGGTCACAGGGAGAAGGTGCAAACTCCGTGCAGATGGCACCGGAGGTCAGGGTTGAACCAGGATCACTGGAGCTGTGAGGCAGCGGATCTACCAGCTGCACCATTGCAGCAAAGTCAGGAGGAAGTGGGTGTTTGGACTGAAAATGCCAACTGATAAACTGAGGTGACCCAAGGAGCAGCCCAGCTGAAGTCAGTAGGGTGCAAGAGGGCACAATGTGCCAAGGGCTGGGGTATGAAATGATCTGCCCATCCCAAACTGGGGACCTTAAGTTAAAATTATCTCCAAATCTAAAAATGGGGAAGTTACCAGTTTCCCAATATTAACTACCTACACTCATCGAGGTGATGTTGAAGCCCACACATTGTTTCACTTCCGGAATTGATGTACAATATCCCGTGACATTGCTTCAATTAAGAATAATTCCACCGGCCTCCTGGCAGAGTTGTTTCCAGATCAACATCACGAAACAGATCAGTCATTTTCATGTTGTTCTCTGTGGGATCTTGCTGTGCACAAATTTGCCCTTGCACCTGCTACAACAAAAGTTGGGAGGCCATGCAGGACTTCTGGGAAAGAAGCCACGATTCCCTGGGATTACAACACTGACAGGGCAATATGGAAGGGGCAGCACTGGTCTCTCAGCCTCACAGTGAGTCAGGAGGGTGTGGTTTAGAACATAGGACAGTACAGCACAATACAGGCCCTTCGGCCCACAATGTTGTGCCGACCTTTAAACCTCACCTAAGACTATCTAATCCCTTCCTCCCACATATCCCTCTATTTTAAATTCCTTCATATGCTTATCTAGCAATCTTTTGAATTTAACCAATGTACCTGCCTCCACCACCACCCCAGACAGCGCAGTCCATGCCCCAACCACACTCCGGGTAAAAAAACCTTCCTCTGATATCTCCCTTGAACTTCCAACCCATTACTTTAAAGACATGCACCCTTGTATTGAGCATTGGTGCTCTGGGAAAGAGGCACTGGCTGTCCATTCTGTCTGTTCCTCTTAATATTTTGTACACCTCTATCATGTCTCCTCTCATCCTCCTTCTCTCCAAAGAGTAAAGCCCTAGCTCCCTTAGTCTCTCCTCATAATGGTTTCTCAGGGGTGGTTGGGAAAGAGCGGTAAACGCCAGCCTCACCAACAGCAATGAATAAAAGCAAAAGGTCCTGTCTCTCCCACTAATTCCTCTGCTTTCTTGCACCCTCTTGGCCCACAGGTTCCGGCATCCAAACCCACACATCCACCAGCGCCCAAGGTAAAGCCACGGATATTCAACAATGAACGCCATGTAGTAACAAGAACGAGGAACTGATTAGCACCTCGGTGGCAGCGTCAGCCCTAGTTCAGTGGATGGTATCAGTCCCAGGCTAACACCAGCACCTGCAGTATCTCAGTTTTGTTCCTCCTTTGCTTTTGTTATCTGACGCTGGGGAATTCAGAGTAACTTGAGAATGTGGGATTCATAACCCCAAGGGTGGTTGAGAGAAACAGCACAAATGTATTTAATGGGAGGTTCAAGAAGGCTTTGAAGGAGGAAGGAAGGGTTATGGTGGTGGGTGAAATTAAAAAAGTTGGCAGGAAGCTGAAGTATAAAATAAACAGAGACACAAGAGACAGCAGACGCTGGAATCTGGAGCAGAAAAACTGATGGAGGAACTCAACGGGTCAGGCAGCATCTGTAGATGGAAATGAAACCAGGGGAGCAGCACCTCCTATTCCCCTTGGGTAGTCTACAGCCCGACGGCAGGAACATTGAATTCTCCAAGTTCAGGTAAACTGCTCCCTCTCTGTCCCTTCCTCTCTCCTTCTGATCAACCTTGGCACATGGCCACCCACAGAACAACACCTCATATTCCTCCTGGGGACTCTCCAACCTGATGGCCTCAACATCAATTTCTCCAACTTTCGGTAACCCCACCCCCACTTTTTCTGCTCCTCCCCCCCCCCCCCTACTCCTTTGTCTTCCCTTATTCCTGTGGCCCCCTTCCCCCGCCTTGATAACCTGCCCATCTCCTCTCCTCCCCTCCCTCATCCTTTATTCCATGGTCCACTGCCCCCTCCGACCGGATTCCTCCTTCTTCAGCCCTTTGCCTCCTTTACCTGTCACCTCTCAGCTTGTTACATCTTCTCCCCCTCCCCCACCCACCTACCTTCCCCCTCTCACCTGAACTCACCTTTCCCCTGTCTGCGGGTGCTCCATCCCCTCCCCCCCACCTTCTTATTCTGGCTTCTGCCCTCTTCCCTTCCAGTCCTGATGAAGGGTCTCGTCCCGAAACGTCAACTGTTTGTTTCCCTCCACGGATGCTGCCTGACCTGCTGAGTTCCTCCAGCACTTTTTGTGTACTGACCCCATCATCCTGTTTCTTTCCCCTCCCCCACCCTGCCCATCACCCACAGTCTCCTCCCACTGGGTCCCCTCCCCCCCCCCACTGTTCCCATCTTCCCTCCCCACCTCCCTCATTTGGTTCCACGCTCCACCTTCCTTTCCTATCAGATTCCATTACCTGCGGCCTTCTGCTGCCTCCACCTATCACCTCTGTCGCGCTTTCCACCCTTCCCTCCTCCATCTGTCAATCACCCCTCCTCACCTGGATCCACCTATCGCTTGCCCCACCCCCTCCCCTCACCTCTTTATACTGGCCCTCTCCCCTCTCCTCTTTATTCTGGCTCTCTCCCCTCTCCTCTTTATACTGGCTCTCTCCCCTCTCCTCTTTATACTGGCTCTCTCCCCTCTCCTCTTTATTCTGGCTCTCTCCCCTCTCCTCTTTATACTGGCTCTCTCCCCTCTCCTCTTTATACTGGCTCTCTCCCCTCTCCTCTTTATACTGGCTCTCTCCCCTCTCCTCTTTCAGTCCAGATGAACCGTATCTCAACCTGACACACCGACTGTCCATTTCCCTCCATGGATGCTGCCTGACCCGCTGAGTTCCAGTGGTTTGCTTTTAGCACAAAAATTAAAGGTTGGCCTGTTTCTGAAGCCTCCAGTGAGGGGAACTCTATGGATATGTGATTGAGGCTTTCTTGCCCAATTTGAATTTTCCTCAGTGTGACACAAGTCTCTGTGTGTCATACTTTAAGTGGAACAGAAACATTTCAAACACCTTGTCCTGTCCTAGAATTGAAGGTCAGAACCCACAACTCATGGGCTACCGAAATACTCCGACTGGGCTTAGGCTGAGAAAACCTTTCTCGGGTTTCCTTATGATAGAGAAGGAAACCATTCGGCCCTTTGAGTCCATACAATCCCACGCCCAGTTACGTCCCTGTATCCTATTCTCTCTCACCCGCTCATCAACTTCACCGGCCACCCATCTACACACCAGGGGCGATTTACAGAGGCCAATTAACCGAACAACCTGCACGTCTTTGGGATGTGGGACGAAACTGGAGCACCTGGAGGAAGCCCACTCCATAGAGACAGCACTGGAGATCATGATTAAACCCAGGTCGCTGGAGCAGTGAAGTAGCAGCACTACCCGCTGCACCACTAGGCCCAGTGAGAACTTTTGTACATTGATTTATAGGTCTTGTTTGCTGAGCTGAAAATCAACAAGATTGGGAGATGATGAAGATAAAACATAAAACAGTACAGCACAGGAACAGGCCCTTCAGCCCACAATGTTGTGCTGAACTAATTAAAATAACAATGCCCAATTAAACTAATCCCTTCTGCTGCACATAGTCCATGTGCCTCCATTCTCTCTATGTTCCTGTGCCTATTCAAGATTGGTATTGGTATTGGTTTATTATTGTCACTTGTACAAAGGTACAGTGAAAAACTTGTCTTACATACCGTTCATACAGATCAATTCATTACACAATGCATTGAGGTAGTACGGGGTAAAAACAATAACAGAATACAGAGTAAAGTGTCACAGCTACAAAGAAGTGCATTGCAGACAGACAATAAGGTGCAAGGTCATAACAAGGTAGATTGTGAGGTCAAGAGTCCATCTCAATGTATAAGGGAACCGTTCAATAGTCTTATCACAGTGGGATAGAAACTGTCCTTGAGCCTGGAGGTACATGCCTTCAGGCTCCTGTATCTTCTGCCTGATGGGAGATGAGAAGAGAATGACCCGGGTGGGTGGGGTCTTTGATTATGCTGGCTGCTTCGCAAAGGCAGCGAGAGGTAAAGACAGCGTCCATGGAGGAGAGGCTGGTTTCTATGATGTGCTGGGTGTTACGTGATTGTGATCATTCAGTCCATCATGTCTCTGCTAGTCAAAGCAGAGTGACTCAAACTAATCCCACTTCCCAGAGCTTCAGACAGGCACCCTACAGGTTACAGAACATCAACTGATTCTAAACACACCGAGGGTTTCTATCTCCATTCCTTTTTCACTGCGAGTCCAGAACCCCTCCCCTTTACGGGTGAGAAAGTTGTCCCCCATCTCTCCTACACTTCTTCTCCCGATTAACTAAATAATTAATCTTCAGCTCTTAATTATTGGGAAGTAAACCAGAATCACTGAACTGCTAGTTACAGCAGGAAAGAAGGCCATTTGGCCTGCTGAGTCTGTACTAGCTCTGCATAAGAGCAATCTTTCCTGTTCACTCTATCCCAGCCTCTGACAAGTTTATACACCTCCATTACATTTCCATTCAGCCTCCACTGTTCCCATGAAACAAGACTAGCTCGATGATCTCTCCTCGTAGCTACACTCTGCACCTTTGTGCCATCTCCTGTGTTCTCTGAAAGCCACCACATTCTTCCTGTAGGGCAGTAACCTAAGCCATGCAAGTTCCATGCAACCCTGCTCAAGGGTCCCTGAGCCAGCAGCTGTAGTGGCGCCATCCCAGAGGATGGAAGGAGGGCTCTGATGAGCTGTGCTGACTCATCCATGATAATGGGATTCCATTGGCAAATGGCTGAGATTGAGGTGGGCTTGGTTTTTTCTGACAAAGGCAGAAGCAACAGGTAATGGGATGTTTGTTTCAAGAAAAGTACTGAACATATTAATTTCTGGTTTCCAGGTCTTGATGCCTCCAAGGAATCCGAGAAACTGAACATCAGACAAGAGCTGTCTTCTCCGATCTCCCAGTTACCTGCCTCATGCATTACTTGTTCAATTTATTTATATCTTGTAGAAGTGCATCTCCCAAATCTTTATTCTCTATTTATTCCATTGACTTATAACTAAAGATGAAAAGCACAGGACTGCTCAGCCACTGTCTTGATGAGGAAAGGCAGGAGGGTGTTTTAGAGTATCAACTAAAATCAGTGGAACTTTATGTGGGAGTTTTCTGACACAATTACCATCCAATGATAAAATCGAAGGCTTGCATATAAAGGTGGAGGTGATGTGCATTTATTCTCAAATAAAAACAATACTAAAAAATCCTGGTTTTCCGTTTGTCCTCTTACCACATTGAAATGGCATCCAGTAAGTTGCAACATGTCAGCAGAATGATTCACTACCAGCTCCAACGCAGCTATACTTTAGTAGGTCCTGTAGTGGGCTGAGAAGGTTTAGTGGATTGGTATCTAGGCTCCAAAGGGTTAACTAGCCAGCCGAGGTAACACTATCCTCCTGATTACTACTTGCCAGTCTCACTGTGCTGATCAACCGCACAGTTCTTGTCCTGTCTTCACACTGAGGACATCCTCCATTGTGCTGTGTGACACTACAAACTTACTGCATGGCATTGACTTGGAACAGACCTGACCGCTCACAGCTGAGTACTGATGAGGCACTGTGGACCATCAGCAGCAGCAGAAGTGTATGCCACCTCAATCTGGTTCCCTCACTCCACCATCTCCACCAAGAAAGGGGATCAACCTCAGTTCAATGAGCAGAAGGGCAAGAGGCAGACCTGAAGATGATGAAGAGCCAGCCTAGTGAAGCTGCAACACAGGATGACATGGGGCCTGAACTGCAAAGACGGCACGCAATAGGCAGACGGAAACACAAGAGACTGCAGATGCTGGAAATCTGGAGCAGCACACAAAACGCTGGAGGAACTCAGCAGGTCAGGTAGCAGCTGCGGAGGGAAATGGACAGTTGACGTTTTGGGTCGAGACCCTTCACCTGGACTCAACCTGAAATGTCGACTGTCCATTTCCCACTGTAGATGCTACCTGACCTGTTGAGTTCCCCCAGTGCCTTTGTGTGCAGGCAATAGCCAGAGCTAGGTAACCTCACGCCGATGGCTCAGACTGGAGCTCTGCAGTCCACCCGCATCTGGTTACGACAGTGGTGAGGGATTAACCAGCTAACAGGAGGAGGGGTCTCCAAGAAGATCCCCGTCCTCAATGTGGGAGGGCACAGCGAGTGAAGCATTCACAGCCACGGACAGTCAGAGGTACCCAACTGATGATCCCTCTGTCTCCCTGCTGTGGTCCCCACTGCTACATGAGCCAGCCTCCAGCCAGTTTTATCCATGTTACATTACGAAGTGGCTGATAGCACAGAAAACAACAGAGGCTACATCCCAGCCGTGCCACTGAAGACCTGTGCTCCAGAACTAGCTGTGCCTCAAGCCAAGCTGTTCCGGTACAGTTGCAACACTGGCATCTACTGGGCAATGTAGAAAATTGTCCAGGTACACCCTGTTCACAAAAAGAAGGATGAATCCAACTAATGCCCAATTAGTCTACTCACCAGCAAAGTGATGTTCGGCATCATGTACATTATCATCAAGCAGTACTTACTCACCAATAACCTCCACATCAATGACCAGCTTGGCTAGGGACACAGGTAGTTCTGATAAGACGACAAGATCTCTTTATTAGTCACATGTACATTGAAACACACAGTGAAATACATCTTTTGCGTAGAGTGTTGGGGGGCAGCCGCAAGTGTCGCCACGTTTCCGGCGCCAACATACATGCCCACAACTTCCTAACCCGTACGTCTCTTGGAATGTGGGAGGAAACCGGAGCACCCAGAGGAAACCCATGCAGACACGGGGAGAACATACAAACTCCTTACAGACAGCGGCGGGAACTGAACCCGGGTCGCTGGCACTGTAAAGCGTTACGCTAACTGCTACACTACCGTGCCTGCCCACAAGAGACACAAGAGATTCTGCAGACGCTGGAATCTGGAGCAACACACACACACAAAATGCTGGAGGAACTCAGCAGGTCAGGCAGCATCTATGGAGGGAAATAAACAGTCGACGTTTCAGGCCGAGACCCTTCATCAGGACTGGAAAGGAAGAGGGCAGAAGACGGAATAAGGTGGTGGGGGGAGGGGGAGGAGTACAGGCTGGCAGGGGATAGGTGACTTCAGGTGATAGGTGAATCCAGGTGAGAGGGGGAAGGTAGGTGGGTGGAGGAGGGGGGATGAAAGGGAGTGATGTATGAAGCTGAGAGGTGATGGGTAGGGGAGGCAAAGGGCTGAAGAAAAAGGAAACTGGGAGGAGAGGGCAGTAGACCATGGAATAAAGGGAAGGAGGTGGGGAATAGATGGGCAGATCATGAGGGCAGGGGAGGGGAAAGACAAGGGGTGAATGGACCACAGGTATGAGGGAAATCAAAAGGGGGTCGTGAGAAGAGGGAAGGGGTTACCAGGTTAGAGAAATCGATGCTGAGGCCGTCAGGTTGGAGACTCCCAAGGCGGAATATGAGGTGTTATTCGTCCAACCTGCATCTGGCCTCAACGTGGCAGTTGAGGAGGCCATGGATAGACATATTGGTATGGGAGTGGGATTTGGAATGGAAGTGGCTGGCCACTGGGAGATCCTGGCTGTTGCAGTAGACTGAGTGAAGGTGCTCAACGAAGCAGTCACCCAATCTGCGTCGGGTCTCACCAATGTAGAGGAGGACGCACCGGGAGCACCGGATGCAATAAATAACACCCTCGGACTCACAGGTGAAGCGCTGCCTCACCTGGAAGGACTGTCTGGGATGCAGGTAGTTCTGGTAGTGCAGGTGTTCAGTATCACAGCTGGGATATGGTCAGGTCACACAGCCTTTGCTGTATCCAAGGTTCTCAGCTGTTTCTTGCTATCATCTGGAGTGAATCAAATTGGCTGGAGATTGGTTTCTGTGACAGTGGGGTTCTCAGGAGGATGCCTAGATGGATTTTACAGCAGAGAGTGGTGGAAATTCAGAACTTTCTTCCAAAAGCAGCAGTTGATATCTGGTCAGTTAATAATTAATCATCAGAGCCTGATAGACCTTTGTTAACCAAAGATATTACGATATGGGTAAAGGTGATCTGGGGAGTTAGGTCACATGATCTCAGTGAATAATGGAACAGACTTTAAGGGCTGAATGGCCTCCCCCTTCCTGTGCATAGTTTGACTCCTGGGAGGTTTACCAGGGCAAAACATTTCACAACAAACACGGGTGCATCTAGATTACCTCATAACCACAGGAGGAGTTTGCTTTTGGACTTGACACGTTGCCCTTTGAGGGAGGTCAATGCTGAATTCTTTGCAGCTGGAACCGGGTCATTCAGAAGAGTATCGAGTGTCACCCACCTTGGAGTGTGGGGCTGGAGTCACATATAGGCCCAAATCAGACAAGGAGAATGGCTTCCCTTCCCTGAACAGGTTTCTGACACTGTTGGGTTTTACAGCAATCCATGACTTCAGAATAACCTTCACTGAGTCAAAGCCACAGAGTCGTACAGCACAGCAATGGGCCCTTCGGTTCATCACGCTCATGCTGGCCTTTTTGCCCATTTACACTAATCGCATTTGACCGTATTAGAATTGAATCCTTCTATGCCTTGCCTATTCAAGTGCCTGTCCAAGTGATCCCACCACGTTCTCTGGAACAGTGGTAAAGTAGGTTTGTAGCAATCCTTAGGTCTGCATCTATCTGTGGACTAGGAGTTCAAATGCCACCAGGGAAGAAATTTGGGGAAATTCAGTTCAGTTTTAAGGAAACAAACAATCTGTTGGAGGAACTCAGCAGGCTGACCAAAGTCAACAATTCCTTTCCTCCCACAGATGCTGCTCGACCCACTGAGTTCCTCCAGCAGATTGTTTTTTGCTCCAGAACCCAGCAACTGCAGTCTCCTGTGTCTGTCAGTTTTAAAGAAACTTGGAGATTAAGAATGACTGGTTAGGCCACACGTTCGTACTGCATGCAGTTCTGGTCACTATGCTATGGGAAGGATGTGACTCCACTGGAGAGGGTGCAGAGGAGATTGCCCAGGAAGATGCCTGGATTGGAGGACTGACAGGGAGAGATTGGATAGGCTGGGCTTGTTTTCCCTGGAGCAAAAGAGGCTGAGGGGTCACCTGATAGAAGTATATAGAATTATGAGAAGTATAGAGATGGTAAATAGTCAAAACCTTTATCCCATGGTTGAGGCATAGGTTTAAGGTGAGGGGAAGGAATTTTAAAAGGGATATGAAGGGAAAACTTTTTACACAGAGAGTGGTTGATATCTGGAATACGCTGCCTGAGGAGGTGGTGGAGTCAGATAGAATTATTATGTTTAGGTGGCGTTTAGACAGACACTTGAATAGGCAATGCATAGAAGGATATGGTCCTAATGTGGGCCACTGGAATGAGTGTAGATAGGCAATAAAGGTCAGCATGGACATGGTTGGCCAGAGGAACTGTTTCTGTGTTGTATGACTCTGTTACTCTGTGAATCCAACTCAGTGCAAGTTATTCTAAAATCATGGATTGCTGTAAATTCCAACAGAGTCTCAGAAACCTGTTCCTGGAAGGGAAGCCATTCTCCTCATCTGATCTGGGCCTACACGTGACTCCAGCCCCACTCCAAGGTGGGTGACACTTGACACTCAGAAGAGTGACCTGGTTCCAGCTGGAAAGCATTCAGCATTGACCTCCCTCGAAGGACAACATCTCAATGAGCACAAAAGCAAACTCTCACAGATGCAGAAAATCTGAAGTAAAGATGGAAACGGTCAATGGGTCAGGCAGCATCCGTGGACTGAGGGACAGAGTTGACATTTTAGGCCAGTATCCCAGGAGTTCTTGTCTTGCTGGTCCTGGCCAGATCCCGAGGAGATTCTTCTGATTGCCGAACATGCCGGCTGTTTCCTCTTGCTTCCTCTGTCAAAACCTCCCCACTCCCTGCCCTACAACATCTGTGTGCTGAGTCAGTGATCAGTACACTGCTGTGACTGCGCAGGGTAAGTGTTAGGCAACCCTGACAAAGCCGGTGTGGTTTTCAATCTACATCCTGTTTTCAGGAGGGGCTGTGATGTAAAGTCCTTGTGTCATTGGGACAGCTTGTACGCCAGGAAGTTCTGACAACACCATGGTCAACAACTCAAAGTGGCTCAGCAGTGCACTGGCCTGTCTCACAGTGAGCCTTCTCATCCTTGGGAGGACTTGGGGTTGTGGCCAACAGTCCATGGTAACTGGGGTCACATTGATTATGAATGAAGTACAATTCCTATTGAAGTACAACCTTCCCACAACCACTGTTGGTGTGATGGAGACTCAAAAGCCTGCAGATGCTGGAATCTATTTATTCATTTGGCCATTTATTTATTTACAGCGTGGTAACAGGCCCTTCCAGCCCAACGAGTCCGCGCCGCCCATTTTAAACCCCCATAGTAACCTACTCGTACGTCTTTAGAATGTGGGAGGAAACCGGAGCACCCGGAGGAAACCCACACAGACACGGGAGAACGTACAAACTCCTTACAGGCAGTGACGAGAATTGAACCCTGATCGCTGGCGCTGTAATAGCGTCGCACTAACAGCTACACTACCGTGGAGCTAAAAACAAACTGCTAGCGGAACCCGACTACCAGCCCATCTCGCCCGTCCCTCTCACCTTTCGACCGGCTGTCATCCCTCTACAGCCTCAGTCCTGACGCAGGATGTCGATCCGAAATGTCGACCGTCCCTCTGCCTCCACAGATGCTGCTTGACCCGTCGCCACGTTCTTCCAGCAGTTTGTTTTTTTGCGATCCTGGTTGGGAATCTGGATGGGATGTGTCCCACATCATACAGCACAAACGTAGGCCATTCAGCCCATCTGTCTATGCTGGCATTCATTGGTTCAAAACCTCTGTTCCTTTCCCTTCCCAAGTGTTTCCCCCTAAGTCTATCCTTTCCCTGTAGCCATGAGTTCCACATTCTCACTGCCCTTTGGAGCAAACTTGTTGGGAATTCCACACTCAATTTATCAGTGACTGTCACACATTTAAGGTTTCTGCCCCAAAGTGGAAAAGCCTTCTCCATCGTTGTCCAACCCAAACTCCTCGATCTCTGTAAACATCTGACCCCGACACCACCAGCATCTTCACCCACTGAGGCAAGATTTGGAAAAAGTACATAGAACATAGAACATAGAACATGGAACACTACAGCACAGTAAAGGCCCTTCGGCCCACAATGTTGTGCCAACATTTTATCCTGCTCTAAGATCTAGCTAACCCTTCCCTTCCACATAGCCCCCTATTCTTCTTAAATGTAAACAATGTTTTTGGAGAAAGTTTGACTTCAAATTATTTGTCCACCAAGAAAACCCTAAAACCATTCTCTCTTCTCCCCCCTTCCATCAGGCAGAAGATACAAAAGTGTGGTGGGTGGAAACCATTACAACACTTACAAAGGCATGAAGCAGAGAGTGGTGGGTGCCTGGAATGTGCTGGCAGGGGTGGTGGTGGAGGCAGATACGATAGAGGCACTTAAGAGGCTTTTAGATTGGCAAGTGAATGTGCAGAGAATGGAAGGATAGGGACCTTGTGCAGGCAGAAGTCATGAGTGAAATTAGACATCATTAGTTTAATTAGATCATCACAACATTGTGGGCCGAAGGGCCTGTTCCTGTGCTGTACTGTTCTATGTTAAATTGACACTGCAAGACTTCTGACTGCCCAGCCACACGTGGAGATGCTGGGACCCATGGCCAGAAGTGCAGAAAGATCTAAAGAGCATCTCCAAACAGGAGAGAGACCAGAACCGAGGATGAGCTTCAGATCACTGCCACGGGGAGAATTCCTGCCCACAACACCAATGGGTAGCACAGTGGAGCAGCTGGTAGAGCCGCTGCCTCGCAGTACCGGAGACCCGGGTTCGATCCCGACCTCCGGCGCTGGCTGTGTGGAGTTTGCACGTTCTCCCTGCAGCCGCCTGGGTTTCCTCCAGGTGCTCCGGTTTCCTCCCACATCCCAAAGACGTGGGATGGCCGCTGTAAACTGCGGCTAGTGTGTCGGTGATTGGTAGAACCTGGGGGCTGGAGTTGATGGAATGTGAAGGAATCAGAATCAGATTTATTATCACTGACTTATATGACGTGAAATTTGTTGTTTTGTGGCAAAGACATAAGATTAGTATAAATTACAAAAGTAGTGCAAAAAGAAGGAATAACAAGGTAAATGACAACGGAAAATTATTGGGGAAATGGGATTGCTCTGTGAGGTAGCACAGACTCAGTGGGCTAAATGGATGACATTAGGAAGTGTTTGAGCATGTACAGCAAATATGTCGTGCTGCAGTGCTCCTGTGGTGTTAAGATAGCAATCTAGCTCTGGCTGGTTTTGGTGAGTAACGCTGTGGTTTGGGAGCGGGGGTCTGCGAGGTGCTGAACATCCCTGGTTTATAGTCACTCAACATCGTCACCCGTATCCAATATCTCTCCTTAAGGAAATGGTGTTGGTCCTGCTCTGGTCAACAGAGGTCACACCTTCTGTGACTCAGTGTGACTCAAAGCCGCACATCCGTCACCAAGACACAGCAACATCAACGTCACCACACGGCCATGGGGAAACCAGATTCGGGGAACTGCTGCCAGGACGTGACCACAGCAGGAGGTCAAAAGGAGGGTCCGAGGGGAGGAGGGGGTGAGAATTGGAGGGGAGACTCCAGGGCTGGGGATCTTCATGGATGAAGGCATGACACTCATTTGAGGGGTGGGGTGGGGTGCAAATAAACTTTGGGCAAGAACTCAGAATTGGAGGAGGGAAGAGACCTCAAGAGGGTGGAGGGCCAGAGGAGATTACAGAGGTGGGGAGGGGATGTAGGGTCAGAGGTTACGGAGATGGTGAGGGGGTGTCGGGTCAGAGGAGGTTACGGAGGTGGGGACGGGGTGTAGTGTCAGAGGTTACGGAAGTGGGGAGGGGTGTAGGGTCAGAGGTTACAGAGGTGGAGGGTGCAGGAGGTTACGGAGGTGGGGAGGGGGTGTAGGGTCGAAGGTTAGGGAGGTGGGGAGGGGGTGTAGGGTCAGAGGATACGGAGGTGGGGACAGGGTGTAGGGTCAGAGGAGGTTACAGAGGTGGGGAGGGGGTGTAGGGTCAGAGGTTACGGAGGTGGGGAGGGGTGTAGGGTCGGAGGTTACAGAGGTGGGGAAGGGGTGTAGGGTGGAGGAGATACCTGAGGGTAAGGCCAGGAGGAGATGGGATATGTGGATGGGAATGTGACGATCAGTGCTCTCTCAGTGGAGACACCTGCCTCTCCAGCTCGTTGAGTGAATTTACACAATGTTTGAGAAATTCCTCAGAGCAGCAGGCGTCCAGCAAAACAAAATGACAGTCAAGGTCAAAGTCAATTTTATTGTTGTGCACAAGTACACATACGCACAGGTGCAATGAGAAGCTTCCTTGCAGCAGCGTCACAGGCACATAGCATCAGATAAGCAGCATTCACAAGAAAAGCATAAATTAAACACGATTTTTACAAGAAAGAACAGAATTAGAATGTGAAAACAAAGTCCATTGTAGTTCAAAGTGGTCATAGTGTTGCTGTTCTGGGGTAGTGATTAGGGTTGTGCAGGCTGGTTCAAGAACTGAGTGGTTGAAGGGAGGTAGCTGTTCTTGAACCTGGTGGTGTGGGACTTCAGGCTTCTGTACCTCCTGCCCGATGGCAGCTGTGAGAAGATGCATGGCCCGGATGGTGGGTGTCTTTGATGGTGGATGTTGCCTTCTTGAGGCAGTGACTCAAATGTTTCAAGTGTTTTGAGTGATTCTGCCTATTTCTTCTGTCACAAGAATAACAGACTAATTATATGCTTTTCATGTTCATCTGAGTTTGGATGGACGTTGTTCTGGTAAAAGATGATCTAAATTAATTCAGCCCTTCAAGAACAGAATTATAGACCAGATCATGCCTCAGATCAGAAGCCAATCAGAAGTGTAATGTTCCTTCCAGCTTTGCACTTGAGATTGTTGCCAAAGCTGTCAGTTTTGTTTTATCTGCCTCCATTGCTTCTCGTTCCCTTGGCTCAGAACTTGTGG
This sequence comes from Pristis pectinata, assembly GCF_009764475.1. NCBI lineage: Eukaryota > Metazoa > Chordata > Chondrichthyes > Rhinopristiformes > Pristidae > Pristis > Pristis pectinata. The sequence continues at coordinate 15,019,005 of NC_067433.1, forward strand.
TTTCACACTGCAGCTTTGGACCTTCCTGTGAGGAGCTGGAGATACAGTACTTTGTAGTTCAAGCTGACACCTAGTGGACACAACCGGCGCTGCAATGCAAAGGCCTTTATTCAACAATTAGGAACAGGAGCAGTCGTCGGCCATTCGGCCCGACCAGGCTGCTCCGCCATTCGTCCAGATGATGGTTGACCTTCTAACTCAACACATTTTCCTGCCCTATCCTCATATCCATTCTTTTCAATGCTAATGAGGAACTTTATCAAGTAAAATTCACACCATGCCACGGAAGAGAATGTCGACCAAAAACGTGGTCAGAGCCAAGTTTTAAGGTGAAGAGGTTGAGGGAGGACATTCCAAAGCTTAGTCCACAGGGAGTGAGTAGTGGAGCCATGGAATGTAGGGACGGTCTGAGGCTGGAGATCCCGGAGGGTTGTAGGGCAGGCAGAGTCACAGGGCCAAGGAGGGGTGAGACCAGGGAGGGTTTCGACAACACGATTGAGAATTTTCAGACCCTGGTGAATGGGGAACCATGAGTTAGAATAAGGGTGAGGGCAGGAGGAAGGGCGGGAGAGGATGTGCTGTGATCTTTGTCAGTCAACAAACTATTTATTCCCCTTTAAAGGCTTTGCTGCGGAGCGTTGGAACAAACAGACACTGATAGTGTCCTTTCTCCTGTCTAATCACCCCAAGGCAACCTCCCTTACCTTCCCCCATGTGTGTTTCAGCAGTCTCCCTTAAATGCTTCAATGGCTGCTCATCATAATTCAACCAGTTAAATTGGATATTACAGGAATCAGGGGATAGCAGATTAGTGGCGCTGAAGTCAAAGATCATCCTTGATCTACAGATTAGCAGAGCAGCCATGGTGGTGCAAATGGTTTCTCACAGAGTCACAGACAGGTACAGCACAGAAAGAGGCTCTTTGGCCCACTGAGTCTGTGCCAACCATCAACCACTGAGTTACACTAATCCTACAATAAACACAATTTTTTTTATTCCCGTCAACTCCCCCCGGATTCTACCACTCACCTACACGCTAGGGGCAATTTACAGGGAGCACGCGGTCTCCGTGGGCACCCTGGTTGAGTTCTGCGTTCAGTGGGCTCGCGTGTGATGCGGATGATGAGAATGCAATTCTTCTCTGAAGTGTTGCATGTGCGTTTTGCAGGTGTTTAGTTCACATTATTTTGCTGTAGTTACGTAGCTGCTTAGTCTGTTCCCTCCTTTTTCTGTATTAGTTGTAGTGTATTGACACTGGTTGTCCTTTTCTAGTGCTTTTAGTTAATAAACATTTATATTAAAAAACAAGGGGCAATTTACAACAGCCAATTACCCCACAAACCCGCACATCTTTGGGATGTGGGAGGAAACCGGAGCATCCGGAGGAAACCCATGCGGTCACAGGGAGAACGTGCAAACTCCACACAGACAGCACCTGAGGTCAGGATTGAACCTGGGTCACTGGTGCTGTGAGGCAGCAGCGCTACTAACTGTGCCACTGCACCACTCCATTCATGACTTCCCTAACTCATTGACTCGTCTCCTTTGAGTTATCACCCACCTCCTCCTCCTGCTCCCCGATCTCTGGTCCACCTCGTTGACCGACCCTACCCACACTCCCTCCCGCGCTCTCCACCCTGACCTCCTCATTCCTTCCACCTTCCCACATCTCCTCCGTCTGCAGTCAACTATTCCCCTGGTCTGGCGATCACGGACAATGAGCAGGGCCTGGTCTGCTGCACTCAGATCTCTGGGACACGTGTGGGCTGGTATCTCACCACCAGGGCAGCCTGTACCGAGTGCAGTGGGAATCCCACAGCTGAACTACAGTAAAACTCCGATAATCTGGCACCTTTCAGACTTTGGAGCTGAAGGAACAGCAGATTTTCCAGACTATTGGATGTTACTCTCACTAACACCACAGATGCTGCCTGACCTGTTATTTCCAGCATTTTCTGTTTTTATTTCAGATTTCCAGCATCTGCCGTTCTTTTGATTTACACTTTATTTACAATCTTGACACGTATCACAGGAGTATAATAAATTTTCCAATGAACCCGGTGTGCGGGAACCATACAAACTTTCTGGTTCCTGCTCAGACCCACATTCTTGACCTCTGGTGTTCCTGAGCCCAGGCTTGGCTGCAGCTACACATCCCGCCCACATTCCAGTCCTCAACCCTGGATCTGGCTGCACACCTCACTTGCACGATCCGAGTGAGCCAGATTCGGAGCCATCGGAATTTCTGAACTACCTGATGCTGGATTAACTGAGTTTTACTGTACCTCCAAGCCCAGTGCTCAGAAGCAGTAAGCACCAGGTGGCGACAGAGGCCAGCTGATGGAATAAATGGTCCCTACACAGACAGACCACTGGGAGCAGGAGAAGGACACAAGAGACTGCAGATATTGGAATCTGGAGCAAAAAAGTCAGAGGAAGTCAGCTGGTCGGGCAGCATGTGTGGAGGGAGAGGGATGGTCAATGCTTCAGGACTGAGGGTGTGGAGGGAAGATAGGCAGTATATAGGAGGGTGAGACAGGGGCCGGTGGGTTATAGGTGGAGCCACATAAGGAGGGAGATGGTGAGCAGGTGGAACCAGTTGTGGGGAGGGGGTAGGAAGGCTGGGCCGAGGGAGAAGACATCCATGTGCAGCAGTGTGTGGGTGAAGGCAGGTGGAAGCAGGTGTGGGGAGGGTAACAGATCCAGGGGGAGTGGGTTACCTGAAGTGCTTGTGCCATTGGGCTGTCAACTACCCAGGTGGAACGTGAGGAGTTGTTCACCCCTGAGCCTGCCTTCAGTTGGGACACTACTTGATGGGCGCTTGGCTCCAGCCCCCTCCCACATCACTGTCACCTTTTGATGACCCTTCCCAAAGATCTGCCACCGCGGGTCTCAGTGACCTTACACACCATACTGCAGGGAGCTGGAACCCACTCCCAACCGCCGCCCACATCCTAGGTCACAGACACCACTGAACTTCCCTTTCCCAGCGATGTCCCGTCGGGAGAGGTGGGTGTCACAGGGACAGGAGAGCATCCTGGACAAGGATGGTAATTTTCCAGTTTTGTGAACACACCCAATCCTGAACCAGCCTCCCTCCATAGACTCTGTCCACACTTCTCGCTGCCCCAGGAAAGCAGCCAACGTAATCAAGGACCCCTCCTCCCACCCCGGGCATTCTCTCTCCCCCCACCTCCCATTGGGCAGAAGATACAGAAGCCTGAGAGCATGTACCACCAGGCCCAAGGACAGCTTCTACCCAACTGTTATCAGACTCGTGAATGGACCCCTCATACGCTAGAAGATTTGACCTTTCGATCTCCCGATCTACCTCGTTGTGTCCCTTGCACTTTATTTGTCTGCCTGCACTGCACTCTCTCTGTAACTGCAACACTATATTCTGCATCCTGCTTTTCTTTGCACTACCTCGACGTACGTATGTGCAGAATGATCTGTCAGGATGGTATGCAAACAAAAGCTTTTCATGGTACCTCAGTACGTGTGACAATAATAAACCGATCCAATCCAATCCATGTAAATATTGGGATGAATATTTTGTAAATATGTAAATAAAACTGATTAAAAAAAGAGGCTGTGATTGTAATCTCATTGCATTTCTGAAGCAGACCTATGCAGACCCACTCAGTACAAACCAACACTACGTTCTGCATTCTGTTTTCTTTAAAGACTTTGTTTTAAAACTTTAAAACTTTATTAAAGTAAAAACTTTAAAACTTTATTCATACAGCACGGTAACAGGCCCTTCCGGCCCAATGAGCCTGCGCCGCCCAATTACACCTACGTTAATCTGCTAACCTGTACGTCTTTGGAAGGTGGGAGGAAACCCGAGCACCTGGAGGAAACCCACGTAGACACGGGGAGAACGTACAAACCCCTTACAGAGAGCGGAGGGAATTGAACCCACGTCACTGGCGCTGTAATAGTGTTGAATGGACAGATCTGTCTGGATGGCTCACAAGCAAAAGCTTTTCACTGTTTCTCAGTGCCGGTGATATTACTAACCCAATACTTCGTTCACTTGGTCTTATTACAGATCCCCACCCCGACTCAATGGGCAGTATAACTTCTTTCTGTCCTGTAACAATTCCGTGATACCCACTGACCCCAGCGCCCTCTGCCTGAACTTCCCACCCCATTGTCTGTGAAAGTCCTGGCCCCACAAGGGGGCACCTTCACTTTGGCTTCCCCGGGGGGCGGGGGGGCAGTGAGCACTAGGCAAGGGAAGGGCGGTGAGATGTTACCTGGGTGAGCCGCACTGCTTGCTCACAGTGTGGACCACACCCGGGGATGCTGGGGGCTGCCACTGAGTCAACCGATGGGGGGGGGGGGGAGGGCTCCGGGGTCCGTCCTGAGGCTGGGGGAGTTGTGAGGGGGGTGGTGAGTGTTGCTGGTAAATAGCGCTCTGTGATTGGGATGGGGAGGGGTTGATGAGGTGGGGGTGCTGGCTGGTGATGGGGAGCCTGGGTCGAAGGTGGTGAGGGAGAGGTTGGGCTGTCAATAGCGTGGGGCTTGGGTCGATGGTGGGGAGTCCATCCAATGGCAGAGGGGTATTCAGTAGGATGATGGGGGTGATTCAGGCCAAGGAGGATGGTTGGTGTCAGAGATGGGGAGGCGGGGGCAGGCTGGTGGGGCAGGTGACAGGTGTTGTGGGGATAGATGGGGCAGGTGGGGGTTGGGCTGATGTTGGGGGGTCAACGATGATGGGGCATCAGGTGGATGAGGGTGGGTGTGAGATGGGCACTGTGGCTGATGATGGGGGAGGGGGATGATGGGGAGGGGGGATGATGCGGGATGGGGATGATGGGGAGGTATGATTGGGGAGGGGGTTGATGGGGAGGGGGATGATGTGGAGGGGGATGATGGGGGAGGGGATGATTGGGGAGGGGGATGATGGGGAGGGGGATGATGGGGAGGGGGTTAATGTGGGCTGGGTTGATGGGGAGATCAGTCTGTTGTTGAGGGGCGGGAGTGGTGGTGAGTTGGGGGGGTGAACTGATGTGGGGGTGGCTGTTAGGCTGTCACGCAGGGGGGGTGGTGGCCACAGACTCTCCTGCCGTTCCCACACTCTGACCTAAGACCTACCCCCAACCCCCGAATTCTCAGCAGCCCCCCCCTCCCCGGCATCATCCTATCAAATCCTTAACCATCTGAACCACCTCCATTAGCTCGTCTCTCCACCTCCCACACTCAAAAGGATCAGACAGATTTGCATTTCTAGAGCACCTTTCACATCCCATTTGGAAAGTTTCCAATGAAGTGGGTTTTGGATAACAATCATTGTTATGAATTGGGAAACCTCTGCAGCCAATGTGTGCACAGCAAGCTCCCACACACAGAAAGGCGACAATCACCAATCAGTTGAATGGGTATAAATATTCCCCACCCCCTTTAAGAGACAACTGTGGGATCTTCTACAGAAGAGACTCAGCTTAACCTCCTATCTGAAGGGCAGCACTCCCTCAGTACAGCGCAGCTTGGGTTTTCCACTCAGGTCTCTGGACTGGGACTCGATCTCGGAGCCTGGTGCTTATGCAAGTGAAGAGAAGATCTCCTCATAATGTAATCCTCCAAACCCCAGTGGAACTTCGGACTAAAATTCTGCACCAGAGATGTGTAAGGGCACGTTGTATGTTCTGCAGGATATGTACCCTTCTCCCTGTAGAGAAGTAGAGCTCCCCACAATGGAAGTGCTGGTTGTGAACCTGGCAGCCAGTGGGTGGGGGCGTGAGATATGTCCAGTTGTCAGTGCTGCTCTCTGAGGATATGTGGGTTCCTTCCACTGCAAAACTGTGGATGGGGCAGTCTGGGCCCTTGTTGTTGACTGACTGTGTGTGAATGTATGTGTGTAGGCATGGTGTGAGTGGGGATCTGTGTGTGTGCGCGTGTATAAATGTGTGGGTGCACACGTGTCTCTGTATGAGTGTGTGTCTGTGTGTGCATACAGTATGTGTGTGTGTGTGTGTGTGTGTGTGCGCGTGTGTGTGTATAAATGTGTGTGTATGTTTGTGTGTGTGCATTTGTGTCTGTGTGTGTGTCTGCATATGTCTGTGTCTGTGTGTGCCTGTGTATGTGTGTATGCGTGTGTCTATGTGTGTGTGTGTGTGCCTGTGTGTGCCAGTGTATGTGTGTGTGCCTGTGTGTGCATGTGTGTGGTGTGAGTGTGTCTGTGTGTGTGCTCATGTGTTTGTGCCTGTGTATATGTGTGTGTATGTTTGTATGTGTGTGTGCATGTGTATATAAATGTGTGTGTATGTTTGTGTGTGTGCCTATGTCTCTGTATGTGTCTGTGTGTATATGCGTGTGCATGTGTGTGTGCATGTGTGTCTGTGTGTGTCAGTGTGTGTATGTGTGCATGTGTCTGTGCATGTGTGTGTCTGTGTGTGTGCGCGCGTGTGTGTGCATCTGTGTATGTGTGTGTATCTGTTTGTGTGTGCCTCTGTGTGTGTGTCTGTGTGTGTGCCTCTGTGTCTGTGTGTGCATGGGTGTGTGTTTGTGTGTGTGTGTACATGTGTGTCTGTGTCAGTGTGTGTATGTGGGTGTGCCTGTGTGTGTGTGTGTGTGCACGTGTATGTGTGCATGTGTATGTGTGTGTGCCTCTGTGCTCTGTGTGTGTATGTGTGTGTGTGCCTGTGTGTGTGTGTGTGTGTGTGTGTGTGTGTGTGTGTGCCTCTGTTATGTGTGCATGTGTGTGTGTCTGTGTGTGTGTGCATGCGTCAGTGTCTGTGGGTGGGTGTGTGTGCGCGTATGTGTGTGCATCAGTGTGTGTGTGTGTGTGTGTCTCTGTGTCTGTGTGTATCTGTATGTCTGTCTGTCCGTAGGCGTGTGTGTTGAGCTGGGTTTTAATTGCCCTGGTTTCAGTGTCCTTGTATTGACCACTTTGAGTGAGGTTATCAATAACTGGAGGATGTTGTCATGAGATCAGATAGTTCGGGAAACCTCTGAAGGATTAAATGATGGGAACTGAAGACCACCGACAGCTTTGATCGGAGCCCCTCTGGAGATCCTCTCTCGGTTATTCCAGGAAACTCTTCTTTCTGCTGTCACATCCATTTCCTCTCCACTACTTCACACATTGGGGAGGTGGGTGAGGGCTTCAAGGGGGGGAGCTGCAGGATAGTCAACAAACACATCAAGATCTGCTTGGAAGACCCCACCTTCATGGTGTGCGCTTGTTCTGGTGACGTGTCCACAGGATGAGGAGCCGTGAGATTTATTGACCATCTCCAAACACCCTGGGAAGAGCTATCAGCCCCAGCTAGTACAGACCTCCAGGTGGAGGTGCTCCTGGATTTGTAGGCCTCGGCCCAGTGGCAATGAAGGAACAGCGACATATTTCCCAGCTGGAGTAGGATTTGACTGGGAATTTGGGGGACCTGGAGCTCCTCGTCCTGGGAACGAGAGGCTGGGAGGAGGACTCAGGAAGAGTTGTGAAGTGCTGCAATGATCCTAGGACTTCAGTCATTGTCTGAAGCTGTGGGAATGGACGTGCCAGAAATTCCCGTCAATGGATGACTTGGGAGATTAGTTTTCAGATCAAGACTCAGACAACCAGAAAACTTCAGGAAGGATCCTCACCAACAAAGCAAGCAAGGCCCTCGAAGAGGTTACAAGGAGGATCAATGGGAGCAGTGTATTCGATGTAGTCTACATGGATTTTGACAAGGCAGGCTGGTCAAATAAATAAAAGGCCATAGATCCAGGGGAGTGTGGCAAACTGCAGGCAAAACTGGATCTGTTGCAGGAAGCAAAGGGGAGCGGTTGAAAGATGTTCTTGTGACTGGAAGGCTGTACGAAAGGGGTTCTTGGGGCTCAGTACTCAGAGGGCAGGCACGGTAGTGAAGCAGTTAGCCTAAAGCTATTACAGCAACAGCGAGCCGGGTTCCATTCCAGCCGCTGTCTGTAAGGAGTTTGTACGTTCTCCCCGTGTCTGCATGGGTTTCCTCCGGGTGCTCTGGTTTCCTCCCACATTCCAAAGGCTTACAGGCAACACTTGCGGGCTGCCCCCCAGAACACTCTACGCAAAAGATGTATTTCACTGCGTGTTTCGATGTACATGTGACTAATAAAGATATCTGATCTTACTCACAGAAACACAAAAGCACACAAGGAAACAGGAGCAATAGGAGGCCACTCGGCCCCTCAAGCCCGCCTCGCCATTCATTACAATCGTAACTGATCTACGCTGGCCTCAATTTCCCTTTGTGCCAGTTCCCCATCACCCTCAATTCCCCAATCTTTCAAATGTTTATCTGTCTCCACCTTCAATATATCCAGTGATCCGGGCTCCACCAGCCTCAGGGGCAAAGGATTCCAGAGATTCACCCCCCTCTGAGAGAAGAAATTTCCTCACACCTCAGTGTTAAATGACCGGCTCCTGACTTTGTATTGATGTCCCTTTGTTCCCACCGGTGGAAACATCTCTACATCTGCCATGTCAAGCCCCCTTAGGATCTTATATATTTGAATAAGGTCACTCTTCATTCTTCCAACCTCCAAGGAATACAAACCAAAAAGAGAGAGAGAGAGAGACAGAGAGAGAGAGAGACAGAGAGAGAGAAAGAGAGAGAGAGAGATTCACCCAAAACAGGAGAAATGCATTGAACCCTGCTCACTAGCAGATCTTGGCTGAGTTATTGGATTTCCACCAGGGCAGAACAGAGAGGGGAGAGAAGGCAGAAGTTAGTGCAATGGTCCGTCCCAGTCACAACCTCTGGAAAGCTAGTATGTTTGTGTGTGTTGGGGTTACCCTGTATAAGGGGTGTGTTTATGCAGCATATCTGTATGTTTGTCAGTATGGTGTGGGGTCTGTGTGAGGTTGACTGTATCTGTGATTTGTCTTTGGGTGTTGTGACTGTGTGGTATGTCTGTGTTTGTGGGTGTGTCTGTGGCCTGTGTGTGTAGTCTCTATATGTGATGTGTTTGTAAGTGTATGCCTGTGTGTATAAAGTCTGTGTGTGATATGACTGTATTTGTGGGATGCCTGTACCTGTGGTGTGTCTTTATCTGCATTGTGTCTGAGTGTGGTGTGTGAGTATGTGCTGCATCCTAAATGTGCTGCATCTGCATGTGGTATCACTGTGTGTATGGTGTGCCTGTGTGCAGTATGTCAATACATGTAATGTCTGAACATGTGTAGGTCTCATTGTGTGGTGTGTCTTTGTGTCTGCATGTGGCGTGTGCATGTGTTGTTTGTGGGTTGCAGCATGTGTCTGTGAGGAGTGCCGTATGGTGTGTGTGTGTATATGTGTGTGCGTGTGTGTGTGTGTGTGTGTATATGTGTGTGTGTGTGTGTGTGTGTGTGTGCGTGTGTGCGCGCGTGTGAGCATTGGGTGAGTGTGAGGAGGTGTGTGGGTTGTGTGTGGGTTTGATCGGCTGCTTGTTGGATGTGTGGGTGTGGACACAGTGTTAGCTGTGTATCAGGAGTGTGTGGGATTTGTGTAGGGTGTGTGGTTGTCTGGTGCAGGTGTGTGTGTTGAGGTTGTAGGTCGGTTGTGTGTGTGTGTGTGTGTGTGTGTGTGTGTGTGTGTGTGTGTGTGTGTCTGTGTGTGTGTGTGTGTGCATGAATGGGCCAGTTTTACGAGGTGTGCCTGCGGGTGTGTATGGGTTAGATGTGTGGGGCAGAGTCTTTAGGTATAGGTGGTGTGCGCATTCAGGGAGTGTGGGATGTGTGTGGGCTGCCCGACAACTTCAGCACGGAAACCGTTCCTTCACCGTGACTGCTCCCTGCGTCCTGCGGGAGACGGACAAAACTCCTGCCTCTCACTCAGCACGGCCCTGGGAATGTGAGCCCAGTTTCCGGGGCACTGCCCTCTGGACCCAGACTTAGGCCAAGCACCCAGACTGGAACAGAAGCGGTGCCCTCATTCAACCTCAAAGCAGCTGAACAACTGTGGAGCCTCAGGGAGTTGCCGATTTCTGGCTCACTGATCTGTTCTGGAGAAGCTGCAGTGCAGGCCTCTGCTGCAAACCCAATGACGCTGGTGTGTGGGGCAAGACGCACCAGAGGGAGGCAGAGACTTGGTGGGGTGATGGACCCTTCACCAAACGCTCCCAGCCCAACCCCAAACCTGTCTCCAGTGCCGAAAGAGCAGCATTAATGATAAACCACCCCCCCTCCGCTCCCCAGAGCAACAGACACAAGAGCAGTGTCCCTCAGGACAAGCTTACAAAAATAACTTTCATTAAAAGCTTCCACTGGCAAATTTAAAAACGATGCTGGAAATTGATTAGCCTGTCTTCTGAGATAATTCCTGGCTCATAGAGTCATGGATATTCACAGCACGGAAACAAGCCATTCAGCCCATCGAGTCTGTGCCAACTACCAAGCACTCAACGTTACACTAATCCAACTATAAACCAGTTATTCTCCCCACATTCTTAAAAAGTCCCCTCAGATTCTATCACTCGTTTATACACTGGGGGCAATTTACAGCGGCACAGTAGTGTAGCGGTTAGCGTAACGTTATTACGGCGCCAGAGACCCGGGTTCAATTCCAGCCACTGTCTGTAAGGAGTTTGTACGTTCTCCCCATGTCTGCATGGGTTTCCTCCGCATGCTCCGGTTTCCTCCCACATTCCAAAGACGTACAGGTTAGGAAGTTGTGGGCGTGCTATGTTGGCGCTGGAAGTGTGGCGACACTTGCGGGCTGCCCCCAGAACACTCTACGCAAAAAAAGATGCATTTCACTGTGTGTTTCGATGTACATGTGACTAATAAAGGTATACCTTAACAAATAACCTACCAACCCACACGCGTTTGGGATGTGGGAGGAAACCAGAGCACCTGGAGGAAACTCACACAGTCACAGGGAGAATGTGCAAACTCCACACAGACAGCACTGGAGGCTGCCAGTCAGCCCAAAATCTAGGCTGACGCTCCAGTGCAGGACTGAAGAGGTGGTGCATCATCGGAAGTGTAGATATCAGATGAGATTTCAAGACAAGACCCCACCTGCTCTTTCAAATGGAATTAAAATATCCCAGGGCCACAGTTGCAGAGGAGAGCAGCAAGTTTTCCCCATCATCTTGGGGCCACAGTTTCTCCTCCTTGCACGTTCTCCCTGTGACCGCGTGGGTTTCCTCCGGGTGCTCCGGTTTCCTCCCAAATTGGTAGTTTAATTGGCTGCTGTAAATTTTCCCTAGTGGATTGAAGAGTGGTAGAATCAGGGAGGAGTTGATGGGAGCAGGGAGAATGGAATGCGATTAGTGCAGGATTGGTGTAAATGGGTGATTGACGTTTGGCTGAATGTCCGTGCAGTGTGACACTCTGAGAAAGAGTCTTGCAATTTTTCTGACCATAGGACACTCTACTTCCCAACGCCAAAGTGCTGCCCAGCCAGTGGAGTGCTTTGGAAGTCTGTTCACAGTGACCAATCAGCACAGAGCACGATCCCACAAACAGGAACTTGATGGTGTGCTTCAGTGATGTTGATTGAGGGAGAAATATAGATCAGGACACTAGGGGGAGAACTTTGTTGCTCTTCTAGAAATCTGCCCCAGGGAATCTTTAATCCGAGAGCAGGAGACTGGGTTTATGGTCTCACTTGAACACCAGCACTTCCAACAGCAGGTGCGCCTTCAGTACAGGGATAATAAGGGCTTTGCTTCAATTTTTCCCCATTTATGGATCATGCAGCATGGAAACAGGCCCTTGAGCCCACTGACTCTGTACTGATCATTAACCACCCACTGAGACCAATCCTGCACAAATCCCATTTTATTCTCCCCACGTTCTCATTCTCCAGATTCCAGAAGAATGATAGAATGATAGAAAAATAGAGGGCTATGTGGGAGGGAAGGGTTAGATAGATCTTAGAGCAGGATAAAATGTCAGCACAACATCGTGGGCTGAAGGGCCTGTACTGTGCGTAGTGTTCTAGTATTCCAGTGTTCTAGATTCCACCACTCACCTGCACACAGAGGGCAATATACGCTGGTCAATTAACTTGCCACCCTGCACGCCTTTGGGATGTGGGAGGAAACCAGAGTACCCAGAGGAAACACACATAGGGAGAACGTGCAAACTCCACACAGACAGCACCAGAGGTCAGGATCGAGGCAGAGTCTCTACTAGCTGTACCACTGTGCTGCCCTGTCTTCCCTGTCAGCTGGCATTCCTTGATAGCTCTTTCATTATCTCTCCCCCCCCCACCCCCAATGTAATCATTAACCCCTTGAAAACTGCCAGAGAACCTGCACTTGGAGATTTGTGAGGGGAATCCTGGCTTTCTGAGCCTTCCCCTCTGTGACTCACCAAGTGTTAGCATGGGACACCTCTGCCTATAGTTCCCCAGAGAACAGGCTCTGGGTGTGGGATAGTTTTACAATTTGAGCCACTGTTTTCTTTCAACTAATTTGGGAATAACGTCACTCCAGGCTGGATGATTCCAGTTTTCAGTCCTGCTCCAGGCCGTGGTCAGTGATGTTGGAAGCAGGTTTTGTTTTTATTTTGGTTTTGGTTTTGGTTTATTATTGTCACTTGTACCAAGGTACAGTGAAAAACTTGTCTTGCATAATGATCGTACAGGTCAGTTCATTACACAGTGCAGTGTAGTGACGATGGAGTTATGCTCAGTCACATGTGCTGACCTGTGTCTGAGACATCAGACCGAAGGTCACACCACCACTGAAAGGTGAAGGATGCTCTTTGGTCTGCCCAAAAAGTATTGGTCTTTCAGCACAGTGAGATGTCTATAAGGGAATGCTACCGACTGGCACAGTCCAGGCTGCAGGAGTCCGTGCTGAGGGATGCACTGAAGCTCGGTGCAGCCAGTGCTGAGGCTCTGTGGGGAAGGACCACAGTCTGGGCTCCTTCCACTGCCGCACATGGAGGGGCAGAGTTGGGTGGGGAAGCCCATCGAACACTGAAAGGGGTATCACCTCAGGGAGCCACGAGAGTGGCAGTGGTGCTGTGTTTGTTTTTTTTTAAAGTTTACACTCCTGAATGCAACAAGCATGAATGTAAAATGTTTTTGCACTGTTTCTTCCTTGGTGTATTTTTTATTATGTATAAGGCCTATTTTTGAAATTTAAAAATAGGTGTGTGATTGGTGTTGGCCTGGTCTTTGTTCTGGAGTTCGGGTTGTGCTCTGTCTGGGAAACAGTGGGTGCTATCCCCTGGCCAATGGGTGCTGTACCTGAGGTCTGTGGGTGCTGTTCCTGAGATCACTGGATGCTGTCCCTGGGGTCAATGGGATCTGCTCCTGCGGTCAGTGGGTGCTGTCTCTGTGGTTGGTGGGTGTTGTCCTTGATGTCAGAGAATGCTTTTCCCTGGATTCAGTGGGTGCTGTCCCTGGGTTGAGTATGTCCCTGGGGTCAGAGGTTGATGTCCCTAGGATCAATGGATGCTGAAACCAGTGTACGATGGGTGAGGTATTTGGGGTCAGTGGGTGTTGTCCCTGGGGTTGGGCTTGTTGCAGTGCCCAGCCTGAGGTTGACACTGACCCCTGCACAGACAGTCCTTCCCACGGTTTTCCGATCTGCTGACATTAAACCGAAGATCCCTCCCTTTCCCCGTGCCCCGATGGAAACCAAAGATAAGAATTCTTTCTTCAGTCCTGAAGAAGGTTCCTGACCCGAAATGTTGACCGCCTGCTTTTCTCCATGGATACTGCCTGGACTACTGAGTTCTTCCAGCATCAGCGTGTTTTTCCTCAAGATTCCAGCAATTTCAGTCCTTTGTTTCTCCCAAGAATTCTTTTGCCTCTCAGTGTCCTGTCTGTGAAGCACTGCTGGCACACAGAACATTCATGTCCTTCCCCTCTCCTCCCCTCCCTCCCCTCCCATCCCCTCCCCTCTGCTCACTCCCCTCCCCTCCCATCCCCTCCCCTCTGCTCACTCCCCTCTCCTCCCCTCCTCCCCTCCCCTCTCCTCTCCTCCCCTCCCTCCCCACCACTCCCTCCCTCCCCTCCCTCTCCTCCCGTCCCCTCCCTCCTTCTCCTCCCCTCTCCTCCCCCTCCCCTCCCTCCCCTCCCCTCTCCTCCCCTCCCTCCCCTGCTCTCGCCTCCCTCCCCTCCCTCTCTCCAGCTGCTTTGCACTGTGTAGCTGCTGAGAGTGAGACACTGTCTGCTCCCAGTGCCCTGAGCTGCTGCTGCTCTGCAGACATTTGTTCTGTGCTCAGTTGGACCAATAAAAGTGAGACAAGAGCTCTAAATATAGCCCTGCAGCCAGACAGTGGCCACCAGCTGATAGCAGAAGTCTGGTACCTGAAATCTGAAGCTTTGCTCTTTCACTGCTGCTTTCTCCACCACCTCCCCCAACCCCCAGAATTCTCTCCATCCCCCACCCTGTCTCTAACACCTTGGTGATCCATTGGTCACAGTTGGAACTCCCACCAACACACTCATCCTTCATGAAAGAGGCATTCAGCTATTTGACTGTAATAGGCATCAGAATCATGCTTAATTCTGTCTGACATATAAATCCTGCAAGGCAGGGCACCGAGGTGGTTGGGTTATCAGTGGCTGGGAACGAAGATGCTGGCTCTACGTGGGGAGACCTGATAGAGGTTTTTTTTAAAAATTATGAGAGGCATAGATAGGGTAGGCAGGGTAGAAAGGTCAAATACCAGAAGACATGCTTTTAAGGTTAGAGAGGGGAAGTTTAAAAGTGACGCGAGGGGCACTTTTATGCAGTGAGTGGTGGGTGCCTGAAGTGGGTTACCAGGGGTGGTAGTAGAAGCAGGCAGTTTGGTGGAGTGTAAGAGGCTTTTAGGTGGACACATGAATATGAAGGGATTAGAGCGAGATGGATGATACACTGGAAAAGGACATTTAATGTAAATTGGCATCAAGATCGGCACAACGTTATGGGTCGAATGGCCTGCCTACGCTGTACTGTTCTACGTTCTATAGACATCTGACTTGTTTTTCCTTTAGCACACTCACAGCTTAGCGACACTCTTCCTGTTTGGGTGAGTTGTTTGCACTCTCTGGAACAGGTGTGGACGGTTTCAATCCCTTATCAAGGCCAGCGCACTAACACTAGTAGGGCTCTACTCCTTTATAACCGTTGGGGAGGGTGTGCTTCAGTGGGGGGGGGGGGAGGGGGGAACCAAGTGAGTGTTGCTGGTTGATCTCACCTCAGTGCTCCCAGTCTGTATCCACTCAGTCCCTGGGGGAGTGGATGCACACCCCATCTCCCCACGCCAATGAGCAATCAAGGCGGTGAAGTCTAGTCTGTATCCTGATCACGTCAGCAGGCTGCCTGCCCTCTTGAACTATTGATCATTGAATCAATATCCAGGACTGTTTCTGTGCAAACCTCAAGCTGGGTTCTGTGCTTGGAAGTGATAATTCGGCTCTGCAAACACAAGGGGTTGGGGTTATTTCATCCTTGTGCTGCTGTTTACTATCATGACCTTATTTGGACAGAGCTGGGAACATTTCGAGGAAGTCTCCCTAAGGCCAAACTAAGTCCTTGAGCCCACTTGCCCCGTCTCCCACTCCAGGTTGTGTTGCCAGAGTTTGTCCTTGTAACTTGCTACTTCATGGAGTGAAGAGGGAATTTTACTGTGTTATATATGTGCATTGACTGGAGACTACAGTCTCTGGGAGGAGTGCTTGTGTGCATGGGGACCACCCCAAGGGAAGGTGACCCAAAGCTCATTCATGTCCCTAGTTACCCGGATATTTTTGTCAATTACTGGCCACTCTGGGACAAACCCGGAGAATGCTTTGGTTAAGTAGGCACATATCCTAAATTTAACCTTGATCTGTTTGGCTCTGAAAGGAAAGTTGAAAAGGCAGCATTCTTTATTCTCTTGGAATTGGAATTGGTTTATTATTGCCCCATGTACCAAGGTACAGTGAAAAACTAAGTTTTGCAAGCCATCCATACAGATCATTTCACAACATCAGTACATTAAGGTAGTACAAGGGAAAAGCAATAACAGAATGTAGAGTATAATGTTACAGTTACAGAGAAAGTGCAGTCCAGATAGACAATAAAGTGTAAGAGCCATTATGAACT
The DNA here is from genome assembly GCF_009764475.1 of Pristis pectinata. NCBI lineage: Eukaryota > Metazoa > Chordata > Chondrichthyes > Rhinopristiformes > Pristidae > Pristis > Pristis pectinata. Next base: position 15,034,995 of record NC_067433.1, read on the forward strand.
AGATCTGAAGTCTTGAGTTCATCATTAATGTACAAGAGGTCCATTCAAGAGTCTTATAACAGGAGGATAGAAGCTGTCCTTGAGCCTGGTGGTGCATGTTTTCAAGCTTCTGTATCTTCTGCCTGATGGGAGGGGTGTGAAGAGAGAATGTCCGGAGCAGGTGGGGTTTTTGATTATGTTGTCTGCTTTCCCAAGGCAATGGGAAGTGCAGACAGAGTCCATGGGGGGGAGGCTGAGAGGAAAGTCTGATAAAAAAGTTGAGACCATGAAAGGATCTGGACAGCAGGATGAGAACAGGAAAAGTGGGACATTGCTTCACCAGAACCTAGTCCAGGTCAGCAAGTACGGAGGTTACTGAAATCTCCAGAATAAAAAAAAGACAGAATGTTTAGAAAAGGGCAAGAATTTAACTTCAGGCAGCATGGAGACAAACTTGAGAAGAGGGGTGGTGAATACAGGACTGAAGGTGTTATATTTGAATGCACGCAGTATATGAAACAAGGTAGATGAGCTTATGGCGCAGTTAGAAATTGGCAGGTACAACATTGTGGGCTTCACAGAGTTGTGGCTGAAAGAAGATCACAGCTGGGACCTAAATATCCGAGGATACACATCCTATCGAAAAGACAGGCAGGTGGGCAGAGGGGGTGGGTGGATCTGTTGGTAAAAAATGAGATCAAATCCTGAGCAAGAAGTGACATAGGATCAGAAGATGTAAATCCTTGTGGGTAGAGTTAAGGAACTGCAAGGGTAAAAAGACCCTAATGGGAATTATATACAGGCCTCCAATATTAGCTAGGATGTGGGGTACAAATTACAACAGGAGACAGAAAAGGCATGTAAGAGAGGCAATGTTACAGTGGTCACGGGGGATTTCGATATGCAGGTAGACTGGGAAAATCAGGTTGGCGCTGGATCCCAAGGGAAGGAATTTGCAGAATGCCTACAAAATGGCTTTTCAGAGAAGCTTGTGGTTGAGCCCACTAGGAAAAGGCAATTCTGGATCTGGTGTTGTGCAATGAACCAGATTTGATTAGGGAGCTGAAGGTAAAGCAACCCTTAGGAAGCAGTGATCATAATATGATAGAATTCACCTTCCTGTTTAAGATGGAGAAGCTAAAATCGGGTGTACAGGTATTACAGTTGAGTAAAGGTAACTACAGAGGCATGGGAGAGGAGCTGGCCAAAGTTGATTGGAAGGTGACCCTAGCAGGGATGACGGTAGATCAGCAATGGCAGGAGTTTCTGGGAGAATTCGGAAGACACAGGATCATTTAATCCCAAAGAAGAAGAAGCATTCTAAAGAGAGGATGAGGCAACCGTAGCTGACAAGGGAAGTCAAAGACAACATAAAAGCAAAAGAGTTAGGCATACAATATTGCAAAAATTAGCGGGAAGCTAGAGGATTGGGAAGCTTTTAAAAACCAACAGAAAGCAACTAAAAAAACAATAAGAGGAAAAAAGATGAAATATGAAGCTAAGATAGCTAGTAATATAAAAGAGGATACCAGAAGTATTTTCAGATATATAAAGAGTAAAAGAGAGGCAAGAGTGGACATCAGACCACTGGAAAATGATGCTGGAGAGGTAGTAATGGGCTACAAAGAAATGGCGGACAAGCTGAATAAGTAGTTTTTTGTCAGCCTTCACTGTGGAAAAAACCAGCAACATGCCAGAAATTCAAGAAAGTCAGGGGGCAGAAGTGAATGCAGTCACTATTACTGATGAGAATGTGCTTGGGAAGCTGAAAGGTCTGAAGGTGGATAAGTCACCTAGATCGGATGGACTACACCCCAGGATTCTAAAAGAGGTAGCTGAAGAGATTGTGGAGGCATTAGCAGTGATCTTTCAAGAATCACTGGAGTCAGGAATGGTTCCAGAGGACTGGAAAATCACAAATGTCACTGCAGTCTTTAAGAAGGGAGGGAGGAAAAGGACAGGAAATTATAGGCCAGTTAACCTGACTTCAGTGGTTGGTAAGACTTTAGAGTCCATTATTAAGGATGAGATTTTGGGTTACTTGGAAGTACCTGATGAAATAGGCCAAAGTCAGCATGGTTTCCTTAAGGGGAAATCTTGCCTGACAAATCTGTTGGAACTCTTTGAGGAAGAAGGCTTTTGACAAGGTATCGTACAAAAGACTGCTAAACAAGATAGGAGCCCATGGTATTACAGGAAAGGTATTAGCGTGGATAGAAGATTGGCTGACTGGCAGAAGGCAAAGAGTGGGAATAAAGGGGGCCTTTTCTGGTTGGCTGCCAGTGACTAGTGGTGTTCCACAGGGGTCAGTGTTGGGGGTCCACAGGGGTCCACTTTTCACATCGGATGTTAATGATCTGGATCAAGGAATTGATGGCTTTGTGGCCAAGTTTGCAGAAGATACAGGGATAGGTGGAGGGGCAGGTAATGTTGAGCAAGCAGGGAGTCTGCAGAAGACTGGGACAGGTTGGGAGAATGGACAAAGAAGTGGCAGACGGAATACAGCGTAGGGAAGTGTACGGTCATGCACTTTGGTAGAAGGAATAAAGGCGTAGACTATTTTATAAATGGGTAGAGAATTCAGAAATCAGAGGTGCAAATGGACTTGGGAGTCCTAGTGCAGGATTCCCTAAACGTTAACTTACAGGTGAGGTAGTAGTTAGGAAGGCAAATGCAATGTTAGCATTCATTTCTAGAGGACTAGACTATAAAAGCAAGGATATAATGCTGAGGCTTTATAAGGCGTTGGTCAGACAACATTTGGAGCATTGTGAGCAGTTCTGAGCCCCATATGGAAGGATGTACTGGTGTTGGAGGGGATCCAGAGGAGGTTTACTAGAATGATCCTGAGGATGAAAGGGTTAATGAATGATGAGCATCTGATGGCTCTGGGCCTGTACTCGCATGAGTTTAGAAGGATGAGGGGGGATCTCATTGAAACCTACCGAATATTGAAAGGCCTGGATAGAGTGGAGGTGCAGAGGATGTTTCCTGTAGTGGGAGAGTGTAGGACCAGAGGGCACAGCCTTAGAGTAAAAGGATGTCCCTTTAGAACAGAGATGAGGAGGAATTTCTTTAGCCAGAGGGTGGTGAATCTGTGGAATTCATTGCCACAGATTGGCTGTGGAGGCCAAGTCATTGGGTATATTTAAAGCAGAGGTTGATAGGTTCTTGATTAGTAAGGGCATCAAAGGTTACGGAGAGACGGCAGGAGAATGGGGTTGAGAGGGAATAATAATTCAGCCATGATCGAATGGCAGAGCAGACTCAATGGGCCGAATGGCCTAATTCTGCTCCTACGTCTTATGGTCTACTAGTGGTGGGTGAGGAATCTTTGGGCAGCACAGTGGCGCAGCAAGTAAAGCATCTTTCTTGCAGAACCAGAGACCCCGGTTCAATCCCAACCTAGGGTGCTGCCTGTGTGGAGTTTGCACATTCTCCCTGTGACTGGGTGGGTTTCCCCTGGGTACACCGGTTTCCTCCCACATCCCAAAGACGTGCAGGTTGATAGATTAATTGGCCACTGTAATTTGCCCCTAGTGTGTAGGTGAGTGGCAGAATCTAGGGGGAGCTGATGAGAATGTGGGAAGAGTATAAAATAGGATCACAGCACGGTAGCATAGTGGTTAGCGTAACGCTATTACAGCGTCAGCAATCTAGGTTCAGTTCCCGCCGCTGCCTGAAAGGAGTTTGTACGTTCTCCCCATGTCTGCGTGGGTTTTCTCCAGGTTCTCCGGTTTCCTCCCACATTCCAAAGACGTATGGGTTAGGAGCTGTGTTAGTGCTGGAAGAGTGGCGACACTTGCAGGCTGCCCCTAGCACATTCTCAGTAACGCAAAAAGACGTATTTCACTGTGTGTTTCGATGTACATGTGACTAATGAATAAATATCTTATCCTGTAATAGGCATTTGTTGGTCAGTGAGCTGATGGGCCTGTTTCCGTGCTGTATGACTCTATGACAAGTAGGAGTGAGTCAGCAATGCAGGGAAACTCAAAGGGAGTGTGAGACACAGCAAAAATCCCAGCCCAAGTAGCAGCAGCCCTGAATAGGCATTGTAAACTGAGGCTCTGTGTCATTAATCAGCAGGACCATAATTGGAGAGGTACTTGCCCTGGAGCAGGTGGTGAATGGAGATTTCCAGCTGGGTTGCCTTTCTCAAAGGAGCTTGATGTGTATTACAGCCAGGACCCTGCTGATCGATTCCCCTCAGAGCTGACATTTTGCTGGATCCATATCAAGGCCTGAAGGTAACTGCTGAATTACCCTGTAATCAGTTAAACCCTTGAGTGCACTTGATGCCTGTCTCCTGTTCCAGGTTGTGTTGTGACAGTTTGTCCCTGTAACATTCTGCTTCATCAGTGAAGTGGGAGTTTTACCACGCTGTCCACTTCCCCTCTACCCCCAAGCTGTCTTTAAATCTCCAGACGTTCCTATGTTCCGGGTACAGTAGCATTCAAATGGGGCTCAGGATCATGGAAATAAAACAGGAATGCCAGGAGAACTCAGCCATCTGTGGAAAGAGAAACCTGTTAATGTTCCGGGTCTGCAACCCTTCCTCAGAAGTCAGTATCATGGGATATTTCCCAGGGAATCCGGTCACAGTCATAGAGTCACAGAGAGACACAGCACAGAGAAACAGGCCATTCAGCCTGTCGAGTCCGGACCAACCATCAACCACCCCTTTTACACTAATCCTACATTCATCCCATATTTTATTCTCCCACATTCTCTTCAATTACTCCCCAGATTCTACCCCTCACCTACACATTGGGGGCAATTTATAGTGGCCAACTAACCTAACAACCTGCATGTCTTTGGGATGTGGGAGAAAACCAGAGCACCTAGGGAGAAACCCACAGGATCACAGGGAGAACGAGCAAACTCCACACGGACAGCACCCAATGTCAGGATTAAACCCGGCTCTCTGGCCTTGGAGAAGGAGAATCCAGTCTTGGAGTGACTGGTTCAAACACATCAGGGAGCTTCTGCAGTTGGCTAACCCTGAGATAGAACATAGAACATAGAACACTACAGTACAGTAAAGGCCCTTCGGCCCACAATGTTGTCCTGACATTTTATCCTGCTCTAGGATCTACCTTCCCTCCCACATAGCTCCCCATTTCTCTATCATTCATGTGCCTATCTAAGAGTCTCTTAAATGTCCCCAATGTATCTGCCCCCACAACCTCTGCTGACAGTGTGGTCCATGCACCCACCACTCTCTGTGTAAAAAACTTACCTCTGACATCTCCCTTATACCTTCCTCCAATCACCTTAAAATTATGTCCTCTCATGTTAGCCATTGTCGCCCTGGGAAAAAGTCTTTGACTGTCCACTCAATCTATGCCTCTTATCATCTTGTACACCTCTATCAAGTCACCTCTCATTCTCCTTCTCTCCAAAGAGAAAAGCCCTAGCTCACTCAACCTATCCTCATAAGACATGCTCTCCAATCCAGGCAGCATCCTGGTAAATCTCCTCCGCATCCTCTCTAAAGCTTCCACATTCTTCCTATAATGAGGCAACCAGAACTGAACACGATACTCCAAGTGTGGTCTAACCAGAGTTCGAAAGAGCTGCAACATCACCTCATGGCTCTTGAACTCAGTACCCCGACTAATGAAGACCAACACTCCATACACCTTCTTAACAACCTTATCAACCTGCACGGCAACCTTGAGAGATCTATGGATGTGGAGATACTTCGGGCTGTCGGCTTCCACTATCCCCATGCATGGCACTGGGGTTGGGTGCACACGTGTCTCTAGAGACGTGGTGGGACTTTCCCACGGCCATGATCTGGAGTTACTTCTAGTCCCCAGGTACCTGTTAATGTTTATGTGTTACCTGTCAAATACAGAGAATTCCTGGATTTTCTCAGGGACATGGATTCAAACAGACAACGAATATGTTCCCACCTCACCACTCCTCAGAACTTAGCTTACTTTGAAGTTCAGATAGAGATCTCCACCTAAGTTCTAACACTTCAACTCAATGGTCCCTCAGCTGACAAAACAAAGTCTGACCACGCTGCAGCCACTTGTGTCCAATCAAAAGGCAGCTTCTTTGAATATGGACCATGAAGATTTGCACCAGATCTAAAATATGCCAGCGTCATGACAACTGAGGTAGAGGCTATGTTCTTTCACAAGTGGCTTAGTCCCATTAACTGGCACTAAGAAACAAGCATTATGCAATGGATCCCACAGGAATAGACCACTCAGTCCTTGAAATCTATCACATTGAAACAGAAGGATGCCACACAGTCCCTCGATTGTGTTACATATAAACAGGAAGAGACTCAAAAGGACACAAGAGACTATAGGTATTGGAATCTGGTGCAACAAACAATCTGCTGGAGGAATCAGCGGCTGGACCAACATCTGTGGGAGGAAAGGAACTGTCAATGTTTTGGGTCGAAAACGTACAGATGCTGCTCGGCCCATTGAGTTCCCCCAGCAGATTGTTTGTTATTCCAGAGACCCAAAAATCCTGTTCTGTCATTCAATGGGGTAAGAGCTGATTTGGATCCTTGTATCCAGCTGATTTAGGTCCCTCTGCCTGCCTTGATATAGAACAAGTAGAAGATGCAGCCTGATGAGAAGATAGAAGATTCTGGAATGCCGACTTCTGAACTCCGTCCAACCACCCAAACCTGAAGGGATAAAAAGCTCTGATATTCTTGCATATGGGGTAGAATTTCAGAATGAAATTAATGTTCAGATGGCTGCATTGTATATAATTATATTATGTGCGTTTTATCTCACCTGCGTGAATAACAATGGAGAATGTCTGACAGCACAACAAACCCTGCCTTGAATACAGAATGAGCAAAGACCTCCAAGTGTCCGGTGGATAGGAATGTGATGTGGTTCTCCACACGATCTCAACCTGCTTCCCTGCAAATTGGGCCTAAAGGTGCTGAGGACAAATGGGACGCCAAATCTTGAGCCAAATATTAGGGCTGGGAGTTTGAGGCATTGTTATCAGTTTGTCCCCTTGCTATGTGTGGATCGTGGGCAGAGAGATGAGGGAAGCCTCCTTCTCTCTGGAGGCAACAGAGTCTTGCAGTCCTCAGTATTTTATGCAACATCAGAAGGTCATAGAGTCATAGAGCTATACAGCATAGAAAACAGGCCCTTCAGCCCAACTCATCCATGCTGACCAAGTTGCCTAACAGGGCAACCTTTCCTATCCATGTACCTGTCCAAATGTCTTTTAAATGGCCTAATTGTACCCACCTCTACCACTTCCTCTGGCAGCTCGTTCCATATACCCACCACCCTCTGTGTGGAAAAGTTGCCCCTCAGGTCCTTTTTAATTCTTTCCCCTCTCACCTTAAAAATTTGCCCTCTAGTTTTGGACTCCCCTATTCTGGGGAAAAGACTGTGGCTATTCAACTTATCTGTACCCCTCATGATTTTATAAAGCTCCATAAGGTCACCCCTCAGCCTCCTATGCCACAGGGAAAATATTCCTATCCAGGCTCTCCTTTTTTTGTAAATCCAGCTTCTCCTTACATCTCAAACATCTCTGTGGAATTCTCTGCCCAAGGAAGCAATAGGGGCTACCTGATTAAATATACTTAAGACACGTTAGATACATTTTTGCATAGTAGGGGAGATAAGGGTTATGGGGAAAAGGCAGGCAGGTGGATCTGAGTCCACAGCCAGATCAGCCATGATCTTATTGAATGGCGGAGCAGGCTCGATGGGCTGGATGGCCTCCTCCTGCTCTTACTTCTTATGTTTCTAGACTCTTCAGTCCCTGTAACATCCTCAAGTCTTTTTTGCTCCCTTTCCAGTTTAATAACATCTCATTGCTTTAAGGTCTTCAAAGCAATGAGATGCTTTTGAGGTGATGTATCTGAAGTACTGAATAGGAAAGTATTTAATTGGGGGAGAGCAAATTACGATGGTATTAGGTAAGAACTTGGGACAATAAACTGGGAACAGATGTTCTCTGGTAAATGCACCTCAAAAATGTGGAGGCTGCCTAGGGACCACTTGCATGGGGTTCTAGATAGGTTTGTCCTGCTGAGACATCCTTTCCTTAAGGATGGTAGGGTGAAAAAACCATAGTTAACTAGAGAGGTTTAGTCAAGAGGAAGAAGGAAGCATATTTAAGGTTTAGGAAGAAAAGATCAGATAGGGCTCTTGAGAGTTATAAGGTAGCCAGGAAGGAACTTAAGAAGGGACTTAGGAGAGCTAGAAAGGGACATGAGAAGGCCTTGGCAAGTAGGGTTATGGAAAACCCAAAGGTGTTTTACACATATGTGAGGAACAAGGGAATGACTAGGGTGGGGGTAGGACCACTCAAGGATAAGGGGGGAAAATGTGTCTGGAGGCGAAGGAGGTAGAGGAGGTCCTAAATGAATATTTTGCATCTGTGTTCACCAGGGAGAGGGACTTAAATGAATGTGAAGTTAGCATAGAACAGGCAAATGTGTTGGAGCATGTCGAGGTTAAGAAAGAAGCAGTGTTGGAGCTACTAAAAAGCATTAGGATAGATAAGTCCACGGGATCAGACAGGATATACCCCAGGTTACTATGAAAAGCAAGGGAATAGATTGCAGGGCGTTGACAGTGATCTTTGGTTCCTCCCTGGCCACAGGAGTGGTACCGGAGGATTGGAGGATGGCAAACATTGTTCTATTGTTCAAGAAAGGTGAAAGGGATAATCCCAGGAATTATAGACCAGTGAGTCTTACATCAGTGGTTGGCAAACTATTGGAGAGGATTCTTAGGGACAGGATTTATGAGCATTTGGAGAAGCATAGTCTTATTAGAGATAGTGAACATGGCTTTGTGAAGGGCAGGTCATGCCTCACGAGCCTAACAGAGTTTTTTGAGGAAGTGACAAGACAAATTAATGAAGGTAATGCAGTGGATGTGGTATATATGGACTTTAGCAAGGCATTTGACAAGGTTCCCCATGGTAGGCTCATTCAGAAAGTCATGCGGTATGGCATCCATGGAAAATTGGCTGTGTGGATTCAAAGTTGGCTTGCCCACAGAAGGCAAGGGTGGTTTTAGAAGGGGAGTATTCGACCTGGAGGTCAGTGACAACTGGTGTTCTGCAGGGATCTGTTCTGGGAGTGCTGATCTTTGTGATTTTTAGAAATGATTTGAATGAGGAAATGGAAGGGTGGGTTGGTAAGTTTGCAGATGACACCAAGGTTGGTGGTGCAGTAGATAGTGTAGAAGATTGTTGTAGGTTGCAATGCGATTTAGACAAGATGCAGAGCTGGGCAGAGAAGCGACAGATGAAGTTCAATCTATAAAAGTGTGAAGTGATACTCTTTGAAAGAACAAACTTGAAGGCAGAGTACATGGTTAATGGCAGGATTCTTAGCAGTGTGGAGGAACAGAAAGATCTTGGGTCCAAGTACATAGATACCTCAAAGCTGCTAGGGCAGTTAAGAAGGTGTATGGTGTTCTGGCCTTCATTAGCCGGGGGATTGAGTTCAAGAGCCGAGCGGTAATGTTGCAGCTCTACAAGACTCTGGTTAGACTACACTTGGAATATTGAGTTCAGTTCTGGTCACCACATTATAGGAAGGATGTGGAAGCTTTGGAGAGGGTGCAGAGGAGATTTACAAGGATGCTACCTGGGTTGGAGAGTATATCTTATGAGGAGAGTTTGACCGAGTTTGGGCTTTTCTCTTTGGAGCGACGGACAATGAGAGAAGACTTGACAGAGGCATATAAGATTATGAGAGGCATAGAGAGTGGACAGCCAGCATCTTTTCCCCAGGCCAGTAATGGCCAATACTAGAGGTCACCCATTTAAGGTGCGTGGAGGAAAGTTCAGGGGAGACGTCAGAGGTAGGGTTTTTTTTAAACGCAGAGGGTGGTCCATTTATGGAATAAGCTGCCAGAGGAAGTGGTTGAGGCAGGTACAGTAGCAACTTTTAAAAGATAGTTGGACAGGTACATGGATTGGAAAAGTTTAGAAGGATATTGGCCAAATGCAGGCAAATGGGACTAGCATGATTGGGCATCTTGGTTGGCATGGACTGGTTGGGCTGAAGGGCCTGTTCCCATGCTGTATGACTATGACTACCTGTCACGACCGTAGAGGAGGCTTGACCCAAAAGCAGAGCAGCGGAGATGACTTAGCAGTGAATGATGACTTTGATAATAGACCACAAAATAACAAGCCATGAAGAGCCCCAAAACAGGAGAGAATGGAAATTAAACACCACAGGCAATGAGGTAACCTTAGGCAGGGAGAGTAAAGCTGGGAGCAACTGGTTGGGACCAGCTGGTTCAATGAGTAAATGAGGCCTGTGACTGAGAACTGGGGTTAAATAGGCTGCAGGTGATGAGTCTGGAACGAGCAGCAGGTGAATCCTATTCACTGGGTGAAGGCTGGGATATATCTGCATGTGTAGGCTGGGAGGTGTCTGTGGTAGTAGGCCTGATACCATCCATATCTGGATGAGCACTTGAATTGTATGGTAGGCTATGGACCAAATGCTGGTCAATGGGATTAGTATCAATGGGTATTTGCTGGTCAGCATGGACATGATGGGCTGAAGGGCCTGTATCTCAGCTGTACGATCCGTGACTCTCTATGACAAGGCCTCAGTGTAGTGTTTTACCCAAAAGACAGCACAGCACTCCCTCAGTACTCCACTAGAGTTTATATTCAAGTCTCTGCAACGAGACATGCACCAACTCCCTTCCAACCTGGAAGCAGTAGAACAGGCCTATTGGAGGCACAGCCATCTCAGAGGTGCCCAAAGCCCAGCTCACCCATGTTTGGAAAATTGAGTTAAGAGTCATAGTCATAACGCACAGATATGAGCCCTTTGTTCCACCATCCACTACCAAACACCCACTTATCTCATCCAACAATAATCCCATTTTATTCTCCCCAAGTTCCCATCAACTCCCAACCCCACCCCCCCCCCCCCCCCAGATTCTACCACTTACCTATACTCTAGACACAGTTTACAGTGGCCAATTAACCAGCCAATCTGCATGCCTTTGGGATGTGGGAGGAAACTGGAGCACCCAGGAGGAACGCACGAGGTAACAGGGAGAACTTGCAAACTCCACAGAGACCGCACCAGAGGTGAGAAATGAACCCAGTTCTCCGGAGCTGTGAGGCAGCAGATCTACCAGTTGTGTCACTGTGCCTTCAGAATGGGAACCCTTAGATACTACAGAGCTGGTTTGTTCACTCAGGAAACTTATATGAGGAAGTGAAGGGTTAAGAATTGCAACCATACCTATAACTGGTAAACTAAATATATATATGCATTTATATTTCTCTAGCAAGGACTAGCAAGCTGCTGACCCACTAGTTAGGTTGGAATGTTAAGTATGTTAACTGCCTTTGTTTCGGGTAACGGACCATTCCAATATGTCAGACGGTGGCGATACTGGGTGTAACTAACATTGAGGTGAAGGCTTGGTCTGAACAATGAAGGGTGATACCTGCCTTTGAATGCCTTGATTATAACTCAATTATACTAAGTAAGAGGTGTGATAGCTGTCTCGGGATCTCTATAGCTTGACCGAAACTCGCGGTGCCATTTGCATGGGATGTGCGTGACAATTCCTGTACAAATGTCTGTCTGCCCTTTGTGCGGAGAGAACTCGGGAAGCGACTCTTAGTGAGTGCTGAAGAGAATTCTCCTAGAGGTGCACTGCTAATAAAGGTATTTGTTCGAATCGACCTCGTGGCACTGTGTTACTTACAGCGGACAGAAGGGGAAAATTAATTTCGGGACGACATATAGACCCAACTGGATAAGGTAGAAGATATGGAGAAGTTGAAGCGTTAGAGTGTTTGTCTGAGAGACTCACAAAAGTGGAGCCGAGGCAGAGTGGTCCCACTCAGCTGGACAATGGAGGAGAGATATTGGACTGGTTCCTCACTGGTTCCTCAGATCCTTTGATTCCTCTAGTGCCCAAAAGTCTTGAATATAATTTTGGACCCAGGATCGCTGGTTTCTGAAGTAGAGAAAGACAAAGACTCACAATCATCTTGCTGGAGAAGTTCCTCTATGTCTCTGTCCTAAATGGCTTACCCTCCATCCTGAAGCCACGTTCCCTGATTCCCCAACTTAAAGTGGAATTCTCTCAGCATTTGCCCTGTCAATCCCTTTCACATCCCTAAGGATAATGTGCTCCACTACTGCAGAGAGGTGGTTGTGATTTACAAAAGATGCCCTACTTCCATGGAGAGCTGGAGACCCGATCCGGCGACAATCAAGCCCTCAGTTGTGGACAAGACACACAAGGATTTGTGCGCAATGACAGATTCAAGGACAAGAAAGAGATGTTGAAGCAACAATCTGCTGGAGGGACTCAGCGGGTCAAACAGCATCTGTGAGGGGGGAAAGGAATTATCGACATTTCGAGTCAAAACCTGCCTCAGGTCAAACTGAAACATCGACAATTCCTTTCCCCACATGGATGCTGCTTGACCTGCTGAGCCCCTCCAGCAGATTGTGTGTTGTTCCAGATTCCAGCATCCGCAGTCTCTTGTGTCTCCAAAGAGATGTTGGAGTTTGGGTGGGAGCTTGCAAGGACGGAGGGGTCAGAAGTGAGATTTTGAAGGAAGGGAGCAATGACGATGGTGGTTAACATGGGAGCCAGCAAAGCAAGTTGAGTTGTGGTGGAATGGGCATGAGAGATTGGGAGTTGGGTCTCATAGACAGGAGGTCACAAGAGCAGACAGGAGGTGCAGGTGGGAGTTCAGAGCTTGGGTAGACGGACAACCAGAGCAGGGAAAGAAGGTAAAGGATGAAAACCAGAGTCTTGGCAGAGATGGGTTGGGCAGGAGAAAAGATTTTGAAGACATGGATGTTGGTGAGGAAAATCTATCTTTTATTTTGTGACGGTGTCAGAGCTATGAGCATGTTGGGACAGGACCAGATTGGTGCTCAATTATTGATGGATAAATCCACTGAAATCCTGTTGAAGGAAATTATACTGGATTGTTATGCCATTGGGATCATAAGTGATAGAGACATACATAGATTGTGCAAACTGCCATTCAAGTTGGGCTGTTGCTTACTGCTTATTGTTAAGTGGTTTTCCATCATTTCGGTTGACTGGTCTGTACCTTTTAAATATTAATGCCTCTGGTGCTGTGAATCGCCCTGCACCCAGGTTCAGGCGCGCAATATACAGCACACAACCACACAGCCCCTGCAAGCACAGCTTAATGTTTGAATACTTAGGGGCTATTTCATAATTGGCAAGCTTTTCAACAAACACACAAAACTTACCCCTTTATTTAGGGAATCAAAAATTAAAGAGATGTTTTATGAAAGTGCTAGGGATCAGAGAGGTTTTGATAGAGGTATTGGTATTGATATTGGTTTATTATTGTCACTTGTACCGAGGTACAGTAAAAAACTTGTTTTGCATACCGATCGTACAGGTCAATTCATTACACAGTGCAGTTACGTTGAGTTAGTACAGAGTGCATTGAGGTAGTACAGGTAAAAACAATAACAGTACAGAGTAAAGTGTCACAGCTACAGAGAAAGTGCAGTGCAAGGTCACAACAAGGTAGATCGTGAGGTCAGAGTCCATCTCATCGTATAAGGGAACCGTTCAATAGTCTTATCACAGTGGGGTAGAAGCTGTAAATGCCCTCAGGCATGGTACTGTAAATGCCCTCAGGCTCCTGTATCTTCTACCTGATGGAAGAGGAGAGAAGAGAGAATGACCCGGGTGGGTGGGGTCTTTGATTATGCTGGCTGCTTCGCCAAGGCAGCGAGAGGTAAAGACAGAGTCCAAGGAGGGGAGTCTAGTTTCTGTGACATGCTAGGCTGTGTCCACAACTCTCTGCAGTTTCTTGTGGTCCTGGGCAGAGCAGTTGCCGTACCAAGCCGTGATGCATCCAGATAGGATGCTTTCTATGGTGCATCGATAAAAGTTGGTGCGTGTCAAAGGGGACATACTTTTTTTCATTGGCCTCCTGAGGAAGTAGAGGCGCTGGTGAGCTTTCTTGGCCATGGCATCTACGTGATTTTAAAAGCATGAAGAGTTTAGCTAAGGGAAATCTGTTTCAAATGCTTGAAGGCTGATAATGAAGGACCATGCAATTGGGATTGGCAAATGAACCGGAGGTCACTTGAGGAAAGGGTCTTGACCTGAACCGTTTACTGTCCATTTCCCTCCGTAGATGCTGTCTGGCCTGCTGAGTTCCTCCAGTAGTTTGTGTGTGACCTGAGGAAATGTCTGTATGCTTTGTGTGCTGGGATTTGGAATGCATTGCTTGTTGGAAAACGGATACAGATTCAACAGGGTATTGGATAAATACTTGGACAAAAATATACACGGAAAATACGGAGATTAACAAGATTAATCATTGGAAGGGCTGGCACAGACTCGATAGGATAATTGGCCTCTTTTCCTTCTATGATTCAAAGGAATTTGCCAAGAGATTCATCCACAGCTTAAAAGCTCTGTATCATTGTTGAAGTGCCCAAAAAAGTCATCCTCGCCTTACACACAGTTGAAGAAGACTAGTGAACACATGAGCCTGCAGGGTAGTGCCACAGAATGGACCCACCTACAGCTGGGCATATTGTAAATATGGTACCGGGTAGCTTCCAGGGAGCCACACGTGTGGCATCGGTGCTGTTTTCTATATAAAAAGGTAACACTAATGAATGATCTGTACAAGAATGTAAAGGTTTGCAATGTTTTGTAATTGAAAATAGTTTGTCTTTTATTATGAATAAAGTTTATTTTGTAAAAAAAATACTGGGAAGAACGTGGTCATCAGGTGCGATATGTTCTCAGGGCTGTTGTACTTGCCACAGGTAAGGCCTGTTCCCCGCTGCTCTGCTTCGGTAATCACCCAGGCTGTCTTCCAGGTCACCTGGGGGTCCAAGATGGAGCTAGTCGGATGGGTCACGATGCAAAAATCCCCAGAGAATGGGGGAAAAAGTGTACCCAACATTGCTCTCATCCTGATGACCACCTCTGTGTGTGGCTGCATCAGGCAGTGCATTGATTCAAAGTGCATGTGCACCAAATGTCACTACATGTCCCTGGTGTGCAGAGGATGGGTCTGGCCCTGTTGCCACGCAATGTCCCAGTGAGCTAGACATTGCCGCATTACCTGTCCTTTGTGGAAAGTTCTTCCAAGCAAACACCCTTGACCACAAGTCTATTAGGCAGTGGTCCACACAGAACGTCTTGCAGACCCTGCAGGACAGGGACTCCATGGATACTATGGGGTGGTTCCCTGACCAAACTGTCCAAATCATCTGGCAGAACGCCTCATCGCCAGAACTTACCAACAAGCACCAAGACCTCGCTTTGCTGGCGGTTAGAGGGGCCCTCACACTCAGATCTTTCCTATAGAGATGACGTATCACTCCCAATGCACACTGCCCTCAGGACGGCTGCGGTGGGGAAGAGATGGTCTCCCACCTCTTTGCAGACTGTGGATTTGCTGATAGAGTGTGGAGACGGATGCATGGGTCCTGGTTCATTCCTAGCAGCTGCGTGACAGGGGACACTCTGATCTCCAGGCTGTTTCCGGGGGCACACACCGAGACAGACATCAAGTGCTGCTGGAAGGTCATCAGCTCGGTGAAGGATGCCCTTTGATCTGCCTGAAACTTGCTGGTCTTCCAGCACAGTGAGATGTCCGTAAGGGAATGCTGCTGACTGGCACATTCCAGGCTGCAGGAGTACGTGCTGAGGGACGCACTGAAGCTTGGTGCAGCCAGTGCTGAGGCTCTGTGGGGAAGGACCACAGTCTGGGCTCCTTCCACTGCTGCACGTGGAAGGGCAGAGTTGGGTGGGGAAGCCCCTCGAACACTGAAAGGGGAATCACGCAGGGGGCCACATGAGCGGCAATGGTGCTGTGGATTTAAAAAAATAAGTTAACGCTACTGAATATATTGACTATGAATGCAAAAGTTTTGCTCTGTTTCATCTTTTGTATATATTTTTAGTGTGAATAAAGTTTATTTTTGAAATATAAACAGTCTCTGATACTGCTGAGAGATGTTGCAGACATGGGGAGCTGCAGCACACCCACTCCCACCCACAACAAGTGGTACATGTACCAGCTTCTCCTGTGCTGGAGAACTTCCATTCCTCTTACTAAGCTGCAGGGAAAAGAAGGAAGGTGTAATTCTTAGGAAATGGTACCCTTCACTCCGACATTTGCGGATAGGTGGAGTGCACCGAGGTGACACATCGTGTACTCAACAGAGATACATTTCTATACTGTCTTTCATGAGCTCAATCGGTCTGTACACATTTTACACCCAGTGATGTACCTTCAAAGCTGTTACTCTTGCAGCATCAGTCTGAAAACCAGATCTGTAAAGGCTCTGGTAGTGAGAACCAGGGGGCTGGGCTTTGTATATGCAGGATCACCATCAGACTGAGAACGCCTCAGATTCCATTGTGAGGATCCAGGCAACTGATGATATTCCAATGTCCTGAGTCAGATCCCTGCCCAGTTCCACTTCCCCATCTTGATTTTGTGTGATGGGCTTGATTGAGGACACTACAATTTGAAAATGATCCATTCTCCATTGGGTCCAATAAGATCAGGGTGACAGGTTGGGTCATCACTGCACCAACACTCAGAACAGAGTGAGGCCATTAATGAGCCTCTTACAGCCAATCAGTGGAGAGGCAATTGGTTCCATTCCACAGCCTTGAGCTCAACAATGGCAGCAAGGGTAGGGAAACATTGCCACCTCCAGTCACTCACCATCTCATCTTGGACAAATTCGGGAACTTCATCATCATTGGAACTAAATCCTGGCACTCCCTCCCCAAATACTGGAGGTGAACCTTCACCACATGGACTGCTGCAGTTCTCAAGGTTGCTTAGCAGCAGACATTAAATTTTAATCTCACCAGTGATCTGTACATCCTGAGACAAGCCCACAAATAACACGCTAAAATCTTTAAACACACACTGCAATCTATAAGTCAAATTCTTCGCACTTTTCTTAACGTTGTGGCCAAGTTGGGTGGTCTGTGGTGGGGAACTGTCCCACACTCAGGGTCTGCTGTTGTAGTCTGTGCCTGCATGCACAGTCTTCCCCACACAGGCTGCAAGGATGTTGCAGTGATTGATTTTATTGACTTGCATGCACTGCAGTTGTTGTGAAGGTCACACAGCTTCCCTTCCTCACGTCCCTTTGTGACTTTACAAAGAATTATATCAGAGCAGTCTGTTACTATCCCAATGGATCTTAGTTTTCCGTACCTAGCCCTGCCTTGTGTTTGCCCCTCCCACATTCTCAGACCCCTGCCTCTTTTTACTTTGTGACGGTCTGTCTCTCCTCTTTATCTTCCTTTCAATCTTACGCTGTGTTCCTCACTCACAAACGTTCATTTGTTCTTTCTCTCTTTGTGCCCATTTTCTCCCTCTCTCCCTCTCTCTCTCTCCCTCTCTCTCACATTCTTTCTCTCTTTCTCTCTTTCTCCCCCTCTCTTTCTCACATTCTCTCCGTCTCTCTCTCCCTCTTTCTCACATTCTCTCTCTCTTTCTCTCTCTCTTTCTCACATTCTCTCTGTCTCTCTCTCCCTCTTTCTCACATTCTCTCTCTCTCTCTCTCTCTTTCTCACATTCTCTCTGTCTCTCTCTCCCTCTTTCTCACATTCTCTCTCTCTTTCTCTCTCTCTTTCTCACATTCTCTCCATCTCTCTCTCTCTCTCTTTCTCACATACTCTCTCTCTCTCACACACATTCTCTCTCTCTCTTTCTCTCTCTCTCTCTCTCTCTCAGTCTGTGGCTCTTTGTCTCTATCTATCCCTCTTTGACTCTTCCTGTCCATCTCTCTCTCACACGCACTCTTACTGTCATCCTCTCTGTCTCCAAGGAGAACGCTCCATTTTAATTATTCCCCTGCCCTTCCCCTTGGACATGTTTATTTCCACCATTTCCTAAGAGTTATACCTTCCCTCTCGTCCCTGCAGATTAATAATAACTCAGTCTGAAAGTGGAAGCTCTCCAGTGCAAGAGATGCTTGTGCATTCTGCATTCATCATTCTGGATGGGATAAGAGAATGGATGTGTGGCAGCTCCCAGTATCTGCAGCATCCTGCCAGTGGCATCGAGGACCCCAGCTGCCAATGGCTTCATCCTGTGACACTATCCTGCAGGACTGTGCTTTCATTATTTCTCCTTCAACCACTTTTGAGGGCGAGGGGTCTTAATAAGCCCAATGACACAGCAGGTGGCAGTGATTCCTTGCAATCCAGCCTGTAATCATCACTGTAGGGAGCAGAAGGCTGGCCCAAACTCACAATCTCTCGATTCATCTTTCCATCTCTCACCTTTCCCCCCCCCCCCGTTCCCCCCGTGTCTGCGCGGGTTTCCTCCGGGTTCTCCGATTCCCTCCCACATTCCAAAGACGTACGGGTTAGGAAGTTGCGGGCGTGCTACGTTGGCGCCGGAAGCGTGCCGACACTTGCGGGCTGCCCCCAGAACACTCTACGCAAAAAGATGCATTTCACTGTGTGTTTCAATGTACGTGTGACTAATAAAGAAATCTTATCTATCTTATCCTATCCTTTCATTATCTTGTTAACTTTCCCTTTATTGCAACTGTGTTTCTACTCCTTGTTCTGCTTTTCCTATTTAGTTTTCTCTCTTTCTTCCTTTTTTTATCTTACACTTCTTTCTCTGCCTTTGTGTGCAGCGTCAGGAGACCAGGAATGGAGAGCGAGGGGGAGGAGAGTGGGGCTGGGAATCTGGAGTCAGGGAAGTGGGAATGGAGTGACTGGATTGTGGCAAGTGGGAATGGGAGCAGCTAGACCGGGAATGGGGCAATGCAGAGTCAGGAGAGAAGGAAGAGGAACGGGGAGTAGGAATGGGTTTGGGGTTGTGTAATCAGGAGAGTGGAAATCCGATTTCAGTGGCAGGAGATAGGGAATGGGATTCTGGAGTTGGGAGAGGAGGAATAGGAGATGCGGAGTACGGAAATCAGGGAGCGCCTCTACTTCTGCCGAAGGCTAAGGAAATCCGGCATGTTCCTGTCAACCCTCACCAATTTTAATTGATGCACCGTAGAAAGCATCCTATCCAGATGCATCACAGCATGGTACGGCAACTGCTCTGCCCAAGTCCACAAGAAGTTGCAGGGAGTTGTGGACACAGCTCAGTCCATCACGGAAACCAGCCTCCCCTCCATTGATTCCGTCTACACTTCCCGCTGCCTCGGTAAAGCAGCCAACGTAATCAAAGACCCCTCGCACCCCGGACATCCTCTCTTCTCCCCCCTCCCATTGGGCAGAAGATACAAAATCTTAAAAGGACGTACCACCAGGCTCAAGGATGGCTTCTATCCCGCTTTTATAAGAATATTAAATGGACCTCTTGTACGACAAAGATGAACTCTTGATCTCACAATCTACCTCACCGTGGCCTTTACACCTTACTGTCTAACTGCACTGCACTTTCTCTGTAACTGTGACTGTGACACTATATTCTGCATTCTGTTACTGCATTTCCATTTGTACTACCTCAATGTGCTTATGTTTTGAAATGATCTGTATGGATGGCATGCAGAAAGTCTTTCACTGTATCTCAGGACTTGTGACAATAGTAAACCAATTACCAATTGCCAAGTGTGGTATCAGGAGAATGAGAATGATGTTTTAGACTCCAGAGACCAGACGTGAATGCAAAGTCAAGAGAGGGACTGGGTGGGTCAGAAGTCCAGAGAACAGGAATGGGGTTGCAGAATCAAGGGATCGGGTTGGGAGTGCTGTAGGGAGAATGGAAATGGGGGCGTGGAGTGAGGGCATGAGGAGTAGGAACGAGACAAAGTTGGGAGTATGGATGGAGGAAATTGGACATCAGGAGTGTGCAGTCAGTGGAGAGGAAATGAGGATAGGGAGAGTGGGGAGGGTAGAGTCTGGAAGGCAGGAATGGTGAGTGCAGAGTGAGAAGGGAGGGAAGATCTGTCTCCTTGCAGACTTCTGACATGCTGGAGCCAGGCAGGCTGCCTTCAGATTGATGAATGGGAACCTGTCTCTCGGGCTCCATGGAAAATTTACAGTCCTTCTATTCCAGGAAGCAGAAGTGAATCAGTGCTGTTATGAGATGGGCTGTGTGCTGGAGCCCATTCCCCTGCCTCTAAGAGCAGCAGTGGGGTTTGCAAATCAAGGCGATCTGTTCCATCAAACACTCGAGCATTTACCGAACATCTCCTTGAAGACCACAGACCTGCCTCCAGCTTCAAAATACAGAAAGAAGCAGCACTTTCCAAAACAGCTGCCCGGGGAGCAGGGTGTGGGGACTCTGGTGACGGTGAGCACCTGAGGGGGTCCCTGAGGATCCTGCGGTGGTACCTCCAAACCCGAGACTAGACTGAGTCACTGCTTCTCGCGATGCCTTCTCCACACCTGCAGGCTAACACATGAGCTAAAGCAGGAGTAGGAGGAGGCCATTCGGCCCCTCAAAACTCCTCTGCCATTTAATAACATTATGTCGGGTCTGACATAACCTCAACTCTGCATTCCTGTGTACTCGTGGTAACCCTCCGCCCTGCTGATTATCAATGATTCTGCTCCCACCGGCCTTGGAGGAAAACAGCTCCAAAGACTCATTCACTGGGTGACCCCATGTCTTTAAATGTGACTCCTGGTTTCAAATTCTCCCACAAGGGGAAATATCCTCACACATTCACTCTGTCACGACCCCCTCTCACACACACAAACACACACACAGGTACTCACACGCACACACACACACACGCATGTGCACACACACAGACACATGTGCACATACACAGACACATGCACACATCAATAAACTATTAAAGAAGTGACTATCACAACTGGCCACCAAGATTCAGCAAACCCTGAGACTGACACATACACTCACACACACATGCTGCACACACACGCATGCTGCACACACACACACACACATGACACATGCACACAGGAACACATGTACACACATGAAAGCATGCACACACACACACACACACACACACACACACACCCCGCACACACACACGCTCACGCACGTGCGCACACATGCAAGCAAGCACACAACTCCTCTAAGTAGCTGTGGCCCAGAAGTCCATCTCACATAATTCTTCAATAAATGTACAAAAAAGGATTATTTACTCTCCAGTGTACTCTCCACTGTGAGGAATGGAGAGCCCTCGTAAGTGAGCATACTCCAATCTGGAGGAGAATATACTCCTTGTCGGGTGACAATCATCAGATGAGTTCCTCAGTTGGTAAATTATGAAGAAGCTCTGCTTGCTTGTTTGATCACTTTAGAGAGTGTGTGAGCGGTCTCTCGTGGATCTGGGAGCCTGTGAATGCTGCCCTTGAGAGCTGAGCATCTAAGCACTGACTTCAGCGGGGCTGCCTCTCACTTCCACATGACTGCCAAACGAAAGCTGCTTTCTGGATCCAGAAACTCCAAACTGGTTCAGGGAGGCTTCCAACCAGTTGTTCACAACAACTGATGTCATTAGCTGCAGGCCGAACTCTGGTAAAACATCGGTAACATGCTCCTAACCAGAGAGGCCTGATCCGATTTCCCATTGGGATGACCTCACCGGGAAGTTATTCATGAAACAATGTACCCCGGGTGATTTTATATTACACTAACATTAGAGATAAAGGCCATTTGGCCCATCAGGTTATGCCTGCTCCCAGAGGAGCACCCCCATCAGTCCCATTCCCCCTGTCCTTATCTCCCTCTACCCTGCAACTTATTCTCTCTGACACATGCCCTTTGATTCTTTTTGCTATTAACTTACATTGGTGCAATTTACAACAGCCAGTTAACCTACCAACCTGCTCATCTTTGGGATGTGGGAGGAAACCAGAGCACCCTCCGGGAAATCCCACGCAGTCACAGGGAGAACATGCAAACTCCGCACAGACAGCACTGGAAGTTGGGTTCGAACCTGGGTTTGTTAGAGCTGTGAGGTAGCAGCACCAGCTGCTGCATCTCAGTGCTGCCTATTTTAGATGTTTTGGCACAGAGAATAAAAGGGTTGATGTGGTTCAAGTCCTCAGCAGACAGTTTTTATTTTCTAACAGAACAACCGGGCATTACTGAACCTATTTCCCCTGAAACATCTACCAAAGGAAATGGTCCAGAGGAGGTTCACAAGAAGGATCCCGGGAATCAAAGGCTTAACATATGAGGAGCGTTTGATGTCTCTGGCCCTGTACTCGATGGAGTTCAGAAAGATCAGAGAGGGTCTGGTTGAAGTTTATTGAATACTGAAAGGCCTGGATCGAGTGGACGTGGAGAGGATGTTTCCATTAGTGGGAGAGTCTAGGATCCAAGGGCACAGCCTCAGAATAAAGGGAGGTCCCTTTAAAACTGAGATAGGGAGGGATTTCTTCAGCCAGAGGGTGGTGTATCTATGGAATTTGTTGCCACAGAGGTCTGTGGAGGCCAATTCATTGGGTGTATTTAAGGCAGAGATTGAGAGGTTCTTGATTGGTAAGGGGAGGTGGTTAAGGGTTATGGGGAGAAGGCAGGAGAATGGGGTTGAAAAAAATCAACCCTGACTGAATGGTGAAGCAGACTCAATGGGCCAAATGGCCTAATTCTGCTCCTATGTCTTATGGAAACTGTCCTCTTTAAAAGGCCAACACTCAAGACTTCTGACATCGGTGACCTACAACCTCAAATGCAACCTCATATGTGGTTTGACTGCTTTCCCCATGGAAACGGGGTCAGGGTTGCACTGCAACAACAGCAAGGACTTGTAACACGGCCACAAAGATTACCTCACTGAGACTGACAATGGCAGTTCCCACCGTGTTACACAGGGCCGTTCTGTGACCCTTTCAAATGGAATTCTTGGCCTTTCTGTGGCAGTGGAAGGTTGCCCTACTATTCTGTACAGAGGTTAAAAAAAAACAAGCTTGGAGCAATTTCTATGTCTGTACCTGTCATACTCCTGTGTGCCTGCTGTTAGTAAGAACTGCTACCCTTTGGTTTAAGATGAGTTGTTCTCTTTAAAGCGTGCAGCCTCAGTGTCTGGTTCTTTCCAGATTTTATTCAGAAGGCGCCCACTGGAGTGCACACACTGCAGTCCAGTCAGCAGTGAAGATTAATTTATCACTCTACCTCTGCACTTTAAGTCTTTGTGGTACATCAGCAAGTCTTTCAGACCATGTGTTAAACTGACAGACCAGCTCAACATTATCTTGTTCCAAGTAGCTCACTCTACTTTATAATTGTCACCTGCTGAGCCTTACAGCAGGAGCACAGGCTGGGTGTGATTTCCTATCACGCCAGTAGATAGGCCGAGCGGCCTCCTACCTTTCAGGACTGTACCATGCCTTTCAAATGTCCTTTGCAACCATTTCCTTTCCAGGGAGCAGCTGTTGCTGTGTGGACTGTCAGCCAAAAGGCAAACTGCAGCTGGAGCACCATGGGTTTCCTTCAGGTGCTCCGGTTCCCTCCCAATTCCCAAAGGTTTGGGTTAACTGATGACTACAAGAATCTGGGGAGAGTTGAGAAGAATGTGGAGAGAATAAAATGGGACCAGTGTGAATGGATGTTGAGGCAAGCTGAAGGGTCAGGTTCATGTCAAGTCGAGTATATTGTCATGTGCACAAGTACAGTGAGGTATGGGCACAATGAAAAACCTTGCTTGTAGCAGCATTACAGGCACGTGGGTTCAGACAACACACAGAACATAAATTATACATAAGTTGTACATAAATTATACAAGACAGTGAAGAAAAAAGACTGTATAAAACAAGACATCAGTGCAGAAAAAAGAACACAATCAGAGACAAGTCCGTGGTAGTGCAAGAGATGGTCTGTAGTGTTCTGTTGCTGAGGTAGGATTAGGGTTGTGCAGGTCTGTTCAAGAACCTGATGGTTGTAGGAAAGTAGCTGTTCCTGAACCTGGTGGTGTGGGACTTCAGGCTTCTGTATCTCCTGCCTGACGGTAGCAGCGAGAAGATGGCATGACCTGGATGGTGGGGATATGTGATGATAGATGCCGTCTTCTTAAGGCAGCACCTCATGTAGATGCTGTCAGTGGTGGGGAGGGCTGTGCCTCTGATGGACCGGGCTGTGTCCACAACTCTCTGTAGCCTCTTGCTTTCCTGTACGTTGGAATTACCGTACCAGGCTGTAATGCAACCAGTCAGGATACTTTCAATATTGCATCTGTAGAGGTTTGTTAGACTACTTGGTGACATGCCAAATCTCCTTAAGATTCTAAGAAAGTAGAAACTGTAGGACTACGCAAAGATACATTTCACTGTGTGTTTCGATGTACATGTGACTAATAAAGAAATCTTAATCAATGACGTCTTCTTCTCCTTCTTCTTTGGCAATTCCTGGAGGTAAAGGATGACTTATACTATAACATTACAGATGGAAGCCATTCAGCCCATCAGTTCCAGGGCAGCACTCCCATTGGTCTCATTCCCCCCCCTTCCTTATCTCTTGTAATTTATCCTCTCTCTCAAATGCCCATCGACTCCCCTTTGATCCCTTGTCATTAATCCACACTGGAGGTGATTCACAATGGCTTGTGGGTTCTGGGGTGGCTGTGGAGGTCAATGTGGGAACAGGCACAAAGAAGTCTGGGCACCACACTACTGTGAAGGTGTGATAGAACTCGAGAGGGGGAAGAAGAGATCTACAAAGTCATTGCCAGGACGGGCGAATGATAGTTTTGAGGACAGGCTGTCTAAGCTGAGGTTATTTTCTCTGGAACATAAGAAAGTGAGGGAAGATTTAATTGAAGTGTGCGAAACTAAGATTTTTTTAAAAGATATTTATTTATTAGTCACATGTACATCGAAACACACAGTGAAATGCATCTTTTTGCGTCACTGAGAATGTGCAAGTGTCGACACTCTTCCAGCGCCAACATAGCATGCCCACAGCTCCTAACCTGTACATCTTTGGAATGTGGGAGGAAACCGGAGCATCCAGAGGAAACCCACATAGACACCGGGAGAACGTACAAACTCCTTAAGTCAATGGCGGAAGTGAACCTGGTTCGCTGGCGCTGTAATAGCGTTACGCTAACTGCTACACTACCATCTATCTGCCCATATGGTTTAGAGAGAGAAAAACAGGTAGGACCTGATTCCCTACGTAAGGAGGCCAGTAACCAGGGGATATAGATGTAAAATAGTGGGCAGAAGTGGTGGAGGGGAGTTGTAATAAGTCTTTTCACCCTCAAGTCGGTGAGGTTCTGGAACTCACTTCTTGATAGGTACTTGGATGAGCACTTGATCAACCATAATTAAGGACCATCACCACCCAGGACATGCCCTCTTCACATTACTACCATCGGGGAGGAGGTACAGGAACCTGAAGACCCACACTCAACATTTCAGGAATGGCTTCTTCCCCTCTGCCATCAGATTTCTGAACGGTCCACGAACCCATGAACACTACCTCGTTATTCCTCTTTTGCACTATTTATTTATTTTTGTAACTTATAGTAATTTTTACGTCTTGCACTGTACTGCTGCCACAAAACGACAAATTTCACTATATAATGTCAGTGATAATAAACCTGATTCTGATTCTGAACCATTAATTAAAAGAGCTCTGAAGTGGAAATGAGGACGGCAGAGTAACGAAGCGGTTAGTGCCGCTGCCTCGCAGCTCCCAACAACCCCAACCTCAGGTGCTGTCTGTGTGGAGTTTGCACGTTCTCCCTGTGACCCTGTGGGTTTCCTCGGGGTGCTCCGGTTTCCAAAGTCGCCGTGTTGGTCAGTTAATTGGCCGCTGTGAGCTGCCCCCGGTGTGAAGGTGAGTGTTAGAATCCCGAGGGAGTGGATGGGAATGTGGGGAGAATCGGTCACAGGGAGCCAAGTGGGGGAATCGGTTTGATGAGATCACTCGCAGAGCCAGCATTGTCTAAATGGACTGAATGGTCTTTGTCATAAGTAAATATGAGATATAAATAGTATTGGAAGCCAAAATAGTTGTTTACTTGACCTCAGGGAGGTAATGGATCGAGTGACTTCCAGTGCTGTAAAGTTCAGTGATTCTATTTGATAAGCAAGCTCGGTGATGGGTGTTGCTTCCCCCAATGTCACTGTCACCCTGATTTGGGGATACCATCCCAAGGTTCTGGAGCTCTCTTCCACGGGGTGTAGCTGAGGGAGACCTCTGGTTGTTGGTCAGATTCTTTGTCACGCTTTTCGTTCAGGGGCCCTGATTTGTTATCAGCTCCTTGCCTGTGAGCTTCAGATATCCATCGGTCCCTAAAGCTCTAATACTCCCACCTGTTGTCAGGAGGAATCTGTGTTGGACATCAGAATGAATGAAGGTTACTAATGTTCCCACATCCTCTTCACTTTGTGGATTCTTGCCTAGAACTGACTCTGGCCATAAGGCTAGGCTGATTTTCCTCTGCAAAATCTTGTTAACCTCAAGCATAGAAAGTGGGTATGTGTATGTGATTAGACTGGAGAAAGCTGTGTGACCATATTGGGCTTGTAGAGGACAAATATGTATGTCTTCCTCCGGGTGCTCCGGTTTCCTCCCACATTCCAGAGACATACATATTTGTCCTCTACAAGCCCAATATGGAAGCTGTGGGCATGCTGTGTTGCTGTCGGAAGTGTGGTGACACTTGCGGGCTGCCCCGGAATACTCTACGCAAAAGATGGATTTCACTGTGTGTTTCGACGTACATGTGACTAATAAAGAAATCTTATCTTATTAACAGCTGTGGTGAGTGCAGTCGTGTTTGTACGTTTGTGGCTGCAATCAGTCTAGACTGTAGCTGTCTGGTCCTTCAGACAGATATATGTGTCATCTAGACCTACAGACAGGTGTGTGTGTCATCTAGACCAATGGACAGGTCTTGTGTGTACATCTAGCCCTAGAGACAGGTCTGCGTGTCGTCTAGACCTACGGACAGGTCTGTGTGTACATCGGGTGCTGTGGATGGTTCAGTGTATTGTTCTGGTCCTGTCGAGGCTTCTATACTGACAACTGGGTGTAAGGCTGGTTTATGTGTCAGTTTGTGCTCCTGCAGGTGAGTCTGAGGGGCAAGTAACCATGTGGGCTGGTAAGTTCCCTGTCCCTTAGCAAAACCTCGACTCATTTCCTAAACACCACAGTTAGATTACCTTTCTCCTTCTCTGATAGGGGAATATGAGCCCGATGCTTGGAACCCGGCCTCATACTTTAACCCCTTCACGCCCCAGGATTATTCCTAAGCCACACAAAACATTCGAACTCCAGTAACTCTCTCTCCAAGCAAGTATTCTCAAGGTGTGAGCTGCTGTCAGTCCCTCACTCACAGCCACTGCCCTAATGGGCCACGTGGGCTTTCATTCCCAGGCTGTTTGATCCCAGTGTCCGGTGTTTCATCAACAACTAGCCTGGGACTGCAGCAGAGCCTGCATCAATCTGCATAGGAAATGCAGCATTACCACAGTAAACGTGCTTGGCATTTGCTTGTCCCCTCACTTGTTCCAATTTAATTACCTAAAGAAGTTCTGTCAAGTGCCTGCTCTTTAATTCACACTATTCAGGATCAGCATTTCATCCGCACCGGGTTGATGGAATTTTTGGCGCTGTGTCAACACTGCCATTTAATCTTCTAGCAGACGATATATCAGCAGTCATTAACCACGATTCCAGGCTGCTCATTACTGCTCAAATGTCAGATCCCCTGCTGAATAAGGGCCAGCCTGGGATATAAAAGAGCACCAGGGAAGGTTGAGATTGCTCAGGTTCTGCAGTGAGTCATAGCCAAGAGTCAGCATGAACGTGAAGCCTCAGCCGTTATCTTTTCTGCATTTTATCCTACTGCGGGGGGGGGGGGGGGCGGTGGCGTTGATTTGGACCTGAGGGACAGGCTATTCAGCCCATTGAGTCTGTCCCACCAAGCAATGTGTCAGCTCGTCACGTTCTCAGCTCTGAGTTGGGAGGCTGATGGTTTGAGGCAACGTATCTGGGACCATACACCTGGTACCGGTGCTCAGAGAGTGCCACTTCTTTTTATTTCAAAAATAAACCTTATTCACAATAAAAAAACAGATACAAAGGAAGAAAGCAGTGCAAAATACAAAAGCTTTGCATTCATGGTTGTTACTTGTAAAACTTGAGAGAAAAAAAGCACAAACATAGCACTATTGCCACTGATGTGGCCCCCTGGATGATGCAGCTTTTCAGCGTTCGAGGGGCTTCCCCACCTGACTCTGCCCCCCCATGTGCGGCAGTGGAAGGAGCCCAGACTGTGGTCCTTCCCCACAGAGCTTCAGCACTGTCTGCACCAAGCTTCAGTGCGTCCCTCAGCACGTACTCCTGCAGCCGGGACTGTGCCAGTCAGCAGCGTTCCCTTATGGACATCTCACTGTGCTGGAGGACCAACAAGTTTCGGGCAGGTCAAAGGGCATCCTTCACCGAGCTGATGACCTTCCAGCAGCACCTGATGTCTGCCTCAGTGTGTGTCCCCGGGAACAGCCCAGAGATCAGGCCTGTCACGCAGCCACTGGGGATGAACTGGGACACTGAGCTTTGCATCCGTCTCCACACCCTCTCAGCAAATCCACAGTCTGCAAAGAGGTGGGTGACCGTCTCTTCCCCACCACAGCCGTCCCGAGCGTGATATGTCTTGTGTAGAGGAAAGCTCTGACTGGGAGGGCGCCTTTCATCACCAGCCAAGTGAGGTCGTTATGTTTGCTAAGGGAGTGCTACATTGTCAGCAGCACTGTCTTTTCACCAGATGTTAAACAAAGGTCAATTTCCCTTTTGGGTTTCAAAAGGTTATGTAGCACCATCTCAAAGAAAAAGGCATGTTTCACCCAGTGCAGCCCTTCTCCCTATACAGCTGTTGTTAAAACTGAGAATCGAGTCCCAATCACATTATTGTTTGTGGTATCTCACTGTGCAAAGATGGCTCCTAGGTTTCCTCAGCAACCATGTCATTGGATGTGAAAGGCAGTGAAGAGATAGAGATTAGTTTAGGTTGAATCCTGCTCTGTATCTTAATTCTAACTGCCCATCTTGGTTCCATGAATAAAAGGTGCCTATTTCCCAGGGCACCAATGCTCAATACAAGAGGGCATGGCTTTAAGGTTGGAAGTTCAAGGGAGATATCAGAGGAAGGTTTTTTACCCAGAGAGTGGTTGGGACATGGAATGCGCTGCCTGGGGTGGTGGTGGAGGCAGGTACTTTGGTCAAATTCAAGAGATTGCTAGATAAGCATATGAAGGAATTTAAAATAGTGGGATATGTGGGAGGAAGGGGTTAGATAGTCTTAGGTGAGGTTTAAAAGCCGGCAAAACATTGTGGGCTGAAGGGCCTGTATTGTACTGTACTGTTCTATGATTCTATGAAAAGCAGACAGATACAAAAGCCAGAAAGTCTTGCTGTTCCTGAATGAAATATCAGCCTGTCCCTTCCCCTCCCAAGCCGATGTCCAGAACTACACCATGAAAGGGCATGAACTCTTTGGAGAGGCTACAGAAGATATTTGTGAGAGTGACTGGAGGCAGGAGGAATGAGAGTTATGTAGAGAGGTGGGAGAAGCTGATGTTCTCAGCTCAGAAGGTTAAGTCAAAAGTTAATGGAGTTCATGATGGGTTTACACAGAGTGAAGAGAAGCTCCTACCAGTGGCTGAAGGGTCGACGATGAGAAGGCCATTGGTGAAAAAAAATCAGAAGAAACATGAGGGGCAAAAATTCTGCACCCATGCAGTTAAGGTTTGGAGGTCCACTGTTTAACAGGGCAGTGGAAACAGATTCATTAGTTGCCTTAACACATGGATCGAATTAATGTTTGATTAACATTGCCGTGGACTGGGACTCACTGGATTATTTTCAAAAACTCAGTGGACTAAATGGCCTCCTCTATAGTGTTTTTTAATGACAGAATCCCCTTGCATGGTATTAACTCTTACCTGTTTCAGCTCCTGAGGTAACATGGGCGCATCTTCTTATGCTAAAGGCACTGTTCAAACACACGGTGCTGTAACTCCTATGTGGCTCCGGAAATGGTTATAGGTCAATGACCTGAGTCCAGAGGATGCAAAGGAGAGCCCTCATGTGGTTCGACCCATGACAGGAAAGCTTCCCTTCTCGCTGACCATTAAAGGCAATTATAGGCAACTGTCAGCCATTGCCTGGCTTGGTTCAAGTCAAATACTTCCATGACAAGCAGTGCCATGTCAGAAAAGTGTGCTAACACTGCTGAACGTTTTGACCAAATAACACTAAGAATGTAAGGAGTTTTACACTATGTTTATTCTTTTGAATACAGGGCAGGCACAGTAGTGTAGTGGTTAGCGTAACACTACTACAGTTCCAGTGACCCGGGTTCAATTCCGGCCACTGTCTGTAAGGAGAATGTATGTTCTCCCAGTGTCTGCGTGGGTTTCCTCTGGGTGCTCCGGTTTCCTCCCACATTCCAAAGATGTACGGGTTAGGAAGTTGTGGGCATGCTATGTTGGCACCAGAAGCGTGGCGACACTTGCGGGCTGCCCCCAGAACAGTCTACGCAAAAGATGCATTTCACTGTGTGTTTGGATGTACATGTAACGAATAAAGATATCTTATCTCTTATTTATTATGATGAATAAAGTTTTTTTTTAAATGTTGGCAAAGTACCAATGAACATAAGGTTATAGGTCCTGGGACAAGGTCTCTAAGTGTTGATGAGGTCCCTTTAAATCACAGTCGGGCTGATTTTTCCCCTTCCCGCTCTGTGGAAGAGTTGTGGCAGAGCCCTTGACAGCCAGTTTTGTGTTAGATTTGATTCAAATGGACTTTATTGATGGGCTGAATGTAAAATAGATTTAAGTGGCGGTTTCCGTTGTGAGTTATTGATTAGTGCCTGAGTTTTGTTGACTTAGAGACGAATAATTGCTGATTTGTACAGATGGAAGCCACCATTTGCTCACTGGTGTGGTATTGAACTATGTCAAGCCAAGAAAGCTTCCCGACCTTGGGGCTGGGGTGCTGTGACTTGTAGTGAGAGCAGCAACACTCCAATCAGTAAAGTTTAAATCGTTTAATGTGCGAGGAGCTCAAGTGACTATGATAATCAAGCTTTGGTGTTCTGCTTTAGGATTTAAGCATCAAATGGACATTGGTGCTGGTCCAGTTTAATGACAAATTGTTGAACTGCCTTTTGCTTAAAGCTGCTATAAGAATGTACACATGTGGTTTTTGTGTGTTGAACACCAGAGTTTTATTCCAGACAGCTCAGCAAAGCAGGCTCCTGATTCATATCTTCCTGTGACTAGGCCCAATATGCATCTTCTCACTGTTCAAGGCACCTTCCTGATGTCCTCTCCAGCATCAGCACAAGGAAAGGGAGACAGTGGAAAGGCAACAAGGTAGCGAGCAGTCAAAGAAGGTAGACACAGGTTGAAATGCTATCCACCTCCGAGGGCCAGGCTTACAAGGTGCCAAAAAAGCAAAACATCTGGAAGCATTTGGGGATTGCGTGAGTGTGGCTGATGCTCGCTGGAGAGAATGAGAAGATTGAAGCTTCTGGGACAGACTGAGAAAGTAGACACTGAAGTACTGACACCTCAGGCTAGAGAGTCAAGAACCAGGCAGCAGAGACTCAGGACAAGGGGCTTCTTGGCTTGAGATCATTCAATCCCACACCAGTGAGCAAACACCTGTACAAATCAGCAATTATTCATCTCTAAGTCAACAAAACTCAGGCACTAATCAATAACTTGCAACGGGAACCACCACTTAAATCCATTTTGGATCTGAGATGAGACATTTTTCACAGGGGTTTGTGAGTTATTTGGATGCTCTGCCAGTGAGAGATGTGAATGTTGGCCACTGAGTACAGCCAAGGCTGAGACTGATGGATTTTTGGATAATGCACTGTCAAGGGATGTGGGGATCAGACCAGAAAATGGAGGAGGTGCAGTATCATCCGTGAGGGGAGAGCAGGCTCCAGGGGCCATGGAACATTTCTGATGTTTTAATAAATTATACAAATGACGTGCTTTGATCTAATAATTACCTTTCTATATATTTCCATGCAACATAGTGGGCCACTTAGGCCCATTGGGTCTATGCTGGTTCATGGAGCAATCCTATTCCCAAATAATTTTACCTGTGATCAATTCTTCCCACATTCCCATCAACTCTGGCTGATTCAACTACTCACCTACAGCCCACGGGCAATTTACAGTGGCTGATTACCTACCAACCTGCACCTCTGAGATATAGGAAGAAACTGGAGCTCCTGGAGGAAACCCATGCAGTCACAGGGAGAACGTGCAAACTCCACACAGACAGCACCCGAGGTCAGCAATGTTCCTGGGTCACTGGAGCTGTGAGGCAGAGGCTCAACTATGTGTCCATGTGCCACCCTATTTGATTCTTGAAATCTAATGATGCAAAATCAACATAAAACATCATTTATTCATGTTTGAAACCTATCTTCAACACCACTGTGGTACTGTCAAATCTCAGACCTGTGTCACTCCCCATTCTGGAATCTGCTTCTGGTGGAATCTGTCCCCTGGCAAGGAGTTTGCAGAAGTGTCTCAGTTCTGTTCCAACAGTGATCACTGCAACTGATTTGCCCTGCTTGTCTGGTTTTGAGTTCGTATCTCACAGCTCATCACCCGTCCCTCTTTCTCCTCTCTTTTGTCCTTGCTTGTCTGTCTTCTCCCCTCTCTCATGCATTCTCTACCCTGCCCCTACTCTCTATCGTCCTCCCTTCACTATCCTCCCCTCACTCTCTTTCCTTCCCCCACTCTCTATCCTCCTCCCTCCACTCTACCCTTCTCCCCCACTCTCTATCCTCCTCAACTCTCTCTCCTCCCCCCACTCTCTATCCTCCCCTCACTCTCTTTCCTTCCCCCACTCTCTATCCTCCTCCCTCCACTCTACCCTTCTCCCCCACTCTCTATCCTCCTCAACTCTCTCTCCTCCCCCCACTCTCTATCCTCCCCCCATTCTCTATCCTCCTCCACCTAATCCTTCCCCCCCACTCTCTCCCCCCAACTCTCTCCCCCTCCACTCTCTCCCCCTCCACTCTCCCCCCTCCACTCTCTCCCCCCACTCTCTTCCCCTCCACTCTCTCCACCTCCACTCTCCCCCCTCCACTCTCTCCCCCCACTCTCTCTCCCCCCACTCTCTCCCCCTCCACTCTCCCCCCTCCACTCTCCCCCCTCCACTCTCTCCCCCCACTCTCCCCCCTCCACTCTCTCCCCCCACTCTCCCCCCTCCACTCTCTCCCCCCACTCTCTCCCCCTCCACTCTCCCCCCTCCACTCTCTCCCCCCACTCTCTCTCCCCCCACTCTCTCCCCCTCCACTCTCCCCCTCCACTCTCCCCCTCCACTCTCTCCCCCCACTCTCTCCCCCTCCACTCTCCCCCTCCACTCTCCCCTCTCCACTCTCTCCCCCTCCACTCTCCCCCCTCCACTCTCTCCCCCTCCACTCTCCCCCCTCCACTCTCCCCCCTCCACTCTCTCCCCTCCACTCTCTCCCCCTCCACTCTCTCCCCTCCACTCCCTCCCCCTCCACTCTCTCCCCCTCCACTCTCCCCCTCCACTCTCTCCCCCTCCACTCTCTCCCCCTCCACTCTCCCCCTCCACTCTCCCCTCTCCACTCTCTCCCCCTCCACTCTCCCCCCTCCACTCTCTCCCCTCCACTCTCTCCCCCTCCACTCTCCCCCTCCACTCTCTCCCCCTCCACTCTCTCCCCCTCCACTCTCCCCCCTCCACTCTCCCCCCCTCCACTCTCCCCCTCCAATCTCTCCCCCTCCACTCTCTCCCCCTCCACTCTCTCCCCGCCACTCTCTCCCCCTCCACTCTCCCCCTCCACTCTCTTCCACTCCACTCTCTCCCCCTCCAATCTCTCCCCCTCCACTCTCTCCCCCTCCACTCTCTCCCCACCACTCTCTCCCCCTCCACTCTCTCCCCGCCACTCTCTCCCCCTCCACTCTCTCCCCCTCTACCCCTCTACTCTCTCCCCCCTCCACTCTCTCCACACCCGCCACTCTCTCCCCCACACTCTCTCCCCCTCCACTCTCTCCCCCTCCACTCTCCCCTCCACTCTCTCCCCCCTCCACTCTCTCCCCTCCACTCTCTCCCCCCACTCTCTCCCCCCACTCTCTCCCCCTCCACTCTCTCCCCCTCCACTCTCTCTCCCTCCACTCTCTCCCCCTCCACTCTCTCCCCCTCCACTCTCTCTCCCTCCACTCTCTCTCCCTCCACTCTCTCCACACCCGCCACTCTCTCCCTTCCAATCTCTACTTCCCTTCCTCTCTTATTTTTTTCTCTCTCTCCTCTCCTACCTCCACTCTCACTCTCCTCCTTCCCCCTCTCTCTTCCTCTCCACCTTCTCCCCCTGTCTCTCCCACCCACCCCACACTCCCCCCTGCCCTGCACTGCCCTCCCCCCTCTCCTCCCCTCTCTCTCTCCCCCACCCCACACACCCCCCTGCCCTGCTGTGCTTTCCACCTTAAGGTTATCAGGTCTGCACCCCCTCGGGGTCAGACAGCCCGTTGACAGTGGGAGTGTTGGGAGGTGGGGTAGTGATGGGGGAGGGGTGGGTTGTGTTCTATGTGTCAGGGGGTGGGGGAAGCAGCTGGTTGGCATGGACGTGCTGCAGTGTGTCTGGGAACTCCTCCCTCCTCCCTACACTGCATCAGCCTGCGGTGTCTGACAGAGGCTCCACCAGCACCGCTTACAGGCTCTTCCTGTGAACTGTTTCAGGGGAAACACTGTTGCCTGTCTCCCTTAGCTCTTCTTGGTGATTTCCCTCTGGCTTTATCCATCTGCTCTCTCTCTCCTTCTGTCTCTTGCTCTTTCTCTCACCCTCTCTTTTCTCCCTCCTTGCTGTTTTTCTCCCTCTGTCCCTTTCTCATTCTCCTCTTTTTCTCTTTTTCATTTATATATTACATATTTTAATCAGGCCCTCTCTTTCCTTACCTCCTCTCTCTTGCCCTCTCTATCTATCTCTTCCATCTCACTATCTCATACCTCAGGCACTCAATTAGTCTGTCTCTGCCTACAACCACCCCCCCCACACATTCTCCCCTCTCTCTCCCTCTCTCTCTCTCTATCTGCCTCTTTCTCCCCTCTCTCTCCCTCTCTCTCTCTCTCTATCTGCCTCTTTCTCCCCTTCTCTCCCTCTCTCTCGCACACACAAACCTTCTCTCTCAATCCCTCTTTTCTCTCCCTCTCTCTCACATCCACCCTCTTTCTCTCTTTGCCCCTTCCTCTCTCTCTCTCTACCCTCTCTCCCCATCTCTTTCGTTCTGCCCCCTCGCTCACTCAGATTGACTCCTTCCCTCTGTTATATGCTGCCTACCATTTTGAGCTGATGAGACCTCTCTCAAGACTGCAGTGCGTCACCTACACAGTGTGCTTATTAAGCCTCAGTTACATCTGCCCAGCTCCGAAGGGATCTGCAGCCAGACATAAACAGGTTGTTTTGCACAGCATTCAATTGTAAATGGGCCACGAATTAGCACAGTACGACTCCCAGACACAGCAAGTGAAGGATAGACTGAGAGAGCTCAGCAGGGAGAGTAATAAAGTGAAAGATCTGAAAGTAAAGTGTTAAATTGTTTCCCTCCACATTCACTGTGCAACAGAATATTTACAGAGTTACCAGCAAGTCAGTCTCACTTGCTGTCCAATCAGCAGGAGGCTGTAGCCTCCGCAGGCTGTTATTCTCCCAAGCGTTGTAAATGGATGAGGGACAGAATTAATAATCAAATTAAAATACTCCACTCTGAGCCTTAAGGCGGAGCAGGTCATGGTGTAAAGTCAGTGTGGAGCATGTGAGTTGAGGAAACAAACAACTTTCCCCAACCTGGATTGTCCCGCAGTACTTTCCCTATCCCTGGGATGTCCCGCAGTACTTTCCCTATCTCTGGGATGTCCCGCAGTACTTTCCCTATCTCTGGGATGTCCCGCAGTACTTTCCCTATCCCTGGGATGTCCCGCAGTACTTTCCCTATCTCTGGGATGTCCCGCAGTACTTTCCCTATCTCTGGGATGTCCCACACCAGTTTCCTTATCCTAGGATGTCCCACACTAGTTTCCCTTATCCTGAGATGTTCCACACAACTTTCCCTACCTCAGGACGTCCCACAAGACTACCCAGCCACCTGAGCACTTCCAGAAGGGTCATCACTTTTATACCAAAGTATGGGCAGCAGCCGATTCCCATATGGACTGCTCCCTCTGTCACCATGATGATCTCCAGATGACGGCCTAGAAATTCCAGTGTGTACCAATAGGTGTGTAATGTCATAAAGTCAGAGAAAGACACAGCACAGAAACAGGCCTTTCAGCCCACTGAATCCATGCCAACCGTCAACCACCCTTCCACACTAATCCCACATCAATCCCATTTTGTATTCTCCCCACATTCTCATTAACTCCCCCCAGATCCCCTCTCTCACCGATACCCCAGAGCAATTCACAGCCACCAGCTAACCCACCAACCTGCATGCCTTTGGGATGTGGGAGGAAACAGAAGCAGCCAGAGGAAACCCGCACAGTCATAATGAGACAATGGGATCCATGCTCTGAAGCAGTTCCCACTCATACTTCCCCCTCAGAGCTGAGTACGAACAACATCCTTTTTGTTTTAAAAATAGCTTTGACTTTGCCAAAACCTTCCTGAACATCACGAATGGACCTGTCTGGTTGCTACAGTTGCCCACTGGTTAATGATGTGGTGTTTTGCCCTTTGAAGAAGCAATTGACAAACTTTCCACACCCGGCTCCAGCTTCTGAGAACATTTGACCGGGCATTTGCAAAAGCAATTATCCCAATCGGTGGGGTCCAACCTTGCACCAACATTGCAAATGGTTACAGGTGATCAGAGGTGAAGTGATCAAGTGACATGTGATCAGAAGTCACACAACAGAACCTCCAGGTCAAATATTAGAGAGCGTGTGTTTCAGGTGAGAAGGGGAAAGGTTGAAGGATATGTATGGGGCAAGTTTTTTACACAGAGAGTGGTGGGTGCTTGAGATGGGCTTTCAGGGGTGGTGGTGGAAACAGATACGATAGTGGCATTTAAGAGGCTTTTAGGTAGGCAGATGAATATGCAGGGAATGGAGGGATGTGGATCACGTACAGGCAGAAGGAAGTTAGTTGAATTTACCGTCACATTCGGCACAAACATCATGAATACTATGTTCTATGACACTTCCTCTTTCAGAAGCTGGAAGGAGACAGGTTTGCAACCTGTTGTGACTCCTGCATTTCAACGTGCTTTGTGCTTTAATGAGGACCCAGCTTCCCTTCAGAACAAAAGTTACTTCCTTTAAGTGCAGCTCAATAAAACAGAACCTCGCAGCCTTTCCTTCTGAGTCATAAAGTCCAGGGACAATCCAGAAAGAAATGTTTATCACACAAAGGAGACCGTGTAGACATCTTGTGGAGATTGCCCACTGCAATCTCTCACACAGGCAAGGATTGATTAGAGCCATATATCGTTCCATGAAGGACAATTTCTGCCAGCTGCTATATAGGCTTCACAATGGTGCAGTATGTTGCTAATTTAAAGTCTATTACTCATGTAGTTTGAGAGGGTGAATTTAATCTTCCATCCATCTGGGAATTTATAACAATGATTAGCTGGACTGGTCAGAGACATGGTCTAAGTAGAAATGGTAAAAAATCCTTAAATCTCTTCACATTGAATGTCCAAGGCAGTGTGCTCCTCTTCTATCCTTGTTTCAGGAACTAATTGTGATTTACGAGGTAGAGTAAACTTCATTACATTGTTTATATATAGTAAGATGTAGTACTTGTCCTCCAACCACAATCTGTTATGTGCAATCTCCCTCTCCCCCTTCCCCACCTGAAAAAAACCATCAGCCCTCCCATTACTGCGTCATGATTAAGGGACCATCTCTAAGTTGCATCCCACAAGTGATGGAGATAGTTCTAAAGTATTTCATTGACTCAAGGCATTTTTAGACATCATTGGAAGAACCCCTAATTGCCAAGCCTTTTTTTAAAGTTACTTTTCTTAATCATCTGGAAGCCACTGTTGTTCCAACTGATTGCTTCCCTATTAGAATAAATATAAACATCAGGACAGAAGGAGGCCATTCAGTCCTTTATTCTATCATTCAATTAATGGATGGTTGAACTGAATTTTACCCCCATTCTGTAACACTTCTTAAATAAAACCTTCACACTGTTTTGAAACTTTCAGTTGACATCCCCCTCCTCCCCCAGAACCAGCACCAACATCATTTTTGAGGGGTGCAGGTGATGCAGAGCTATTGAATTCCATTGCCTTTTGTATGAAGAATGCTCCCTAAAATCACCCCCCACATGGCTGGGCTGGTTTTAAGGTCGTGCCCCCTTACTCTGTACATCCCCACCCACTGGAGAAAGACTAGCATTTCAACGACACCCTTCAGATTCTTTTCAGGATCTGAAAGTGCTTTCAGAATCAGGTTTATTATCACTGACATATGTCATGAAATTTGTTGTTTTGCGGCAGCAGTACGGTGCAAGACATAAAGACATAAAAATTAACTTAAGTTACAAAAATAAATAAATAGTGCAAAAGAGGAATAACGAGGTAGTGTTCATGGGTTCATGGACCGTTCAGAAATCTGATGGTGGAGGGGAAGAAGCTGTTTCTGAAATGTTGAGTGTGGGTCTTCAGGCTCCTGTACCTCCTCCCTGATGGTAGTAACATGAAGAGGGCATGTCCCAGGTGGTGAGGGTCCTTAATGATAGATGCCGCCTTCTTGAGGCACCGCATCTTGAAGATGTCCTCAATGGTGGGGAGGGCTGTGCCCGTGATAGAGCTGGCTGAGTCTACAACCCTCTGCAGGCTCTTTCGATCCTGCACATTGGAGCATCCATACCAGGCGGTGATGCAACCAGTCAGAATGCTCTCCACTGTACATCTGTGGAAATTTGCAAGAGTCTTTGGTGACATACCAAACTCCTAATGAGGTAGAGCCGCTGGCATGCCTTCTTTGTGATTGCATCAGTGTGTCGGGCTCAAGATAGATCCTCTGAGATGTTGACACCCAGGAACTTGAAGCTTTGGAGCCAATGTTCTGTTGAAGCGTAGTTGTAATGTGGGAAACACTGCAAACAACTTGTGCACAGCAAGTCCCCACAAACAGAAACAAGATCATGACCAGATAATCTCTTCCATTCATACTCATTGAGGAATGAGTACACAGCCCAGTGCACATGGGAGAATGCCCCTATTCCTCTTCAAAACTGCACCATGAGATCTTTTGCATTCGCATCAGAAAACAAGCAGGGTCTTGGTTTGATGTCTCATCTGAAAGATAGCGTCTCAGACACTGTAGCACTGGCACAGTACTGGGCCACCATGTCAGCCAGAGAAAATAGATTCCTCGATCTACTTTATCAGCTTCGTTAATTAGCTTAAACAACTCAATTGGATCACCCCCTTCTCACAATGCCCGGGGTAAAGTGCCCTCTAACACTTTCAATCCCCAGATCCTGCCCTTCCCATTGCCCCAGTGCCAGTTTGTACCCAGTACATCAGGGTTTACCCTCTGTGCCTTGCTTTATGCTGGACCTGAGATTGGGCATTGATGCTATGGCCAGCACATGGCCGTTGTACAGTTACTTCCTCTGCCTATACCACACCAGTGGCCTTGGTCTCCAGCTATACCTGTGTCTGCAGAGCCCAGGGCCACCCTGGACTTTTTGGGCACCTAAGAACACACAAATGACTGGAGTGGTAACCAGCCATCCTTGACCCCAGGAGGGGCAAGTTTGTTCAATATACATGTGTGTGTTGGCAGGTGTGGATGTCTCTATTTGTGTGTGTGTGTGCGTGTGTGTGTGCGTGTGTGTGTGTGTGTGTGTGTGTGTGTGTGTGTGTGTGTGTGTGTGTGCGCGTGTTGATGTGTATGTATTTGTTGGTGTTTTGAGGTGTGTGTGTTGGGGTGTGTGTATTGGTGTGTATGTGTGTGTTGGTGTGTGTGTGTGTGTGTGTGTGTGTGTGTGTGTGTGTGTGTGTGTGTGTGTGTGTGTGTGTGTGTGTGTAAATATCTGCCTGCCTGTCAGTGGAATTGTATGTGCAGACACGTTTGGGTCAGAGACCCTTGTTTGACATGGGCCGCCCCAGTCTCCAAGGTCCTTCTCTCTGCTCAGTCTTCATTGCACCTGTGCATACGTGTTCTGGTGCATATGACAATAAACTTGACTTTGACTTTAACTTTCAGGAAGCAAAATAAGTGCAGTGTCTGCAATTGGGGCTTGAAATCATTTGTGACAGCAGAGGAAGTGGAGCAAGGAGCACGGGATTACAGACCACTTTGAAACTGAATTCTGATTGGATGCAAATGACACAGAAAGGTAAGGTGAACAAAGGGGTGGGAACGGGGGCAGGGGTTGGGGTGTGGGGTAAGCGTCGACAGCTCGTTGGCTCCCCCTGTGGTCAGGTACTCCCACTGCAGGATAGGACTCTGAGGGAAAAAGTATGGCTGTTGTCAAGACCAAAAAGGTCCTGCCTCAAATGAAGAGCTTAACCAGGAACTAAGTGCTTGGCTTCACCGGACACTGGTACTGCAGACTTCCTTTTCGTGGTGCGGACTTTGATCTGGCAGCACCAGATTTACATTGAGAATTGACTCAATAACATACGTGATGGGTACCCCGTTGCAATTCACTGGTTTATTAAACCATTCTCTTCATGATATCTCATCCATTTCAGGTGTTTTACTGGTTTACTGGTTTATTATTATTGTTATGTGTACCAATATACAGTGGAAAGTTTTTGTTTGCATGCCATCTAGGCAGATCATGCTAAACATAAGTGCATTGAGGTAGTAAAAAGATAAACAGAGTGCAGAATGTAGTCTAGCAGCTACAGAAAAAGTGCAGTGTGGGCAAACACAAAGTGCAAGGTAGATTGGGAGATCAAGAATTCACCTTTACCATATGAGAGGTTTGTTCAAGAGTCTGATAACAGCGGGATAGAAGCTGTCCTTGAGTCTGGTGGTACGTGCTCTCAAGCTCGGAAGGGATTAAGGAGTCACCACATCAGGATTGTTCACTAATCAGTTGCTCTGCTAGTGCAGCCTGGCTGATTGACTGTTATGTTTTTTCTTCATCAAGAGACAAACTTCGCGTGGGTTTAACATCTGAACATTTTATTAACCAACAACAGTGGCTTGCTTTCCCTCTCTTTTTACAGCCACTTCCTGTTCCCCTATGTGACCCCTTGCCTTGCCTATTGGAAACTGTAGTTCTTTATTATAACTACATAATAACACATTGACCTGTGCTCTTGTGCCAGTAGATAATGACTAATGTTTGGTCTTATCCATACTCCTCCCATTCTGGGTTCTGGGCACTGCTGGGTAATGCTGGCATTTATTGCCCATCCCTAATTCCCCCTTACTCCAACAGCAAATGTGATGCACTCAAGAATGACCTGAAGCAGAGGGCAGAAAAGGACCTGAGATGTGAGGGGAGAGAAACCCCTCAACTTGTGAGCTAAGACAAAGGGAGAACTCTTTCCATTTGATTATTAGGAGGTTAAAGCAGCTTAAGTAGCACCAAAACTTTATTTGGATGTGACTTCTATTGCCACATCTAGAAGATGCTTCCATTCCAGGTGTGGGATATTTCATGCGTGTTTTAGGGTTAACAGTTAAAAGAAGATATCTTTATTCATCACATGTACATCGAAACACACAGTGAAATGCATCTTTTGCTTAGAGTGTTCTGGGGGCAGCCCGCAAGTGTCACTGCGCTTCCGGCGCCAACATAGCATGCCCACAACTTCCTAACCTGTACGTCTTTGGAATGTGGGAGGAAACCGGAGCACCTGGAGGAAACCCACACAGTCACGGGGAGAACATACAAACTCCTTACAGACAGTGGCCAGAATTGAACCCGGGTCACTGGCGCTGTAATAACATTACGCTTTCCTGATTGATGTAAGGTTCTTGGGAAAGTATGCATTCCTCCCGTAGCCAGACCTTGCAGTATGAGTATCTTCCCGAAATACCAATTCATCACCAGTCACTGGGCCGCATCCTTTGAGAGGAAGCTGTACTTAGGCAACTCAGTGCTCCCACATTCTACCTCTTTAATCAGCCTCTCTCTCCCAAAGTGACATAATAAGGGGAACTGCAGAGAAGAAGTATCTTCAGAGATTCTACAGATGTGGGAATTTGGACCAATGCACACAAAATGCTGGAGGGACTCAGCAGGTTAGGCAGCATCTATGGAGTGAAATAAACAGTTGATGTCCAGGGTCGAGACCCTTCATCAGGACTTCAGTCCTGAAGAAGTATCTCCACTGCTCAGGATGTCCAAAATTTAGACCCAGACCTTGAAAGTTAGGAGTGAAGTTAGGAAGCACCTCAATAGACAAGGGGTGATGGAAGTTTGAAACTCTTTCTCAAATGGGTGATCGGTTCAGGGTGAAATGATTCATTTTTAAATCTGGTGTTTTCAGATCTTCATGGTTTTGGGGTCAAGTTGCTGTTAGGTTGCAGATCAGCCCTGATGCTATGGAATAGCAGGTAACCCCTAGAGGCTAAACAATCTCCTCCTGTATTGCAGCAATGCAATGTTCTGTCTCTCCCAGTTCCAGCATTCCTTTCTCTCTCCCCTTCTATGTACATCTTCAGACAGTGTATTAACAAGCCTTGCCCACCCTCTCTCAGCAGCACAGTGGTGTAGCAGTTACCGTAATGCTATTACAGTGCCAGCGACCCAGGTTCAATTCCCACCGCCGTCCGTAGGGAGTTTATACGTTCTCCCCGTGTCTGCATGGGTTTCCTCAGGGTGCTCCGGTTTCCTCCCACATTCCAAAGACATACGGGTTAGGAAGTTGTGGGCATGCTATGTTGGCGTTGAAAGTGTGACAACACTTGCGGGCTGCCCCCAGAACTCTCTACACAAAAGATGTATTTTACTGTGTGTTTCGATGTACATGTGACTAATAAAGATATCTTAATCTTAGCAACTGCTGTCATTTACATAATTCAGTCTCGCATGGTCTCCACCCTATCACAGGCGTTTTCTCTCCTCACCTCTCCCTCTTTTCTACAACTTAAAACGTGCCTGATTTCTAACTATCCCATGAAAAGTCATCGACTCTTGGTTTGAAATTGATTGAAAAATTTAACATCTTGAGGGGCCTTGACAGGGTGGATTTGGAGAGGAAGTTTCCTCTTGTAGGTGAATCCAGAACCCCTGTTTAAATAACAAAAG
Organism: Pristis pectinata; assembly: GCF_009764475.1. NCBI lineage: Eukaryota > Metazoa > Chordata > Chondrichthyes > Rhinopristiformes > Pristidae > Pristis > Pristis pectinata. The sequence continues at coordinate 15,078,118 of NC_067433.1, forward strand.
GTCAACCATTTAACACAGATGAGGTGAAGTGTTTCTCCGAGAGGGCCATGAACTTTTGGGAGTCTCTTTCTTAAAAGCAGCGGATGTCGAGTCCATGGATACTTTTAAGGCAAAGGTGGGTGGATACTTGGCGAGTGAATGGGTGAAAGGTTACAGAGAGTGACAGTCAGATCAGCTGTGATCTTACTAAAATGGCGGGCCAGCCTTCAGAGGCTGAATGGACTAATTCTGCTCCAAATTAAGGTGAAGCATTTACACGGTTTCCCTCTCCACAGACAGTGCAGAGTATCCCTAGCACTTTTTGTTTTTATTTGCTGAACTGAAAGAATTGAGAATGACTGATCTTCCATTGTGCATTTTACATTCAGTTAACATCAGATCAATCATGAACAACAGGGTTTATTCTCCTCCATCACTTCCTCCCACTGTTTGCATCCCAAAGAATTTCTTGTTTCTCTCTCTCAGACCAACACACTATTCACAGGGGCAAAGCTGCCTTTTCCTACACTGTATGCTCAGGCCCCCAGTGGTTGCCATGCATGTCACCTGTTGCACAAGTCTCAAGGGTCCACTTGAGTAGATGGGAGTCTAATGGGTACCATCCAAAGACTCTACAACGACCTGTGAATTGACACCACGTACATAGTTAACTGTGGTGAGTTGGCTACTCTATAGAGAAGCTGGGAACTGAGGGTCTATTCAAGGAGTACACTGCTCTGAGCCAGAATTCCTAATATGTGTCATCTAATGCTTGCCTATCCTCAATAAGCAGTGCTCAGCGTCATCACTGAATAATCCTAAAGCTTTCAAAGAGGTCCTTTGCAGGGACTAATCCTATGAAGTTAGCCTTGCCTCCTGTTGTCCTTTGTTAATAATGCAGGACATGTGTTAAAGTCGTAAGGAATTAAGCCTTGTCAATTTGTGGAGCAGTGTTCCAACTGAGCTCTTGCCTAATGTCTGTCAATTTGAACGTGACTTTGCCTTTGAGGCTGATAAGGAATCATGTAGGCTATTAGCTGAGTGAACATGATAGGTCTTAGAAGCCAACACAGGAATTGTTATTGGTAAATGTTTCTGCTCTTCAGAGCATCACATCACTTCCAGGTTACCCCACCCACCACTGTCACGGCCAAAGGTGGTATGAGAAATAATGACCCTTGCGGGTCCCATTCTGAGGTGGTTCGGGAACCTGGGGAGAAGGACAAACGTGGAAATGCTGCCCATCTGTTATTGATTAATGTCAAATATTTATTGTTCACCTGTGGAAGTGTACATACTGTTGTTATCATTTATTCACGTGATGTCGTGTCACTGGCATGGCCAGACTTGTTAACACATGCACTTGCATTTGGATAATGTAGCTATGAGTGAACAAAGTTGAAAGAACACACACGTATAAACACACACAAACAAAGAAACACAAACACACAACACACACACACACACACACACACAAACATGTACAAACACACATAAACACACAGCATAACGCTATTGCAGCACCAGTGGCCTGGGTTCAATTCTGGCCACTGTCTGTAAAGAGTTTGTACGTTCTCCCCGTGTCTGCATGGGTTCCTCCGGGTGCTCCGGTTTCCTCCCACATTCCAAAGACGTACAGGTTAGGAAGTTGTGGGCGTGCTATGTTGGTGCTGGAAGCGTGGTGACACTTGCGGGCTGCCCCAGAACACTCTACGCAAAAGATGCATTTCACTGTGTGTTTTGATGTACACGTGACTAATAAAGATATCTTATCTTATCTTAAGTGCACACACATACACCATGCACATAAATACATATCCCTGGTGAACCTGTACCCCTCCAAAATACATTGAATCTTGCCTGAGTCAGAATGCGGAGAGGTTTTGACAATACTCCAAGGCCAAAGCAGTGATTTGCACCATCTCTAAAATTCTTTCATATATTTGGCAGAATAAAAACCCAAGGTTAAGTAAGAAATATTTACAAAAACTAAAAAAGGATGGTGATATGGCCTTGCCTAACCTTAGATTATATTATTGGACAATTAATATCAGATATTTAATTTTTTGGATACAAGATTTAGATGTAATTCAATGCCCCAAATGGGTACACCTTGAGCACCAATCAGTACTTGAATTTTCATTAGTTTCTATTTTAGGAGCTTCACTCCCTTTTGCACTTACCAAATTAAGTAAACATATGACTAACCCAATTGTTAGACATACAATACGAATATGGTGTCAATTTCGTAAATTTTTTGGATTGAATAAATTTAACTTGTCAAGTCCCATTCAATCTAATTTTTTCTTTCATCCATCCAGAGTTGACTCAGCTTTTTCCATATGGAAAAGGAAGGGAATGGTATGTTTTCGGGATCTATTCATTGGTAACTGTTTTTCATCTTTTGAACAATTGTCTAACAAATACTATTTGCCTAGATCACACTTTTTTCGATATTTGCAGATTAGAAATTTTTTAAAAGCTACTGTACCCTCTTTTCCGACACCTTACAAAACTGAAACTACGGAAAAAATTTTAGGTCTTAATCCTTATCAGAAGGGCTTGATAGCAATAATCTATGATTTAATTATGAAAATACGTCCAGAATCACTGGACAAAATTAAGAATGAATGGGAAAGTGAACTCTAGACAGCTTTACCTACAAATTCTTCGTTTAGTTAATACATCTTCAATGTGGGCCAGACACTTGTTGATACAGTTTAAGGTAGTTCACAGGACCCGTATGTCCAAAGGTAAGCTAGCTCATTTTTATAACCATATAAATCCTATATGTGATAGATGTAAATCGAATGTGGCTTCTTTGACACATATGTTTTGGTCCTGTCCTCTTTTGGAAAAAATATTGGAAAGACATTTTTAACGTTCTTTCAAATGTATTGGAGATTGATTTACAACCTCACCCTATCACTGCGATTTTTGGATTACCAAGGATAGAGTCTGGCCATTTATCTGCTTCCACTAACCGTATGATTGCTTTTGTCACATTAATGGCCAAATGATCCATTTTGCTTAAATGAAGGATCCAATACCCCCTACTACTTTTCAAGGGTTCTCTCAAACTATATCATGTTTAAACTTGGAAAAAGTTAGGAGTGGTACTGTCGATCCTTCGCTTAAATTTGAAGATATTTGGAGTCCATTTATTCAATATTTTCACATGATGTAGATCCCCTTTCAATAACTTTCCAACTTAGAGGAACGGAGTTGACAACATAATATTGCTCTGTTTCTACTGAGAAATTTTAGTCCAGTCTATTTTTTCTTTTTTTTTTGTTTGTTTTTTTTAAATTTTTCTGTTTAGTTTAGCTTATATTGTTTATAATTGTTCTTATTGATTTGGGTTTTTTCTTCTCTCTTTTTTTAATTTATATAATAAATCTTTTTCTTTCCTTTCTTTTATATTATATTCATTTACTAAGAGATTGTTGGATCTACAGATTTTTTTATATCTTATTGTTCTTTATGATTATTTACGTCATGATTGTTATCCAGATCTCTTTGTATTACATGTACAAACATTGATGCTATATATTAATGTGTATTAAGTTGAAAACTAATAAAAAGATTGAAAAAGAAAAAGATTTACAGCATCTAACTTTTTTTTATATTCTATTCCTCTATTTCTAAACCTCTAAATTTCTTAGCCACTTTATAAATTTCCCTTGGAATTCTCCAGCTGGTTCTGACCAAAAATATCACTTGGGGACTTATTAACATCATCAGACCCCAGTTCTATATCAAATGAGAAAGAGGGTGATGCAGATAGGTGGTTTGGATCCCTAAATGTTAGGTCCATTCATGATGATGGGGCATGTATACACTTGGCACAGGGTGAGCTCAGTGAACCCATTTCCTATAGCTGTGACTGCCTTTGTAATGCATGGCAAGGAGAACCATAAAGGTCCCTGTTGCATTCAGGTGCCCCATAGGGCAAACCACTTTATACCTCCCACTTGCCTTCCAACCCTCTGACCTCAAAGTTCCTCCAACTGAGTCCACTCTCCCAACCCTGTCCTTCCACACTCCCATTGGCAACCAGGTCTTTGCTTGTAGCACCATGGTAAATTAGCCGCGTTTGGTAATCCAGAGGCCCTGAATGCAGGAGACATGAATTCAAACCCCTCCCCCTCCACCCCCCAGCAAAAGCTGGGGAACTCAAAGGCAATTAAATTCAGCAGTTGATCTGAAATGGCCCTGCCAGTCGTTCAGTTCAAGGGCAATGAAAAATGAATAATAAATGCTGGTCTTTCCAGCACTCTGGATCAATTAATAGATATTATTAGACTTGCAACCCCTCTCCACTATTTTCCATGCTTTTTCCGATACCCAATGCTGCTGTAACCTATTTAAAGATATTAGTCATCCCCTCCATGACCCTTGCAAATAGCAGTGCTTTCAAGGGATCCACTGTAAATAGATAGACACCTTGCCGATCCCCTGCACATTGTTACACATCTTGGGGGATCCTTGCAAATAGCAATGCACTCCTGCAATCCACTGTAAATAGTAATGTGCTCTCAAGGATCCTTTGCAAATTGTGATGCATTCCTGGAATCCTTCTGCAGGTGGTTGCACTCTCTCAGGACCCTTTATAAATGGTGATACTTTCCTAGGATTCCCCTGCAAATAACCACATGTTCTTGGTGACCTTCTATGAATAATGACACTGCTCCTGGGATCCGCTGCAAATAGCAACACACTTCCCACACTTCTGGAAAGGGATCACATTTCCCCTGGGTCCCTAGAATAAACTTGGTCACTCCTGCTGATTCCCTTCCCCTATTTCCAGTCTAGGACCTTTGGACCATCAGGTAGATGACAGCCCTCAGAGTAACTTCATTCCCCCATCACACAAACCAGCCTCCCCTCCATTGACTCAGTCTGCACTTCCCGCTGCCTCAGGAAAGCAGCCCCCCCCAGAGAATATAGGACCCCCCCCCACCCCACCATCCGCCTCCCACCCCAGTCATTCTCACTTCTCCCCTCTTCCGTTGGACAGAAGATACGAAAACTTGAGAACACGTACCACCAGACTCAAGGACAGCTTCCATCCCGCTGTTATCAGACTCTTGAACGGACCTCTCATACACTAAAAGATGAACTCTTGATCTCCCAATCTACCTCATTGTGGCCCTTGCATTTTATTTGTCTGCCTGCACTGCACTTTCTCTGTAACTGTAACACCATATTCTGCATTCTGTTTTTCTTTTTACTACCTTGATGTATGTATGTGTGGCATGATCTGTCTGGATAGCACACAAACAAAAGCTTTTCATTGGATCTCAGGAGATGTGACAATAATAAACCAATACCAAAACCAACTTTCCCTGTAAGCCATCCTTACATTCCCCACATTTTTATCAGCCACTTGCACTCGGGGCAATTTAGAGTGGCAATTAATCGACCAACCCACATGTCCTTGAGATGTGGGAGGAAACCAGAGCACCCAGAACAAAACTACCAGGTCAAGGAGAAACTCCACACAGACAGCACCAGGAGTCAGGAGTGAACCTGGGTCACTGGAGCCGTGAGGCAGCAGTTCCATTAGCTGCGCCACTTAACACCCAGCACAGCTGTCAAAGACAGCACCAGTCACCTGATGCATATCTGATGCATATATGAGACTGAATACAGACAATATTTTCATTAGTCCTGTAATATCCTTCAGATATTTTTTCTAAAACCCAAATTAGTCCTTAACGCAGTTGAATTTGCTTTGAAACATAAAACAGTTTCAGCTGCAGCAACATTAATTTTACTGATGTATTAGCTTTAATAAGCATAAGGCAGGAGCATCAATGAGACATTAGGGCAAATGATCAGAAGTGCTGAGGATCGTTGAGAGAGAGGAGATAAAGGCTGAGGCAGTTGAGTGTACAGCCAGGGGTAAAATCATTCAACCTCTGGTTGAGCAAGGTACCAGAAATGGGGGACTGCAGACCCTGGAGGTGTAAGGGGCTGGGAGAGGTTTAGAGGTCGGGAGAGGAGGGACCTTGGAGGGATTTGAAAACAAGGATGGGAATTAAAAAAGCAAATGACCGCAGATGAAGGAAATCTGAAATAAAATCAGAAAATGCTGCAGGTACCCAGCAGGTCAGGCAGCATCTGTAGAGAAAGAAAGAGAGTGAAGATTTTCAGTCAAGGAACCTTCATCAAAAATGAGGCAGTGCTTTTCCAGTTGAAAGGTTATTGGCATGAAATGTTAACTCTGTTCCTCTCTGCACAGTTGCTGCTTGTCCTGCTGAATCTCCCCAACATGATCTATTTTAAATTCCAGTTTCCACCCCAAATCACACACCATGCAGACGCCGACATAAATTCCTTCACCATTCCTTCACTGTTGCTGGGTCAAAATCCTGGGAACAGTGTGTGTCCAGAAAGAGACAGACCTTCTCAAGGGCACTGAGAGATGCAAAATAAATGCCAGCCAGTAGTTTCCCGGTGCCAAGAGTTGATGAACCAAGAGCACTACAAATGAAAGTTAAAATTTCAAAGAATTACTAGCGAAGAGAGACATCAGAAAAAAAACATTAAGGGAAGAAGTATCTAAAAAAAGCTCAGATTAATAAAGAGATGGTCTCCAAATCATTATTGTACATTGATCTGTAGCAAACCTCACAAGGGCATTTCAGAGACTGATTGGATTCAGCAGCCAGACTGTATGTCAAATACACTGAAAGCATTTTTGGAGTATGTCCAATTAAATTAGATGCCCTGGAAAGATAAATGGGTAGGCAGCACTGCAATAACATCGGTTCACATTGTCCAAATAATCCAGCCATTACTGCCCCACTGCTTCAGACTTAATAATTGGGAGGTAGCCGGGTGCAGACAGTCCATGCTGCAGTATTTCTTAAATCTGTAAAGAGTAATGTGTCCCATGTGCAGTGAGATATTCTTTGTCCTTGCTGAGGTTTTGATGTCTTTTCTTCATGAATGAGACTTCAGAAGTGAGTTGCCTCCTTCCTGAGTGTCGGTCTTTCTTTAACAATGCTGTAAATCTTCAGAATCCAAATCAGGTTTATTATCACTGTCTTATAACATGAAATTTGTTGTTTTGTGGCAGCAGTACAGTGCAAAGACATAAGACTACTGTAAGTTACAAAATAAATAAATAGTGTCAAAAGAAGGAATTCTGAGGTAGTATTTATCGGTTCATGGACCGTTCAGAAATCTGACGGTGAAGGGGAAGAAGCCACTCCTGAATCATTGAGTGTGGGTCTTCAGGCTCCTGTACCTCCTCCCTGATGGTAGTAATGAGAAAGGGGCATGTCCCGGGTGGTGAGGATCCTTCATGATGGATGCCGTCTTTTTGAGCCACTGCCTCTTGAAGATGTCTTCAATAGTGGGGAGGCTTGTGCTGTGATGGAGCTGGCTGAGTCTACAACCCTCTGCAGCCTCTTTCGATCCGGTGCATTGGAGCCTCCATACCAGGTGGTGATGCAACCAGTCAGAATGCTCTCCACCGTACATCTATAGAAATTCAATCCTCTTGGCCTGTGATTTGACTGAGATCAGGAACCCAACCCCACCCTCCACTTGAATCTGTGACTCTCTGTTCCAAAGGCTGTAGATGGAGGGAGCCCACTGAAGCCTTCCTGTTCAATGTCAAGGGTTATAGACCGACTACGGGCCGGTGTGGTTGAGGTGTAGCTCAGGCAAGATGCTAATTGAAGGGCAGAGCAAACTTGAATAGCCTTCAGCTTTTGACGGCGATTGATTTTAAGGAATCCTTTGGAAACTCCAAACACATCTGCTCAGATCACTGACCTGTCTTCCAAAAATTGCATTGGACATAGAACCACACAGCCCAGGAACAGGCCCTTCAGCCTCTGATGTCTGTGCTGACCATAAACTGCATATCTTCCTGCACATGGTCCATATCCCTTCAGTCCCTGCCTGTTCTCGTGTCTGTCCAACTGCCTCTTCAATGTTGCTATCATATCTGCTTCCAGCACCTCCTCTGGCAGCACATTCCAGGCACCTACCATTCTCTGTGTAAAAAAAACTTGCCCGACACACCTCTTTTAAACTTTCCCCTTCTCACTTTAAAGCTGTGTCCTGTAGAGGTCAGTGATCTGAACAAACCTGTTTGGAGTTTCTGAAGGATTCAAAAGCTGGAGGATATTCAAGCGCTTAAGCTTGTTCTGCCCTTTAGTTAGTATCTGGCCTGAGCACACCTCAACTCTGGCAACACATATTTGCTCTATAACCCTTGACATCAAGCATTTGACAATTGCTTCATTATATCTCATAGGATGCAAGTAGACCATTCAGCCCATCGCCTTGTCCTTTTGAAATAACCATTCACTTGTTCCAGGCACGTCAACACCACCCCTCAACGCCCAATCCTTCCTTCATTGTCACACAGTCTTTTCCTTTTCAAGTACTTAATTTCCTGGTCAAAATGGTTACTCCTTCTCCTTCCACCAGCAGGAACCCAGATCATAACTCACTACGTTAAAGATCTTTGGGAGAGTGGGAATAGGAAGTGGCGCAATGTTATCGACATTGTTCAGTGCTGGAAGAAACTGGAGACCCAGTCAAAGCAGCTTACTTAAAGCAGCAGGAGTTCAGCTGGTGAGTGTGTGGAGGAATGGTTTGATATGAGGTCAGTAGAGAAGGATAATGCGTGAATGTAGCAATAAAGCTTTCAATTCCTTATGTCTGTCATAAAGTGGGACCTGAATCCCATGGCCTATTCTTGTCCCACAACATCTGAACACTGTGTTCCTTCATTTCTGGCCCCATGTGTGCCCCACACTCCCTTTCCTCCACTGTAGGTAGCATTGCCTTCAGCTATCCGCCTCCTACCTTCGGGATTTACTGTAATGATATTGAGTGTACTATCCAAGAGCTGTAAACTTAAGTCAAGACTTTAAGTTCTATCTGGCATAAGTATCTACGTGTACCCTCACCATAGGGAGATTATACTGTATCAACCTATGCTTCAAGGACTAGTTTACTTCACTACTTTAGTCTCTACAGAAAGGTCTAACTGTCAATAATCACTGTTTCGAGTTGTGGGTCCCTCCTCCCAACCAAGGAGAAGATACTTCCAGCTAATGAAACAGTTTAAACACAGTTTATTTTATTTTAAGCGAGACAATTTTAATTCTAATAAGTAATTCTTAACAATGACTTGTATTTTACAGAGGACTTCCAAAGACAAGTACAATTCTTACAAGCTAAAAAGTCATACTAACAAGTTGCAGACAAACAAGTCGTCCGTCGCAGAAACCAATGGCTGAGGAATGAATTCTAGGTCTTCTTTCTGTAACCCCTTCTCTCTGTCATTCCCCCGACCCTGATGGCTTTCTAACATTTATACTGTTTTCTCACTCAGTTGACATCATTGGCATGTGAGGTTTTTTCAACCACATTTTCAGGCCAGGTGACTGGAGTGTTTAATGAAGTGAATGTGGATCCCATTGTTCTCCTGTTTATGTTAAGAGGCTGAGCAGGGAGCATTGGTCAGAAGTTTACTTTGGCAAACAACAAACGTCTTGAGCCTTGGACAATTTCTGCTGTTTTTGCATTAGGGATTTTAGCTTAATGAGCTACCACTTCTTGACCTTTGGACGGGTCATGCTGCTGTGCTACAAAGCTGAGCTGAGCAATAAACCTTTTTTGGGGTTTCTGCTGTTGTGCTAAGAAGCTGAGGTTAGCAATAAGCATTTTTGGGGTCTGGAAAGTGAATATTCATCACCTTACTCGCAAACCTCTGTCCCTCAGGGAATGACTCCAGTGAACAAAGATCATTCCCCTCGGTTCCCACTGACTTCAGTCTTGCCAGGGCTCCTTGATGCCCCATTTGGTCAAAAGTTATCCTGATGTCAAGGACAGTCAGTCTCTCCCCACCCCTGGAGTTCAGCTCTTTGGTCCATGTTTGGACCAAGGCTGTGCTGAGGTCTGGCAGCAAGTGGTAATGGTACTACCCCAATTGAGCAGCAGTGGGCAGGTTATTGCTTAGCACTGCATAGAAAAATTAGTGCTGTTTGTCTTGAAATGAAAATCCAGCGAGTCCCATTTAGTGGCTATTTCCCCAGGGTAGTGCAAATTATCTTCCCTTAATTACTTAACCAATTCTTTCTTTAAAGGCCATGTTTGAACCTGCTCCTACTGCTTTCACACAGGGAGTTCCTGATCATTCCTCCCCGCTGTGCTAGAGAGCTTTTCTTCCAATAAATCCACCTGCTGTCAGCAACTGAGGTCGAGTTTCTGAATATAACCTGTACGTAAAATTATTCCCTGTGGATCAAAGAGCTGAATTCCAGAAATTCAGTACAATTTTTCTGGAGAAATCACTCTGCCTTTATTGGAAGAATTTGCTGTTGTGTCAGTTAGCAGTTCAGGACTTGTCCTGCTGATTATATGTTCTCTGTTTTCTGAGTAAATTCACTTTGTTTTCTCAATTATTAGACAAGAAGAGAGTGCAGAGAAGATACGCCAACACATTGCCTGGATTGACAGACTTTAGTTATGGGGGAGATTGGATAGGCTAGGCTTGTATTCCCTAGAGTGATGGAGGCTGAGGGGGTGACCTAATAGATTATGAGAAGCATAGGGTGGATAATCCCATAGCAGGGGTATCAAAAACAAGACGGCATAAATTTAGGGAGCGAGGTAAGAATTTTAATGGGGACCTGAGGGGTAAGTATTTTATACAGAGAGTGGTTGGTATCTGGAGCACACTGCCTGAGGAGGTGATGGATCAGGTACAATTACTGTGTTTAAGAGGCATTTTGACAGCCACAAAAGTAGAGAAGGATACGGTCCTAATGTAGGCAAATAGGACTGGTGCAGATAGGGGAAAAGGGTCAGCAGGGATGTCGATGGGCTGAAAGGCCCATTTCTGCGCTGCATAACTCCACATGAGGTATCATTACCAGTGCTGTCAAGTGGCATTAACTCATTAATTACCTGCTCACTGACACTTAGACACAAAAAATTCTGCAGATGTTGGAATCTGGAACAATACACAGAAAGTGCTGGAGGAACAGCAGGTCAGGCAGCATCTATGGAGGGAAATAAACAGTCGACAAAGGGTCTCGGCCCAAAATGTTGACTGTTTATTTCCTTCCATGGATGCTGCCTGGCCTGCTGAGTTCCTCCAGCACTTTGTGTGTATTGCACTGACACTTAGTTTGGGTTTTGCTGAGACCACTGGGCTCCAGACCTCACTACAGCCTCACTGAAATCAGGAACAAAAGGACTGAATCTATTACTGCTCTTTATCATCACTGGGTCAAAAACCCAAACTCCCTCCCAGCATCACTGTGAGAGCACCTTCATCAGGAGGTTCAACAAGGCAGCCCACCACCACCTTCTCAGAGGCAACTGGGGATGGACACTGCCTTGCGAGTGGCAGGGATATTCTTTAAGTAAATGAAAAAACATAATAGATTGTTGGCCGTGAACCCAATCCCACATCCCATCCCACCTCCAAATCATTGGTTGGTACAATGTTGACCATTGACAACTGTACCATCTTAAAGGCGCTACAAAAATTGGTATTGGTATTGGTTTATTATTGTCACTTGTACTGAGGTACAGTGAAAAACTTGTCTTACAAACCGATCGTACAGGTCAATTCATTACACAGTGCAGTTACATTGAGTAAGTACAGAGTGCGCTGAGGTAATACAGGTAAAAACAATAACGGTACAGAGTAAAGTGTCACAGCTACAGAGAAAGTGCAGTGCAATAAGGTGCAAGGTCACAACAAGGTAGATCGTGAGGTCAGAGTCCATCTCATTGTATAAGGGAACTGTTCAATAGTCTTATCACAGTGGGATAGAAGCTGTCCTTAAATCTGGTGGTACGTGCCTTCAGGCTCCTGTATCTTCTACCCGATGGAAGAAGAGAGAAGAGAGAATGTCCCGGGTGGGTGGGGTCTTTGATAATGCTGGCTGCTTCACCAAGACAACGAGAGGTAAAGACAAGAGTCCAAGGAGAGGAGGCTGGTTTCCGTGATGCGCTGGCTGTGTCCACAACTATCTGCAATTTCTTGCATACAAGTTGAGTCATTCTATCAATGGGACTCACACAATGGGATAGACCACTGGCAGGACTAATGGACTTGAAAGGTCACCAATCAGATTTTAGTCTGGGAAGAAACTGCTGTGGGTTCAAACGTTTAACCAGGTTCTCATCACAGGGTGAGGTTGATGTACAGAGGAATATTGTGGCCCAAGTCCATAGCTCTCTGAAAGTGGCCACACAAGTAGGATGATAAAGAAAATCATTAAAGTTGAGTTTATTGTCATATGCACAAGTCCATGTGTGCACGGGTGCAATGAAAAACCTATTTGCAGCAATATCACAGGCACAGAGCATCATATAAGCAGCATTCGCAAGAAAAACATAAATTATACATAATTTTTACAAGAAAGAACACAATTAGAACAAAAATAACAAAGTTCATTCCAGAAGGCGTATGATTGCCTTCATTGGTTGGGGCTTTGAGTATCAGAGTGAGGAAGTCATGTTGTAGCCATATAAAACTTTGGTTAGGCCGCACTTAGAATATCGTGTGTAATTCTGGTTGCCCCATTACAGGAAGGATGCGGAGACTTTGGAAAGTGTGCAGAAGAAGTTGCTACCTGGATTAGAAGGTATGAGCTATGAGAAGTTGGGCAAACTTGGGTTGTTTTCTCTGGAGCATTGGAGGCTGAGGTGAGACCTGATAGAAGTTCATAAAATGATGAGAGGCATAGATAGGGTAGACAGTCAGAATCTTTTTTTTTCCCAGGGTAGAAATGTCAAGTACTAGAGGACATGCATTTAAGGTGAGAGGGGGAAAGTTTAAAGGAATTGTGCAGGGCAGGTTTTTTCCACAGCGAGTGGTAGGTTCCTGGAACGAGCTGCCAGGGATAGTGGTGGAAAAAGATACATTTAAGAGGCTGTTAGAAAGACACACGAATATGCAGGGAATGGAGGGATATGGATTATGCGCAGGGAGAAAAATGTAGTTTAATTCAGCATTGTGTTTGGCACAGATATTGTAGGCTGAAGGGCCTGTTCCTGTACTTTACTACTTTATGTCCTATGTTTCAGGTGTAGTACCACAAGGTTCAGACTATCACAACATGCTGGGCTGTTCCTGACCAGCCTCTAAGACAGGAAAAGGTTTCTGGTCGATAGGAATGATAACTGAGCATTTCATTAGATGATGTAGAGCCTTGTATTACCTCCCGATTCCTGGGAAATTGTTGAAAGGGATCTTGTTGGATTAATTGGGATTTCTAAAACCCAGTTGATGAAGCAGAGAGTGTTTCTGTAAAATGGCTGGAGTGCACAGTAAACTGAAGAGATTCCTACATTTATATTGTGCCTTTTCTAATCCTCATAATCCCTACTATTTCCAGACACTGAACTACTTTAGAAATGCAGATATTGAAGTCATGTTGGAGCCATTTTGTACACAACAAGCCCACACCAATGGCAATGTGACATAGGTAATCAGAGTGATTTCGGTTGAGGGGTAAATGTTAGCCACAGGGCACAGGGGAGTACTCCACTGCTCTTCTTTGAAACAGCGTGCTTTGACATCTACATCTTCCTGACACCAGATTCACAAAGTCTATTAAGTGCACACAGTCTTGATCAGATATTTATCCCTCAGAGACCATTGCCCTTCCTACCATAGACAGTGCTGCTGAACAGCTGTTAACGAAGCTCAGAAAGCTGCAAAGTGTGAACAGACTTTCATACCTTTAATAATAATGTGTAATTTAATACAAGTGTATGTATGACAAATAAATTCAATACTGAGTTCAGGGGAAATAATTTTACCCAAACATTAGTAAGAACATGGAATTCAGTACCACAGGAAAATGCCAAAACAAATTTGAGAGAAGCAATTAAGGGGAAACTGGATGAACGCAGATAGGCGAAAGGGATGGAGACAGATGAGATGGAACCAGGTGGGAAGTTCGTATGGAGCATAAACAGCATGGGTTAGTTGGGAAGATCGGCCTGCTTCTGTGCTGTGTGGTTTAGGTACATCAGAGTAACTTTGCTCCATATGACAATGTAATACACACAGGAATTCCTACCCAACTGCCTCTCAAGCAGTCAAGCCAAGTGTCGTGTTTGGTCAGGGTGGCCCGGCGCTGGTGAGAATTAGGAAGTCCAGGAAGTGGCAGAAGCTTCACTCCACCAGAGCCCCTGTAACTAAAGGAAATCCTCTTCACATTAATGTGATCGTGGCCACCAGTAGACTGTAAATATAACACTCTTGGAGGTCACAGGATTCCGAGATCTAGTCCCATCCCGGAGATAAAGATCTAGCCTGACACCCTGGACCAGTGTTGAGGGAGCACTGCGCTGTCAAGGACCCGCTGTACTGATGATTCCGTAAAGCGTGGCTCAGATACAGGTGTGTGGAGCCATTCAGCAGAAGAGTTGGAGAGTCTCCCTGATGTCCCGGGGCCAACAGTCAGCTCTTAAGCAAGATCACTAGAACCAATTACCTGATCGTTATCACATTGCAGGATAGTGGGATCTTGCTGTGCAAACATTAACTGCCGTATTCCCTACAGTGATGCCACCTCAAGAAGTACTTGCGCTGCTCCAGCCTATTGCAGAAGATGCAGAGGAAGTGCAAATCGTGGTGTATTTATGTGTATTATGTAAAGCTCTCACATGGCCACAGAGTCAGAGAGCCACACAGCATGGAAACAGGCCCTTCGTTCATGCAGACTGTGTTGCCCAGCGAGCTAGTCCCATCTGCCCACGTTTGGCCCATAGCCCTCTAAACCTCTCCTATCCATGTACTTATCTAGATGGCTTTTACCCATTGCTAATGTGCCTGCCTCAACCACTATTTCTGGCAGCTCATTCCAAATACGCACCACCCTTTGTATGAAGAAGCTGCCCCTGATGTCCCTTTTAAATCTCTTGCCTCTGATGTTAGTGATGATCAGAGTGGTGTCAGAGTGATGTCATGATTTCCTTCCCGCCAAAATAGACTTATTACCTATTACAACACAGAATGAGGCCTTTTGGCCCATTGGCTTCATGCCAGCTCCCAACAAAGCCATCCCATCTGTCCCATCTCTTTCCCTTCCTTGTTTATACCTCCTGTATCCCAACACTGCTCTCACATGCAGAACTAGCCAAGGTCCACCTCAAGGTACATTGCACAAAATGTCCTTGCTTATTTTTACAAATTCAGAGATGCATCAGTATCCTGAAGAACATTGATCCATTTCCTACAGATACAGACTAATTGGGCAGGGTAACTGTCTGCACCAGCAGACAGGCTATGGACTGGAGGGCACAAATTGGAAATAAAAACCAGAGAGAAGACAAGAGAAAGATCTATAAAATGGTGAAATAGGAGGTTCTGCAGTGTGCTGCTTGGAAGCGTAATAAAAGCAGATCTAAGGAAGAGGAGAAAATTACAGCACTGCTGGGAAAGGCCAGAGGAAGTGAGCCTATTCATATTTCCTTGTGACATAATGCATTCAGCCCACTGATTGTATACTAGCTCTCAGAGAAGCCCTGCTCTACTTATTTCCCTGTAACCCGTTCTCTCTCTCAACATCCGTCGTCTCCCCTTTGCTTCTCCTCCCACACACCTACACAAGGGCTAATTACCCTACCAACCAGCACGTGTCTGGGATGTGGGAGGAAACTCGAAAGCCCCGGGCGGGTGGTGGGAACTCACGCAGTCACAGGGAGAACTTGCAAACTCCACGCACAGGCAGCGCCGGAGGTCAGGATTGAACACGGGAACACCGGGTCACTGGAATCAAGAGACAGCAGCTCTACTGGCTGCGCCACTTTGCTGCCATTGAACAGTTGATCTGATTGAGAAAGTTCTTTCAGAGGTGTAGCAGCCTGACTGGTCTCCTTCTGTGCACTTTGACATCACCCAGAATGAGAATGAGAGCTGTCGTCAGCCTTCCCCACTCACCAGAGGGCCTGAGTTATCGGGAGGGGTTGGCCACGCTGGATCTTTATTCCTTGGAGCGTAGGAGAATGAGGGGTGACCTCATAGAAGTTTATAAAATCATGAGGCGTATGGATAAGGTGGACGGTCATAGTCTTTCCCTAAGGGTTGGGGAGTCCAAAACTAGAGGGCACTGATGCAAGATAAGAGGGAGAGATTTAAAAGAGACCTGAGAGGCAACTTCTTTACACAGAGGGTAGATAGTACCTGGAATGAGCTGCCAGAGGAAGTGGTCCAGGCAGGTACAATTTAAGAGGCATTTGGATAAGTACATGGAGGGGAGGGGCTTGGAGGGTTATGGGCCGAACGCGGGCAACTGGGACTAGCAGGGAGGGTGTTGTGGTTGGCATGGACCAGTTGGGCCAAAGGTCCTGTTTCCCTGCTGTATTACTCTAAGACTCTTTGATCACACCCCACCGTTCTTCAGCCCAATCTGTTAAACCCATTGCCTTCCCTGCACTGATAGCTCCACTCATTTCTTTGGAAAGGTCATGACCCAAATAAATATTCTCCAAAACTTGCAAAGAGGACAGTCTTTCATGCTATCGACGTCTGTTGTAAAGTAGCACGGCTGGGGAGGTATTTTTGTCCTTCTTCAAGTCAGTTTCTGATCACTGATTTCATGTAATGTGAAGCTGTAAATAATAAATGAGTCATTTATTGCGGAACGTGCGCCCAGCTCTGAGGCCCGTGATTCTCTCCTGGAGATTGTAACTCAGCAACAATGGGCTCTCATCCCGATTCAGCTGCACGGTCAGCACTGCTAACTCATAAAAAACCTCTGCAACCCAGCCAAGATTGGGCCAGACTTCCCTTTGTAGCTGACACACACCTATCTCCAGTCATGGTCTGCTTCTCAATGGGAAGCTCAAGGCGGGAATGAGCCAAGGAGAGTTCAGGGCAAGGCCTGTGTTATATGCAGCAGTTGGCCAAGTTAGGACTGCATCATTCGGGTGTAGGAGACTGAGGGCTGACCTTATGCAGGTATATAAAAACATGAGGTGTGTAGATGGGGTGAACGCACACCCTAGGTCTTTTTCCCAGGGAAAGGGAATCAAAAACTAGAGGGCATAGATTTGAGGTGAGAGGGGAAAGATTAAGAGGGACCTGAAGGGCAACTCCTTCATGCAGAGGGCAGTCCACATGTGGAACGAGCTGCCAGAGGAAGTGGTAGAGGTGGGTACAATAACAGCATTTAAAAGACTCTTTGACAGGTACGTGGATAGAAAAGGTTTAGAAGGTCATGGGCCAAACAGGCAAATGTGGCTAGCTTAGACGGGCATTTTGGTCAGCTTGGATGAGTTGGGCCGAAGGGCCTGTCTCTGTGCTGTATTACTCTATGGCTCTATGACTCTACGACATGCTTGTTTGTGTGAAGTTCTTTGAAAAAGGCTTCCAGTCAAAGGCCCAACAAAGATCGGGCTCTTGCTATGCCGAGTGCCAGCTCTAAAGGGCTCCAGGGAGTTGAACGCAAAGATCAAAAACACAGGCTGACAGTGCTCGACGGTGCTGTTGGAGAGCAGCACTGCCAGTGATAAGACATTCAACCAAGTTTCTGGTCATCTTCGAAAATAAGTTCCCTTGGCACTACTTCAATGAAGAACAGGAGAGTTCTCCCCATGTCCAAAGTCAGTATTCATCCCTTAACCAACAGTGCGTGGTACAGATTATCTAATCTTTATCATAATGTTGTTTAGCAGAACTTTCTCTGCAAAACTGAGTGTCCTGTTTACCTATATTTCAGTAGTGACTGCATGTTAAAATTGCCTCTTTGACTGTAACATGCTTTGCAATATCCTGAAATTGCCTTTCTCCTTTTCATCCAGTCAGGTTGAATATTATTCCACCCAAGCAGAGGCTGAGCAGTCCACACAGGACAAACACAGGCAAAAAGGGGACATCGGAAAGGTGTGGCATGGTCAAGGAACATGGGAATGACACAAGCGGGCACTAGTATCTCACAATGTAATCTTCATGTGTGATTGCCCCTGACTCATAACAACAGGACTGGTCATTCAGCTCTCTGAGAACTCCACCACTCACTCAGATCAAGGCTAATGTCTGATGATTTATTCACCAAAGGTTATAAAGTTATTCAGGACTGAAACTGGTTCCAGTTGGGAGATGAACTTCACTGAAAGTCTTTTTGCAGGGTTTTATTTCTGAGAGGTGGAAGCACACACACACACACCAACACACACACACACACACACACACACACACACCAACACACACACACACACACACACACACATTCATGCACACAAATACACACATTGCACACACACCATCATGTATATACACACACACTCCACACACATACACAAACACGTGCACACTAACACACATGCACACACAAATGCATACATACACATCCACACACAAACAACACACACACACCACACATACACACTTCACCTACACACACACACCACATAGATCACCACTCACAAGCACACACACCACACACAAGAACACACACCCATACACACACCACATACACACACATCCATACATACCCACAGCACATACACCACACACACACACACACACACACACATGCACACACAAATTGTGCCTTCTCTGCCTATTTAGCTGTTGCCGTCTCACTGCATAAGTGACTTTGACAGCTTCATTGGATTGTGTCTTCATTTGCTACGCTGACTCATCACATTTCCCAGATCAGAGAGCCATCTGTATTCATGTTGTACACTCTGTGTGAGGAGCAAGTGGTGTTGTGAGATTTGCCTCCCCCCACCCCCGCCCCCATTCCCACCACTGTCCTTCAACAAACATTAATTTGTATTCAGATCAGCCTGGAGAAGGAGCAAGTTAAACAGCAGTGGGGGGGAGGGCAAGATAGAGAACATAGGATCAAACGGATCAACTTTCCCTGATTAATGTTTCTAGCATCACTCGCCTGGCTGTCTGAACAGGTGGACAATTACATGTGCAAAATAATATTTTAACTAAAGGAGTGCCTTACAGAAAAGCAGTCTGAAGGAACTTTGTACCCCTGCCCCCCTTGATCAGCAAGGAAAAGCCCTTCTCTCCTCTCCCCACCAACACCCCCCACCCCCGTGTACCAATAGGACACAAGCACCATTGAAACAGAGCAGTTAGTGGTGGAGTCAGTTTATCACTCAGACCCGATCAGAGAGTGCACCCACTTTATCTCAGTAAACAGAAGCACCATGCTTGCTTTTGTTGAGCAGAGGCCACGCAGAGTCCCAATATCCATGGGACCTGAGCTTTCACACCTTTAGGTTGGGACTATATTTGTAGCCTCATCAATCTCTGGTAGTAAGCTGGGACTGAGTTTGGCTCATTGGGGTTTTGAGCCTAGAAAGAAGATTTGGCATGACAGCCAAGATAGATAGCCGCTCTCTACCCTGGGCATCTCTGAACTTGGGGCTTTTTTTCCCCTGAAGAGTCGGAGGCTGAGGGGTGACCTTATGCATGTTTATAAAATCCTGAGGGCCGTAGATAAGCTGGAAGGTCACAGTCTTTTTCCGAGGGTAGGGGAGTCTAAAGCTAGAGGGCATAGGTTTATGGTGAGAGGGGAAAGATCTAAAAAGGGGCAACCTTTTCACACAGAGGGTGGTGGGTATGTGGAACAAGCTGCCAGAGGAAGCTGTAGAGGTGGGTACTATTACAATGTTTAAGAGATATTTGGACAGGTACATTGGCAGGAAAGGTTTAGAGGGATATGGGCTTAACTCAGGCAAATGGGACTAGCTCAGGTAGACATCTTGGTTGGCATGGACCAGTTGGGCCGAAGGGCCTGTTTCTGACCTGTATGGCTCTATGACTCTATGAAACCTCTGGATTCTTGCCAGCAGATGATGCTGCGAGGGACAGTTGTGCAGCAGTTAGTGCTGCTGCCTCACAGCTCCAGAGAAATGGGTTCGAATCTGGCCTCGGGTGCTGCATGTGGGGAGTCTCCTCATTTTTGTGTGAGCTGTGGGTTCCTCCAGTTGCTCCAGTTTCCTACCACATCCCAAAGATGTGCCAGTAGGTTAACTGACTGCTGTAAATTACTCTTTAGTATAAGTGAGTGGCAAAAAGAATCTGAGGGAAGTGAGAAAATACATTACAGATTCTGGGGAAATAAAAGGGAATGAGATTGATGGGATTTACTGTGTAGGAAACCACACGGATTAAATGGACCAAAAAGGCCTCCTTCTGTTTGGAGTAAGTGGTCTCCTCTTAAAATGTTGAACTTGTCTCGAGCTCTAGTTGCAAAACAAAATAGTTAACACATTCAGCCACATCCCAAGAACTATTTCTGCAGAGAATATTATATTGAGATGTATGTACTTGATTCTTATTTAATAGTACTATCTCATCAATAAACAGAACACAGGAAGAGTACAATTCCACTATTTGTTTTATTATTATTCTGCATTTAAATTGATTCACATTTGCTGAATCCATCAGATCTACAGCCTCTGAGCATTGTAACTGGAACATTTCAGCCATCTGTGAAAGTCTTTAGAGAGATGTGAGCCAACAATGTATCAAGAAGTACAATGAGAAACTGAAGTGAAATATTAATTTCACATTGGTTTCACGTCACCCAGAGCTGGAGATAAGTGAGATGAAAATAGAATATGCCGCAAACACTCAGAGAGATAGAGAATGTTTCAAGTCAAAGACCCTTCATCTGAAGGGTTCTGGGGAAAGAGTCTTTGACCTGAAATGTTTACTCTGCCTTACTGCTGAGTGTTTCCAGCATTTTCTGCTTTATTTCAGGCTTCCAGCATCTGCAGTCTTCTTTTGATTTTGATTTCCTGGAAATGAATGAGAACTGTGTGAGGTTATCACCAAGAGCACTTACCTCAAGACTGACAGCACCTTCTGTCCTTAAAGGGACAGGCACATTAAGCATATTTAGCAGCAAAATAACACACCATGAGATTGCACAGAATAATGCCCTAGTTAAGAAACAGTCGATCATCCAGCTCATTGTAAACAATATCTTACGATCTTAGTCTATATGCAATTTTATTGCTGCCTACACTTAAAATGTACTTCAGATTTCTGTTTGTATTCGGGTTTGGTAGGACTAGCTGGGTTATATCCATTGATGAACTATTGATCAGGGGCAGAATTCTGCCAAGGCAATGGTTGAGTTTCAATGAAAACAATTAAATAACTCTAATGTAATGGATGATTGTGGCTAGCCTATCTCCTGAGAGAGAGTCAGGGAGATCCAAAAAGGGAAGAGTCACAGATGAACAGTGTGAATTAAAACCTGGTCTCTGCAATGGTGATCATGATACGAGTTGATTGTTGCTAAATACCCATCTGGTTCTCACGTCCTTTGGGAATGGGAATCTGCTGTCCTTACCTGACCTGATCTCCAAGTGACTTCTGACCCGCCATTATGGTTGACTCTTTACTGACCTTACAAGCACTCATTTACAGGGTTGGAAACTAAATGTCAGGAATGTCTGAGTTCCAAAAATGAATTCAAAAAAATACACCGGGTCATTAAGTTTTAGGTCTTTAGAATATGTTTCAGGATCATGAAGAGGAAAATTTGCCAGCCTTTTCCAACTGGTCCCCAGGAAATATTCAGCCAGTGTAATTACACATGACCAAACCTGAACTTACCAATTCCTAGGTCCCTCTACCAGTGACGACCTCCCTCTGTAGGACAGTCCTTGTGTCTCACAGTTGAGCATTGTGCCACGGGAGATTGGAGCAATTCATTCCACAGTCCTTCCAATTGTTTCTCTGCCCTCTGAAATCACCAAGTGATGGACGCGGAGGCCACTGAGTCCCACAGTATATCTTACCATCCTCACTCCTGAGGACTAAGGACTGAGGTTGAGCACATGGATTCTCAAAGCGTTGCCCCCACTCTGTAAACTGGCTCGCAGACTTCCTTGAATCCATTCAGACTGAATAGGAAGGAGTGTGTTGGTGTCATAGACATAATGTTAATTGTGTATCATCCTTTGGGTTGTATCTACAGGATACTGAGATCAAGGAGAATGGCTGTAGGTTTATATAGGTTACATTTTAAGGACAGCTAGCGGTGACTCAGATTCTTTCCCTGGGGTATTGAATGGTGAGCTAATCAAGAACTGATAAGCAATTTAATGAGATGAAGAAAGAGAGACTACTTCCTTTAGCTGGGTGAATCCAGGACCAACTTAGAAATTTGAAACAAAAGCAGCAAATGTTGGAAACACTCAGCCGGTCAGGCAGCATCTGTGGAGAAAGAAACAGAGTTGATGTTTCAGAATGAAGACCCTTTACCAGAACTGGGAAAGATGAGAACATCAGAACATAAGGAAACAGGAACAGGCCATTTGGTCCCTCAAACCTATCCCGCCATTCAATGGCTGAGCTGCCTCAGGCCTCACCTCGCCTTCTGTGCCAGTTCCCCAGAACCCCCAGTTCTCTGATCTTTCAAAACGTTACTTAACTCCACTTAAATACCTCCAATGGTCTAGGCTCCACTGGAGAGAGAATTCCAAAGATTCACTGCTGATGAGAAAACGTTCCTGCATACATTAGTTTTAAATAACTGCCCTTCAGTCTTGTGACTACGTCCCTTCATTACACTGGACTCTACATCCGCCACCTCTACCTCCATGCCTGATTCTTTGGCCAAGACACTCAGCCCAGGCTATGGACCTTTAGTCCCATCTCCAGCATTCCCAATCCACCTACACCCCTTCTTTTGGCTTCTTCCCCTCTCTCGATCCATTCATTGCTAACTGCTGATAGGACGTTGGACCGTTTTAGTCTTTCTACTCCCCTCACTCACTCTAACCCACCTCCCTCTGAACCTGCAGCAGAGTTACCTTCTGAAACTTGAGCCAGGCGGCTCAAGGGTGTTGGAGACATAGGAGACTGCAGATGCTGGAATCTGGAGCAACACACAAAATGCTGGAGGATAAGGTTTAAGATAAGAGAAGATTTCTTTATTAGTCACATGTACATCGAAAGACACAGTGAAATGCATTTTTTGTGTAGAGTGTTCTGGGGGCAGCCCACAAGTGTCACCACACTTCTGGTGCCAACACAGCATGCCCGTAAGTTCCTAACCCGTACATCTTTTGGAGTGTGGGAGGAAACCGGAGCACCCAGAGGAAACCCACGCAGACACTGGGAGAACGTACAAATTCCTGACAGACAGTGGCTGGAATTGACCTGGGTTGCTGGTGCTGTAATAGTGTTATGCTAAGCATTACACTACCATCCCTGCCCTACACTACCGTGCCTGAACTCAGCAGGTCAGGCAGCATCTATGGAGGGAATTGGACATGAAACATTGACTTCCCAGTTCCCTGCACAGATGATACCTGACCCGCTGGATTCCTCCAGCGTTTTGTGTGTGGCTCAGGAGCGATGTCAGGAAGCTGTTCTTCATGCAAGGAAAGGGGATGAAATCAGCAACTCTCTCCACCAAAACAGTGCCAAGGGCGGGCATCAATTGGAAACTGGAATTGAAAGGCTTTTGTTCAAAAAGACCATCAAAGGTTCATGAACTAACGATGGAATGAGAGGTAAGTGGACATCTCACAGAAGGACAGAGGAAACTCAAGGCTGAATGGTCTCTGCCAGATCCCATTCGAATTAGTTACGAGATCAATAAAGTGTGCTTCCTCTGAAACACCCTCCCCTTGTGTCAATTTTGCAGACTTGGATCACCATATGCAGTCTGTATTGTTCCTTGCCCAGCTGAAATCAGGACATGTTTGGCTGTGTTCAGCTGTGAGACTGGAAAGCTTGTCTCCTGAATAAATGTTCTTTGATTAATTGATCATCCTGCCAGATTGGCAGGGTTTTGATACTTGCTATTCTGGAGATCATGTTCTTGTATCATTGCTAACAGAGAATAGAAGTCACTCCATGATCTTCTTTTGACTACGAGATGAACTTCAATGTTGCTTCCTCAAGATCCGGTCTTATTTCTACTGGGAATGTTTGTCCAGTGTTTGACCATTGCTCATTGACCTCGAGAGGTGGGGCTAGTTTACGGGAGCTGCACTTCCTTCAGTTCTGGCGCTCTCTGTCACCCAGTGACACTATGGGCACAACCTTCGAACCATGTCTTCACGGTAAGGCTGCCAACTCTGGGAATATCTTGGCATTTCCAGGAAGAAAAAGTTAATTGCCTGTTTACTGTTTCAAGCAACACTGGGAGAAAACTACAATGTTTTTCAAACCATTCTTTTAATTAGCGACATATTGGGAGTGGTGAAATAAAGCCAATTTGAGGAGGATATTTTCCCTCAGGAAACCTCCAGAGGTATTAACAATGAACCCAGGGGCCCAGATCAGGGCCTTCCACCAGGTAGATTCCTCTGGTGACCCACTGTATAAGAGCCCAGGCTTTCATTGTGGCCTCTTGGTCCTGATGTCCACAAGGTTAAAAAAGACAGTGAACTTCATTGAAATTTTTAGGAAGAGGCTTCTGTACCTGGCTTGGTGCTTATCCTTACCCCCAGTGTGTAGGCAAATGGTAGAATCTGGGGGAGTTGAGGGGAATGAGGGGAGAATAAAATGGGATGAATGAAAGATTAGTGTAAATGGGTGATTGATGGTCGGCACAGACTCAGTGGGCCGAAAGGCCAGTTTCCCTGCTGTATCTATGTCTCTATGACTCTTATAGCTCAGTGATAATAAACCTGATTCTGATTCTGCACAGTTTCATTTGTGGAGTCATAGTTACCATGTACCCTCACAACATAGAAGCCCATCGAGTCTATGCCGACTCACAGCGCTATCTCATTTCCCCGTAACCGATATCCCCCCCATTCCCAACACCTCCCCCCAGACTCCACCGCTCACCTAAACACTAGGAGCAATTTACAGTGGACAATTAACCTACCAACCCTCACGTCTTTGGGATGTGGGAGGAAACCAGAGCATCCGAGGGAAACTCAAGTGGTCAGAGGAAAACATGCAAATTCCACACAAGAGAGAACTGAAGGTCAGGATTGAACCTGGGCCATTGGAGATGTGTGGCAGCAGCTCCAGCTGTTGCACTGTCGTGCTGCCCATGTCAAGGGTGATGTCAAATTGTTGTCATGCAGATGGGGATGGAGTCGGGACAAGTGAAAGAAAGATTCTTAACTCCCCATCATTCTAAACAAAATGGATTTGCTGGAATTCAAAGCTAGACCATTCCTATTCACTCCAAGGAATATTTATAATATTCACCCCTTTTTCTTTTAATACTTGCAAAGCTACAAATCATGACAATCACAGATCTCTGCTTAAGTACATGAAGATTGTTATCTTGATGGTTTAATGTTCTTGACTTCTGTAGTTAATGACATGGGCTGTGCTGATTTGTGCCTGGTCCTCATCCTCATTTGACAGGACCCTTGCTCCTTCTGCTTGATGTGACCCTCAACTGTTGCTGATGAATACAGGAGAAAGTTCTGCACCCAGTGGGTGGTGAGAGTGTGGAACTCATTCCCACAGGTGGGGAAGACAGTCGTGGTCACATTTAAGGGAAACCTGGATTTGCCCCAACAAGAGGGAGAAAACAATGGAAGGTTAGGTGGATAAGGTTGGAAAAACCATGAATGGGCCAAATGGCCTGGTTTTCTGCTGGCTAAAGATCAGATAATCTATTATTGAGTGCACTTTTCAAGAGGTCGAATAGCCTACTCCTGCTCCTTTTTTGACATTTTCCAAGGTGCTCGGCTATCATGAGACCAATGGTTCAGAGGTTGCCACAGGGAGGAGTGCAAGGGAGAGGTGTATGAGACCTGTACAATCTCCAGGAATATCCTACAAAGGCTGGGCTGGGAGACCTCCCACCTTATCTGAGCCAATAACCTTTATCTGTCTGGTTGGAATTAATCCCCTGCTAAGAGTAGCAACTATACATGATGTAATAGCATTTCAATGTGTGTGTGTGGAAATTGTACAACTTCTGATATTTTTTATTGAGAGAGATAACTGCAAAAGATTTTTCATGCATTCATTCAGAATGCCAAGAATATCTTGGAAAAGAAGGGCATTAGGCATCCTGGAGTCCAGAGAGTGAAGGGCTTTATTGAGTTTTCAAACCTAGAGGAGGTTCTGAGGTGTTCACCTGAGAAATGTCAGCCACACTGGCTGAGGAATTCGTCTCAGCATTCAACGAGCATGAGAAGGAATATAATGGAGACACAAGAGACTGCAAATGCTGGAATCTGGAGCAACAACCTGGAGTTCCTCCAGCAGATTGTTTGCAGCACAAGAAGCAACCTCCACAAAGGATGGTCCATGTAAGGCGATATAGCACGGAAACAGGCCCTTCGGCCCACCGACTCTGCACTGACCATCAACCACACATCGTAGATTAATCTCCTTTTCTATTCTCTCCACATTCCCATCAACTCCCCCACATTCTACCACCCACCTACACACCAGGGGCAATTTACAGTGACCAATTAACCTACCAACCTGCATGTCTTTGGGACGTGGGAAGAAGCCAGAGCAGGGGAAACACACACCGTCACAGGAAGAATGTGCAAACTCCACACAGACAGTGTCCGAGGTCAGGATTGAACCCGGGTCTCTGGTGCTGTGAGACAGCGGATCTACCGGCTGTACCACTGTGCCACTCAATCATTTCTTTAAAGAAATTAACTAGGGGATATAAACTGTCACAGACAGTGGGGAGAACTCCCCTGCACTTCTTCAAAATAATGATGTGTGGTGAAAAACACTATGATGCTGGAGGAACTCAGCGAGCCAGGCAGCATCCGTGGAGGAATCTGTGTGAAGTTTTATATCCATCTTAGCGGGCAGGCAGGCATCTTAACTGAGAGACAGCACCTTTGACCGTGTGGTTCTCCCTCAGAGTCACACTAAAGCTGTCAGCCTGCGATGATGCCCTCAAACCTCTGGAGAAAGTCTTACATCCACCTAAGAAGGCAAGTGGAGTTGCAAACATGAACCTTCTTGTAAGGTGGTGCTTCGTTCAGGTTAACTAGTTCAGGTGGCTTCCAGGTCTGTTGGGGGAACAAGGTTATTGCTCCCTTTAGGGCTGTGTGACTAAATATTTAGCCATGACCTCCACTAGATAGATTTATTTATCCTGCAAATTATAGCTACAGGCATAAGACTGGGAATAATACCTGGGAAACAGCTCATCAACATGTGAACCCCACAACCCAGAAAACAGTTTGAAGTGTAGGGAATGGGGATCACATACCCAAGGGAATGGGAGGTGCTGAGGTGAGAATGAAATCCCTTGTGACTGGGTGCCGTGAGGAGCAATCATTTAAGACTTGAAGCAAAGATAACATGTCAAGTTGGTGCCTCGGCCAATCAGAACGAGGCTGTGGCCTCTGTCAGTGTTACTGACAGGTTGATGCAAGTCCATTTAAGCCTTTCTAGTGAGGATGATCAGTCAGCATTCCACAGCACACTATCCAACCTCACACCAATCATTGTAGACAAGTGACCAATCAATATTTTGTGATTTAACACAGCCTTATTTTGTTGGGCTACGAAGATATTTCAAAGTGAAGTTTCCATTACCCCTGCACCTCACGCTCCACCCCCACCAACCCTTTGTCAATTTCGGAGACAAGCCGGCAAGGCTACTATTTTAAAGAGCTTTAGTCTGGCTGCAATCTATTGGCTGGGACATTAGTCTGAAGCATCGCCCTCATCGGAAGATTCAAAGCTTGCATATTCTTTGCCAAGATTTAGCCATCATATCTGGGCAGCTCTGCCTGCGATCAATCATGAAAGCAGCAAGCAATGCTTTTAGAAGCATAGTTGTGCTCCATCTTTTCAGGCTCTTGACTCTGAACAGTAAAGTAACCGCCTAATTTGTCCAGTTACGTGGACACCTTTTAAAAGCTTTTTTGGAACATGCAAAATCCTCCTGAAAAATTTGCTGCAGCTGAACAAATTCAGTTCTCTGTTACACAGTGACTGATTTCAGGACAGAATAATTTTGTGGTCAACAATCTCCCTTCCTTGGGAGTTAATGGCCTTCCTGTGCCTGAGCTCCTGACTATTAGCATCCCAAGGTCATTGGAAACTCTACTATCCTGGTCATATAAACACTGTGTCTGCAAGAGCAATCAGAGGCTGGGTATCCAGTGGCGAATGGAATGACTCACCTCCTGATTCTGCAATGCGTTTGAGATGAAAAGCAAAAAAGCCAGGGATAAGGGGAGAATAAGCAGAATATTGATGCATTTTATTCACTGTAGTGTAGGGGAATAGAATCAACAGGAACTTTCAACGAGCAATTGATAAATATGGGTAAAGGAAACATTTGGAGAACTGTGTGGAAAAAGCAAGGGAGTACAATGGCTCTTTCAGAGAGCTGGAACAGGGACAATGGGCCGAATGGCCTATTTTGTGAGATTACAGCAAAGATTTATCCTGCAGCGGATAGCCTGTAGTCTCTTGTGTTCAACACTAACTTCCTGGTTCATTGATTTGAATTCTGAGTTACGTTTCTGCATTTATACAAGTGCCGATCCAAACCCAGCCTGCGTCAGCACAGCGCAGGGAGTGAAATGGCACTGTCACTGATTTCCCCGACTAGACATCTCTGAAGGCAGTGATTCCCAGGTTCCCCAGCAATGTTAATCACAGTTTGTGTTTCTTTCAGATTCATCTGGCGTCACATTACATGGCAGGGAATTACAGCAGATTATGGGATAGAGGAGCATCTCTAAATCAAGACTCCATCACTGTGAGGGTCATAGAGTCATACAGCACGGAAACAGGCTCTTCAGCCCAAATGGTCCATGCCGACCAAGATTCCCATCTAAGCTAGTCCCATTTGCCCACATTTGGCACATATCCTTCTAAACCTTCCCAATCCATGTACCTTGTCTAAGTGCCTTTTAAATATTGTTAACGTACCTGCCTCAACCACTTGCTCTGGCAGCTCATTCCATATACTGACCACTCTCTGGGTCAAAAAGTTGCCCCTCAGGTTCCTATTAAACCTCTCCTGTCTCACATTAAACTTATGCTCTCTAGTTCATGATTCCCCTAACCTGGGTAAAAGACTGTGCACTCACCCAATCTATGCCTCTCATCATTTTATACACCTCTACAAGATCACCCTCATTGCCCGACGCTCCAATTAAAAAAGTCCCAACCTGCTCAACCTCTCTCCATAACTCAAGAATGCAGGAAAGATCCCACAGAAGATCACCATTAAAGTCCCCCCAATGTCCTTGACAACATAGATCCTTGAAATCAAATTACCAACTGCTCTGCCCAGCACCGCAAGAAACTGCAGAGAGTTGTGGACACAGCTCAGCGCATCACGAAAACCAGCCTCCCCTCCTTGGACTCTGTCTTTACCTTCCGCTGTCTTGGTGAAGCAGCCAGCATAATCAAAGACCCCACCCACCCAGGTCATTCTCTCTTCTCTCCTCTCCCATCAGGTAGAAGATACAGGAGCCTGAGGGCTCGTACCACTAGACTTAAGAACAGCTTCTATCCCACTGTGATAAGACTATTGAACAGTTCCCTTTTACGATGAGATGGACTCTGACCTCACGATCTACCTTGTTGTGACCTTGCACCTTATTGCACTGCACTTTCTCTGTAGCCGTGACACTTTACTCTGTACTGTTATTGTTTTTAGCTGTACTACATCGATGCACTCTGTACTTACTCAATGTAACTGCACTGTGTAATGAATTGACCTGTACAATCGGTATGCAAGACAAGTTTTTCACTGTACCTCGGTACAAGTGACAATAATAAACCAATACCAATACCAATGGTTTATCCCAGTGCCATCCACAGAGTGGTGATGTGCACAAACTTGTTGCTGTACTGGGACACGAGCAATACATCAAAAAGTTTAAAACACTTCAGGATGTCTTGAGGGATCGTTCAATGCAGACTAATTGGTTAGAAACCCAAGAGGGCAATGAGGTAAAGTTTGCATCATGCAGAGAGTTGTTATGATCAGGAATGCATTGCCTGGAAAGGTGATGGAAGCAGACCCAACAATAATTTGATATATTCACAGACATGCACTTGAACAGGGAACATGTTCAGGGTTATGAGGCACATGCAGGAGACAGTGTGTTGAGCTGAGTTCAAAGAATCAGCACAGACACAAAGGGCTGAATGGCCTATTATTGAGCAAGCACTTTCTTTAAGTTTGAGCAAAGGAAAGCCCTCAGCCTTTTATTTGCAAGCAGCAATAATCATGAGGAAATATTTGAACTGCCTCATCATCTGAAGGGTAGAAGTCTTCCGTCAAAATCCAAACTGCTAGTTATTCACTATCACAATTCACCATGAAGTCAAATCCTTCGATTGTTACTCAATATTGCATTGAGCTATAGAAGTGTGGGTTACAAAAAGGCTGCAAAAATTAATGTAGGAATTTGTAATGAGAAGCCAAGAATCTCGAGGTATTGATCGATGATAAGGCACACCTTGCATTGTCTTTATCCCAGATTTGATCAACGAAGAGATTAAAAGAAGAAAAACTGCTAAATCGCTTGAACTTGAACCATGGTGCAAATGCATGTCAGAAAGAGCAAGGCTACAAGCCAAAGTGAGTCTTGACTCAGCAGATAGCACTCTCACATCCTAATGCACAAGGCTGGAGGTGAAGACCTGTGCGGGGGTGGCAGAGTGGTGCAACCAGCAGAGTCGCTGCCTCACAGCTCCAGCGACCCGGGTTCAATCCTGACCTTGGGCACTGTCTGTGTGAAGTTTGCACGTTCTCCCTGTGACTACCTGAGTTTCCTCCGGTTGCTCCAGCTTCCTCCCACATCCCAATGACGTGCGGGTTGGTCGGTTAATTGGCTGCAATAAACTGCCGCTCTTGTGTAGGTGAGTGGTAGAATCAAGAGGGAGTCGATAGGGATGTCGGAAAGTAGTTCGCAGGGCAATTAGTGGGGAAATGGGAATGATTGCAGAGCTGGCATAGACTGGATGGGCTGAATGGTTTCCTTCATTGTCGTATGGGAATATGGAATTCAAAGAACTACAGAAGCTGGAAATCTGAAATAAAAACAGAAAATGCAAGAAAGTTTCAGGAGGTCAGGCAGCATCTGTGAGAAGAGCAACAGAAAGGTCATAGGCCCAAAACATCAGCTGTTTCTCTTGCTATAGATGCTGCCTGACCTGCTGAAACTTTCCTGCATTTTCTGTGTGGAAATATGGACCTGCTCCGTACTTTTGTGGAGAGTGTTCTTTGAGTTCATGGACCAACATTACCACAGTGACTCACTTGAAAAGAACATGAAGGACATTGGGGCATCCTAAAATTGTAAAAAAGTACACAATAAATATGTTGACCTCCTGTACAACATTAAATGAGGATTTTTCAGGCCTTTCCCATGGCTCAGTCATTAGGGTGGGTGGTTAGAAGTTCACAAAATTATCCCTTTCAGATTAATATTCAATCTATTGGTCACTCTTTAGAAAGATAGAGGAAGAGGAGGGGAGGTCAAGGTCATTGAAAAGTTCCTTAGTAAATGGTGATGAGATTAGTCAATGATTCAGAACCTTACTAAGTTACAAGAAACTTGTTGGTCTTCTAGTACATTGAGATGTTCATAAGTGAATGCTGCCGATTGGCACATTCCAGGCTGCAGGAGTACGTGCTGAGGGATGCAGTGAAGCTCGGTGCAGCCAATGCAAATGCTTTGTGGGGAAGGACTATAATCTAAGGTCCTGATGCCACTGGTTACTGGGTCCTCTGTAACAGCCTCTCAAACACTTGATGGGTGCATTGTTCAAAGAGGCCACATGAGTGGCATTAGTGCTTTGTACACAGTACAAAGCGGCACGGTAGCTTAGCGGTTAGCGCGACGCTATTACAGCGCCCGCGATCGGGGTTCGATTCCCATTGCTGTCTGTAAGGAGTTTGTACGTTCTCCCGTGTCTACGTGGGTTTCCTCCAGGTGCTCCGGTTTCCTCCCACACTGCAAAGACGTACAGGTAGGTTAATTTGGGTTTAAAATGGGCGGCGTGGACTCGTTGGGCTGGAAGGGCCTGTTACCACACTGTAAATAAAAGTTAATTTAAAAATTTGTTAACTTTATGACTCTATGAATGTATAGACTTAGCAACGCAATGAATGTATATACTGGATGATACCATGAATACAAAGATAGACATGCACTGGTTTCTATTTCTGGTATGTACTTTTAATGAATAAAGTTTATTTTTGAAATTAAAAATACTTCATAAATTTAGGGGAAGGACAGGGGAGATAAAGGTCATGGAATATTTCCTTAGCAAGTAGTGATTAGGTTAACCAATGATTCAGCACCTTAGTTGCAAGATAAGGGGCCAGTCATTTAAAAGGAAGATGCATGGAAATTTCTTTTTGTGGAGAGTGGTGAATCTCTGGATCGTCTGCCCCAGTGGGTTTTGGAGGTGAGATCAGTAGATGTATTTCACGTGGAAGTACATAACTTTCTGAAAGATTGTGGAATTGAGGGCTCTGGGGAGCTGGTGTAGAAGAGGGGTTGAGACCTGGGGTAGATCAGCCATGATCATATTGAATGGTAGGGCAGGCTTGAGAGGTCTGGTGGCCTACTCCTTCTCCCATTTTGTTGTGCTCTTGTGTTCTTACTAGCCTGTTGTCATGGCATTGCTGACCAGACTTCACTTTGGTCCAATCATTCTACTTGGCATGGTTTATTTACATTAAACTTTTCCTTTCTGGCAGAAGCTGACCTCAAGCTGATTGTGTGCACTGTTTAAGGGTCACCTTGGATGTTGGGGATGTGGTGAGGATCAGGGAGAGGTAACAGTCTGCATAAACATGAACACACAATGAATCATCTTCGCAGATGCCTTATTTCCCAAGGCCACAGATTCACGGCTCAATATTCACAAGGCTGGCAAGTTGTATCCTTTGCTAAACATTCATCATTGCTACACACCCAGAAATATAAACTGGTCTATGGAGTGAGCAGTGAGATCAAAAATTCTTCCTCTGCCCTCTGATGGATACTTAGAGGACAGAAGTACAGCTGTGGTTAAGTCAGTAGATTATTATCTCGAGGCTTGGACTATTGATCGGACAACATGAGTTTGAATCCCACCATGACGGCCAGGGAATTTATATTCAAGTAATTAAATAAATCTGAAGTTAAAACACTGATATTCGTATTGGTGACTGTGAAGCAATTGGATTGTCATGAAGTTATGGAGAGATACAGTATGTAAACATGCCCCTTAGCCCATTGAGTTCATGCCGACCATTAGACACCCAGTTTAAAAGACTCCTACCCTAACCCATTTTATCCTCTCCACATTCGGTTCACTAATGTCCCTGTGAAAGGAAATCTACCATCTTTATCCAGTCCTGCCCCAAGCATAGCTCCAGACCCACCCACGTGGTTGACTTTTAGAGGTAATCAGGGGTGAAGAAGAGTACTGAGCTTGCCAGCAAGATCCACATCCCACTCATGAACAAAGGAGGATCTCATAGCACGATAAAAATTATAAAGTCAGGGTGAATATTAATATCACAATTGCTGTACAAAATACAGCAAGAAAAAACTTGCATTTCTGTAGCACCTTCCATGTCCTTTTTAGGGCATTATAAAGAATGATTAAAAGCACCCACTAAGATGCATCGCAAAGCTTGCCTCTCATTCACTTCTGTTGCCTCTGGGTCTGCGTGTTAAGGGTAGATTGCCTGTCTTTGAGAGCTTTGTCAGGTCACCGGTAACAAGGTTCAGACCTCACAGCTTCCTGTAACTACAGGAGTTGTTAAAGATTCTGTGCCGATGGAACCTGAGCAAATGTCTCCAGAGATGTGAGTCCAGGATCCCATCATCTCTCACTTCTCTTTGCCTGGTTGGATGATCCCACATCATTGAGTGGCAGTTACTGTACAGCTTGCAATGAGCTTTTAAACAGACAGGGACCTGTCACTGCTTGATGGGTGAGTGAACCAGGAGGCTTATTGCAGCAAGAAAAATGTGTTGGGGTGCTTTTGTTCAATAGTTCATGGATTTTCCTTATAAATCTCACTTAGAATGAAACTATATTGAGAATTTCAAAATAATAATTCTATTGTCTTATATTTAAAACAATATTTAGAAATAGTTAAACAGAAGCATTTTGACTTCATCAGAACCAAATGTATGGACTTTACAAGCCATGGTCGATACTCTCAGGTGCAGTCAGCACTGCCACTTCTCTCTTATTTGAAATCGGCAATACTTACTTTGATGAATTGGAGAGATGGGCAACTTAGGTGGTAATGGGTGAAATCACAGCATCAGGTAGAAGGACACTATTGGACTGTTGGATCCCACTTACAAGGTTTTGTTCACGTTGGACAGACCTGGCAGCTTCCTTTAGTTGCAGGGATTGGTAAACCTCAGCAAAAAGTTCCAGATTCAATTCCAGAGGAAATGAGCCTTGGGCAGGACTTTCCAATCCTCTGGGTCCACAAAATGTCAAACAGAATGAACAAACAATCTGCTGGAGGAACTCAGCGGGTCGAGCAGCGTCTGTGGGAGGAAAGGAATTGTCAATGTTTCCGTTCAAGACCCTGGCATCAGGTTTCAACCTGAAATGTCGACAATTCCTTTCCCACAGCTGCTGCTCAACCCACTGAGTTCCTCCAGCAGATTGTTTGTTGCTTTGGATGCCAGCATCTGCAGTCTCTTGTGCCTCTATCAAACAGGGTGAGCTTGAAATTGTATTTCAATCCCATTCAAACAGTGTTGTGGCTTGCTCTAACCCTCTTTGTAAAACTTGCATGCGTATCATTGTTCACTTGAAAGGTTCAGGAATGGTACGGTCAGATTTCATTGTGCATTGCCACGTTGAAACTGACATTGCCAATTTCAGCATGGCATTCCTGATGAAGATGAGTCAAGTTCTTGCAGCTGTCAGCACTAGCCCAGCAGCTGCAATCTCTGAAGCCAACTCTTGTTGATATACCATAATACAAGCAACACTCTTCCAGCTATTGGGGAGCATTGCAACTGAATGAATGGATACTGCAATGATGGGACATGGAAAGTGGTGGATGGGGATGGGGAGAGAATACTCCCAGGAGTTCATAGGGATCTGGACAGGGTTTGTAAAGAACAGACCCTGCAGGAGATACATTCCTTGTGCAACGGGGCTGTGGAAATGCTCTAAGAAGAGTACTTGGGCTGTCTTAGCCAGAGAGGTCTCCACAAAAGCATGCACAGTGTGTGATGGTCAGCATTCTGTGACAGCCTGTGCTTGCTCTGTATGTTCTTGTGGGCTAAAGGAGAAGTGGATGAAGTCTCCTCTCCTTGAGCATGGAGTTGGGTGACCTGCCTCAAGCAGCAGTGAACAGCAAGCAGTGAGATGTGGCAGAGATCAGCAGCAGTGATCTGTTGTTCCTGAGGCTAGGAAACTGAGTGACCTTGACCCTGACTTGTGCGGGCAAAGCCGCTGAGGCACATTATTTAAAGTGGCAGGTCATAGATCTCAGGGCAGAGAATGCAATTTGAATGCTGTCCCTTTAAATATTACAGATAAAGCAAAAGCTGTTCAATGGAAAGAATGCCAGGCTAAACTAAAATCCCACTGCAAAGCCAAGAGTCACTGACACTCAGAAATGGCACAAACTTGCTGCACCCCAGGTCAAGCCAATTTTCAACAGCACAGCACCGTATTTTTTTGAAGTTGTGCAAGTGAATTTCTTGGCTGAAAACCTGACAAAAATTATTGGCAGAAGTGTGTGTGACTGACTCATTTTCAAGGGTCTGGCTGGGCCTGTGAGAAACCACTGAGGACGACTCGCTGTTCTATTTCTGTTTCCTTTAGCAATTGATTTAACGCTCAGGAACATAGGAATACTCACATTTCTGCAGTGCATTTTTCATTCTAAAGTTCTCCGCAGCCATTACTTCACAACCTCAAGAACTTTCAAAGTGTGGTCACTGCACGAACATCAGAAAGTTAGCAGTCAATTTGTGCATAGCAAGCTCCCACAAATGGCAGTGACATTGATCAATGGCTAACACAAGGGGACATAATTTTAAGGTGATTGGAGGAAGGTATAAGGGGGATGTCAGGAGTAGGTTTTTTACACAGAGAGTGGTGGGTGCGTGGAACGCACTGCCAGCAGAGGTGGTGGGGGCAGATACATCAGGGATATTTAAGAGACTCCTTGATAGACACATGAATGATAGAAAAATAGGGGGCTATGTGGGAGGGAAGGGTTAGATAGATCTTAGAGCACAATATTGTGGGCCGAAGGGCCAGTGCTGTGCTGTAGTGTTCTATGTTTCTGTATCTATGTTTCTATAATGAGATTACTTTAATAGTGTTGACTGAGAGATAAATATTGGCCTGGATGTTTACATTCACACAAGGGCTGTCATTTAACATTTAGTCTGAATTTAGGCACTTAGAACTTTAACACTTAATTGACTCGATGGGCCAAATGGTCTATTTCTGCTCCTACATCTTATGGTCTTCTGGTCTTGTGAAAGATGGGTTTTCAGATTTCCAATGGCTTGATGTCCTGTGGTGGAGAGATTTATGTGCATTACTGAGATTAAACCTTTCATGAAAGAAACACAACAGAAATAATATAATCTATCCGCACACAGGAGGAGCTTTGTACCTGTCCAGAGTACTTTGGTACTGTGCACAATGCTGCCACCTGGTGGATAGGAAGACCAAAATAGAAAATGTTGGAAACACTCAGCAGGTCAGGCAGCATCTGTGGAAATTTCTGATGAAGAATCTTCAACCTGAAACATTAACTCTGTTGCTCTTTCTGCAGAAGCCGCCTGACCTGCTGAGCATTTTCTGCCGACATGGTGGTGGTTGATGTCTCCAGGAGTGTTCTTTATATCTCAAGAGGAAGTGTAAAGTAAATAGAGCTGGTGCTGGAGGATGGAAATCCATTGACAATTCTTGAGGGTGACTAGGGATTGCGAGTTAAGAGACAAGATAAGGAGGAGATGGATATCACAAGAGGCAAAGTTGCAGATACATGCGAACTGGAACACGTGGCTTGAATATACCAAGGAAACTGTTTTTACATAGAACGTAGAACAGTACAGCACAGGAACAGGCCCTTCAGCCCACAATGTCTGTGCCAATAACAATGCTAAACTAAATTAAATCTATTCTGCCTGGACATGATCCATATCCTTCCATTCCCTGCATATTTATTTGTCTGGCTAAAAGCCTCCTAAATGCCACTATCATATCTGCTTCCACCACCACACCTGGCAGCCCGTTCCAGGCACCTACCGCTCTCTCTGTGAAAAACCTTTCCCACAGATCTCCCTTAAACCTTCCCCCTCTCACCTTAAATGCATGCCCTCAAGTATCCAACATCTCTACCCTAGGAAAAAGAGCCTGACTCTCTCTGCCTCTCGTGGTGGTTCTGTTTCAGATTTTCGGCATCTGCGGTGTTTTGACTTTCAGAGAGGGGGGCCATTTTATTACAGTTGTGGACAAAGATCTCTGACTTATGAAGGTGGATATGCATGGGGGAGAGAGTCACATGTGAGTGGAAGTGGTGAGTGCACAGGTCTGTGCATGCACTAGCTTGCATTGTGTGTGCAGAAGTTTTATTCATGGGTGTGTGTCTGTGAGTGCATTAATTGCGTGGCCATGTTTGTGGGTGTGGTATCCCGGCAGTTGTTGGAGGTTTTAACCTGTTTACTGGACATGTCAGAATACATCTATGTTGATAAAGTATACACAATGACTTGTTCTTATTTAATTCCCCCTTTGGCAAAATCATTATAACCCTTAGGAACTATTTGCTGTGCCAAAAGACAATTAAATGAGACATCATTGTTCTTGGGAATGCAGTGATGAGCTATAAAACAAGGTTGTGAAAAGTAGCATCAGACCTGTTGGCCTGGATCCAATGCCTGCGCTCTCGTTACAAGGTACTGGGCAAACAGCACTGCAGTTTCAAGGTGGATGTAAGCAAGATGGCAGGGAGACTAAGGAAGCCACAATGCCCTTGGAAAAGTTTCTAATGACCACAGAGGAATGTGCCAGCATAGGCATACAAGTCACTAAAATGTTACAAAGCAGGGACTTTATGTTATATTTATATTGAATATTGGTTGGCTGACACTTGAAATGATGTAAAGTGTCTTCACAAAATGAAAAGGATACAGATGCACTAAAAGAATTTAGTTGAATGATGCAGAACTGAGAGCTTAAGACCAAAAGGTGATATTGAATAGATTCTTTTCCGCTGGGGAAAGCAAAACTGAGGAATGATTCCGTAGAGGTTTTGAAAATTATGATGGGGTTTGAAAGGAAAAATGTAGAGAGGATGCTTCCTCCTACAGCCAACACCAATCCTGAGGGCAATAAATGTTTAACAATGACTCATAAATATGTAAGAGTATCGCTAGCAAATTTATTATGGGATGCAAGACATACTTCTTTAGTCAAAGAGTGCTGAGAATGTGGAACTCATTCCCTGAGGGAATGGTTGAGGTGAGTAGAAAAGAGGTGTTTAATGGGAAGCTGGACAAATGCACAAGGGAGAAAATGTAACTAAAGGTTTAAAACTAGCAGAATCAATAAACTTTTATACCATTCAAAATGAGCTCAGAGTAGGTTATTCATTTGAAAGAATCATTAAATCCATCTTATAATTGCCATCATAGTTAGCTTGTAAACATAGCTGCTCACTCATTTATTGTTTGGAATCTTCTCTGAAGAATAAACTGTCTTGTGTTTTCTCAATCAGCATTTTTTTTGTGTGTATAGAATAAGTATTTTATCTTTCCCTTGTGTCAGTTCGTTTCGAGTTGGGGAATTGAGATGTGGTGTTGTTTAAACCTAGAAGGGTTTTGATGGGAGGGGTGGGGATACTGCTTCCACAGGCAGAAATGTTTACAATCAGAAGTCACAGACTGAAAGCAATTAGGAAAATGCTATTGGAGAAATGAATCAGATTTAATGCTGCAAGTTGGCATCATGATCCCTGTAAGGACAGTGGAAAAAGATTCAGTAATAACTTCCAAAATAATTTATACTTAAAAAGTGAATCATTGGCAAGGCCATGGGATAAAAGTGGGAACAGGGAATCTAGTTGGATGCCTTATGATGTGCTAATTGCCTTTCTTCTGTGCTGCAACATTTTTGGGTTTATTTGCAGCCTCCTATCAGCTAAACCCCTTCAATACCAGTTCTGTGCTCTGCTCTTTATAGGTAGCACAGTGGCGCAGCCAGTAGAGCCGCTCCCTCACAGTTCCAGAGACCTGGGTTCAATCTTGACCTCGGGTGCTGTCTGTGTGGAGCGTGCACGTGCTCCCTGTGACCACATGGGCTTCCTCCAGGTTACTTAGATTTCCTCCCACATCCCAAAGACATGCAGATTGGTAGGTTAGTTGGTCGCTGTAAAATTCCCCTTAGTTTGTAGGTGAGTGGTAGAATCCAGTGAGACTTCATGAGAATGTGGGTTGAATTAAAAAATGAAGGATTAGTGCATCAACCACCCAGGCTGATGGCCAGAATGGACTTGGTGGGCCGAAGGGCCTGTTTCAGTGCTGTATCTCTTTATGATTCTGCGAGTCTTTCTTACAGGATTTGAAAGTTAGTTCATTGTTGTCACATGTACTGAGGTACAGTGAAAAACTTAGTTTTGCATTTCATCCATACAGATCATTACATCACATCAGTGCACTGAGGTAGTACAAAGGAAAAGCAATAACAGAATGCAGAACAAAGTGTTACAGTTACAGAGAAAGTGCAGTACAGGCAGACAATAAGGTGCAAGGCCACGACGAGATAGATTGTGAGGTCAAGGTCCACCTTATCGTACAAGAGGTCTGTTCAATAGTCTTATAACAGAGGGATAGCAGCTGTCCTTGAGCCTGGTAGTACGTGCTTTCAGGCTTTTGTACCTTCTGCCTAATGGGATGGGGGAGAAGAGAGAATGTCCAGGGTGGGAGGGATCTTTGATTATACTGGCTGCTTTACCGAGGCAGCGAGAAGTATAGACAAGAGTCCATGGAGGGGAGGCTGGTTTCCGTGATGTGCTGAGCTGTGTCCACAACTCCCTGCAGTAGGGGATCATAGAATGGTTACAGCACAGAAGGAAACCATTCAACCCATCATATCTATGCCAGCTCTCCACCAGAGCAAGTCCCTATTTCAACATTCGCTACCCCCTACCAGTCCTTTCATTGTCACCTTACAATTGTTTCTTTTCTTCACTGGATGCTTGCTTATTCCACATGACAACATTTCAATTTGCATTCCCAATAATCTGGATTCATGAATAATCGGAAGTGGTTTTTAAACATTCTGCTGTACAACATCAAACCCTGAACCAAGATGGCAGTGAGGTGAGGAACCCAGGAAGAGGTGGGTGTTTCCTGGATCTGACCATCAACTGAGTAGTGTGTTTCCTGATCCAAGGAGTGGCAAGATTTACAACAGTACTTATCAACAAGTACTATTTAACCTGCAATGCAGTAGTTCTCTGTGCTGTGCTACATACAACCTGGAAGAACTCATAAATTTTATACAGCGCATTAAAAATACTAATGGGTACC
Source organism: Pristis pectinata (assembly GCF_009764475.1). Classification (NCBI taxonomy): domain Eukaryota; kingdom Metazoa; phylum Chordata; class Chondrichthyes; order Rhinopristiformes; family Pristidae; genus Pristis; species Pristis pectinata. Next base: position 15,118,558 of record NC_067433.1, read on the forward strand.
AGGGGAAAGTTGAGAAATAGAAAATGGCAAGAGTGGGATTTGATAGCAACCTGATACAGCGCTACTGGTTCTTAACTACTTTGCAAATTTAAGTACAATTCAGATGGCAGTGTTCATTCCTAAACTGTTGAGTTTTTTGCCTGCATTCTTCCAAAACTTCCAAGGTAGCGTTATCAAAGTTTGACCATGAGCCCCATAAGGACAGCACAGTAGTGCAGCTAGTGGAGCCACTGCCTCACAGCAGCAGAGAGCCAGGTTCAATCCTGACCGAGGGTGCTGTGTGTGTGGAGTTTGCATGTTTTCCCTGTGACTGCGTGGGTATCCTCTGGGTGCTCCAGTTTCCTCCCACATTCCAAAAGACATGTGGGTTGGGAGATTAATTGGTCACTGTAAATTGACTCTTGTGTCCAGGTGATAAGATAAGATCTTTATGAGTCACATGTACATCGAAACACACAGTGAAATGCATCTTTGCGTAGAGTGTTCTGGGGGGCAGCCCGCAAGTGTCGCCACACTTCCGGCGCCAGCATAGCATGCCCACAACTTCCTAACCTGTACGTCTTTGGAATATGGGAGGAAACCGGAGCACCCGGAGGAAACCCTCGCAGACACGGAGAGAACGTACAAACTCCTTAAATACAGCGGCCGGAATTGAACCCGGGTCGCTGGCGCTGTAATAGCGTTATGCTAACTGCTGCACTACCATGCCTGCTCTAGTGTGATTCTGGAGGGAACTGATTAGAACGTGGGGTGAACATAAAATGGGATTAGTGTAGGATTAATGTAAAAATGGGTTGCTGATGGTTGGTGCAGAATGAATGGGCTGAACTGGCTTTTTCGTGCTATTTCTCTATGACTCTCTATGTCAGGTAGGAAAAAGTCTTGGTGAATGAGGCTGAAGTGGGGGTAAGTGAGGTAGATAGGTTAAGGGAGGGAAATCCAGAGCTTGTGGCTCAGGCAGCTGAAGGCATCCCCACTAGTGGTGGAACAATTAAATTAGAACATAGAACATAGAACACTACCGCACAGTACAGGCCCTTCGGCCCACAATGCTGTGCCGACATTTTATCCTGCTCTAAGATCCATCTAACCCTTCCCTTCCACATATCCCCCTATTTTTCTATCATTCGTGTGCCTATCTAAGAGTCTCTTAAATGTCCCTAATGTATCTGCCTCCATCACCTCTGCCGGCAGTGCGTTCCACACACCCACCACTCTCGGTGTAAAAAACTTACCCCTAACATCCCTGTTATACCTTCCTCCAATCACCTTAAAATTATGTCCCCTCGGGGATGTCCCTTCAGGGATGTTCAGGATTTTATAGATGGGGAATGTCCCGCAGGACTGGAAGATGTTAAGGAGCCAACGGAGGGGTTTTAAACAGAATTTTAAAGTAGTGGACTTGAGAGCCAGTGACAATCAGCAGACTCTGGAGTGATGTGTGAGCAAGGTACTGCAGATTAGGACAGGGATGGAAGAGGTTTGGATAAGATCACAAAGGAGCCCAAGGACTGCACTGTTATATTCAAGTCCAGAAGTAACAGAGAAACCAAAGCACGAGCTGAGAGAAGGCAGAGTAGAGAGATGTCATAAAGATCTAATCATCGACTCTGGACAACTTACAACACAGAAGGTGACTGTTCAGTCCATCATGTTTGTGCCAGTAAAGCAACTTTCCTGGCTTTAAGCCACCTTCCAATTCTTGCTCCATCGCCCTGCAAGTCACAGCAACAAGCACTTAAGTGTGAAGAGAGCTTCCGCCTCTACCATCCTATAAGGCCATGAGTTCAAGACCCCGCCACCCCAACAGTGAAGACATTTTCCCTCAGCTTGCATCTGATCCTTTCTTCAAGTCCATGCCCTTAGTTTCTGACCCCTATGTTAAGGGAAATATTTGATCTATTTAGGGCCCTCGGAATTTTTTGATCTTAGTTAAGTCCACCCTACACCTCTTCTGTCCATGGGGAAACATTCTTAGCTCATCCAATCTTTCCTCATTTTCCAATCCTAGCAACATTTTCATGAATCTGCTCCATACCCTCTCCAGTGCAATCACATCTTTCTTGAATTGCTAAAATCCATGTAGATTACATCATTTGTTGCCCTCATCGATCCTCTTTTTTGCTTCTTCAGAAAATTCAATTAAATTAGTCAGACACGATCCTCCTTTAACAAATCCATTCTGAAATGTCTGTGATCTTAATCTGTGCCTTTCCAAATGGTTTATACTTCCCTTAGAACGGATTCCAATAATTTTTTCACCAGTGAAGTTAAACTGGCCTGTAATTACTTGTTTTACTTTTGAAGTGATGGTAGGACATTGGCAGTCCACCAATCCTCCAGCACTACTCATGAGCCAGGTCGTCAGCCTCTGCAATCTCCTTGCTTGCTTCTTTTAACAGCCTATAAATCACCGTTAATGATAACATGGAATGATCTACATTTATCGGCATTTATTTGAGCAAGTAGAACGTGTATTCTGTTTCAATTAAGCTCCTTCTTTGGGATTTCTCAATTATTTGGTGCAACGACGTTTACCCAGGGTAGAGGAGTCCAAAATTAGAGGGCATAGGTTTAAGGTGAGAGGGGAAAGATTTAAAGGGGACCTGAGGGACACATTTTTCACACACAGAAGGTGGGGGTTAGATGGAACGAGCTGCCAGAGGAAGTGTTTGGGGTGGGTACAATTACAATGTTTAAAAGACGTTTGAATAGGTTCATGAACAGGAGAAGTTTAGAGGGATATGGGCCAAATGCAGACAAATGAGACCAGCTCAGAAAAGGCATCTTGATCAGCATGAATGAGTTGGGCTGAAGGGCCTGTTTCCCTGTTGTATAACTCTATGACTCTATAGAACAGTACAGCACAGGAACAGGCCCTTCAGCCCACGATGTCCGCACTGAACACAATGCCGAATTAAATCTCTTCTGCTTGCACATGATCCATATCCCTCAATTCCCTGCATGTGTCTATCTCACAGCCTCTTAAACACAACTACCGTGTCTGCTTCCACCACCACCCCTGGCAGCCTGTTCCAGGCACCCATCATTCTCTGTGTAAAGAACTTGCTCAGTACATCTCCTTTAAACTTTCCCCCTCTCACCTTAAATGCACGCCCTCTGGTACGTGACATTTCTACCCTGGGAAATAGATTCTGAATGACTCACATCAGCTGTGGCTCGAGAAGTAGCTTTCTTGCCTCTACATGGGTTGAAACTCCACTTCAGACACTTGTGCACAAAAAACTCAGGTAGGCATTCCTGTGCAGTGCCGAGAGAGTGCTGCGTTGTCAGAGGAGCCACCTTTCAAGTGAGTCATGTGGCCCCCTCTGCTCTCTCAAGCGGACGTGAATGCAGCCATAGCTTTATCTTGAAGAAGAGCAGAGGAACTATCCTCGGCCATTGTTTATCCCTCAACCAACAATACTAGAACTGAATGGGCTCAGAAGTGGTTAAACACATGATCACCAGAGCCTTCTTGGAGGTTTGACACCACCAGTACAGTGCTGACCTTCTGACATGTGGTCCCCATTGACATAGAGCCTGGCTGCAACACCGCAGACAGTTCACCATGCCAGTGCAATCTTGCCACCTTTGTTGCCATCCTGACCTCTCCCCCCTAGAGATGTAGAATCATCAAGGCACAGGCCACTCAGTCCTTCCAGTCCACCCTAGCTCTCCGCACAGCTATCCTGTCAGTCCCATTCCTATCTCTATCCTTAATTGCCCATCCAATTTGCATCACCACCAATCACCGCAAAAAAATTTTCTCACAACTGTCCTGAATCTCCTGCCCAAAATCTTTCATCCATGTCTTCTCATCCTTCTGCCACCAGCTAATGGGAACAGCTTTTCTTTGTAAACCTTATCTAAACCTGCCGTAACACATCTATCAAATCCCCCTCAACCATTCTTGCTCCAAAGAAAACAAGCCCAGTTTCTCCACCTTGTGGCTTAAATCCTTTATCCCTGGAACCATTCTGGTAAACCTCCTCTGCACCTTCTCAAGGTCTATCCCACCGTTCCTGAAGTATGATGACCAGAACTGGATGCAGTACTCCAGCTGTGGCCTAACCAAGCTTTACAAAGGTTCTGCACCTCTCTGCTTTTGTACTGTTTACCTTTATGTACAAATCCCAAGGCATCATTTGCTTTCTTAACTATCCTCTCAATATTTGCCGCCACATATCCCTGCACACTATTTAGAACTGTGTTGTTATGTTACCTCTTCCCCTACCTTCTGCCATATTGCATCAGCTCACCATTCTCTGTATTAAGTTCCTTTGGTGACTTGTTAATCCATTCTGCCAGTCTACCTATATCCCCTGCTCTGTCACTTCCAGTTTGGTTATCATTGACAAATTTTAAAATTTTACTCTGTACTTCAATAGCCAGGTAATATCAGTAAAAGCAGTGGTCTCAGTACTCATGGTAATAGAGCCACAGAGCACGGAAACAGGCCTTTCGGCCCACCAAGTCTGTGCTGGTGATCAACCATTCACTTGCACTAATCCTACCCTATCCCTTTCCCTTCTGCCCCCATTTCCATCAACTCCCCCAGATTCTGCCACTCACCTACACTAGGGGTAACTTACAGCCACCAATTAATCTCCCAACCCTCACATCTTTGGGAATTGTGTGGAAACCAGAGCACCAGAAGGAATCCCACGTGGTCAAGAGGAGAGCGTGCAAGCTCCACAAAGACAGCAGCCGAGGTCAGAATTGAACCCAGGTCATAGCATTTGTGAGGCAGCAGCTCTGTGCCACCGATCTGACCCCTGGCACCATTGTCCACCTTCCTCCAGGCTGGAAAAACAACCATTTACCACAATTCACTGACGTCTAACCACAAGTCATACTTCCATCCAAGCTGACAGTTCTGAAACTCAAGTTCCTGAACCATCCTTTTGTTCAGGACTTTGTCAAACACTTTCATAAAGACAACATCCACTACATTCCCTTCACTAATCTTCGCTGTAGTTACTTCCAAAAATTCAATTAGCTTAGTCAACAGGATTTGTCTTTGCAAATCCATGTCAAAACCACTTTAATTCCCCAAAACCTCTCCAAGTGCCTATTAATTTTTTTTCCCTGATTATACAGTGTCTTTAACTTTAAGAGGCTTTTGGCTGTAGCAAACTCATGGTGACTACACTCTCCAACAAGGGTTTCAGTTTCATTCACTGATGGCTTAGAGATGAAGTCATTCATCACACGCATTCTGTACACAGGAAGGGGCAAAGGATCTACAGACCAGGAATTCTTTGCTGTCACAGTATATCTGGCGATGGCTTGTGAATAGAGCCCTGCTTGCTTCAAGCTCAGGGCTTGTAAATGATGGATCAATAAAAGTCTTGACGGATATGAACTAATAATCATTCATTATTAGAAGTCAATGATCAACATGGTGACCAATCACACCCTCACTGCAGTGCAACTAAAGCGTTCCAACTGACAACACGTAGCACAGTTTTGACAGCCAGAGAGTCTAGGGGCAGTGCTATCTGGGCACTCAGAGAGGTTCAGTACTTCACAGGGTCTCACCAATCAGCTGTCATCAGGAGATTGATCCCAGGACCACATTAGATTGAACAGCATGATCCAAGACCAGTAGGCTTGGCCTGTCAACAGTACTCAGAAAATTCAGCACAGGCCTAATACAGGACAAATTCTGACACTATTAGGAGATGTTAAGGATGCATAAACCACAGCTTGATCAAAGGGGTGGGTTTTACAGTGTCTGAGAGGTGAGATTTTAAGGAGGGAATTGCAGAGCTTGGCGGTCTCTGAAGCTGAGCACTTGCCTGCCTCCACCAGGCAGTCATAGTGAGGGATCCATGAGGTGCCAGAATTTGAGGAGTGCAAAGATTTCAGTGGATTGAGGCCAGAGGAGGTCACAGGGATTAGGAGGTATTTGGGCAACGACAATGTTGAATAGGGTGGTCAACTTACCTCCACTCTGCTTTTGAGAAAGAGCAGCCTTTTGGTGGTGAGGTGGTGGGGTGGTGAGGTGGTGGGTTGGTGAGTGGGAGGGTTGGTGGTCCATTTGCCAACCCCAGCTAAGTACCCAGAACCTTCCCCTCCTGCAGGGAAGGTATTGTCAGAGGTGCAGCGCTGTTGGGTCTTATGGACTGGGATGTGAAAACTGGAAAGGAAAAAGCAGATTGGTTGCTGTTCTCTGTACAAGAGCCTTCCCAAGTAGTTGGCCTGTCTCCTCCAGCCTGTTGTAACAGTCACAAAGTATCATCAGCAGTTTGTTTTCATGTTTCACTCCTAGCAACGGTTCAGGTTAATAATCACATCTGTGTAAGGTGCTTGGGGAGAAAGGACTGAGACCAATTAGTGCCCTTTTAATGTACATTACTTCTGACAGGGGCATGTGGGTACTCATCCACACACACAGCAGCGTTAGGTAATTGACAATAATATCCATGTAATAGATCCAGAATATTGTTCCCAATAGAGAATTCTATTCAATCTACCCACCTCTGAAAAGCCTAATCACTGAGCAAACCTTTCTGTGTTTTGCAAGCTTTTAGCTGCGGCTGCTCGCTATGTCAAAGGGTTCTGGGTACCCGACACCCCACCTCATAATCCAGGGTGACTGCCCGATGCAGTACTGAGAGGATGCTGCATTGTTGACTGTGCTATCTTTCAGGTGAGGTGTTAAGCCGAAACCTTGCCTGTCTTCCTCAGTGGACCTGAAGAATCCCACTGCACTGCTGGAGAGAAGTGGAGGGGAATTTTCCCTGGTGGGCTGGCTGTTATTTATCCCTATGACAACAGATTAATATCAGTAATCAGTACCTCATGGGACCTTGCTGTGTGTAAATTGCCTGCCGTATTTCCTGCATTAGTGACTATGCTTCAGAGGTAATTGGCGACAAAGTGCTTTGGGACATCCAAGAGTCATGAAAGGTGCTAAATAAAGCAAAGGTCTTTTCTTTCCATGTGCTCAGTCACCAGTTGGTTCATATTTGTTGAGCCCAAAGGTACTGTGCGAAGACATTAGTCATTTATTTAGTCATTTTGTTGGTGGCCTGCCCATTTGTTCAATTGTTTTGAGGCATTCTGATGCCACCAAGCTTCAGGTGCACGTTGTAGATGAATCAACTATCCTGCAGACTGGTCACCACACTACAGGAAGGATGCGGTAGCAACAGAAAGAGTGCAGAAGAGATTCACCAGGATGTTGCCTGGAATGGAGGGCTGTAGTTATAAGGAGAGATTGGACAGGCTGGGTTTGTTCTCACTGGTGACCTTATAGGTGATGTATAAATTATGTGAGGCACATGTAAATAGATAGTCAGAGTCCTTTTCCCAGGAGAGGGGAGTCTAGAAATAGAGGGCACAGGTTTAAGGTGAGGGGGTGAAATTTAAACACTGAGAGGAGATCTGAGGGGAAAGTGGTGAATGTCTGGAATGAGCTGCCAGAGGCAGTGGTGGAGGCAGATACAATTACAACATTTAAAAGGTGTTTGGACAGGTAGTTGGATAGGAAAGGCAGAGAGGGATATAGGCCTAATGCAGCCACATGGGATTGGCATAGATAGACATCATAGTCAGCATGGATGAGGTGGGTCAATAGGGCCCGTCTCTGGGCTGTAGGATTCCATGATCCCATCAGACACAGTAGAGGTATACCAGAGAGAAGCTCCATTTCTCAGGCAACATTAAAACCATAACAATCTTCTTATTCTTAATATTTTGTTTCAATTGCTCCCAGACCAATCCTACCCTCTTTGCTGGGTATATTTATGCACAGAGATTAAAATAGGTTGATCCTTTCTATGTACACTAGAATAAAGCAAATGTATTCAACCATGGAAGGCTCACATCCTCGTCTGAGTTGATCATAGGTCTTTGACCTGGGAGCAGAAGCCAGTTGTGAGATCAAGCAAAGGGAGCTGATGTCTCCCATCACAGGTCATGATTCTGGCATTGTCTGCTACAACGTCTGACCAGTTCGGAACATTCACCTGAATTGCAGCAACTTATACAGGTAAAACACCTTAGGCTGCACAGTTAGTAGAAACACTGTCTCACAGCTCCAGCGAACCGGGTTCAATCCTGCCCTCCAGTGCTGTCTGTGGAGAGTTTTCACGTTCTCCCTGTGACCATGTGGGTTTCCCTTGGGTGCTCCGGTTTCCTCCCACATCCCAAAGGCATGCAGGTCGGTAGGGTAATTAGCCACAGTAAGTTGCCACTAATGTGTAGGTGAGTGGTGGATTCTGGGGAGAGTTGATGGGGAAGTGGAAGGAATAAAACGAGATCAGGGTAAGTGGGGGGTTGATGGTCAGCATAAACTCAGAGGGCCGAAGGGCCTCTTTCCATGCAATATAACTCCATGTCTCCGTAATTCCATGATCCTATAACCCTAATATGGTTAAATGTCTCAAAGATGTTATCAAAGAATGATCAAAAGCTTGCTCAAAATTTTTAATGAGTGTCTTAAAGGGGAAAGCGAGGTGGGAAGATGGCAAATGTAGGCACAGAATTCTAACGCCATAGGCTGAAAGAACTGAAGTGGTGAGAGTGGTGGGTGGAGGAAATGAGGGACACACAGGAGCTGCAGGCAAAGTTCTCCGATGGCTGACAGTGGGGAGGAGCTTCCACCATCAGGAAGGTCAAGACCAGGGGGACGTCTGACCACAGGAAAAGGTATTGTCGGACATGGGTCGAAGATAGGTACAAGGTTAATGGGCAAAGGGTCAATGCAGGTTAGAATTTAGGCTTCTGAGTTTTGTCTGAGCTCAAGTTAATGGACCACGGAAGGTGGGAACCCAGCCAGAAGAGCATTAAGGAGCTGCAAGTGGGAAATGCAAAGATGAGGGTTTCAGCTGAAGACTGGGAGCCAGGGATTGGAGATGGGTGTTATGATGGAGGGGCCAGGGGTGACGGTGGTGGTCTTGGTGTTGGAGGAAACATGGGACATTGAAGACTCATCTTGGGATAAAACAGTACGCCAAGGATGCAAACGATCCAGACGTCAGACCAGTGAGAGAGATGGATTTGATGACAAGAGAATAGTGTTAGTACTGAGAACTGGGCATAGACCTGGAAAAGATGTCCATTGTGGCTCAGTGACATACAGTACATCTCTTCAGATCAAAAGGTTGTGGGTTCAAATCCCACCCAAGGTAGTTAAATATATAACATACACTTTCACTTGACTGCAATGCCAAGAGAAATGGGACTCGCTTAGATGGGAGTCTTGGTCGGCACAGATCAGTTGGGCCGAAGGGCCTGTTTCCATGCTGTACGACTCTAAGTGCCGGCCTGCCATGGCTGCTATTATTCTGAAGGATATTAAGCTGAGTTCCTGCTTCCCTCCGAGTGAGTGTAAAAGGTCCCTTCACATATTGTGAAGAGCCAGTCTCCGAGTGTTCACACCCATACTTAGTTCTCAACTCCAGTGTCACGTCAAACAGCTTTGTAAGGGGTTTGTACTTTCTCCCCAAGCCTGCACGGGTTTCCTCCAGGTGCTCTGGTTTCCAAAGACATATGGGTTAGTAGGTTAACATGGGTGTAATTGGGTGGTGCTGGCTCATTGCGCTAGAGGGGCCTGTCACCATGCTGTGTAAATAAAGTTTTTTTAAAGTAAAGTTTTAGATTCACTGGCCATCTGTCTCAATGGATCTTGCTTTGCACAAATTGTCAGCTGCCCCTCCCGAAATTTCCAATAGCTCAAAAACTACTTTATTTAACGTTAAAATCTTTAGCTCATAAAAAGAATGTTCTTACATTGCAGTGTAAGGATGTTAGAATTTTTGCATTTTGTATCATTTATTATCAGACTAATAAATATCCACGGTATCTGTCAAGGAATATGCAAACTGAACAGAAATGTGATAGAGAACAGTTAGTGTAATGTTACTGTTCATATTAACGCAAGCATCTTCCTGTCCTTGAGAAAGGTTTTCATTCAGTTGTGAATCAAACCAACAAACACATTCCATTAATTTAAACTGACATATGTATGGTTGCAGATCCAAGACAATTGCCACATCTGTACTTGTTATTTAAATAAAATTGGAATTGGAATTATAGTTAAATTAAAATTATAGCTAATAGCAAACGCGGGTTAAAAAGTACATTGATGCTAAAGTCAATGATATAGGTTTATTGCATAGTTTGATGACAATATTCCCCCTTTCAGCAGCTGTACCCAATACTTGGACTGGTAGCTTGCTGACAAATTACTCACAGTGTCATATTCTCTTCCATTTTCACCTTGCTGCTTGTCAGCCAGACATTAGTATGCAAGGGCATACCTGCCAGCTAAAGCTCGTTGCTATCACTCTTGTCTCAGGAGTGGGATTTGAAACCACAGCTTCATGATTTTTGAACCTGACCACAAGACAGAATAATGGACTTACACTTCTGTAGCTGTTTCCACAACATGTCAAACTGGCTGCATAACAATAACAAGGGTACAGCCAGTGGAGCTGCTGCTTCATGACACCAGTGATCTGGACTCCATCCTGACCTCCTGTGCTGTCTGTGTGGTGTTTGCACATTGCCCACACATAATCAAAGATCCCACCCACCTGGGACATTCTCTCTTCTCTCCTCTTCCATTAGGTAGAAGATACAGGAGCCTGAGGGCACGTACCACCAGGCTTAAGGACAGCTTCTATCCCACTGTGATAAGACTATTGAACAGCTCCCTTATACGATGAGATGGACTCTGACCTCATGATCGACCTTGCTCTGACCTTGCACCTTATTGCACTGCACTTTCTCTGTAGCTGTGACACTTTGCTCTGTACTGTTATTGTTTTTACCTGAGCTACATCAATGCACTCTGTACTAACTCAATGTAACTGCACTGTGTAATGAATTGACCTGTATGATCAGTATGCAAGACAAGTGACAATAATAAACCAATACCAATACCCCTGTGACTGCATTGGGTTCCCCTGGATCCACTTGTTTTATCCCACATCCTGAAGACATGCAGGTGGGTAGGTTAATTAGCCACTTTAAATAAATAAGTGGTGGAATTTGGGGGGAGTTGATGGGAGTATAGGGAGAATAGGTTACAGCGAAAATCAGTGAAGGAATGGGATTGCTCAGTGAGCCAGCATAGATTTGATGGGCTGAATGGCTTCCTTCTTTGTCATGAAGAAATATAGAAATATGACTGAGTGTGAAAGGTGGCTGCTGATTGTACACAGCAAGCTCTTTTGGATAGTAGTGTGATAATGGCCAGATAATCAGTTCTAGTAATTTTGTCGATATATATGTGCCAGATAATCAGTTTCTAGTAATTTTGTCTGATGATTTGTATTTGGGGTGAACTCATCTGCCCTCCTTTGAAACAGAAGTATTGGATCTCTTCCACCAGTCTGCAAAGGCAGGTGGGCCTACAGTTTAATGTCTCACTCAAGGGACACTTCTGTTGGCATTCCCAGTACATTACTGAGGAAATTCTAAAATGTCAGAGGTTTCAGCTGAGCCCCTGTCTGCTGCTTTAGATGGGAATCAGACATCTCATGGCACCATTTAAAGGATCATAGGAGGCATTCTCTTAGACTTCCTGGACCAATATCAATCCCTCAAAATGTCACTAAAACCAATTATCCCATTGACTGTTTGTGGAAAGAACCGTGAGCAACTTGGTACCATATTTTCCACAGAGCAATAATGGATCTACACTGCAAAAACTACAGAATTGGGGGTGTCCAATGGTCATGCAAGCTATAGTTTGACATAGTTCAGCCCAGTAGACACTAAAAGCGTTGGCCTGAACTCAGAAGGAACTGGCAACACCAGGTTTTTTATAGAGGAAACTGGAGATTTGGTCGTCGGGGTGTATAACGTGACGAGAGGAAGAACAGAAAAGATTTTGTACCCTGGCAGAAAAGACAATAATCAAGTTACATAGACTTAAGTTAATTGAGTAGAAGGTTAGAGGGGAATTGAGGGATTTCTTTTCAGTGGGTAGGTTTCAAAGGTTAGCAGAGGCAAAAACCCTCAGCACACAAGAGAACAAGAACTGGGAAATGGAATAAACCTGGATTGTCTGTCCTTGGCAGTCTTGGACAGAATGAACTGAATGGTGCAATCCTCTGATGGTAAACAGCAGAACGCATTCTACATTTACCTTGCACATGGCTAATAAATGTTGAACCTTCTTGCAACTCTGGAGGCAATGGAGAACCCCAGTCAAAATGGATTGTTGGAGATCGGGTTCATCATTCAGCACAGTTCACAGTTAATTGTTTCTATTTTCTATTCCTGCTATTTATTTGCAGATTTTGTTCAAATTTAATGGCTTTCACCTGGGATAGTGGGGGTTGGGGATGGTGGAGGGAGGGCAGTGGGGTGTTGCTGTAATCCTCCCAAAAATGTTCTTCATCTGGGCACAGAGGGATCGAAGCATTGTCAATCAAAGCTTCAGCCCATATACAATACCATGCAATGTACATCCGTGCATGCCTGCACTTTAATCCCTGTACCATGTATTGCTGCACTGTACATCCATCCCTGCACCCCTGAAGCATATATCCCTGCATTGCTGCACCATACATCTCTGCAGCCCCATACCGTACATCCCTGCAACACTGCAACATTCATCCTAAGATCCCTGCACTATATATCCCTGCAACCCTGCAATATACATCATTACATCCATGTAATGTATATCCCTGCAACCCTGTACCATAAATTCCTGCACCCCTACACAATTCATCCCTGCATTCCTGCAACATAATCTCTGCACCTCTGCAATATACATCCCTGTATCCCTGCAACATACTGTATATCCCTGCACCATACATCCCCGCAACCCTGCAACATACATCCCTGCAACCCCGCAGCATATATACCTGCACCGCCGCACCATACATCCCTGCACCATACATCCTTGCACCCCTGCAATGTACATCCCTGCATCCCTGCACCATACATTCCTGCAGCCCTGCACCATACATCCCTGCATCCCTGCACCATACATTCCTGCAACCCTGCACCATACATCCCTGCACCATGCATCACTGCATCCCTGCACCATACATTCCTGCAACCCTGCACCATACATCCCTGCACCCCTGCACCATACATCCCTGCAACATACACCACTGCACCCCTGCAATGTACATCCCTGAAAGGGAACCTGGATAAACACGAGGGGAACAAAGAACAGGAGGTACTCATGAGAGGATGGAACAGTGGGACTGGGTGAGATTCCTGTGGAGCAGAACTGTCAGCACGGACACCGGGCAGAACGTCCTGCAATTCCATGTAACCCTACCTTCCACAGAAAGTGTATAACTTCATCCTCAGAAAAGCTGTAGATCTGACCCAGGTGTAATGTACAAACAACAATTTGTGGCTTCAAGGTGAGATTAAACCCTCTTTATTCCTCAGACTGAAAACTGGATTGGCTCGGGGTTTTGATAACCAAACAATTTTTACAAAAAGTTATTAAACAAGGAAGGGCATTCTTTTCACTGCAGATTTTATGATTTAATCACTCCTGAATTTCTTTGTGCTATTGAAAGACATTTCCTTCGACTAACATTTTATAATCAGATCCCTGCTAGCTGCCATGTGATGCCTGAAGAGTGAGAACCATGTAGTGGTGAGTCAGCAAAAATAGCAACAGGAAGAGCCAGAGTTTATCACCTCTTATCCCGGGAAAGGAATCAGCCAAATAGCTTTCCACCCTGCTGTGCCTATCGTTAAGGTCAATGTCACAAACATCCTCAGCCCCTCTGAGTTAATAAATTACAAAGATCCGTGCCCCTCGGCATACAGGAATTCTTCCTAGTGCCAATCCTAAATCCTGGAGCCACAGCCCCCAGCTCCAGCCTTTCCAGCCCACAGACACAGCTTCTGCTTATTTACCCTCTCAATCGATCTTAGAACCTTGCACGTTTCAACAGGTCACCCTACATTCTTCCCAACGCAGTGACTGCAGGCCAGCTTAACTCACTCCCTCTTCACGTCTTCACGTTACACTCCCCACATCCTGCGACTCAAGCACACTGCACAGACTCCAGGCATGTCTTCCCATGGTGCCTGTCTGAAGCACCAATCTCCTGTGCCCTATATGGACCTGCAGCCTTGTTTAGCATCTGCAGAGAGACACATTCCCTGTAGCAGCTGCAGGCGCACTGCATTCTGCTCTTTTGTTGACGGAGAATGCTTTCTGCCACTCTGTTCCACTGTTCTAGGTTAAAGGCAAGGGATTTTGACTGCAATCTGTGTGTATGTGTGGCTGTGTATGTGTGTGTGTGAGAGAGAGTGTGTGTGTATGTGTGTGGTCTGTATGTGTGTGGTCTGTCTGTATGTATGCGTGTGTTTGTGTGTGTGAGAGAGAGAGGCAGTGTGTATGTGTGTGTGTTTGGGTGTGTGTACGAGGGAGAGAGAGAAAGAAAGAGCGAGTGCGTGTACATGTGATGCTGTGTATCTGTGTCTGTGGATGTGTGGGTGTGTGTGTATGTGTGTGTGAGAGAGAGAGGCAGTGTGTGTGTGTGTGTCTGTGTGTGTGTGTGGGTGTGTGTGTATGTGTGTCTGTGGATGTGTGTGTGTGTCTGTGTGTGCGTGTGTGTGTGGGTGTGTGTGTATGTGTGTCTGTGGATGTGTGTGTGTGTCTGTGTGTGTACGTGTGTGTGTGTGTGTGGGGGGGGGGGGTGTCTGTGTGTGGGTGGGTGTGTTTGCAGTGAGGCGTGTTGTCCCCTTCCCTCCACCTTTCGTTGCAACAAACACTGACTTCCTCCCAGTCACCACACCCCGCGATGTGCAGTGAAGCGACCCCAGGGACCAGGGGAAGAAAGGACAATAACATCTTTGGCGAATTGTCGCCATCCCGCATATCCCACGGGCAAGGGCGGGGGGCGATGGGACACAGAGACTGACACTGGTCTGCTGGGGAGATGGAGCGGACTCTAAATCAGTCAGTTTCCCCTTCAGTCCGAGCCCAATGTGTGTGAATCACTGAGTTTGATCAAAGAGAAGGGTGCGGTTCACCCACTAACCCACGGAGAGGCAGGCACAGATGTGGGGAAAAAATGCAGAGGCGAGATCCACAGAGTGCCCAGCCTTGCCGCTGATGTCTGAAGCCCACTCGGTCGACCTCCCGCCGTCTGTCAGCGGACACTCATTCCCGGCACAGGTTCACTGCGCAGTCTGCCGGCTGCCACCCCTCTCCTATTCCACCCCGGGACCCCGCGTTTGCAACTCTTTATATTTTAATTTTTGGAAGGGGAGTTGGGGGGGGGGTGGAAGCTAAACAAGACTGGGAAACTAATCCCTGTCCGGGAACAGTTCCCCCCACCCCTTTCCCGCAATAAACACCCCCCACCCCCCACGACCCCGCCCTTCATTCCCCACGGCTTTCGATTTCGATTCCCTTCTCAAGTCCCCAGTTCGCCCAGTAACAAAGCGGTGGAATCCAGCCTCCCAACTGTCCGACATGCAATCTTAACTTTCAGTGTGTTTTCTATAATAAATGTATAACATTCACACCAATCATTCAGAGTCCGGACGTGTATTTTTTTATATCGGGCGGTGCAGAGAACCGAATCCGTCCCAACTTCTTCATCACCCTGCTAACACATCAAATATTATAAATATAAAGTTAAATTCCATTTCACTAGCCTGCGGTGCATTGTCCCTCTCATGGACATTAGGGGTTGTTTACAGGATTTAACCTGTGCACATTGCATGATCTTTTAATGATCTGGGTTTTCCATTTATATTGCTTACCTTAAAACAGGATAAAATATCGACAGCCCCGTCTCCAGCTGCTGGAGGTCGGTCCGGGTGAGTGGGGAATGTTTTAAAATTAATTTTGCATCCTGATTAATTCGAGCTTATTTGAGATTTTACAGCCGGGCGGGCGAAGAGCTGCTGTTTTCATTTGGCACCCGCCCAAAGCACGTGGACGGTACATGGGTGGGGGGGGGGGAGGTAAAGAAGTCTGCACCCTCCCCCCTGCTCAACGAGAAGCCAACGCGCCCCATTCTTGCCTCGTTAGCGATTATGCCGCGGGTATATAAAGGGAGGCGTCGCCACGCAGTCTTCACTGTGAACAGTTTCACCGGCAGCCTCTTCTCAAGATGAGCTACATCCTAGAGACGGTCGGTAACCCTGCCTCCTACCGGAGAGTGGAAACAAGGAGCTTCAGCAGCCGAGCCAGTGCCTCGCCGTCCAGCGGCTTCCGATCTCAGTCGTGGTCGCGGGTTAGCCCGAACACGGCGGCGTCTTCCTCCGCCTCGACCTTCCGGCGCATCGCCAGCGTCCACGCTCCCCGGGCTTACAGCTCCTCCGACAGCCTTGATTTCAGCCAGAGCAGCGCCCTGAACGGAGATTACAAAGCCATCCGCAGCAATGAGAAGGAACTGCTGCAAGGGCTCAACGACCGGTTTGCCGGCTACATCGATAAGGTGCATTACTTGGAACAGCAGAACAAGGAGCTGGAAGTCGAGATCCAAGCGCACCGGCAGAAGCAGGTGTCCCACGGCCAGCTGGGCGACGTGTACGACCAGGAGATCAGGGAGCTGAGGTCCCTCATCGAGCAGATGAACCACGAGAAAGCCCAGATCCAACTGGACGCCGCGCACTTGGACGAGGACTTGCAACGCCTCAAGGACCGCTTCGACGAGGAGGCGCGCCTGAGGGACGAGACCGAAGCCACCATCCGTGTGTTGAAGAAGGAAACGGATGACGCGGGGCTGCTGAAGGTGGAGATGGAGAAGAAGGCGCAATCCCTGCAGGACGAGGTGGCTTTTCTCCGCAGCAACCACGAGGAAGAGGTGGCTGATCTCTTCGCCCAGATCCAAGCCTCTCAGGTCACCGTGGAGAAGAAGGACTTCCTCAAGACCGACATCACCTCGGCCCTGAAGGAGATCCGTTCGCAGCTCGAGGGCCACTCGGCCAAGAACATGCAGCAGGCCGAGGAGTGGTTCAAGTGCCGCTACGTCAAGCTCAACGAGGCGGCCGAGATGAACAAGGATGCTATCCGGGCGGCCCGGGAAGAGATCAGCGAGTATCGACGCCAACTCCAGTCCAAGAGCATCGAGCTGGAGTCGGTGAGGAGCACCAAGGAGTCCCTGGAGAGGCAACTCAATGACATCGAGGACCGGCACAACGCGGACGTGTCAAACTACCAGGTAGGGCACCACACCGGTGCGGAACACTGCAGGTAATCTGCACCTCGAGCCCAGGAGCCACTCCCGTCCAGGCAGCAACTGCCCCCACCTCCAGCAGTCATTCCGCCTTCGATGTGCATTTTGCATGTCATTGTGTTAGCATTTACACCTTATTCTACCCTCTCGAGTTAGTTCGCAGTTGAATTGACTGCTCTGTGGTTTTTTTTTGGGGGGGGGGTGCTACTTAAATCTTGTCGAACCCCTGGGCAGATATTCTTACCCTCAGTCCCATTATTAGATCTTACCGTCTACTGCCGCTTTTTAACATCTCTGGATACCCCTTTATGTCTACGAACTTTTTGCAAGTCCTCCAAGAGTTTGCCAGGAGCCAACGCTTGGCTCAAAGGTCCTGTCTCCAGCAGTCGCCGCCTTCTCTCTGCCCCCTTTAAGCCCGGAGGGGGTGGGGTTGCTTTCTTTTGGACCTACCAAAGAATACATTTGTCGTGTGTGTGTGTGTGTGTGTGTGTGTGTGTGTGTGTGTGTGTGTGTGTGTGTGTGTGTGTGTGTCTTGTCTCTGTCACATGCAGGAAACAGTCCAGCAGCTGGAGAACGAGCTCCGAGGTACGAAATGGGAGATGGCGCGTCACTTGAGGGAATATCAGGACCTACTGAATGTTAAGATGGCTCTCGACATTGAGATCGCTGCCTACAGGTACGGAGGTCACAAAGGGCATTCGCAGAGGCAGGAGGGGTCTTGGGTGGGGAGGGGGTAAAAGGCGCGTCACTTAAAAGAGGAATAAGACCCGAATCTTTCAAGTATCCGCAACAATCCCTCAGCTGCAGGAACAACGGAGACCCCTCCCATCCCCGAAGTATTGCGGAGGGCGCCCTTGTTCGCAGTGTAAGAGTCAGATAGTCTTTGAACACAAAAGGCAGGCGTTTCGGTCGAGCAAGGCCGAAGCTAAGGAAACAAAAGGGGCCGAGTTAGCATCACCCTGAGGCACGCCAAGAGACAGGGGGTAGTGGGGGGAGAACATGTGATCATTCCTGCTCTGTGCTCTTCATGCTCAACCCCCTCCCCCCACCCCGCGTGTAAAACTCCTCAATGCACCCTTCAGATCAAATCCCAAATCCCACCCTTTTACATCAGAAATAAACCAATGAAATCCCAGCGCGGTCTGGTTTGATTGTACGTTGAAAATTCCGCCTTAACAAGAGTGCGGCAAAATTTATCTTTTAAATTTTTCTTTTGGTTGTTTGAGATCTTTGGCAAGGGGCGGAATTTTTTTTTAAATGTGGGTTTTTTTTTGGAAAAGCTCACCTGTCAAGGCACAGGGAGGGTTAAAATGGGACAAGGATCGGCGGGGGTTGTGGGGGGGGGGGGATGGAGAGGCGACAACGGGTCCGAATCGAAGGGTTAACTCAACAAATGCTCTCTTGGCATTGCGTTTCCAGGACTTTAATTCTCCTGCGTAATCTCTTTGTCTCCGATCATTGTCCCGGTTTGTTTCACAAGCCCCGGTCTCAAACTCGGAGCTTTCTGAAATGCCGACCTTGCTGCCGCCGTAGCAAGACAATAATGGGGGCTCTGCCGATAAAGCTGCACTAAATCTTTTGGCTTTTGTAGAATCTCACACAAAACAGGCCGTTGCATTCATAATTCTGCACAGACTGCGCTGTTGAGATGGGTCAGTTTGCCTGGCTCACGGTGAAAGTTGCCACTCTACGCGGCGCTCGTGTGTGTTCCCACTCCCATGTTCATCCACATTCAACAATCCCCCCCCCTCTCTCTCTCCCTCCCTCTCTGCAGAAAGCTCCTGGAAGGCGAGGAATCGAGGTATACTTTCGCCGGGAGTGTTACTGGCCCATCCATCCCCTACAGATCCCCGCCCACACCCACGCCCCCCGTAAAAGTGCAGAAGACGAAAGAAGCGCCGAAACTGAAAGTCCAGCATAAATTCGTGGAAGAGATCATCGAAGAAACGAAAGTGGAGGACGAGAAAGCGGAGATGGGCGAGCTTGACTTGGCCGAGGCGGTGGAAGAAGTTGCGGCTGGAAAGACCCCAGAGGAAGAGGGAGAAGCCGAGGAGGTGGTAGAGGAGGCCGTTGTTTCCACAGTAAAGACTGAGGTTCAGGCAGAGCCGGAGGGAGAGGGTGAGGAGGGGGCAGAAGAAGTGGAAGGGAAGGAAGAAGGTGAGGAGGAGGAAAAGAAGGAGGAGGCTGAGGGTGAGGTTGAGGAGAAGGGAGAAGAGAAAGCTGAGGAGGGCGAGGCGGAGGGTGAAGCCGGAGGAGAAGAGGCGGAGGCTGTGGGGGAAAAGGTGGAAACTGCGAAGCTGGAGGAATCCAAGGCTCTTCCGGGAAAGGATGAGGCCAAGGAAGAAGGGGAAGAGGATAAGGAAGGACAAGCCAGCGCAGAGGCCGATAAAGAAAGCACCGGAGACGCCGTTAATGGAAGTCAGGAAGACTTGAAGAAAGAGGAGCAAAAGGCGGAAGAGAAGGTAGCTGGCGAGAAGACCCCAGAAGAGAAGTTATCGCCGAAGGAAGAGAAGTTATCGCCGAAGGAAGAGAAGTTATCGCCAAAGGAAGAGAAACTATCGCCGAAGGAAGAGAAACCACAGCAGGAAGAGCAAAAGGTAGAAGTCGAGGAGAAGAAAGAGGAGGCACAGTCGAAAGATGAAGGCACGGTCGTCAATGGCGAGCCCGAGGAGAAAGCACCAGACTCGGATATCAAGGGGGAAGAAACCCAGATAATCTCCAACGGGGTTGACAAAAGCCCCGCCAAGGACGACGCCTTTGACTTGGACATTCTCCGCACGAAGACAGGAACAAAGACTATCCATAAAATCGTGGATGAAAGCGACGGGTCCACAAAACACATCAAAGAAATAACCAAATCTGTGACGGTAACCCGGACGGACGCAGAGGTCGAGGAGGTGGAAGAGGTCGTCCAAGAGACGATAGTGTCCACTAAGACGGTCGAGAAGACCTCACACTCGGTGCTAAAGAAGGAACAGGACAGCGAATAAGCGGGGCCTCATGAGGCGAAGGGATGCCCGACAGCTAAAGATGCATGGGTGTGATAGCATATATGGCCTCGAGCAGAGTGGGTTTTCCCGTGAGGGACTTCAGACATCCCGTCTTTTCCTTTGTGCAATAGAAGAAACTGCATGCAAGTTAACAATGTGCCTCCACAGTGCGGGAAACTAAGGAACACCGAAAGAACAATCACAACACAGCTGCGAAGCAAAATGCATGGAAGAAGTCTTCACCGAATTGTGATTCACCACACGTGACCAAGAGAGGTTCTCTCGATCTGTTGGAGGGGCGCTTTTGAGAAAGTCTAAAGATGTATTATGCAAAGAATAAACTGAGCCAAAACGTAAAAAAAAATCCTTAGCCTTAAACAGCTCATAATGATTAATATATGGTTACCTCACGAGTGCTATTAAAATGGACTCTATTGGTGGGAGGGAGGGTCTAGTGATCATTCACCGATATGCCACAGTTTATCACCCCATGTGACACCACTGCAGTATTTGCTGAATAAAAGACATATTACAAAACTCTATGCCTGGTTTATTAGTTTAAGGAGGCTATGAGGTGGGATAGGGGGCGGGGGGAGACTGGTGTTAGGCATTGGGAGGAGTGGTATTGGTGGAGGGTGGGGGGGGGGGGAGGGCGTCCCACGACCGGATCTGGCCAATATATTTTGGTTGGCAAACCCAAAGTTGAGTAAATCGTAAAGATAATCTGGAAACAGACTTCTTTCCCGAATTAGGTTGATCTTGCAAGTACAGGGGATAACGGAGGGGCGGGTAACACAACTACTTACTGGTGACTTTACAAATCTACAGTGCGTAGTTGAGTCACATCATTGAGAGGACAGCAATGTGCGACGGGTGGGGAGTGTTTCATAACCAAACCACCGTCGAATTAAACAAAGTAAGGAAACCAAATTCTGCTGCATGTAACAGTGCAGTGGAAAGAATTGGGATTTTGGTCTATCGCCCATTGCTTCCAGCTCAAACTACAATCGAGTATTCCATCTCAGAGTGAACATTGGCAACTGATTAAGTTTTGAAGGTAACCAAATCCCTCGCGCTGTCAACTCCCACCAACGACCCCATTTGTCATTTCTGCCCCGTCTCAGAGGCCCCCTGGCCACAGCTTTGTTGGTTCATGCTTTCAACCATTGGGTCCAAGAGGATCCCAGTGATTAGCATAAGGTCGCCATTTCCTTCCAAAGCGAATAAGAACCAACCTCTCGGTGAGAATGTGGATTGGCATTCATTGATATCTGGATGGGGTCTTTCATCCCCAACCCCACTCCGGACCCACACGCTTTTGTAACTCAGCAAAGCCACTGATTCCTCTCACTTCAGCGCAAATAAAGAGAAATACATAAGAATACTGCTGACATATAATGTTACATCTACCTTATAATACATTTGACACTGGATTGTCAATTAGTTGGATACAGCCCCAATTTTAATGTTGCAATGGCAATCATTATATTTGCAGAGAATGTATGTAAGAACACCAATAACACTTCTGAATTAAAAGTTCTAATTGGTATATTTTTTTACCCCTCGTGTATGGAAAATAAAACCGGCTGCGTTTTTCTAAACGACTGCAGGCAGAATTGGAGATATTGAAGTTTTGTCCCGCTTCTAGCTGATTTAGGCATTTCGGGTGTCAGACTTGGAAAAGTCTGCCCCTTCTGGAGTGCGGGTGTCAGTGAAGCTGCGGATGTTGTCTTGGATTAGCCGCAGTGGTGTGGGGTTCAAAAGGAACTGCGCCAGAAAGACATAAACATCCCAGGAGAAATATATATTTGAATGAGGTGACAGTGGGGTGGATATTGGAGGATTAAGTCTTCAGCCACAATTACTGCCAAGGAACGTTTTCTATTCTAATCAATGGCTTGTTATCCCATCTCGTTAACATGTTCAACCAGAGATGGTGACTGAAACTCGGCCCAAGGGTCCAGACGCTCGTGCTGCAACTATACGAGGCGTGTTGTACCTTAAGGATTAAAGGATTAATTTGAGTGAATGGTATCACTCTCCCTCCCCAGTCCCTACCAGCACCGCGCTCCACCTCCTTACACAAAACCGTTTCCTCTTCCAGTTGTAACAGTATATTTTCTCAGCACTTTCTGTGCTGGGCAGGGGTGCGAGCCATATTTCAACAGAGCACTTCTAAGGACTGCTCCATTAGAGCGGGAACAGGCCGTGCCGTACTTTTCTGTGATAACACCCAATCCGTCCTTTCGGTAAAACAAAACGGAGAACACTAGAAATGCTCAGCAGGTCAGGCAGTGTCTATGGAGAGAGAAACAGAATTGAAGTTTGATGGCCTTTCATCAGACCTCAGTGTTTCCAGGTGAGCATTTTATCAGATGTTGGGCAATGAGCGGTCTGATACCTGAGTTAAACCGTGGACGTTCAGGTCTGTTTCTGTGTCCACAGATTCTGCCTGACCCTCTGAGCCCTTCCAGGATTTTCTGGTTTTGTTTCAGCATTCTCTGCGCTGGACAGAGATGTGGCCCGCATTTCAGCACCGCATCCTAGTGGACAGCTCCGCTCGCAGAGGTGGGACCCACCGAGCCGTTTGCTGTTCCCAACCGCGGACGTGCTGCTGTGCAGTCCGTCCAGATCCGGGGAATCGAGCGTCTGCGCATTGCTCAGCTGAAAGTGAAGCGCGAATCAATGCAAATAACTCCAGTAATTACAGTTAATTCAGCCATGAGCGGCAAGACCTGAACAATTGCCCGGGAAAAGCAAGGCAAGCTCTCTAACAGAAGCAGCAAACATCTTTATCTAATAAAGTTAGACATAAAAGCCATTTGACATTGGACTAGGACAATGGGGACAAGGAGCTAGAGCTATAAAAGTATTAACAAGAGCACCAGATGGGCTAAAGGCGAGGGTGAAATGTTGTTATTTCAAATATCAATTATTGGTACTGCAAGATGCTGTCTCAAGGTTACCTCCCACTCCTCCTCTCCCCTGAATTCTCCTCCCACTCGCCTCCGCGTCCTTCAGAGATCCGCCAAAAGATGATCCATTGTTTTTTTTGTCAGTGGTGCGCAGAGTCCTTGAAACGCCTGCCCCCTCAGGCCGGCCACCACCCAACATCTGATAAGAGGCGCATCACAAAAACACACCCCGCAGATTCCAAACGGAATGAAGAGTTTAATCCACTTTGGAGCACCAGTGTGGTCACTTTCGGACCAAATCATTCCTCGGTGTTAAGCCTAAATCGTAATTAATTTCTCAAAACGAGAGTTAATCTTTGCTTCTACCACCTCCCCGCCCCCCACCTCCACCAACTGCCCGCAACACACGCATATCTACTGGGGGAAAATGCAATCTCTCTATCAGGTAAATATCCTCAAACTGGTAGTTTGCACAATCTGCGTTATTTTAATTGACGCATTTGGGCTCTCTCTTGTGATAAGTGCAGTTTTAAAAATGTGCATCCCAATGAGTTTTATCTGCAGTGAATACTATCGTCATCCCCCACCCGCCCCCCCTTCCCCCCCCCCCCAACCCCCGCCTCTCTTCTGCAGAGGGGTTTGCTCCGGGTTACGACATTAATAGCCAGAATGCTGCTCCAGATTTTTACGGCAATGCAGGCTTTTAATAATTAAACAGCCGCAATACCCGCTGTTAAAAGTTCAATTCCCTTCTATACAACATTCTCGCTTTCCTCTTAGAAGTAACAAATGAACGCTATCTTTATTCATTATTTTCTGTGAAGAAAAAACTGAATTTCCAAACAAGTTCTTACTTCTTTTTATGCGGCTGGTGCACCATATCTTTTGATCACACCACGCGTACTGGGAGCTCGCCCATTGGCTGACAGAGTCCAGGGAAACTAGCGTGCAACTAACAGGCCGGATGCAGCTGGAGTTACAACAAGCAACATGCATTTGTTCCCCCCCCCCCAACTGCCTTCATTGAACTACTGACTAGTTGGTTCTGCAAACATTGGTTCTCCTCTGCGCCCCGGGCTGCGTCGATAGCCCTAGAACACACCCTATATTAACAAGTTGTGGAGAAACACTCTCTCGTTCTCTTTTCCAACAATCTGCGTCCCTTTTAGAAATTAGAATGAAATTAGAAATAGAATGTGATATGAAGTAAGGAATTTGAGGGTGTAAGATCATATGTCATATGTATATTTTTAATTTTTGCAACATTGACTTAAATGAAGTATTGCGCCATTTTTGGTATGTAAATGTCTTTAGGAAGCGTTAATACAAGAGAGATGGTGAGATTAGGGTGTCTGGAGAATTAACCGCACCGCATCCCCCCTACCCCGGCACCGAGAAGCACGGTATCCAGCTGTTGGGTGCAGGGGAGGGCACGCAGCTCCCTCTGCCTTGCAGGCGCCGGAAGAACTGGGCGTCTGCAGCGGCGAGTAAAGCGCCAGTCAGCTCAGAACTGCAGCAGGAGTGTTGCAGTCATGGTCTGTGACGTCACGGGCTTCCCCGGGATCCGCAAGATTTAAAGGGGCCGCGCAGGCGGAGTTTTGCTCCCCAACTCACTGTGTATAGGTATAGATCATTTTCGTAATGCAGACAATGCACTCATTCATTCGCTCAGCGCCTCTTTCCTTTAATTATTTCCGAGTGTGTATAAGGACATTATTTTCACATTTATGATCACAAAAATAGTCGCTCATACTTTTATCGATAAAGGCTAGTGACAAGCAATTCAGGACAGTGAAGGTCAGAGAGAGCCGGACACAGAATTAAGCAAAGGCGAGCGCTTTAGGTACTAAAATCATAAAGAGGTGGAAATTGATGCAGTTGCAGAGGTAGATCAACCTTGCATTTATATAGCAGCTTTTCATTTAGGGAAAGAAATGTCCAAAACGCTGTGAGACAGTGGGATCAGACAGCCTCTGGCTCGAAGTGTAATGTGATACTGAGAGAGGTGATCAAATGTTTGTCCAATTGAAAAAAGGAGGTGCGGCAAGTAGAAAGATTTGGGGAGAGAATTTCAGAGTTTAGCGCTTTGTAAGACGAAGACACGCCCTTCCATGGTGGTCAGGGCAAGTGGGGGTGGATGTGGTCAGCGGTGCTTGTTAAGGGATAAGGAGGGGTGAGGGCCTAAAGGTGTTGAAACACCAGGATGAGATTTTTTTTTAATTGAGATGTTGGTGTATCGGGAAGGCTGAGGTCCAGGGCAAAGTGCGAGAGTTCGGACCTCCGGTTAATGCAGCTTGGAGCGTGCTGTCTCAGGCAGAAGCTGAGGAGGCAGCGCTGAAAGAGGTTGCAAAGACAAAGCAACATAACTCCGGGAAGCTCTGGTTCTTTGTGAGTTGTTCCATGCGCGATCTAATAAACAAAAAGCAGGAACGGCCTGAAGACATTCGTCTTTTATTGGTTAATCAAATTAAAATATATTTAACAGATCACACACTACAAATAGAATTAGTGATTTCATGTGTAAACTGTGTGCCAGCAGCTGGACAGTTTAATTCGTTTTTTTTTTATTTTGCCTTCGGTTTGTTTTAAGTCAATTTTATTGGCATGTTCTGTCCACTCCACCTCAAACGATCATTGCTGGGGGGGTCACAATATATTTATAACACCAATTAAAACTACTCGGTATGATTAAGAATTAATGCATTTCTCATTCCAGCCTTTCTGCGTCGTATTTTAATGCAATTTGTTTAATACATATCTTTTGGAAAACATAGAACACAACAAACAAATCAAATATCAAGGCAAAAGCAATGTAATGACTGTTAAATATCAGCTGGTCCATTTATTGATCCTCCCGACATCGGCAATATCTGCAGTCCCATGACAACTAAAACAATAAAAAGAAAAATCAATCCATGGATTGGATCATTGCTCACGCAGTATGAAAGCACGAGGATCCCCGCCTTACACTGAAAGCCCAAACCATTTTCTGCATTTAATACCACTCAGAGGGTTGTCTGATAATTCTGCCTCACTCTGAGTGCTGAATCTGCAGTGGTTTTCCAGTGCTGAATTTCTCAGAGTTGGTGTTTTTTATAGAAAACTGCATTGTTAAAATGTGCCCTTTGTATAATTTATACATGGGGTTATCATCGTTTCCTTGGCAATCAATGTAGTGTTTAAATCTCGGCTGAAATATCACTGAGGGAGTGCTGCAATGTCACAAGTGGCATATTGCAGAAAAGATGTTAAGCCAAAACGACTGTTGCCTGTCACGTCAATGTAAAATGTTTAAATCATCAGCAGAGTTAGAAGCGACATGTGTTAAGTTTGTCTGACAGGTTCTAATTGGCTAAGGTAGTTCAGATAAAGCAAGAAAAAAAATCAAGCTTACTAGGTTAATAAAAACACAAAACACAAAAAAGCACAAAACACAAAACACTCAGCAGCTCAACAGTATCTGTGGAAACAGAAAAGGAGTCAATATTTCATGTAAAACTCCTTCATCAGAACTGGGAATTGTAAGAAAGCAAGTTTGTTTCAAATTCAAAGTCAAAGTCTATATGCACAAGTTATATGTCTGCACAGGTGCAATGAAAAACTTATTTGCAGCAGCATCACAGGCACATAGCATCACATAAGCAGCATTCACAAGAAAAATATAAATTAAACATAGAACATAGAACAGTACAGCACAGAACAGGCCCTTTTGCCACAATGTTGTGCTGACATAGCTAATCCCTCCTACCTACAGAATGCCCATATTCCTCTATTTTCCTCTCATTCATGTGCCCATACAAGCCCCTCTTAAAAGCCCCCAATGAATTTTCCTCCACAACCCTATCAGTCAACGCATTCCAGGCATCCACCACTCTCTCAGTGAAAAATGTAGATCTCACGTCTCTTCTGAACCTACTCCCTCTCACTTTAAATGCATGCCCTCTGGTATTGGATCACTCAATAATGGGAAAAAGATATTGCTTGTCCACCTTGTTTATGCCCCTCATAATTTCATACACTTCCAACAGATCACCCTTCAGTCTCCATCACTCCAGAGAAAAGAGCCCAAGTTTGTCCAGCCTCTCATGATAGCACATGCCTTCTAATCAAGGCAGCATCATGGTAAACCTCCTCTGCACCCTCTCTAAAGCCTCGACATCCTTCCTATAGTGAAGTGATCAGAATTGTACACAATACTCTAAATGCAGCCTAACCAGAGTTCTATAGAGATGCAACATAACTTCTTGACTCCTATACTCAATACCTCAATTAATAAAAGTAAGCATTCCATAAGCCTTCTTAACCACCCTGTCTACCTGTGTAGCCACTTTCAATGAGTCATGGACTTGCAGCCCAAAGTCTCTCTGCTCTTCAACGCTGTTAAAGGTCTTGCCCTTAAGAATGTACTGCCTCTTGACATTAGTCCTACCAAGGTGCAACACCTCACATTTATACAGGTTAAACTCCATCTGCCATTTCTCTGCCCACGTCTGCAACTGATCTATATCACACCGTATCCATCGCCAGTCTTCTACACTATTCACAACTCCACCAATCTTGGTGTTGTCTGCAAACTTACTAACCCACCCATCAACATACTCATCCAGGTCATTTATGTACATCACAAACAGCAGAGGTCCCAGTACAGATCCCTGCAGAACACCAGTACTCACAGGCCTCCAGCCCAAATAAGTCCCTTCAACCACCACCCTCTATCTTCTATTGGCAAGCCAGTTCTGGATCCACACAGCCAATTCTCCACTGATCCCATGCATCCAAACTTTCTTGTTTAACTGATTATGTGGGACCTTGTCAAATGCCTCACTGAAGTCCATATAGATGACATCCACAGCTCTACCTTCATCAATCTCTCTCGTCACCTTGTTTTTTAAATATAATTTAAACATAAATTATACCTAATTTTTACAAGAAAGAACACAATTAGAACAAAAAAAACAAAGTCAATTTTAGTGCAAAGTGATCAAAGTGGTCATAGTGTTGCTAAACTGTAGTGATTAGGGATGTGCAGATTGATTCAAGAAACAAATGTTTGAAGGGAAGTAGCTGTTCTTGAACCTGGTGGTGTGGGACTTCAGGCTTCTGTACCTCCTGCCCGATGGTAGCTGCAAGAAGATGGCATGGCCCGGATGGTGGGGATCACTGACGATTGAGGTCGTCTGTTCAAGGCAGCACTTCCTGTGGATACCACTGATAGTGGGGAGGGATGTGCTTGTGATGTATTGGGCAGAGTCCACTACTCTGCAGCCTTTTACATTCCTGCGCATTCAAGTTGCTATACCACCATGATGCAACCAGTCAGGATACTTCCAACAGCACATATGTAAAGTTTGTTAGAGTGCTTGGTGACAAGATGAACATCCTTAACCACTTAAGAAAGTAAAGATACTGATGCACTTTCCTTATGAATGCATCTCTGTGCTTGGCCCAGGACAGGTCATCTGATATGTTAACACCCAGGAACTTAAAGCTGCTGACCCTCTCCACCGCCGATCCCCCAACGCAGACTGGCGCATGTTCACCCTCCTTCCCCTTCCTGAAGTCAACAATCAGCTCTTTAGTTTTGCTGACATTGAGTGAGGGGTTGTTGCTGCGGCACCACTCACCAGGTGTCCTATCTCGCTCTGGTAAGCTGAATCATCACCACCTGTGAATGGCCTACAAATACTTGCAGCACTAATATGTATGAGACCAAAAGGTATTATCAAAGAGATAAAAAAAGAACATTTTTTGTGAAAACTTTCTGCCTAAGATAGTCCCTTATTGTTTTCTTTAAAAAGAACACAACAAGCTTTCTTATTATAAAATCCCTTCAGTACAGCATGCTAGAAGAAATCGCCATTTTCAGCTCCTTCCTCCCCCATCACTCTGGACAACTCAGAGAATGTCCTCGCTTTATCCCAGTGCACTTCCATTCATTTCAATGGGGATTGGAACTTTAAGCCATCCTGTGAGCTAAATGCCTCTGACAAAATACACCATTGGAAGCTTTGTTGCATTCTGTGGGGGCAGGGATGGATAGAACAAATGGAACATCTCTGATAGGGTGAGACCAGGTTTGTGGAAGTGATTCTCCTGTTGATGACAGTTAGAGAGAAAAAAAACAAGCTAAAGGAAATGTAAAAACTGTGAAATGCTGGTCAGAACTGTTGCTGAAACCTAAACCCAAAAATAGAATGCTGG
Organism: Pristis pectinata; assembly: GCF_009764475.1. Classification (NCBI taxonomy): domain Eukaryota; kingdom Metazoa; phylum Chordata; class Chondrichthyes; order Rhinopristiformes; family Pristidae; genus Pristis; species Pristis pectinata. The sequence goes on from NC_067433.1 coordinate 15,147,802, forward strand.
AAATGTGCAGCATATCAGTCTGTGTCTATGGTGAGGGGGGAAAATGAGTTAATAATATAGATAAGTAATCTTACAGCCCAGTCTGATACAAATGGAAAAAACAGTTTATCTGAAATTGTTGAATCTGATATTCAATCCCAAAGGATGCAGTGTGCTCAGACGGGGTCCTATTTCTCAAGCTTACTTTGGCTTCATTGGAACACTGAAAGAGGCCACAGAGCAGAGTTCAGAGTGGGGGTGGGAGGGAGAATTAAATTGACAGGCAGGATCACCATGTGGAGTGAACAGAGCTGCTCTCCTCTGCATTTGTTGTCTCCGATGTAGAGGAGATCATATCATGAACACCAATTGCAATATACAAGATAGGAAGAAGTGCAAGTAAATCTCTTTGTTTAATGAAAATAAGCTCTCACAGCTATTGAACAAGTTTGGTAGCCAGTAATTAATGTTCGTTCATCATAATTTCCTTCCATTCTCTGTCTGACTGATTAATACCAAGGGAATAAAAGTGTTTGGAACAAAATTAATCATTGAATTAGTCAACTATCAATAAAGATGGGAAAATTAATTTGAACGTTGTTGGATGACTGGTAAAAAAATGTCGATTTCAAGTGATTCTGAATGAAAGAGATATGCAGGGGTATCATTAATCTGTGAAATGGATTACCTATTAAGACTTCCAAACTGAAGAAGTATTGACAGAGATTTCAAAGTTTTAATTATTCTGACCAGCTACAGACAGGAGTAATAAATGTATGATTTAATATGTTGGACAAAAAGAAGATGTTTCCAGATAAGCTAGGGATCAGAAATATGAAATAGTTCCGAGTTATTTCAGTCTGGAATTCAGGAGAAACATTTTCACCGGAGAATGTGGAATTTGCTTTCTCAGAAACTAGTTGAGGCAGATGGCAGAGATGGACTTATGGGGCCTTGGGTGGGTAATGAGAAAGAAACTGCCAAGGTGAGATAAGTTAGGATGACGGGGGCTCAGGTGCAGCATCATCACTGGCAAAGGCTAGATGGGCCAAATTGCCATTTTATATGCCATGCATTCGATTTAACTCCAGGTACCACTTGCATGCAAGGATTACAGTTTTGAGAGCAGATGGTGAGGTTCCATCTACCCAGGATAAAGCAGATGGTTGGAGAAGCCTGAGATACAAACGCTACAGATGGAGATTCACCACAAAGCTACCCACAGCTGATTAAAGTGTAACAAGACAGTCAACTACCAGGGAAGAGGAGGTTGCAGGAGAATAAAAAAATCACGCTGTTAGAGTTAAATGCTTATCAGTTATGCAGCGAACTACACATAATATTCATAGTTGAAATGTCATTCAGAGTTGTTAACCAATCTGCAATATGAGAATGAATTAATTAAGCTTATCTTGCTGATTTGAGGTCAGTCCTGGATGTTGACAGTAACTTGTATTAAGTGAAACCCAGCTGCTGTCTTGTATGACAGGAGGAAGAATTAAGGGCACAAAATGTACTCTGGGTGAGGGACTTCAATGTCTGTCACAAAGGGTAGCTGGCAGCGCCCCCCCACCACAGACTGAGCTAGCCAAGCCCTGAAGGACATAGGTGTCAGACTGAGTCAGTGGCGTATAGTGATTGAACCAACATAAGGGATAAACCAACATGGCTTCATCCTCACCAGACTACCTATTGAACATGTGTTCATGATATCATTGGTAGAAGTGACAACAACACATTCCTTGTGGATATTGTGGACACTTTCTATCGTGTTCTGTCACTATAATCATGTTAAATGAGATAGACTTAGAACAGCAAGAGTTTGGGCATCCATGAGGCACTGTGCAGCAGATAGGCACATTGCCAGAGCATGCAAGGGCTGCCATATTCTCACTATATCATTACTATCAAGCCAGGGAATCAACACAGGTTGAATACGCAGACAAGCATGCCAGGAACAGTATCTGATAAAAATGATGAGGTACCAGCCTTGCAAAGCTGCAATGCAGGCTAAACAACAAAAACATTACAAAAAGACACAGCTAAACCTTGTCACAAGAACAGATCAGATTGAAACTCCGCAGTCCTACCACATCTGGTCCTAAATGGTGGTGTACCAATTAAACAGCTAATGAGAGGAGGAGGTTCCAAGAACATCCTCAACAATGTGAGTGCTTTAAAAATGCTGAATTATTCACAACAACCATGTTCAGCCAGAAATGCCAAATAGATGATTCATCTGAGCTCCCCCTTCAGATCCCCATCATCACAGAAGCCGGTCTTCAACCACTATGAATCACTTCACGTGGTATCAAGAAATGGCTGGTAGCACTAGATATAGCAATGGGATTAGACAACATCCCAGCTGTAGTACTGAAGACCTCCACTCCAGAACTAGTTGTGCCTCTAACTGAACTGTTCTAGTGCAGTTACAACACTGGCCTCTACCAACAATGTGCCAAGTCCCCAGTTATGCCCATCACAAGCAGCAGGACAATGAAATCCAGCTAGTTCCCATCCAATCAGTCTACTCTCTATCAACAACAAGGTGATGGAAGGTGTCATTGACAGTGCTGTCAAGCAGCACTTACTCACCAATAACCTGCTCTCCGAAGCCCAGTTTGGATTTCACCAGGGTCACTCAGCTCCTGACCTCATCACAGCCTTGGTCTAAGCATGGAACAAAGAGTTGCGTTCCAGAGGAGTGGTGAGAGTGACTGGCTTGGCATCAAGGCAGCGTTTGACTGATTGTGGCATCAGGGTGTCCTGATGAAACTGGTCAATAAACTTAAGGGGGGGAAAACACTCCAGTGGTTGGAGTCATAGCTCACACAAAGGAATTTGGGCATGGTTGTTGCAGGTCAATCAATCCAGCCCCAGGACATCACTGAAAGTGATCCTCAGGGCAGTGTCCTGGGCTCAACCACCTTTAATCGGTTGCACCAATGACCTTCCTTCCTTCAGTGATATTCACTGATGGTTATGCCTTGTTCAACTCCTGTGTCTGACTCATTTCCTGATCATCCCATCTACAAGGCCCAAGTCAGGAGTGTGATGGAATTCTCGCTAACTGCCTGGTTGAGTGCAGCACCAACAACTCTCAAGAAGCCCAACACCATCCAGGACAAAGCAGCCCATTTCATGGACTCATAGTCTACCTAAGACATGAATTCACTCTATCATCGGTGCACAGTGGCTGCAGCATGTACCATCTACTATCCAAGGCTCTCCGACAGCACCACCCAAGCCCACGACAAGGAGAGCAGGTGCACGGAAACAGGGCAGACTCCTCTCCAAGTTACACACCACTCTGACTTGGAAACATATCACTGGCTCTTCATTGTGCCTGAGTCTAAATGCTGGAACTTCCCTTCCAAAAGCACTTTCATCAGGACTGCAGCAGTTTAAGATAAGATGAGATATCTTTATTAGTCACATGTACATCGAAACACACAGTGAAATGCATACTTTACGTAGAGCGTTCAGGGGGCAGCCCACAAGTGTCGCCACGCTTCCGGCGCCAACATAGCATGCCCACAACTTCCTAACCCGTACGTCTTTGGAATGTGGAAGGAAACCGGAGCACCCAGAGGAAACTCACACAGACACAGGGAGAACGTACAAGCTCCTTACAGATGGCGGCAGGGATTGAACCCAGGTATCACCACCTTCTCAAGGGAACTCAGGATTACCAGCAACAATCCCAAAAATGAACAGACAAAGGATCAGCGACATTAAAAACATTGAGCATTATTAGTGCATTGGGGATTCTTTTATAAATTATCAATATTAGCCTGTTGATTGAGCTGAGGTGGAGAGTATAACCATCGATTGGATTCTGTGTCTGCAGTTGCACCAACACTGCTTTACATTGACCTTAGCCAGAGCTGATCATTCTTTCTCCTGGAGGTAAGGTCTCCTGGTTGAGGCTTACATTTTGGCCAAAAGTGGCCCTTGTGATCCCTCAGGGGCGTGAAAGAGTTTTATGATCCAGATGGGGTGGCAATGATTTCTCAGGGAGAAGCAGATTATTTTGCGATGTTTTTCATCAAGGCCAGTCTTACTTGAAAATCTGGTCTGATTTTATAAAAAGAAATGGGTTCAAAACCCTCAAGCATTCAGTAAGGAGTTCCTGCAACAATCTTTGTTGCACATTTATCTGAAGATCTTTGTGCGGATGCTGGTCTCCCAGATGGAGTGTGAAGATGTCCCATGGTCTGTGTCACTCTTGGGCACCAAATCCCACACAGATGTCACACAGACCCTCCACACTCCTCCCTTTAAACGTTGTGTACCAAGCTTACTGGCCAAAATCAACATACAAATGTCATCAAGAGGACACCAGACACAATTTCACACCTCAGTTGTCAAATATCGATGCTTGTGCTGACAGCACTTTTTAAATCCATTTATGGGATGAGGACATTGCTGGCAGGGTCAAATTTGTTTCCCATCCCTAATTACCCTTGAGAAAGTCATGGTGAGCTAATTTCTTCAACAGCAGCAGTCCTTCTATGGAAGGCATTGGTAGGATTTAGACCCAGTGACAAATTCCAAGTCAAGATGGAACGTGAGGAACCTACAGCTGGTGCTGCCGAGTGCCTTCTGCCCTTGTCCTTGATGGCAGAGATCATGGGTTTGGTAGGAACTATTCAAGAAGGTTTGCTAAGTAACTACAGTGCATGTTGTAGATTCCACACAGCTGCTATAGTGTGCTGGTGGTGGAGGGAGAGAACGCTTAGACTGGTGAATGGACTGATGGTCAAGCAAACTGCTTCGTCTTGGATGGTGTCAAGCTTCTTGAGTGTTATTTGAATAGTACTGATCCATGCAAGTGCATTCCATCACAATCTGGACATGCCTTGTTGATGATGGAAAAACTTTGGGAAGTTAGGAAGGAAGTTATCTATTGTAGGACACCCAACCTCCAACTTTGAATGTAGCCAAAGTATGTTCTGAATTAGTGGGGGGGATCGGTGATGTCAGTGCCATTGAATGTCATGAGATGCCAGTTAGACTCTTTCTTGTCAGTGCCCGGAACATGGGTGGTGTGAATATCACATACTTGAATATTGTGTAAGTTTTGTTGCATGCAAACAGGAACTGCTTCATTTTCTGACAAGTCTCTAATCATCAGCAGACATTCCCACTTCTGACATCCAAAGTTACAGCCATCTTCCCTTGTGTGAACCATTGGAGTGTTTTCCCTTTGATTCCCATTGACCAGCTTTACTGGCCCTCATTGTTGACTCAATGCCAGTTCTGATGAAGTGTCTCAGACCTGAAGCATGAGCTGTTTCTTGGCCTGTAGGCATGAAACTTCGCGGAGACTGCATTCAATGTTGAGAACTTCAAAGTACAATCCCTCATGACTGGAGGCCTCAGTATCAGCTCCTCCACTGAGTGCAGTTCACAAATTGTCCCTGTGACTATATGGGTTCCCTCCAGGTGCTCTGGTTTTTCTCCCACATCCCAGAGATGTGCTGCTTGCAAAAGGGAATTCATGCTGTAAATTATCCCATTGTAGGTGACTGTGGAGAATCAGGGGAGAGTTGATGGACATGTGAGAAAAAGTAGGTTGCAAGAAAATAGGTGAGTAAAGGATGGCTTTGTTCTGGGAGTTAACATGAACACAATGAGCGGAATTGCCTCCTTCTATGTCATAAGAAACATGAGAATAATATGGTTATCTGACAACAGTAAACAGGCCTAAGGAGAAGCAAACAGACTCTCAATGAGACTGCACCCTAAATATTAAAAAGAATATTCATTATTGATCGTGAAGAGGCATTGAGTTGGAGGGGTGAGCTTACACCTAAAGTGCTTGCTCAGAGACTTGATTTGTATTCACATGGTTATTTTTTTTACAATGTAACACTATTGGATTGTTTCAAAGTTTGACTGATGCACACTTCATTGATTAACCATTCAAAGCTATCCAAGTATTCAATGTAAGCATAATATCTCCTGATTCTAAGGGAATTGAATCAGTATTACAGGTCACCGATGTTGGGGTTAACACTAACATGGACAAGATATACTCCAAAATACTTCAACTGAAAATGAAACTATTGCTGTCCTGAAAGTTAAATTAGATCACCTGGTAAAACTTCATGGGTGATTGATTGTGTGCAAGAGGATTAACTATGGGCAGAAATGAGTTACAGATCTAAATCTGTCAGGGTGGGTTTAGTTCTCGGCAATGGGGCTGCTATTAGGAAGTCCAGACTGTTTCTGTAGGAGGTTGTTGATAACTGCTAGAGAGATCTACTAATCTGTATATTAAATAGAAGAAATTACTGTGGTTCTTGCGTCCCTTTCAGAACATCCCAAAGCTTGGCAGTCTAATTTTGAAGTCCAGTCACTGTTGCAATGAAGTAAGTGCAGTATGCAGTCTGCGCACAACAAATGCAATAATTAGATAACTTAAGTAATGCTAAGTTGGGGATAAAGGTTAAACTCCCCTGATCTTTACAAAATGTCCTTTTATTGACCATGCTGGAGAGCAGTAGGGCCTCATTTTAACATCTTATCCAAAAGATAGCACCTCCAACAGTGCAGTGCACTCTCTGTAGAACTGCTCGAAATATCAGTCTCGATTTTTGCATTCAAGTTTTGCAGTAAAACCTGAATCCGTAACATTCTTACTGAGAGTGAAACTTGTTGCCAACTTAGCCACAAGGGACACAAATATTCACAAATATTTGAAGTCAGAAGGCCATGAAAGACTTTGCCAGGTAACCCAAGGATTCCTCATCATTGATTTAGGTGAATTCTAGGGCATGATATAGGCCTTACGTGATTCCTTTAATTCAGTCTTCACTACACTGGTCTATGCTCCAATGTTATTGAGGCCATGTTAGATGACACTAATCTTTGAGAATAGGATTCTTAAAATAGACCAAGCCATCTCTTACCTGAAGTTGCTCCAGCAATGGGAGCACCTTAACTTTCAGTAAAGAAGAGCAAAAAAATTGATTAAGAGAGAAAAATAGATTGTGACAGTAAACTTAGAGGGAACATAAAAATGGACTGTGAAAGGTGCCACAAATATATAAAAAGAGAAAGCTTAGCAAAGACAAATAAAGATCCCCTGCAGTCAGAAATCAAAGAATCTATAATAGGGAACAGGGAACTGTCACGGCAATTAAACAAATACTTTGGTTCTGGCATCACACGAAAGGATATAAGTAACTTTCTAGAAATTTAAGGAAGCCTAGAGTATAATGAAGGAACTAAAATAAATTAGAACTAGAAAGAAAATAGGACTGAAGAAATTAATGGCACTTAAAGCCAAAATCCCCAGATCCTGGTAATCTGCATCCTGGAGTTCCATAGGATGTAGCTATGGAAATTGTTAATGCATTGATTTCATTTTCTGGAATTCTGGAACAGTTCCTATAAATTGTAGGGTCATAAATGTAATCCAACTATTTAAAAAGAAGGAAAGAGAAAGAAAATAGACTGGTTAGCCTCTCATAAGTAGTGGGGAAATGGTAGCAACTATGGTTAAAGGATGACATAACAGGATACATGGAAAATAACAATAGGATTACACAAAGTCATTGCGAATTTCTGGAAGGGAAATTACGTTTGACAAAACTACTGGAGTTGCTTAAGGTTGTAACTGCTGGAGTACATAAGGGAAAATTTATGGATGTGGTGTATTGGGATTTCTAGAAAACCTTTGATAAAGTTCTACATAAAAGATGACTGTAAAATTATAGCACACGGTATTGCAGGTAATGCATTGGCATGGTTTGAAAGTTGGGTACTACACAGAGAACAGAGAGTAGGAATAAATGGGTCTTTTTCAAGTTGGCACAAGGTAATTAGTGTGGTACTGCAAGGATCAGTGCCTGGCCTCAGTTATTCATAACATACATCGATGATATAGATGGCAGAATAAAATGTAATATTTTAAAGTTTGTCAATGACATCAAACTGGATGAGGTTGTGAATTGTGAAGTAGATGTAAAAAGGCCGCAAGATGTCTTAGACAGATTGAGCAAGTGAGCAAAAACTTGGGAGATGCAATATAACTTGGGAAATCAGAATGGAGACATTAGTTAAATAGTATGGATTGGGAAGTGTTGATGTACAAAGAGACTTACCTGTATTTGATCCTGTACATCAGTCGCTGAAAGCAAACGTGTGGGGAAGCAAGCAGTTCAGTGTCATAGAGCCATTCAGCACAGAAACAGAGCACTTGGCTCACCAAGTCCATCCTGACAATTAGGTACCTATCTATACCAATCCCATTTCCCAGCACTTGGCCATAGCTTACTGTGCCTTGGTGATTCAAGTACTCATCCAGATACTTTGTTAATGTTGTGAGAGTATCTGCCTACATCATCCCTCAGGTAGTGTGTTCCAAATTGCAACCACCCTCTGCATGAAAAAAAATTTTCTGCGGATCCCCTCTAAACCTCTTACTCTTCACCTTAACCATATGCCCTCTGGTCTTAGTTACCACTACGATGGGGAACAATTTCTCCCTATCTGTGCCTCTCATAATTTTTATACATCCATCAGGTGCCCCTTCAGCCTCCTCTGCTCCAAGATAAACAAATCCAGCCTACCCAGTCTCTCCTTATAACTGAAACATTCTATCCCAGGCAACAGCCTTGTGAATTTCCTCTGCACCCTCTCCAGGGCAACACATCCTTCCTATAATGTGGTAACCAGAACTGTGCATTATATTCCAGCTGTAGCCTAACTAAAGTTATACTAAGACCTCCCTGCTCTTATACTCTGTGCCTTGGCTAAAGAAGGCAAGAATCTGTATTCCTTCTTCACCACCCTATTGACCTGTGCTACCACCTTCAGAGATCTTTGGATTTACAGTATATACCAAGGTCACTTTGTTCTATTGTACTCCCTAGGGCCCTACCATTCATAGTGGATGAGCTATACTTATTAAACCTCCCACAGTGCATCACCATGTACTTATCAGGATTAAATTCTATCTGCCATTGCCCTGTCCAATTTACCAGCCAATCAATCTCATTCTGTAGCCCAAGATTACCCTCTTCATGATCAACAATTAAGAAGGCAAGTGGTATGCTGGCCGTCATAGCAAGAGGATTTGAGTACAGGAGCAAAGATGTCTTGCCACAGGACCTTAGTGAATCAGTCAACATAATCAAAGACTCCACCCACACCTGAAATTTTCTCTTGCTCCCTCTCCCATCGGGCAGAAGACACAGAAGTCTGAAAGCATGTACCACCAGGCTCAAGGACAGCTTCTGTCCTGCTGTTATAAGAGGTCCCTTGGACTGATTTCTGCCTTGGCCAGTCTGCTATATGAGGATAGATTGGGTCACTTAGAGTTTAGAAGAATGAGTGGGGATCTAATTCAAACCTGCAAAATTCTCACAGGGCTAGGTATTCTGGATGTTGGAAGGATGTTTCCCCTGTCTGGGATGGGTGATCACATAGAATACAGTGGGGGATCTTTAGAGTGAGATGGGTAAATTTATTCATTCAGACCTGTGACAAACCTGTGAAATTTGCCATCACGGCCAGCTCTAGGGGCCAAATCTGTGCATATATTTAAGAAAGGGATGGATAAACTTCCAGAAACAAAAGACATTGAGGGGTTTGGAGAGAGATTAGGAATGTTGTATTGAGGTAGGTGATCAGGAAGGATTGTATAGATTGGCAGAACAATATTGCAGAATCTAATGGGCTACACCTGCTCTTAATCTTGTACATTTCTATTGAATGTGGACGAATTATTTACATAGCAACAGTCAGGATGTATTTCATATTCATCAACAAAGAACATGCTTGGGTAATTATCCTGAGGATTATTATCCATTGCTAGACAGAGGTTGGCTACAAATGATGAAAATGAAGCAGGCAAGGCTGCTGCCATTCGGCAGGAGAGGGACGTAGGAAGTTGACGAATGATTTCCCAGGATTCTTTCTGCTGGTCCTTGGTGCTGGAGGTTTTTGGCATTGTTGTGGGGGTGGGGGTGGGGGGGGTGGAGGGTGGTGGGTTAGTGTTTTGAGGTCATTTTGTTTAGTCGTAGCATGACTGAAATGGTCAGGCTTGATCGATCAACGATGTGCTCTCCCCTCTCGCTGCCTTTCAATCTACATTGATCAAAGGAAGAATAAAAATTGGGACCAACCGTTACTTGTTGGAGTGTAGAGGAGTTGGTTTGCTAACATCGGTCTTGGAATTTGCTCCGACCGTTCCCAATGAGAGCTGTCATTTCAGCTGTCAAGACTCCGGATTCTGGAATTATTTCCCCAAACCTCTCCTCCTTTAAAGGTGCACCTACCACCTAAAATCTCCTCATGAGTATTGGTGGCAACATCTCTCATCTGAAATAGGCTGGTATGTTAAAGACATTGTACAAATGAGATACTTAAGACTAATGCAGTGCACCCGGCTGAAACAGACTGCTCTAAATTGGACCTTTCTCTCTTCTCTCTGAATCTCCTGCTTCTGAGTCAGCACAATACAGTTGCTTTTGGCCATATCCTTGGATTGGTGAAACTCTCCCCCCGGCTTGTTTGATGCTGTTATTGGCTTTCCCCAGTGTGGATTCTTTCCAACAATCACCCATCCCATTTTACTCTGTCATTAGGTGTGGATGTCTCTGGTAAGACCCACATTTATTGCCCAGCCATGAAATGAGAGGTAACTTCAGAGGGCCCAGATAGGTGAAGATAAGCGAAGATTATCCAAAGGACATCAATGAACCATTGGTGTTTTTTATAACAAACCAGCAGTAGCTTTTTTTATTCCAGATTTAATTCATTAACTGAATTTAAATTCCTCAGGTGTCTTGGTGGTACTTGAACATACCTTTACACCATTAATCTAGGACCCTGAATTGCTAATCCATTAACTTAACCGTATTGCATAGGTTGTCATGGTCTCTGCTTCAGTCACTAGGTTTGTGTTCTTGCCACACATTTTATGTCTGATTGTTCAACCTCTACTTGATACAATGGTTCAGGGATGAGTGACAGTCTTAATATGGTTCAGTCTGTGATGATGTCACAAGTGTATTATTCTATATCGTCAATGTGTGTCTGAGATTGTACAATAAATTAGACTTTTCTGTATTTGTTGAGAGTTGTGTTTATTGTTGATTGCACCATCCATTGTGACTCAACCTGTTGCAAACATATCATATTGTCCTGTGTTACTTTTCTAAATAATTGCACATTGATCCTTGCTTTAATAGTTACTGCATAATGACAATACAATATTGCTCTAGTATTTCTGACATGTATGTCAATTGTATCATTGCATGGCTTGCATTCCTCATTAACCACGCTTACACATCATTAAGTTTACTATCTGCACAAGCATTTCATTATTTTCTTACATTGTGTGCGGAGTCAATCTTAACACATAAAGCATTAAACTTTCATTGGATCATTTTGCATTGTATCTTTGGCTCATTTGATTGGATGGATGGGTTTGGTTCCCATTTTGCAACTCAACACCCTGCGATCGCTCTTCATTCAGCCCCTACTTCTTTTCTTCGTCCTTCGCTGCGCTCTCATCAGCCGCGTCTCCTTTCTCTTTACTTTCTTCCTGCTCTTCACCCTCTGCTTCTTTCTCCTCTTCCTTCTCTTCGCTCTCCCCTTGGGCCTCATCTTCCTTCTCTTCTCCTTCCTCCTCTCCTCCTTCCTCCTCTCCACCTTCCTCCTCTCCTCCTTTCTCCTCTCCTCCTTTCTCCTCTCCTTCTTCCTCCTGTTTTTCTTCTGCCTCTTCGCCGTTTTCTTCTCCACCTTCCTCTTCTGCTTCCTCTTCCTCACCTTCACCTACAAGACCAGAAATCAGTGTTAACACCTGGCTGGTAATTTGCTTCACTTACAATGGACTGAGTGGAAAGTATTAGGGAGAACTTTCAGTGGAACACAGAGGAGAAATTTCTCCAGCTGAGAGGACAGATGTTTTCTCCTCCCCACAGCTGCATCTCTGACACCCTCAGCAGACTGACTGAGCAGACATGCTCTTGTGCTGTAATGGGGAGTAGGACTTGAACACCCCCCCCCCACATAGAGAGAAGGGGGGTGCTGCCAACTGAATCCTGGGTGACACCCAGTTTGTTTGGTGGAGGAGCACTCCTGCCCTTGAATCCCACTGCTTGCAACTCTTACCTTCTGCCTCTTCGACCTCATCTGCCGGAGGTTCCATTTGCGCTGAGAGTGCCTGGGCTTGCTGTATGACTTCTTCCTCAGCCTGACTGCTGGAATAGGCACTGAAGATGGTGGGCCTGCTGGACAGCATGTAGGAGCTGCTCTGCAGGGTGTAGCTAGGTCTGCTGAAGATGGGCGCACTCTGGGTGTGGGCATAGCCACTGATCACACCGCCCACGTTGGCATAGTTGATCCGTGTCTCCTCACCCTCCAGCAGCTTCCTGGACACAGAACAGACATTGGGGCAAGATAACTTCGAATATTCCAACGTCAGAGGAAGAGGTTGTCCACCATCACCTCACTATTCATGCCCCGTTGGTAGGAACCGAATGCCCTTGGAAACTGCCCCCTTGGATCCATTCCCCGCTCTGAGCCCTGTTCTCCTGCACACTGCAACCCCCCCCCCCCTTCCTGTGCGCATCCTCCTTGTTTTCCGATCCCACTTTAGCAGCGCGCTGCAGATCACAGCAACGTTCAAAGGGGCTCCCCGTTTCCTTTCTCCTTCTATGGAGCCACTGCAAACTTGCGCCCTGCAGTAACTGCTTCGACCAGCAGTGGGGCCGCGTGGCCTTACTGGTGCTGAGAATGTGAAACGCTGGCACAACACGGTGGAAGGTTGTGCTGGGAATTTTAGGACGGGCTCTGGAGGGAGCCTGATTCATGATCCGGACGGGGGAGGAACATTGGAGCAACCCAGCAGGGGAGACCAACACCAATGCACAGATCCCTGCTTCTTCCCTGCACCTGCCCCGCCGCCCAACCGAGTGAAGACTGCGCGTCTCCACCGTTCATGACAACACTGCAGTTGTTTCGGATCCCCAGAGCGCACAGCAAGAGGCCACGCCCGGCACAGAATGGCCGCACCACAAGTGGTGCATTGCAGGCTCCTGGAAGGGAACCCCGCCTAGTCTGCAAGTATTTTTTCGTCAAGGAAAGCTGTGCTGTGCACGGGCGAGGAAGAGACCAGCTAGAGTCTGACTGAATCGAGGCGCTGAATGGTGAGCGAACTAATGAAACAAAGACCGTGTCTCCCGGGATCCCAGTCTGAGACCTTCACCTCCACAGTGCAGTGCCCCGGATCCCAGACCAGCGAGCGGTTCTAAAGCCTCCCTGCTCTGGGAACCCCTTTGTACCCGGAGATCTCTCGTTTACCTGTAGGCCGCGATCTCGATGTCCAAAGCCATTTTCACGTTCAGAAGGTCCTGGTACTCTTTCAGGTAGCGTCCCATCTCGTTCTTGGTGGTCCTTAGCTCGTTCTCCAACTGGCCGATGGCGTCCTGGGCGGAGAGAGTGCGGATGGTTAAGTTCAGGCCATCCCAGCACAGATCCAACCCAAATACCCCTCCTGCATCCTCTCGTCACCGCTACTCCTTTATCTAGAGACGTTTCCCCTTGTGTTGTAAACCAGCAGGATGCCCTTGCATGCCTTACCCCAATCTGCCCCTCGTCCTCTTCCGGGTCTCTCCTTCCCTCCCACAGTTTCCCAGTTCTTCAGTCTCGCTCTCTCTCTCTCTCTCTCTACCCCTCCCTCCCCTTTCCGTCTCTCGCGGTTGACCCTCTTCCCTGGTCAGTCTCTCCCTCCTTCCCACTGCCCTCACCTGCAGTGCGCTGATCTCCCCTCCTTGTTTCTCGTCCAGTTCCTGGAGCTGCCTCTCCAAAGCCTCGTTCATCCCCCTCACGCCGTCGATCTCCAGGGTCTTGGCTTTGACCAGGCGCCGGTATTCCGCCACCTCGTCCTTGGCTTGCTTGGTGGCGTCGTTGTCCTTGGAGACGCTTTCGCTGAGCACGGCGAAGCGGCTCTTGTACCAGTCTTCGGCCGATTGCATGTTCTTCGCCGCCACCTTCTCGTACTGGCTCCGGATCTCCCTCAGAGCGGAGGACAGGTCGGGTTTGGCCATGTCCACCTCCACGGTCACCTGGGCGTACTGGATCTGAGCCTGGAGCTCAGCAATCTCCTCTTCGTGGAGCTTCTTCAGGAAGGCGATCTCGTCCATCAAGCTGTCGATCTTCTTCTCCACCTCGGCCCTGGCCAAAGCCGCATCGTCCGAGCCCTTCCTCGCTTCCATCAGTCGGCCCTCGGCATCCTCCCGGTTTAACACCTCTTCCTCGTAGCGGCTCTGCAGATTCTTCAGGGTGTCCTCCAAGTGGTCCCTCTCGTTCTGCGCCGCCTGCCTCTCGTGTTTGGCATCGTCAAGAGCCATCCGCAGGTCCCTGAGTTCCTGCTCGTAGATGCCCTTCAGTCTAGAGGGTCCACCGTGTTTCTGGCGCAGGAGCGAGAGCTCGGCTTCCAACACCTTGTTCTGCTGTTCCAACTCGTGCACCTTCTCGATGAAGCTGGCGAAGCGGTCGTTGAGATCTTGGAGCTGAGCTTTCTCCTGGGTCCTCAGCGCCTTGAACTCGCTGCTCACCACGCTAGCCTGGCTCAGGTCGAAGGTGTCCAGTGAGGACATCAAGGTCGAGGAAGCGCTATGGGCTTTCCTGACGGCGAAGGACGGCACCGAGTAGGTTGTGTAGGAAGGCTTCATGCTCCCACCGTAGCTGGTCCTGAAATGCTGAACAGTTCCGTAGGTCCGGGGCACGGAGCTGTCCCCATAGCGCCTCCTGTGAGTGTGGAAGAAGGACTCGTAGCTGGCGGTACTCATGATGCCGTGTGTGCTGTACCTGCTCCGCAGCCTCCTATTTATACCAGACAGAGCACTGACGCAGCCTCTTTCCCCAGCAAGATCGATGCCGCCTTTCCTTTGGCCACCCCCACTGACAAGACAGCTGACGGGCTCCAAACGCGCAGAGCAAACCGACTTAATGCAAGTTCAATCTTAGCTCAGCCAAAATCCCACTCAAAATGGTGCTTTCAACAGCATCTCGTTTCTGGACCGGCCAGGCCGCTCGCCTGTTTCCCCTGTTTCTGCTCCCATTAAAATATATAGGATCCCAACCTACCCCGGACACCAGACCTTGGTACCCTGTCTATAATCCCCATTTCCTCCTGCTCCTTCTATCTCAACGACCTCTGTGTGGGACCTCTGTGTCGGACTTATGTTCTCTCCCTCCTGGGACACCCCGTAGATGCCGGTGCCTTTCCCCGGGACACCCTGCAGACACTGGGACCCTCCCCGTAACTGCCTTTCTCCGCCTTTCCTCTGTCCTCCTCTACCTAACATTGTATTCCCCGGGGGACCAGTTCGAATCCTCTGTCTCTGTGATGAGGATAAAAGAGATGATCCAATTAAAGCCTTTACAATATTAAGAAAATTAGTTCGAATAAATTGAAAAAAATATCTTGTCAGTAAACCCCAGAGTGGAGCTGAAGTTAAACTTAGATTGAGGAGTAAGGGGCAATTTTTTTTTACTGGAATAAATTGTGGATATCTCTCCCTTCGAAGAGAGAGGACACACAATTAGAGCTTTCAAACTGATTTTTACCCGGTAATGATATCGACCAATGGCGGATAT
The DNA here is from genome assembly GCF_009764475.1 of Pristis pectinata. Taxonomy (NCBI): domain Eukaryota; kingdom Metazoa; phylum Chordata; class Chondrichthyes; order Rhinopristiformes; family Pristidae; genus Pristis; species Pristis pectinata. The sequence goes on from NC_067433.1 coordinate 15,163,405, forward strand.
ATAGAGGGGTTAGAATCGGATTGAATGTACAATAGCCTGGCGGTCGACGCCCATTCCGAATATTGCAGACGGATCATTGTTCCGAGGACGGGGGTTTGGGGGGTGGGGGGTCTCTGACCCAGTTATTTTGCAGTTGATGCCCAGTACCTGAGAGAAACCTGAAAAGCGGTAAAACTCTCGGTGTGCAAAACTACTGCATATTTGATGTTGCAGCTTAAACGCCAGAATTTGGGCAATTCTGCATTACCAAACTAATTCCTAGTCCAAAGCATCACTGGTGTGTGAGAACAGCATGCCACAAACCGAGTTGCATTCTTTTAATGTGGCAAAATTGTCCATGGCGTTATGAATAGAACAAAGCCTTGCCCATGAAACTTAATGGATAATTAACTGCGTTTTGGGATCCGGCGAATAAACGGGACCAAATTAGGTAGGTTTCATTATAAAGTGCGGTCAGACCCCACGGTGTAAATACCGTGGAACTTGGAATGACTGATTTCCTTCTTAAAACAAAAAAAAATGTTGAGAATCAGAAGTAAAATCAGAAAATCCTGGAGATATTCAGCAGATCGGGCGGCGTCTATAGAGAGAGGTAACGCCTGAGGTCTACGGGCTTCAGTCCCCAGTATTTTCTGTCTATCATTGTACCGGACACACTTGACCCAGTGTGATACTGTGAAGAGATTCAGGTGATTGGAAGGCCAGAGCATTGAAATAGGAAACTAATCAGGCGATTGAGTGAATCGGTCAGGGTCTTTAAGTGGACTGTCGTTGTCCAGAACCCTACGGAGGAATGTCTCGCCGAACCCTGTGTTGTTTCTCCATGGTCCACAGAGGGAGGCGAGACATTTCTGGCCTCAACGGGCTGGTTTATTTCTGTTTATTTCAGAGACATAGCACGGACATAGACCCTTCTCCCCACCGACAACCAAGCTCCCTTTTACAGTAACCCCAAACTGATCCCATTTTATTCTCATATCAACTCCCCCCAGATTCTACCAGTCACTTGCACTGGGAACAATTAACCGCAAACCGCACGGCTCTGCTAGGAGGCCGAGAGCACCCGGAGTAAACCCCTGCAGTCACAGAGAGAACGTGCAAGCTTCACACAGACAGCGCCCGAGGTCGGGATCGAACCGGGGTCTCTGACGCTGTGAGGTAGCGTCTCTATTAGCTGTTCCACTCCGCTACCCTAGTAAGGGTCGGGAGATTGAGTGGGACTTTGGAGCAAACGCTGATCGACGAACTGCACCCCCATCTCCTTTATCTTATTGCATTAACTTACTCTGTGGAGTATGGATCCTTTGTCACTCTTAACATAGAGGACTGAGGTAGCTGGAAATTTGGACACTAAAGGAATCGAGGGATATGGGGATTGGGCAATGAAGGGGGCCTGAGACAGCCGATCAACCGTGATTTTTCCCAGGGGCAATGGACAGAATGGCCTCACCTATTTCTTCGTGATGCATTAAAATGTAACAAACAGGTGCTAAAATCTGGAGCAAACCGATGCACTTGCAAATTCAGGAGAGTTGGGAAAATCAAACTAACATACTATAGATGCTAGAAATCTGAAATAGAAACAGAAAATGCTGGAAACACTCAGCGGGTCAAGCAGCATCTATGGATAGAGAAAATGAGTTAAATGTTTCAGGTCTGAGATACTTGGTCAGAACTGGAAATGAGGAAAACTAGTTAGTGTTCAGTAGCTGAGAAGGTGAGGGAGGACATTTCCTGATAAGGTGAGACTAAATAAATTAATGTAGCAGCTAGAACTGGATTATGTTCTGTGTTATTTCTCCGTGCACAGAGGGAACAGCCAGTCACTGAAGGCAGTAACTTCCAGGCCACAAGTGGATGAGGTCACTCAATGTAGTTCTCTGAGGCAGAGATTAAACGAGTGAGAGTGAGCCTTTGTCCAAGTGCATGTCCTGGCGATGTAAATGTCTCACTCAGCAGATTGAGAAGAGAGAGATGATTGAATTTCACTTAGTAGTAACGCTGCCCTCTGCCACTCGCAGCTGGTTGCGGATAATGGAGCTGCATTGCCTGAATGGGAGAATGATCCGCTTACAATAAGGATTATAGCGCACAGCCAATTCAGCTCCAAGGATTCTGGAATACACTTCCAAGAATGTGCATTTAAGTTACCGAAATGAACCAGACACCATTACTTAATCTTTTATTCCCTCATTATGACTAAGGTACAACCGTACTATACAACCCCAACTCTCCTTCCATTCTCTCACCCCCCCCCCCCCCCCCCCCTGCTCTGTGTCCAGGTGCAAATTTAGTTTCTCTAGTCCATATTGCCACTCATAATAGCTTGCACTGATGTAGTGCCTTTAATGTACAAATCATTGATTTTGACACCACACCACAAACAGTGAGGAAAGGGGTTGCCGGGACACTTGAAATCCCACTTGTTGGTGATCTAAATGTTTATGAAGTGTGGTAGCCCCTCACTGACACTTGCTGAAACATCTCAGTCCCAATTTGAGTTGATGCATTTGAAAGAAAGAAATAGCTTGCATCCATGGATAAACTTCCATGATCTCAGGATAGCCAAGGTGAGTTACAGCCAGGTGAGTTACAGCCAGACAAAGACATTTCCAAGTGAATGCAAGTTGCCTGGATGTCTTTCAGTGATGGAGACACAAGCGACTGCAGAAGCTGGAATCTGGAGCAACACACAAAATGCTGGAGGAACTCAGCAGGTCAGGCAGCACCTGTGGGGGGAAATGGACAGTCAACATGCCTTTCAGTGATCTCTGTCTACGCGCACAATGGAAAAAGTCAGCAAATGTAGTATCATGGGTCTGGTCACCAGGTTGTTGCCTGGTTTGGAGGAAATTCAGTTATGGGGAGAGATTAGACGGGCTGGGATTATTTTCCCTGGAGTGAAGGAGGCTGATGTGAGGGCAGGACAGAGATAAATAAATCATGAGCGGCACAGATAAGGTAGATAGTCAGAATTGTTTTCATATGGTGGGGTAGCAAAAACAAGAGGGAACAGGTTTAAGGTGAGAGGAAGGAGTTTTAAAGGGATCTGAGAGGAAAGTTTTTGCACGGAGAGTTGTGGACATCGGGAATGTGCTGATGGGGGAGATGGTGGAATTAGACACATTCACTATTTTTAAGAGGCGTTCAGACAGATACTTGAGAAGAAAGGTGAAGAAGGTTATTGACCAAATGCAGGAAAATGGGATGAATGGAGATGGGCAAAAAGGTCAGTGTGGATATGCTGGGCCAACAACCCATTTCTGTGCTGTTTAAACTCTATGGCTCTATGATAACAGCTTTCAGCACAAGCATGTGAAAGCTATTGAAAGTAAAGACATGGTTAGTTGGGAATAGTTCCATTTTAATTTACTATGAAAGAAAAACTGAATAACTTATGTCCCACATGGACTGCTAAGGAGCTGTTTCATTTTCAGTCCATTTCAACAAGATATTTGCTCAGTTTCATCTATTCACAGTGGTGAAGAATTAATGAATGACTGTCTCTAATTTTATCACTTGGTCTTGCCTAGAGTGCTGATTATTTATTAATAACTTTCAATATGAATTCAGGGCATCAATCTGTGGTGTTTAGACTTGGATCAGAAGCTCGATCTTTAAGGTCAAGGTCATTTCCTCTTATCTTTGTGCTTAGATTGTACTCAACGTCTTTGAGAAGGAGAAGCTAACACAAAAAGTGATGCTGTTCACCATGACCAGACTGCCAGATCTATGAATCCCAGTGACCTAGCCCACAGTATAATTTTTATTCATTCAAGGCTAAGGGCAGCATTTATTGTGTGTAACTAACTGACTTTGAAATGAAGCTGGTTTGAAGTCGATCACATTGGTGTGTCTGCCATATCACATAAGGGAGATACCCTTTGATTTGTCTGTCAATCTGGTAGTGTTAACATCATCACTGATAAATTATTTGTACTGCGATTTATTTAATTCAAATCCCTCAGCTACAATGGTAGGGTTTTGAATTGTTTTAAACTATTTGTCCAGTCTGCTGGAGTACTAGGGCAGAAAAATAGCAAGTAAGTTATTTAGTGTCTCAAGTAAATATGTATTTCTATATATGCATTTACATCTCTGCCTTCAGAAAGAGGTGATAGGCAGAAGAGACATATTTTGGGAAGTTAGCCCTTATCCCAAGTGGTCCCAAGGTACAATTTGTAGCTGGATTCTTTTTGCAGACAGGTTTCCTACTGATTCTTATGTCTGTTGTGGCTTAGTGGATACTACTCTTGGCTCTGAGTCAGAAAGTTGAGTACTGCCAAGGAGAATGCTGCATTGTCAGATGTTGCCCATTCTTGTCTGGGAAGAAATCATAGACTTGGGCACAAACTGTGCTCAAAACTGTGCAAATGTTTTGAAGAATATTGCCCCATTCACCCTTTCACGTCTTTACATGTCACCTGTAGAGGGATATGGGCCAAATGCAGGAAATTGGGACTATTTGGGTGGGCACCATGGTTGGCATGGACTAGTTGGGCCAAAGGCCCTGTATCCGTGCTATACTGCTCTATGACTCTATAACTCTATCATAAAATCTTCCACAAACCTGTACAATAAGGCACTGTTTTTGGAACCTTTTTTTAAAAAAATGTGCTAAATATTGATACATAGTAACCTGGCTGATACATCTGAAACTAGTTTAGCTACAAAAATCATTATTTAACTTGCTATTTGCCATCTAATTTTAAATAATTAAAAATAATTTGGGGGAAAGTTATGCAGAATAATTTATTAATTATTTGGGTGATCAGTACAATGCTTCTGGGGAAGTTAGGAATGTAAATAACGTATCCACGCGTGTCTTTGCACTTTATAAACAAGTGAAGGCCTTTTTAATGGTTTAAAAGGTAAGTGAGCACAGTTACTGGGAATCCGCAGGTAATGGACTGCTTGAGTTGGGGTCGCCGTGCCCAGCTTTGATGTTGTTTGAAACTGCCAGAAGTTTGTGGAAACTGTATTTACACTGGAACTAACTTGCATTTAAAATTCCTCGATCTTTTGCGTCGGTTTCGGCAAATTGAAGTGGAAATCTTAACAAAATCTGGCAGGGGCGACGGCTTGCTGGTGTTTTGGATGAAAAGTTGAAATGAATCTCTTAGAAAGTGCAAGAGAGCTCCCTTGGCGTCCTGATTGCCTTTTTTCTCCTCATCTACGTCAGCGTAACATGCTGGAAACACTCAGCAGGTCAGGCAGCATCTGTGGAGAGAGAAACAGCTGACGTTTCAGACTGAAGTCTTTGCATGAGAACTGGGGAGAGGTTAGAAATAAAAGATTGCACTGCTGGCTGTGACTGACTGTTGTCTTCCCCACCATTTAGGTGTCAGTCGGCAGTAGAAGATTGTGAGTTGAAGTCCTGCTTAAAGTATTGAGCACAATATTTTGGGTAACACCCCAGTACAGCAGAGAGGGACGGCTCCACTCTCTTGGTATTGGACTGAACCCCCGTCTGCTCTCTCTCAAGTCACAGGAGAGTGCCAACGGACATTCCGAGAGGAACTGGGGGGCATTCTCCCCAACATCCTGGCCAATACTTCTCCCTTAGTCATCAACATGCAACTGATTATCTGGTCACTGTTTGTGGGATCTTGCTTTGTACCAAAGCACTTCTTCATTAGGAAGATATCATTGATTGTAAAGGCACCTGGAACGTTATGAACGCCGCTGATTTTTCCGTTTTAATTGTTTCATTGGTTGTGAAGAATTCTGTCCTTTCCAAGAAATGTAATTCATAAAGAAGATTGGTAAGAATTACTGTACACAATACGTTGATTGTGTCCATCGCCTCCTGCACCGGGAAACAATTGTTGTTTGTACTAAACGCCTTGGTGAGAGTTAGGCATTTAGAGACGGTCTCTTAAATCATCGTCGCTTGTCTCGTTAGGACAAGCTGTTAGTGTCTAAGAGACTGGTTGGTGCAAATTCTGTGTATGGATGTTCTTAAAAGAGATATAAATTGGACGCCATACAGATCTTGTGGGAGTGCTGGCAGACGGTGGTTCCACAGTAATTTGCCTGGCTGAGACCGCACTGGGAATGACTGATGGGCGTGTCAGTCTGTTTCACTGCAGCACAGGACTGCAGTTATTAGAAATGATTGAGCCATTCGCCTCGTTGAGGCAGTCCCGGTACTACTTGGAAGATTAATCCAATTGGTAATTGGTTTATTATTGTCACATGTATCAAGACACAGTGAAAAACTTTGTTTCGCATGCTACCATCCCTACGGATCGTGTGTGGCTGATCGTCCTGCATTTCCCACATCTATTTCTCCCTTCAGGATTCCATTTTATTCTTGAACGCAAACTACTCTTCCCCGCTGGTAAAAGTTGCAAGCAATTGAGTCCAAATGAAGGGTCTGTCCAGATGCTGCTCGACCCGCTGAGTTCCTCCAGCAGATTGTTTGTTGCTCCAGATTCCAGCGTCTGCAGTCTCCTGTATTCCCAAGTAACCTACTTACTCATGAACTTTGATGTGTCGGTTGACACTCAAGCCCCCGCAATCAGTGTAATTGGAGATTGTTGTGTCTGGACTGTGAGGAAGATGTCAGAGTGGTGTGAGGTGGTGGGAACTGAATTCTTTGTCCACTCGTCCAAGAACCTTTAATCTGCTGAGGTAAATTCAAGAAACCCCAGATTTCTTAGGTTTAGGGATGTTCCGGTTCAAGGACAAATATCTCGGCCCCTGATCCCTCTGCGTTCCAAGTGTTTAACTGTCGGAGGTGCTGTCTTTTATGGATGTCATGGACATGATATTTGCAATCGGGAAGAGGCCATTCGACCCGCCCTGCCTATGTTGGTCAAAAAAGCAGCCACCCAGCCTATTCCAACATTTTGTCCCTAGCTCACTACTCTTAAATGAAGCCCAAACACTGCTTACGGGCGGCACTGCTAGAGTCGCTGCCTAATAGCTCCAGAGTCATGGGTTCAATCCTGACCTCCGCTCCAAGAGTTGGCAGGCTAATTGATCATCGTAAATTGTCCCTGGTGAGTGGACGATGATGGAATCTGCGGGGAGGGGGTTTGTATGGTAGTGTGGGAATATAACATTGGATTAATGCAAATCGGCGGCACGGACTCGATGGTCTGAAGGGTCTGTCGACGAGCCGTTTCTTGCCACGAGGAATGTATAATATAACTTTGCTGTTCGCCGAGATACGGTGAATATAGGCTGAATTTACAGAGTTCAACCTAAATCGATGGGTGGAATCCCAAAGGACGGGGTGGGGTAAATCACCAGTTTTTACATAATCCAGTCCCGCTAACACTCTCGTGAATTCCATCCCCGTTCAATCACCAGATTACTAGAATTAGGAGAACTCTTGCAATTTAACCTGAGGGGTTCGTCTAAATTAATAATCATTATCTGTGCAATTTCTGGCGAGATATCTCTCTAACGGCGAATAAAATGGGACCGGCCGGTCAACCAGCACTGTTGACAAACCGCCAGTTCTTCAGAGACGCGTTTGGGTAAAAATATTTCCCCAGCCCCAAAACTCTGTCACTACCTCGCTGGGTTGCAGTGGGGGAGGTCGGGGTCATTGTCTCGGCAGGCTGCGCACCGCCTAAATTGGTGTGGAGTTCTTATCTGAACAGCGTGTAAGGTAAGAGGCAAACTATCTGTTCCGAGCCGTGTCGTGTCACGAGTTACTCACTATTGCAATGGTCAGAGAGCGAGAAAGGGGGTTATTCAGCTGGGAGAATGATTGCTTCCTGGCAAGGCGCCTGGTAATATTTTTGCACAGTCTCTGCTTGAAGGCATTCGGAGCATCTGCAGTGCGGTGGGAACTGCAGTCACCTCTGGAGCGGCTCCGGGAGTCTGGTAGATTAAGGACAGCTTGCAAACCCAGCCTGTGTCAAACACTGTCATCCAATGAAATAATTCACACCAACATCTTTTTAATACTTGCAAACCCCTCCCCCATTCCATCCACTTCTCCCCACAATGGCTATGCGGTGGTCGGGGCCGTGTTGGGGCAAGTGGTTACAGTATTATCCTGAGTAATTATGCAGACAAAAGTTACAAAGATAATAAGTGTTCGTTTAGACAAACCCCTCGGGTTACATTGCGAAAATTCTCCTAATTCTCGTAATCTGCGGATTGAATTGAAAAGGGTGCAGAAAAGAATTCACTAGAAAAAACCCACCCACCTGCCTTCCCCCTCTCACCTGCAATCACCTATACCCTGGACTAGACTATCCCCTGCCTGCGTGTGCTCCTCCCCACCCCCCCACTTTCTTATTCTGGCGTCTGCCCTCTTCCTTTCCCAGTCCTGATGAAGGGTCTCGGCCCGAAATGTCGTCTGTTCATTTCCCTCCATGGATGCTGCCTGACCTGCTGAGTTCCTCCAGCACTTGTTCACGGGAATGTTACCGGCACTAACGGGCTTGAGTCACAAGGAGAAGTTGGATAGGCTGGGGGTGTTTTCCCTGGAATGTAGGAGGCTGATGGGTGACTTTGAGGGGTAACTAAAATCATGAAGGGCATAGATAAGATGGATGGACACAGTCTTTTTCCAGGGTAGGGCATAGATTTGAAGTGAGAGGGGAAAGATTTGAAAGGGACCTGAGGGGCAACTTTACCACACAGAGGGTGGTGGGTATATGGAACAAGCTGCCAGAGGAAGTGGTTGAGGCAGGTACAATTACAACATTTACAAGACACTTGGATGGGTACAATGGATAGAGAAGATTTAGAGGGATATGGGCCAAAACACCAGCAAATGGGGTTGGCTTAGGTAGACATCTTGGTCGGCAAGGATGAGTTAGGCTGAAGGCCTGTTCCATGCTGTATAACACGATGACTCAACAACAAATAATTCTGCACAAACTTTGACAGCTTGTACATCGTACAAACTGCGGTGGTGGTACAACTGGGCAGAGAGCCATTGCTTCACTCCATCCACCGTGGCCTTCTGATGCTCCTGGTTTGCCACCCATTTTATTTCCCCTCCCCATTCCCACACCAACCTATCTGTCCTCAGCCTCCTCCACTGCCAGGGTGAGGCTAAACATAAACTGGAGGAACAGCACCTCACATTCCCCTGGGTAGTCTACAACCTGACAGCATGAACATTGAATTCTCCGAGTTCAGGTGACCTGCTTCCCCTCTTCTCTCTCCTCCTGATCTACCCAGTTCCTGCTACACCCACCCCTGCCCCCCATCACCCTGCTTCTTTCCCCTCCTCCTCCCACTCCATCTGCCCGTCACCCACACACTCCTCCCACTGGGTCCCCTCCCCCCCCCCCCACCCCACCCCACCCCACCCCACCCCACTGTACCATCTGCCATCCCCACCTCCTTACTTGGTTCCAGGCTCCACCTTCCTTTCCTATCAGATTCAACCACTTGCAGCCCTTTGTTGCCTCCAGTGATCACCTCCCAGTGTCGCTATTTCCACTCCCCCCCTCCTCCATCTGCCTATCACCCCTCCTCACCACGATCCACCTGTCACCTGCCAGCTCCTGCCCCACCCCTTCCCCTCACCACTTTACACCGGCTATCTCCCCTCTATCTTTCAGTCCAGATGAAGGGTCTCAACCCGAAATGTCAACTGTCCATTTCCCTCCACGGATGTTGAGTTCCTCTAGCATTCTGCTTGTTACCCTGGACTCCAGCAACAGCAGTCTCTTGTGTCTCCCCCTTTTCTTGCTTGGTCGGTGGGTATCCAGGATGACCCCTCTGGTTCGCTGGGGTCTGAGATGTCTGATGAGTCCATATTGGGATGTGCAGATTTTGCCACAGGTGGGGCTGGAGGTGCCGGGGCACTGGAGCAGGGCAGAGAGGAGGTTTGTGAGGTGGTGCGTTCCTTCCGCTGGCCCTTGGTGCCCTCTCGAAACATGAACTGATGTTGTCAGTGCCATCCTGAATGCTGTTTCTCCATTTGGGGTGGAGGTGGGCCAGGGATTGGGGGTGATATTACATTTTATTCAAAGAGGCATAGATAACATCCTTAAATCTTTTCCCTCTGTCCAGCTGGGAATCTCCTTCCACAACAGAGCTGGGAATATATACGTAGACCATAAGATATAGGAGCAGGATCAAGCCATTTAGTCTATTGAGTCTGCTCCCCCATTCAATCATGGCTCATTATTTCTTCAACCCCATTCTCCTGCCTTCTCCCCATAACCCTTCACCCCCTTACCAGTCAAGAACCTATCCATCTCTGCCTTAAGTACACAAAATGACTGGGCCTCCACAGCCCGCTGTGGCAATGAATTCCACAGATTCATCACCCTCTGGCTGAAGAAATTCCTCCTCATCTTGGTTTTAAAGGGACGTCCCTTTATTCTGAGGCTATGCCCTCAGATCCTGGACTCTCCTGCTGATGGGAACATCCTCTCTACATCCACTCTATCCAAGCCTTTCAATATGTAGTAGGTTTCAACAAGATCCCCCCCCTCAACCTTGTGAACTCCATTGAGTACAGGCCCAGAGCCATCAAATGCTCCTGATACGTTAAGCCTGTCATTCCTGGAATACAGTAAATGGTTTGTAATGTCCTATTTTCTTTCAGTGAGGGGGACTGTCTTGACTACTTGGGGCCTGTATATTTTGTGTCAAAGTGCTACCCTGGTTACCCTCTGACCCGACCACCTTCAATGACCTGTCCATCCTCGACCTTCTCCACTGCATCACCTTCCCATGACCAGCATCAAATGCCAGCCGACCCGGAGATACCCAACCCGAGAACCCGTCTGACCGGCAGCCTGTCTGTGCTCTGTTCAATGCTAGTCTCTGATCTGATAGGGGTAGTAAAATGGAGACATAAGAGACTGCAGATGCTGGAATCTGGAGCAACGCACAATCTACTGGAGGAATCTGTGGGAGAGGAAAGGAATTGTTGATGTTTCCAGTCAAAACTCTGCATCAGAACAGAGTAGAGTGGGAAGAAAGCTGGTATAAAGAGGAGAGGTGGAGGGTTGAGGCAGGGGCACTAGGTGATGGTGGACAGAGCAGGGTGAAGGCTGATGGGCAGAAGGAGGGGGAGGAGCAATGGAGTTGAGAGACAGAGATAGGTGGATGCAGACAAAGAAAAGGCAGATGGAGCAGGTAGGGAGAGGGGAGCGTGAAGGTAGAGATGACTCAGAGTCTGATGCAGGAACACAAAGGCTACCAGTGCTGGAACCTGATAAGTAAGGAAGGTGACAATGGGACCCATTAGGATTGAGGTCAAGGGCAGGTGGGACCAGATGGGGGATCCAGTGGGTAAAATATGTGGGTTGTAGGTGGATGGAAATGGGAGGGGGGATGAAAATGGGGGCTGGAGGATGGGGAATGGGAAAGGGGACAAAATGGGAGGATGGAGGTGGATCAGAAAGATGGAGAAGGGGGGGGGGACGCACTGGAGGTGAGGGTTACCAGAAATTGGAAAATTTAGTTTTCATGTAAACTATCCAGAGGTGGAGTTCCTCTAGGCTGAGTTGGGCCTCATCCTGCCAGTGGAGAAGGCCGAGGATGGACAAGTCATTGTGGGAATGGGAAAGGAAGTTGAAACCTGAGTTCTGGTGAGAATGCCTGTCTATCTGACTGTGGTCTACCCCAGATGTCAGTCTGATTCGTCTGTGATCTGACAGTATGTATGTCTGTCTGTCAATGGTCTGGTGGGGATACCTGTCTGTGGTCTGACAGGATGTCTCTGTGGTCTCGCAGGGACATCTGTCAGTATGTCTGTGGTCTAATAGAATGCTTGTCTGTGGACTGACAGGGATGCCTGTCAATCTGTCTGTGGACTGACGGGGATGTCTGTCTGACTATGGTCTGATGATGATACCTGTCTGTTTGCCTATGGTCTGATGGTGAGTCCTGTCTGTGACCTGACAGGGATGTCTGTCTATGGTCTGGGATATCTGCTTGTCTCTTCTGAAACTGCTGGATACTGCCGGAGGTGTAAATGAATCGAGGGGACACATTGAATCCAGATCACTGACCACACGTTGAGATGATGGCACTGTGCTGCAGTCCCACAGTGTCCTCCATCAGCCTACCTGCACCCCACCTCCCCCAACACCGGGCCTGCTGCGGCAGTAAATTGGTTGTGCTGACTATTTTTATCTTCAGAGTAGGGAGAGTGAACATGGTGCGGCTCTTGTTTCCCTGGTGAATGAGAGCCGGGAATATTGTGCGGGCTGGTGTTGTGTCTCTCTGTCTTCGAGGGAGGGCTATTATATCATTGAAGGTAGTTGGTAATGTGTAAATGGTAAATGTGACCTTCTGGAGACACGAGACTGCAGATGCTAGAATCTGAAGCAAAATCCTGATTAACGGACTCGACCCGAAATGTCCACTGTCCAATTCCCTCCGTAGATGCTGCCTGACCCGCTGAGTTCCCCCAGCGCTTTGTGTGTTGCAATGTAACCTTCTGGTTTTACTGCTGAGCGGATTTGAGATGGATTTGCCATGCTTTCTTCTGATGTTCTTGCTTTAACTCCTTCCTTGTGGTTAGAAGTGGGAAGTGTGAGGGGGTGCAGTGCTGAGACAGTATGCGCCATTCATTATGGCGTTCAAGCAGGTTTGATGGACCATTTGATCCTTGCCTGCAAATCGGATTTTCAACATTTTAATTCCCTGCCCCCTCTCCATACTTTAAACTCCTTTCCAAACACGCCCCACTGTACATCTATTTTCTTTCTCTGATGCAGTGCATTCCCACCGTCTAAGATAAGAGAGACTAGACAGTGCTCATACACACCTCCCTCTCTGACACACCCATGGTTCGATTTTTGCTGGCACCGTCCTCGCATGAACTGTTCAACACCCGGGAGTTATAAATCCGCCCAGAACCTCCACAAGCACTGTTCACATTTGAATTGTATTTCTCTTTAATGAATCCAAGCTTCTGCAGAACCATGATTTACGTTATCGAGCGTAAAGTAATTTGGAAAAGAAATGCTGATTGAGCTGTTTTCCCCCTGCAGAAATGCCCAGAAGAATAAGACGTTCTAAAGCAGAAAATGCTCAGTAGTTTTTGTTAATTACAGATTTTCATTTTTTCTTGTTTCCCTGGTGAAAGTTTTTGTTTATTTCAAAGGGCAACTCCTGCCTGCTGTTTTCACGATTAACTTTTCATCTTACACCTGCTCCCCTCTCTCTCGCTATCTGTCTGAACCCTTCCCCACCCCGTCGCCCCTCTCTATCCCTGCACACATCTTGCAGCTGTTGCGTCCCTGCCTCCAATGTGACTTGGTAACAGGAAGGGGCTGAAATCGAAGATGTTAGACTCGGGGAAACGCTCAGAGCAAACAATGTCAGTGCTGTTGTTTCTGAGTTTGCCCCTTCTCCTCGCCGACCTATTTTGCTTCCTGATCTGGCAATTTTTAACATTTTCACCGTAATGTTCTAACTTCCTCCTGCTCTCAAACTCCCTTTCTCCGTAACCATATTCACACCTACAGGTATCCACGATATCTACACCTCTCCATTATCTCCCCTTGTGCACCCCCGAATTTAATCGCAATGTTACAGGCGTTCAGACTCCGAAACTCTCTCTCCTCGGCCTGCCCGTCTCTTTCCTCGTAAGACCCAATTTAGAACCCAAATCTTTGACCTTTTTCACCCGTCCGAATGCCTAATGTGCGCATTGTTTATTTGATGAACAGTGGTGTCCTTTTGTAATGTTTTGCTGTTTAAATACAGCGACGCAGCAGTTAGTGCTGTTGCCGCACACACCTCCAGCGAGTCCGGTTCGATCCTGACCTGGGGTGCTGTGTGTTGTCGCTCTGACGGCGTGGGTTTCCCCGGGGGGTTTTGGTTACCCTCCTCCCAAATACGTGGTGGTCGGTTTACGTAGGCGGGCGGTTGATGGGAGTTTGAGAGAGAATGGGTTACAGGGAAATGAATGGGATGGGATTGCTCTGACAGTTGGCATACGTTCAACGGGCCGAGTGGTTTCCTCTTCTGTCATAGAACATACCCACGTTGTTGTGCCGAACTAATTAAACTAGTAATTAAACGCCTCACTAAACTAATCCCTTCTGCCTACACAATGTCCACATCTTTCCACGTTGGTGACGTGAGATAAGAATTAATGGAAGATGCTGTTTCAGGTCGAAATCATTCATTTTCATGGGTTTGTGAGGTGGTTAAAAACTACTGGGTGATTTCAATCCAGTTCTGAATGCTTTGTTCACCGGTCCTTCAGCTGCTGGGGTAGATTCATTCCCTTGCTGGCTCAGTGAAGTAAAGATTGTGGGGTTGAAGTTCCTCTGCGGACAATTGAGTAACAAAATCTGGGATCTGTAACCTTATTATCAGACGCACAGTTACAAATCAGGGCCCCGTGTGCTGTGGGAGATGCCCGGCAGTTCTGTGAGCCCTGGGGGTTGTCCCCAGCACTGGCCGGGGTCTGTTCCCTGACCTTATTTGGTGTTGCAATGTGTGGCAAGCCTTGTGATGTCATCTACAAGGTGAAAGCGCCGTGGCCACGTTTGCTGCCTATCTGAAAAGAATAGTGCCTTTGTTTTCCCTCTGACTCGTTTCTGGATCCTAGTCGACTGACGGGAACGTTTGTCGAGTGGGTAAATTAGAAAAGTGCCCTTCAAGTGTTTGGTGAAGTGCGTTTGGGCGATTCATCCCTGCCAGTTTATAGATGGGGCCCTTTCTCTGCCGCTGAGAATTCTGGGAGCTCCAGGCCTCCATGGCCGGTGGGAGTCCAAACCAGCTGCCGGAAACAATGCCGGATTCCACTTTCACCCGGATCTTCCTAAATTGGACCCGCTGGCATAGGTTTCTGTGGATTCTACGAAACAAATCCTGTCCCTGGGTCATATGGACGATGCCAATCTCATGAGATATCCTCAGTTGGCGGGACGGGTCCTGGCCAATATTTACCCCACATCCACCGATACTAAAGCAGATTCTCAATGTCACATGAACACATTAAGTTATTCCTTTGGCCTTTGTGAACAGAGTGAAAGGTGAAACGAATACACTTAAAATAAAGATTCCTAAGTAGTGGCGTCACTGGTAGTGTTGCTGCCTCACAGCCCCATCAACCCGGGTTCAATCCCGACCTCGGCTACTGTCTGTGCGGAGTTTGCACGTTCTCCCTGTGATCGTGTGGGGTTTCCTCCACATCCCTGAGACATGTGGTTGGGTAGCTTAACTGGCCACCGTAAATTGAACCTAGTGTGCAGGTGAGTGGTAGAATCTGGGGGAGTTGATGGGAATGTGGGGAGAATGAAATGGGATTGGTGTAACAAGATACTTGGTCGGCACGGACTCGATGGGCCAAATGGCCTGTCGCGTGCTGCAAACCTAATGTGTGCTAATTTCCTTTCGTTAATACAACCTAAATCTACTGCGGCGTTGAACCCTATCCCTCCCCTTCAGTGTATTTGGCCACCGGAAGAATGATTTCCAGAAATGAATGGATGGTCTCTCTGCAGGTTGGGGGAGGGGGAGATTGGACTGATGCGGCAGCCGCGGGGTTTCCTCGGGAATTGAAAGTGCTTTCTGCGTAGCTCTTGTTTTTTTTATATAAAAATCAGTCTTTGGATTGGTGAAGTGGTCGGCTCGGATCAGCCTCGGCTAACCCCGCCTACTACTCTGCAGCAAACAGCGGGAGGAATGATCTAAAAATTAATCTGATGTAAATCTTGCGATAAAATATCTTTTAAATTTATCTTTCCATTTCGGCCTCCTCCCTCGGTCTAAGTGCTGCTGCCTCACAGTTCCAGTGACCCGGGTTCGATCCTGACCTCGGGGTGCTGTCCGTGTGGAGTTTGCATGTTCTCCCTGGGTCACACTTGGATGGTCTGGTGTCCTCTCAAAGACGTGTCGATGGGTTAATCCGTTACTGTAAATTACCTCTCAGTGCAGGTGGATAGTAGGAGAGTTGGAGGGAGTTCAAGTGAAAGACCGTGCGGAGTACAGGGAATAGGATTGATGGGATTGCTCTGAGCGCCTGTATAAATTTGATGGACTGAACGGCCTCTTTTCATGTCGTGAGGAATTAAGATAATTTGAAATAAAAAGATGAAAGTGAACTGACCTGAATTTTCACACTTAATCACAAATTTGCTTGTAACTGGCTTTACAGGCTGATTTTTAAACTGAAGTATGTGCATGTATACAAGGTTAACGGGAGGACTCTTAGCAGTGTGGAGGAACAGACTGGGGTCCACGTCCATAGATCCCTCAAGGTTGCCACACAGGTCAGTAGGGTTGTTAAGAAGGCGTATAGTGTGTTGGCCTTCAATAGTCGGGGTATTGAGTTCAAGAGCAGTGCGGTAATGTTGCAGCTCTACAGAACTCTGGTTAGACCACGCTCGGGAGTATTGTGTTCAGTTCTGGTTGCATCATTATAGGAAGGATGTGGAAGCTTTAGAGAGGGTGCAGAGGAGACTTACAAGGATGCTGCCTGGATTGGAGAGCATGTCTTATGAGGATAGGTTGAGTGAGCTAGGGCTTTTCTCTTTGGAGAGGAGGATGAGAGGTGACTTGATAGAGGTGTACAAGATGATGAGGCATAGATCGAGTGGACAGTCAGAGACTTTTTCCCAGAGTGAAAATGGCTAACGTGAGGGGGCATAATTTTAAGGTGATTGGAGGAAGGTACGAAGGGGGATGTCAGAGGTAAGGTTTTTACACAGAGTGGTGGGTGTGTGGAACGCACTGTCAGCAGAGGTTGTGGGGGCAGATACATTAAGGCCATTTAAGAAACTCTTAGATAGATACATGAATGATAGAGAAATGGAGGGCTATGTGGAGGGAAGGGTTAGATAGATCTTAGAACAGGATAAAATGTCGGCACAACATTGTGGGCCAAAGGGCCTGTACTGAGCTGTAATGTTCTATGTATGTGGAACACGTCTCCTGGTTCAGATGGTTTAACCACTCAGTATCTCAGCTGTGGTCCAATAGATCTCTCTCTCACTCTTGTGTGTTCAAGTCCCTGTGGAGGCACAAAACCTCAGGTGGATGCTCTGTGGGGGATATGGTGTTGGAAGTGTTTGACTTCTGGATGATATGCTATTTTAAACCAAGGCCATGCCCACCCTCTCTGGTAGACATAAAAGATTCCGAAGGCAACATGTCAAAGCAAAGCAACAGTTTCTCTCCTCTGAGCCAACATTTGAAACCTCAACCAACAAAGGACATCAGGTCATTGTCATGTTGCTGTTTGTGGGCACTTTCTGGGTGCACGTTGAGTTCCATGTTTCTTACATTACGGCAGTGGAATCTAGAAAGCACTTCACTTACTGCAGAGTATTTGAGCTGTTTTGAAGTCTCTAGAAATCCAATTCTTTCTCCCACTGCTTTGTTGATGCTATGTGGTCTGGATACTGCATTTTCATTTCAATATCACTTCGGCTTACTCCACTAAAATCCAGAAGTAGGCTGAATATGGTTTGTGAACCTTTTACAGAAGTTAGTGATGGGGATTGATCTATGGGTACTCCTGAGGAGACGTATCTATGATCTGCTGTAGGTCATCACTTCCATTCAGTGTAAGATTGGTAAAATTGGTTTATTATTGTCACATGTACCGAGGTATAGTTTTTTTAAAAAACGTTGTTTTGCATGCCATCCATACAGATCATTTCATTATGACAGTGCATTGAGGTAGCACAAGGGAAATCAGTAATGGAATGCAGAATAAGGTGTCAGTTACAGAGAAAGTGCAGTGCAGCAGACAATAAGGAGCAAGGCCATAACGAGGTAGATTGTGAGATCAAGAGTCCATTTTATCGTACTAGGGGACTGTTAACAGTGAAATAGAAGCTGTCCTGGAGCCTGGTAGTACGTGCTTTCAGGCCTTTGTATCTTCTGCCTGATGGGAGGGGGGAGTAGAGAGCATGTCCAGTGAGAAGTGTAGACGGAGTCCATGGAGGGGAGGCTGGTCTCCATGATGTGCCTCTTGTGGGAGGGTTGGTTTATGTCAATTACTTAGAATCATGGAGTCACACAGCAGGGAGTCAAGCCACTCGTCCCTCCTGTGCACTCACAGTCAAGCATCCTTTTCCATTAATCTCGTATCAATCCCATTTCAGTCTCCCCACATTCCCATTAACTTCCCCCAGATTCTGCCACTCGTTTATACACCAGGGGCAATGTACAGTGTGGCCAATTAACCCACCAACCCGCACGTCTTTGACATCTGGAGGAAGCATAGGGGGTCACCGGAAGAACGTGCAAACTCCACACAGACAGCATCCTAAACCAGGATTGTCCCAGGTGGCTGACGATGAGAGACAGCAGCTGAACTCGCTGGGCCGCACACAAGTGGTGTGGCCAGCATTTGGAATGGCTTCTCAAGAGTGGTTTGTTGGGCCATCTCAGAGTGCAGTTAATTGGTCTGGGTCCGCAGTCATATATAATCTGGATACAGGAGAGAAGGTTTCATCCCCCGAGGTTTTTAAGAGAAGTCAGTGGTTACATAACATTCCGGCAACTAGCTTTTTTTATTGAATTAAACTGAAATTAAATTATCCAGATGCTGAGGGATTGGAACTCCTGCCTTTTCTTTTTCGCCCTGTTTGTCTCTTTCCCCCCACCCCCTCCATTTCACTCCTATCCCTTTTCCTCTCTTTCCTTCCCAATTCTGCTCTCGCTCTCTCTCACACATTCCCAGACCCAGTTATCGTAATGCACCTCCTTAATCCTAGCGACGGAGTCTGTCGACTCGTCCTGCCTCACCAACGCTGAGTTTCTGCAGCACTCTGTGTCCTTGGCAATCGCAGCATCTCACCTCGTTAAATATTTCAACCTACACCCACACCATTTAATCCAGACAGGAGCTGTTTAATTACCTTGTGCACTAACAGTAAAACAAATCCCCCCTTTAATTGATCAGCTGCGTATCCATTCGTAGGACTGATCCCATCTAGTCGCAATAAAATATTAGGGTCAATCACTTAAACTTCAAAGAATCCCATTGATATCCAGGAAGCTGACAGGAGACCGCTGCTTCCTGGCAGGCTTTCAAGAAAGAGCTAAAATTACTGCAGTTTCCCTCCTGAGCATTGAAAGCATCAGCTTTAAATGAGGGCACAGCCCTGAGTGATGTCAAGATACTGTAGCCCAGGCAGGATCAGGACAGCAAATGCATGCTTCATACTTAAAGCTGATGCAATAACTTGAATGCAGCCACCTGCATTCCCAACAGGGTGGGGCGCACGGGTGTGGAGTTATTTATTCCGTCACAGAATGCGCCTGTCGCTGGCAACATAGGCGATGTTTGTCCATCCCTAATTGCACCTGAACTGAAGATGCAGTTAAGAGTTTGACTATGTTGCTGGGATATAAACTCAGACAGCAAACAAGATGCTGGAGGAACTCAGCAGGTCAGTCAGTATCTGTGGAGGGAGATGGACAATCACATTTCAGGTCAAAACCTTTCATCTGACTGAATCCAGATTAGTCCAGATGAAGGGTCGAGCCTAACCCGTGTCCTTTTGGTAGTTTTGTTGAGGGACCCCTCTACATTGCTTCTCTTCGAACAGAGATGTTAATGTCAGCTGTGCCTCAGATTTAATTTAAGTCAGAAAATTGTGTGTCCATGCTCCACATTTCCAGGATATCCGATTGTCTGGGATGAGGTTCTCGTGCTGGTTCAGAGGAAGTACCAAACACTGGCAGTACCGAGGGAGTGCCGTGCCGTGGGAGGGGCAGTACCGAGGGAGTGCCGTGCCATGGGAGGGGCAGTACTGAGGGAGTCCCATACTGGAGGAGAGTGTTAACTGAATATGTGAGAGGTCAGTGTAGAAGAAAGCCCCCCACACAGTAGGAAGGGCGGTGCTGAGAGCGTTACACTGTCAGAAGGAGGGCAGGTGAACAACCCTGCTGTCAGAGAGGCAGTACTGTGGGATCTCTGCACTGCTGGATGTGCTGTCTTTCAGACAGAGTTTAAACTGGTTGCGTCTGTAAAACAAAATGCTCCGCCACTATCTGATGAGAACAAGGGACTTATTTCGACATCTTGGTCGTGTTTACCCCACACCTGATGTTACCAATAAACCTTCCATGTTTTCTTCTGGTATCTTATGGTGTCCCTGTCAAATATGCTTTGTAACGATGAAAGGAGTGGGGAGCGGTGGTGGTGGTCAGATGAATTTCCTGAGTATGCCTCAGCTAGTTTCTCTGTGCTGGCGACCAACACATGACAGTTGTAGCACCATTAACAGGCATATGTCAGACCCAAGAAACCTCCATGTAATTTAAAAGTACTGCAAATCCATCAGGTTGTGAATATTTGACCACCTCTTGCATCACTCTGGTGCTCCAGGACCTGCACTCCGCTCCCTGTTTTTTTAAAAAAAAACTCACCCATGTCCCTCAATGGTTTCATCCCACTCCATCTCTGTAAACTTCTCAAGATCTGTAATCACCCTAGACTTCTCCACTCCAATTCTGGTTTCTGGTTCATCCCCACATTTAATAATCCCCTACTGGTGGCTGTGCTTTTAGCTGTCTGGACCCTGAACTCTGTCTGTCTGTCTCTCTCAAAACCTGTGTCTGCCCAAGCTCTTGATCAAAGTTATTGCTCTGTTAGTTTATTGTTTAATTATGTTGTTGTAGATAAGGTTAAGTGATATAGAAACAGTAGTAGGCACTGGATGCCTTTTTGACATATTTCTAGGTAGGATTGGATTTTGGGCTTCAGTAGGTGTGACGAATACAGTCGACAATCTCCATGTTAATCGTCGACAGCAAGATTTGTTGGTAGAGGTTACACTCTCTACTGGACCAGCAAGTACTTGGTAAAGAAGCCCAAAGAATGTGGGACTTCCTGATTTTACTTGCGTTATCTGGCCTGTCAGAACTTGGGCTCAAGCTTGGACATTAAAAGGGTTTTACGGAGGATTCTGACAAGGGCCCTCCAAGAAAAAAAATTAAAGCTCTTTTCTCCAGAGAAGGGAGAGGTTGGGGAACTCACACCTGTAAGGAATGATGAAGATGAACAGCTGAGATACATTTCAGGGGAGACTGAATAAACACGGGGGAGGGCGGGGGGCAGGAGGAGAAAGGACTAGGAGGAGAGGCTAATGGAACATATGAATAGTGCAGAAGCAGACTTGTACGGAGAATAAATACCAGTATGGATCATTGGGGCTGAATGGCCTACTTTACAGTAGACTTTTGTTGCCAGAAGATTACTGTATGGTGATTTTTTTTTAATATATAGAAGTGAGCTGCTCATTTCTTTATTGCACAAGCACCACCCTGCTCATTTACTCTGGAACTCTTCCTGACTTGGGACGTCTGACTTATTTTTTTCCCATTTCTGTAGAGGAGAGGAATTGTTCATTTGAGGTTTCAGTTTATTTTGATTACACAAACCAAAGATTAGAATTAAATCCCTTTTCCTCTCCGATTGTGCTGCCCCCACCTCTGGCCTGGTTCTGCCTCAGTTTCGGACTCTCCACCTTCTCTCTCTCCCTCTGTCTTTGTTGATATTAGTTGGCACCATCTTCTGTCCTCTGACCTCCTAGGGAGCGGACTCTGTCCCTTTAAATGGAATAGAGGGTCGATCGGGCAGATAAATGATGGTGTCTGAACAGACATCCGGAATGTACAGTAATTGATGTTGGCTGCATTGTCAGCAATTTACTGAGTGGATCGTTAGTAACAAGGTTATGGCATCTGCAAGATGGTCAGTACTTTTCAGGCACCTCATCTTCTATCTGGGTAACAATGCTGAACGTAAGCTTGTGAAATATCACCTCCTGCTGTCTGGCCACTTTGAAACCTTTAGGACTTCACATTGACTTTAATAATTTAAAGTAACCACTCCATTTTATTCTGCTCTCCAGAGAAGTGGCTGCATCTTTCCATTTAAATTTGCTTCTTTCTTCTTTTCTGTCTCCAAATTGTCAGACTTTAAAGTAATTGTTACCTGGGCCACTGTGGTCTGCACCCTACCACAGGTGCTCTCTCTGTTCTCTCAAACCCTCTGCAATTTTCCTTCCTTTTCTAGCCCTCTCGAAGGGTCCTTGATTTGAAATGTGGACTCTTGTTTCTCTCCCACTTGACGCTGCCTGACCTGCTAAGTGTTTGCAGTGTTCCCTGCTGGATTTCCAAATACTTTGAGGTGGGTGTTTTCAAACGTGGAGCCCTTTAGAAGAAGGGGTCTTCAAGGAGACCCCCTTCTGGCTGAGCCACCGTTTGTGTGTGAGCTGTGGTTATCTTCTTGCCTCTGAATCAAAAGGTTGGGGGTTCAAGTCCCGCTCCCGCGATGCAGTTACAAAATTTTAAGCTGCCTCTGTCCTGTCTGAGAAGCAGAGTTTTATTAAACCTCCTTGGGCAGTTCATGCAACCAATTTAATGAGACGCCCCAGAGAGCAGACAATTGACCTCAGGGGCCACCTCGTGGCCAGTTATCATACTGCACACAGTCCTAACTGGGAGGCAGGAAACTAAAAGAGTTGCATTTTGATAGCATCTTTCACATCCTCAACTTTACAGCTCTTGAAGTGTAATCACTATTGTGAAGTCAGAGAGAGATACAAATAAACAGGCCCTTCGGCCCACCCAGTCTGTGCCAACCATTAAGCATCCATTTACACTAACACATTTTATTCTCCCACATTCCCATCAACTCGGCCTCAGATTCTTTCATTCACCTACACACGTTACAGTGGCAAATTAACCTACCAACTCGCATGTCTTTGTCATGTGGAAGGAAATCAGAGCACCCGGTGGAAACCCATGCGGTCACAGGGAAAAAATGTGCAAACTTCACACGGACACCAGCGAGGGTTACGATTGAACCCAGGTAACCAGAGCTGTGAGGCAGTGGCTCTACCAGCTGTCCCACTGTGATACCCTATTTAGTTATTTTTCATTTTTTCAATCCCCAGAGCAGGAAACACAGCAGCCAATCTGCATGCAGCCAAACAACAATGTGATAAAGAGCAGACAATTTGTTCCAGTGATGAGATTGATGTTAAGTCAAAGTCAAGTTTATTGCCAGATGCATGCACAGGTGCAATGAAAAACTTACTTGCAGCATCACAGAGACATAGCATCAGATAAGCATCATTCATGGAATTCTGGGGAGAATGTTTTGAAATAGTGCCATTGACTATTGTGTGAAACAGACCAGGCCTTTGCTTAACATTTCATCTGAAAGGTGACAGCACTGACAGTGCTGCATTCGGTTAGAGCTGGCACTGTAGAAGGAAGGGAAGCCGAGTACAGAGTAAGGGATGGAGGCTCAAAGACAGCTTCTACCGCACAGTTATAAGACAATTGAACGGACCTCTTGTACGATAAGATGGACTCTTGACCTCACACCTACCTCATCATGGCTTTGCACCTTATTGTCTGCCTGTACCGCACATCCTCTATAACTGTAACAGTTTATTCTGTATTCTGTTATTGTTTTTCTCTTGTACAACCTCAATGCACTGATGTGATGAAATGATCTGCATGGATGGCATGCAAAACAGTCTTTCACTGTACCTCAGTACATGTGACAATAATCACCCAATGACCATATTTAAGGAGAAAGTAGGAATGGCTATTCCCACTGTACCACACCAATTGGGAGAAACGACCTCAGCCTTTGTTCTATCTTTACGCCAATTCAGTTGGAGTACAGATACCACTGTCCAATGCACCATGTCAATCTCTCCGGAAACGATAGTGCCAACAACATCTGCCTAGGAATTCAATTTCATAAAGCTGTCTTGGTGAGAAAAGTAACTATCAGTCGTCACTCCCAGGACAACCATAAGGCCATCAGACATAAGAGCAGAATTAGGCCATTCAGCTCATCGAGTCTGCTCTGCCATTCGATCATGGCTGATTTATTTTTCCCTCTCAACCCCATTCTCCTGCCTTCTCCCCCTAACCTTTGAGGCCCTCACTAATCAAGAACCTATCAACCTCTGCTTTAAATATACCCAGTGACTTGGCCTCCACATCCAGGTGTGGCAATGAATTCCACAGGTTCTCCACCTTCTGGCTAAAGAAATTCCTCCTCATCTCTGTTCTAAAGGGACGTCCTTCTATTCTGAAGTTGTGCCCACTGGTCCTAGACTCTCCCACTACTGGAAACATCCTCTCTATGTCCACTCTATCCAGGCCTTTCAATATTTGGTGGGTTTCAATGAGATCCCGCCCAACAACTTTCTAAACTCCAGTGAGTACAGCCCAGAGCCGTCAAACACTCCTCGTACATTTACCCTTTCATTCACAGGATCATTCTTGTAAACCTCCTCTGGACCCTCTCCAACATCAGCACATTCTTCCTTAAATATGGTGCCCAAAAATGCTCACAATACTTCAAATGTGGTTTCACCAACACCTTATAAAGCCTCAGCATTACATCCTTGCTTTTATATTCTAGTCCTCTCAAAATGAATGCTAACATTGCATTTGCCTTCCTTACTACTGACTCAACCTGCAAGTTAACCTTAAGTTCCCAAGTCCCTTTGCACCTCCAATTTCTGAATTCTGTCCCCATTTAGAAAATAATCTATGCCTTTATTCCTTCTACCAAAGTGCATGACCATATGCAGCAAAGGCTTTCTGAAAATCCAAGTAAACAACATCCACTGACTCTCCTCTCTCTATCCTGCCTGTTACTTCCTCAAATAATTCCAACAGATCTGTCAGGCAAGATTTCCCCTTAAGGAAACCATGCTGACTTCGGCCTATTTTATCGTGTGCTTCCAAGTACCCCGAAACCTCATCCTTCATAATGGACTCTAAAATCTTACCAAACATGGAAGTCAGGCTAACCGGCCTATAATTTCCTGCCTTCTGCCTCCCTTCTTAAAGAGTGGAGTGACATTTGCCATTTTCCAGTCCTCTGGAACCATTCCTGCCCATTCAATGTTTTAATGTTGCTGCGTTTGTAGGTCAAGCCACTTACTTTTGAGTCTTTGACCAGATCCACTCTTGACCCATCACTCTTCTGACCCCCCCACAATAATCCACTGATTTTTTCCCAACGCCTTTCATCCAACTGAGTCCTACGGTTTCATCCCTTGCCCCAAATGTCTCAGATGACCTCCCCTGAAATCAGCCTTGGTTGGACAACTGAGTATTAAAGTGTGTAATGCCTGTTCAATTGTGGCTTGTGTTCTTGGATTCCAGCCATCTCAATCCATTGCTTAAACAGTAGTAAATTCAATTCTTTGCACTGACACACACCAGCCAAGTAATGCAGTGAATTCTACAGTCTGCAACTCCAATGCTTCTATGATCTGATCTCAGCTGCACATCTCCT
Organism: Pristis pectinata; assembly: GCF_009764475.1. NCBI lineage: Eukaryota > Metazoa > Chordata > Chondrichthyes > Rhinopristiformes > Pristidae > Pristis > Pristis pectinata. The sequence goes on from NC_067433.1 coordinate 15,188,606, forward strand.
GAGGAAACCTTGCTGCATTGTTTTACAAAGGTGCAGGAAGTGACTCTCATGTTAACCACATCTCGGTTTTGTTTCGATGGGGCAGACACGAGGCCTTTCTATCTGCGTGTAGGCATTTCCTACAGCTTCATAACCCAGGGATCAGTGGAGCATTCGGGAGAGTCCCCTTCACCCAGAGAGCAGTGGGAACGTGGAACTTGCTGCCATGGAGAGTGGTGCGTGTAGCAGAAATGCATTTGCGGGGAGGCTGGGTAAGGGAGAGCAGAATAAGAGGTCGAATAGTGGGGCTGAATAGCCTGCTTCCTATGTAACCTGTTACCTCCCCTTCCATTCAGTCCCCACCCCTTCAGCAGAGACCCTGTTTCACTGCAGCTCAGCACTCTCAGCCCCTGTTTCTGACCCACCCAACACGCTGCTGTGTGCTTTGTTTATTGGATTGATTTCAACCCCCTTGCAATCTTCCATTTATCAGTCAAGTGCACTTGAGGGAAGGATTAAAGGACAGCACAGACATACTGCATTCCTAATGTAATTTGTGAAATGGCATTAGTCTAAGGTAATAAACCCTTGCTTCTTATTAATGACTGATGATACCTGAACCACAGGCTGTCTCTTAGATTCCACAGTGTTTTACGATGCAGGTCTGCAGGGGGATGGTGACTCAACGGTTTACTGCAGACCAGCTTGCCGGCAATTGATAAAACAGCCGTCATCTTAAAGGCATTGTGCCTTGCAAACTTCCAGGCAAGTGAGCAAATCAGCAGTGTGCTAACCCAGGCCACTAATGGGCCCATCTCTGCTCACTCTGGGAATTAGACTTAACTTGATTGACTCTGCTCTCCCAGGCTTCTCTTCCGCTGTAAAGAAAACAGCTGCATACCCCTTCGTTGGCTGTTAGCAGGATGGACTGCAGCCATCGTCTGGATGCTGAGGGAGGGACTTTGATTATGATTAATGGAATTGGAAAAAGGAATAATCGTTTAATCAAAGCGTTGATGACCTGACATGTCGTGCACAGCGCAATCTGGGAGAAAGCTTTTCCTTGTCATCGTCCCACAGAATCTCTAACCACCCCCCACCCCCAACACCACCTCATCCCCTCCCCACCAAACCTCTTGCAATTACATCTTGATTAACGAGAGAGACTTCAGCTTGACCATCTCCTATGACCATTGTACTGCAGTCAGGAGTCCTTGAGAAGGTGTTCGGGGGGAGGTGGAGAGATTGGGTGGGAGCAGGGAAGGGGTTGTCTGAGAGTCCCATACAATGCCCAGAATTTGAACGAGGTAGCCACGGTGTGTTCAGTTTATCCCGTAGACACGAGACTGCCGATGCTGGAATCTGGAGTAAAGAGAGGAACTCAGCAGGTCAGGGATTATCTGTGGAGGGAAATGGACAGTCAATATCTCAGGTTGAGACCCGTCATCTGGACTGACTTTCCCCCTTCACTTTCCAAATCTATTTCTTATTTTTGGATTCCACTTTGCTTTTGAACACCAGCCATTCCTCCCTGCTGGGAAAAGTCACAAGTAAATGAGTCCAGATGAAGGGTCTCGACCCGAACCGTCGACTGTCCATCTCCCTCAGATGCTGCCTGACTCGCTGAGTTCCTCCAGCAGTCAGCTTACCCCGTCCCTGTGTTAAATCGGTACCTATCTCCCTTGGTTCTTGGCGAACCTGGTTCCAAGCTGCCACATTGTCTGCTCTATATATCTCATCATGACATAGAAGAAGGCCATTCAGCCCACTGAGTCTGTGCTGACTCGTAGAGCAAATCCCACTCCCCCGCTAATTTTCCTTGTAATCTGTTGTCTCCACATTCCCATCAACTCCACCCCCCCCCCCCCCCAGATTCTGTACTCTCTTGAACAAATTAGAGTGGCCTATTAACCTTCTTGTCTTTGGAATGTGGGAGGAAACTGGAGCACCCAGAGGAAACCCATAATCACAGGGAGAACATGCAAACTCCACACAGACAGCACCCGAGGTTGGGATTGAACCCAGTTTTCCACTGTGCCCACCTGTCATTCACAACCTCAGGTCATGATTTCCACCACATAGAATTCTGTGTTCTGCACCCATTCCCATGTACTGAATAACTGAGAGGCTCTTGACTGGACTGTTGTAGTTTTCAGCCACACTCCAGAGCCTTTGGCACAAAGATCTCGGCTCCTCCTGTCAGCACAGTGCTGAGGGAGTGCTGCACTGTCAGGAGGCGAAAGCTATTGTTCACACCCAAGCTCAGTTCAAGAATAAGCTCTCGGACTCCCCTCCCAACCCCCTTCTTCGTTCAGATACTCCCAATCCCTACTGTTCCTGGAATTTTACTTCAGCTCTCTTTTAATGTTTTCCTTGATAACCCAAGTGATTGGCTGTCATTAGTCCTTGGGGATGCAATCACTAGTGAGTGTGTTGAGTCATAACAGTGTATAAAATCATGAGGGGCATAGCTAGGGTGAACGTGTACAGGGTTGGGGAATCAAGAACTAGGGGGCATAGGTTTAGGGTGAGAGGGGAGGGATTTAATAGGATCCTGAGGAACAATGTTTTCACCCAGAGGGTGGTCAGTACATGGAACGAGCTGCCAGGGGAAATGGTTGAGGGATGTACATTAACAACATTTAAAAGGTACTTTGACAGGTATGTGGATAGGAAAGGTTTCGAGGGATATGGGCCAAACATGGGCAAATGGGACTAGCTTAGATGGGAATCTTGGCCAGCATGGACCAGTTGGGCTGAAGGACCTGTTTCCCTGCTGTATGACTCTTTTACACAGCCTTTACACAGCCACATCCTGCCTTCCAGTGAAACGAAGGCCATTCAGACCACTGAACCTATCCTGACATTGATTTTGATGGTGGATATTCTGCACCCTCACCCCAGCCTTCGGTCCATGACCCCAAATGTTCTCTCCCAATCTTGTCATGCCAATTGAATCCGATCTGTAGGCCCAGAAAGTAATTGAAACACTCCAACTTGCTTTCCTTTTAAAAAAAATCAGAAGCCGAGAACTAAAGGGGTAGGAACAATAAAGGCAACAGTAATGTAGAAGTGTAGAATAACATCGCTAACTGACCCACGGACCCAATCCCAAGAGCAATCGTAAAACAAATAAAAAAAACAAATGGTAGTAAATTGGCTATTATAAACTGCCCTGAGTGTAGGTTAATGATGAAAAGAAGAGGGATTTGATGGGCATGTGTGAGAGAGAATAAGTTGACAGGATACAGGAAAATAAGGGGGGGGGGGGTGGCGGCAACAGGACTGATGGGATTGCTCCTCTGAGAATCGGCATGGATCTGATGGGCCGAATGGCTTCCTTCCATGTTGATCTAAGTGTTACGTACCAGCAACAAAAGAAACCCACCGAGTTGTGTATAAGTGTTAGAAACTATTTTATTAATAACTACTTATAACAAGAAAAGTAAAAATGCTAGATATTAAACATTAACCCCAAAACTAAACTCAAAGAGTGTGTGTGGCATATTCCCAAACTCCAAGTCCAGGAATAGTTCTCAAAGTTCAGTTCAGCAAGTCATAAGGTGAAACGTGAGCAATGGCTTTTGTAAAACCACCGTTGACTGAAGAGAAAATGTAGAGAGAGAATAGAGAGAAATTACAAAATCCAAACGTTCCACGATGGAACCCATACGACACCTCAATCACCGATGATCTCCATTGCTTTGTTCCAAAGTATCTGCCACCCCGAAAGGCATTCGAGACATGGCCATCCACAGAAATACCTGTTTCCCTCTACAGGTTAATGACAAAGTGGACTCCACTGGATTGCTCCAATAATCCATACGTGGATTGTAGTGACAGACACAGTTATTGTTCTTCATCCATCGATACAGAGACCAGCAGTCAGTGTCTCTCTCTCCCTCTCTCTCTTTCTGACTCACTGAACAAATGTCAGCATGTTGTTATCTTCTTACTGCTGGGATGACACCACACACACACACACACACACACACACACACACACACACACACACACACACACGCTACTCTACTGTACTATATTTTAAAGGGACAGTCACCAAATAGCAACCTAATCCGTAACATAAGTATAAGATAAGAAATGGGCTGAGCCACATCAGGTGATATTGGACAGACAGCCAACAGCTTGGTCAAAGTGAGAAAGAGTGCCTTAAAAGAGGGAAAGAGTTAGAAATGTCAGGGAGGTAGTTCCTGAGCTTGGGGCCTGAACAACCGACGGCAGGATGCCAGTGATAGAGCGCTGGCACTGGAGGGGTGCAGAGATCTCGGGGCTCAAGGGTTTGCTGGGTTTGCCACCAGAGGCTGTGCCTGGGGTTTGTCCAGGAATTAGTCTGTCAGGAAAGTTTTTTTTTCCCCTTCAAGGGCCAACTTCAGGTCATGTGTCGGGACCCCTGCTGCACCTCTCAGTGCTGTCTTCCACTCAAAGTGGAACCATGACAGCAGGTACAGTCTCCCGTAGCTGAGGTGAGTGAAACGAGAACTAACCTCATGGCACAAGTCCTGAGTCACAAAGACTCGCAGTATTTTTGTTTTCATTTAGTGCCAGCCAGCCTCGGTGCTCTGAATCGGACGGATGTGGTTCAAATCCCACTTGAGAACATAATTCCAGCCTGCCTCCCCCGTGCTGTGCCAAGAGAGTGCTGCTCAGTCAGAGATGCCATTTTTCAGAATAGATGTAAAACCAGCGTGCAGCTCTCAAGTGGATGTAAAAGATCTCTTAGAACTCTTCTGCCAAGCAGGTGATTACTTATTAATCAATCACGTTCCTTCATCTCATTACTTCATATTTCTGGGATCTTGCTTTGTGGCCATTGGGTGCTACAGTTGAACAGTGAAGACCCCTCAGAAGTACCTCAATAGTTGTAGGGAGCCACAGGATGTCCTGAAATGGATTTGAAACGTCTTATTGGGAGAAATACCTGGCTTGCTTAAGGAAGCCATTTGGTCTATTGGGTCCATGCTCGCTCCCAGCCAGCAATCTCATTAAACCTACCTTCCTTATTTCCCTGTAGCCCTGGAACTTATTACCTTGCATATATCAACTCCCCTTTGATTTTTTTGACACTTGCATATACTAATTTCCACTACATCTTTGGGTCTTCTAAATGAATGCAGCTCTGACTGGCTTGTGCTGGAGGCTCTGCTTTTAATGATTGTATTTTCACAGCAGCTGTTGTTGGGAAAGTGTACTGCTCTTCTCCTGACAAGGACCCTTTTGCACATCTCTCCTCAAAATAAAATCTCCCATTGAGCAGCGATGATGAATGACCTCCACTGGCGTTAATGATGAGCTGTTTGGAGCTTGAACCGCAAATGGGCAGAAACGAGGAGCGCAAACAGAGGAGGCCAAGGGTTAATGCACCAGTATTAGACGTGTGCTCCCCGAGCGAGCAGGTGTTAGACAGCGGGGAGGGGGAGGCTGTAGGGACAGGATGTCTTGGTTTCAGTAAGTTGATTACTGTGGTCATATGGTCCAGAGCTGACGGGTTCAGGAACAGGTCACGTGCCCAGCAGCTCCATCCTGCTGTCTCTGCCCCCCACCAGCCTCTTCCCACTGTGAGCACAACCCTCTCAGCAATCCTTCATTCCCTTCACGCAGATTTCTCATAAATTGCGTCTCTGGTAATCACCTCGGCCGCCCTCCAGTGCAGGCAGGATCTCGCTGTTCGGAGGAGCAGAGCCATTTGCCCCTGAGTTGCTGTCTCGGCTGAGGTCTGCAAGTCTTGCTGCTGTGAAGTACTGAGCAGAGCGTTGCTGCCCAGCTGGTGTCTGGGTCCCTACTGGGAACTGTCCGTTAATTGTGCCCTGCTGACATGTTGGTTTCTGCAACGGGGTAAATGGTGGGACCCTGTCTGCCAGACTCGCAGCCCAGCTCCAAGGAAATTAACCACCCACAACCCCCCCCCCCACCCTCCCACAGATCACACCTCCCTTCTCTGATGCACTGAACCACTTTTCACTGCAACATGTAACTCCCAAGAGAGTGCCTCTGTGTAACTGGAGCCTCTTGTCCCCAGAAATCTCCCGTGTGTGTCCTCTGGGGCCATGTGTGTGTAGATGGTGCTGTGTCAATGGTGACGTGCTTGACGTGCACACTACTGATGGCGCCAGGCTTGTAGTGCTGCAGGTGTTGGTCTAACATTTTACCTCTTCACGGTATTGCTAGGGTAAAGGAGGTGGCCATTAGGCTCATTAAGTCCATGCTAGCTCCCAGTAGAGCAATTCCATCAGTCCTTCATTCTCAACAGGCCCAATTAATTTCTGCTAAGCACAATCCTGACTGATCTTTAATCCACCTTTTAGTTATTGAACATAGAACAGTATTGCACAGGAACAGGCCCTTCAGCCCATGATGTGGGTGCAGAGAATGATGCCAATTTACACTGCATATGTGTCTGCATATGGTCCATATCCCTCCATTCGCTGTCTAAATGCCTCTTCAAAGTTGCTATCGTATCTGCTTCCACCACCCTCCCTGGCAGTGAGTTCCAGGCACCTACCACTTTCTATGTAAAATAAAAAACCGGCCTCGTAAGTTTCCTTTAGACTTTCCCCCTGTCACCTTAAAGCTCTGCCCTCTAGTGTTTGAAACTTCCACCTTGGGAAAAACATTCTGACGATCCTCCCTATCTCATCATTTTATGTACTTCAATCAGGTCACCCAAGAAAACAATCTGAGTCTGTCCAACCTCTCCTTATAGATAATACTCTCTAACCCAGGCAACATCCTGGTGAACCTCTTCTGCACCATCTCCAAAGCCACCACATCCTTCCTGTAATGCAGTGCCCAGAACTGCCAACAGTACTTCAAATGTGTCCTAACTGAAGTTTGACACAGTCAGTGGATTTCACTTTGACTGCTCTCTGGATAAAGAAGTCTTTCCTCACAAGCTCCCTGCATCTTTTGCCCGGAACTATAAATCTGTCTCTTTGTCCTTGAACCCTCTACCAATAGGAACAGGTTCCTTCGACTTGCCCTATGTAAACCCAGTGGCACCTTGTCCACAGCCATCAAATCTCCTTCATTCTAAGGAGAACAATGCGGTCTGACCTTGCAGCTGTCCCACTGGGTAAATCTTTTCTGCTCGTCCTCTGAGACTTCACAGATGACTTCAGTGGGGGCAGAGAGGCAGGGGTGAGGGGTTGCAGACATGCTGCCTGAAACGAGATTTGTTAGGAACTTCCAGAAGGGGGTCAGGGTGAGGGGAATGGATCGAATGGGTTGCTCTCCCAAAGAGCCAGTAGATGCTCAGTGGCTAAACACCCTCGTTCCACACTCCATTCCCTGATGCCTGACAAACTGTCCCAGCGTTGGTTCTTCCCGACAGCCCTTAGCTTGCTGAGCCATTTTAGGGGTCACATTGCTTTGGGTCTGGAGTCACATATACACCAGCCCAGGTACAGGTGGCTGACGCCCTTCCCTGAAGCACATTAGCGAACCAGATCCACTCATCGCTATCACTGATTCTAAATTTATGACCATATTTTTGTATTTGGACAGCTCCAGTGGTCAGGCTCAAGCCTCAGTCCAGTGGTCCAGGTCCTGTGCTGGTAATGTAAACACCATGTTATTGAGCCTATCCATAACCGCGATCTGCATCTACCCATTGCCAGTCACTTCAACACCCCCTCCCACCCTGCCACTGATATGTCAGTCCTCGGCCTCCTCCGCTGTCAGGACAATTCCAAGCGCAAACCTCATTTTCCTTCTTGGAACCTTGCAGCCTAACGGCATGAACATTGAATTCTCCCACTTTAAGTAATCCCCACCCCCCTTCCCCACAATACTGCCCCCACCACCCCCCACCAGGCTTCTTCTCTTCTTCCCTTTCCTAGCCTTTTTTTTCCCTCCTTACCTTTGACCCATCCCCCGGTGGATCTGCTCTCCCCTCCTCCCCCACACCGGCCTATCACTATCTCTTCCCTGCATCTACCTATCACCACGCTGTGCCCACCCCGCCTCCCCTCTTTTGTCCACCTATCACTGCTCTGCTTTTCCCTCCTATATGTTGGGCTTCCCCTTTTCCCATCTTCAGCCCTGAAGAAGGGTCCTGACCCAAAACGTTGACCACCTGCTTTTCTCCATGGATGCTACCTGGCCTGCTGAGTTCCCCCAGCATCATCGTGTATTTTATCTCGATTCCAGCATCTGCAGTCCTTTGGTTCTCTACAATGTGATTGTACCTGACTCCACTGTACAGTAAGATTCCAGTTCAGTTTGGAATTGCTTATGCCTACGGCAAAGCACCATGGGCAGAGGTGTATTTCGTTATTAGCACAATGGATGAAATAAGTTTCACCCAGTGCAAAGATACAATTCTTAACATGGTAGATCTGAAAAGATGGCATGGCCCGGATGGCGGGGATCTTTGGTGATAAATGTTGCCTTCTTGAGGCAGCAGCTCCTGCAGATACTGCTGATGGTGGGGAGGGATGTGACCATGATGTATTGGGCCGAGTCCACTACTTTCTGCAGCTTCTTATGTTCCTGCACACTCAAACTGCTGTACCAGACCGTGATGTGACCAGTCAGGATACCTTCCACAGTACATCTGTAGAAGTACAACAAAAAAGGTCCAGAAATTAGAAGCTGTTCTCAGTAAAAGTGACACTGTTGATGACTGGGGGAAAAGCAGTGACTTCACTCACATCCTTATTGATACTCTCACATTAAGGTCAACAAGTGCCTGCTAATTATTGGAGACACAAGAGGCTACAGATGCTGGATGTGCTCCCCTCCCCAACCAGCGCAACCTGCCCATCACCCCTCCTCAGTCCACCAATCACCTCGGGCTCCTGTCTCAACCGCTCCCCCATCTCCCTCCCCACTCTCAGTCCTGATGCAGAGTGTCAACCCGAAACGTCGACAATCCCTTTCTTCCCACTGATGCTGCTCGACCCGCTTGAGTTCTTCCAGCAGATTGTTTGCTGCTCCTAATGATTCTCTGAGGCCTCTCATCATTCTCTGTACTTCTATCAGATCTCCCCTCCAAAGAAAATGGTCCCAGCCTCTCCATACTGTGTGGAGTTTGCAAGTTCTCTCCGTGACTGCATAGGTTTCCCCCGGGTGCTCTGTTTCCTCCCACGTCCCAAAGACACACCAGTGAGCAGGTTAATTGGCTGCTATAAATTGTCCCTAGTGTAGTGTGGATGGTCAGGGAAGTTAATGGACATGTGTGAGAGAATAGGTTACAGGGAAACACGTGGGGGAATGGGATTACTCTGAGAGCTGGCATAAACTCAATGGGCCAAATGGCCTTTTTCTTTGCCACAGGAAATATCAACGGATATCAGGAGCAACTGGGTGGGCAACAATTGCCGCCTGTTCTAGTGATAGCAACAACTCTTGTATTTTTTTTTATTATAAGCACATTGATGGATATAATGTGACTCAGAGGACATGGTGTTAGTGCAGGAAAGTGGGGCTGAGGGGGAAAAAAATCAGCCATGAATCTTATTGAACAGCAGAGCAGGCTTGAGGGACGGAATGACGTATGTTTTATATTCATCTGATGGATTTGTACCCATCCTGTCTGTCCCCGAGCCCTGCCCTGGGTCAGTATCTGCTCTGGGCTCCGATATAGGGGTGGTCTGGCTACCGTTACTCAGCCTGTCCTCACCATGCACTGTCAGAGCCTTCTCTGGGTAACAGGCATGGGTTAATGCAGGGCCCAGTCCCACAGCAGCACACATTGATCGACCATAGCCAGACTGGCTGACTCACTCTTGCCTCTGAGCTGCTGTCTGCTCCACAACATCACCCTCTCTGATTGCTGCAGAAAGGCACAGAGGAGAAGTTGAGACCTGGGGCAGATCAGCCATGATCTTATCGTACAGCAGGACAGGCTTGAGGGGCCAAGTGGCCTCCTCCTGCTCCTATTTTCTTGTGACTCGGGCCTGCATTTTTGTAGCACCTTCAAATCCATGGTAGTGTAGTGGTTAGCGTAACGCTATTACAGCGCCAGCGACCCAGGTTCAATTCCGGCCGCTGTCTGTAAGGAGTCTGTACGTTCTCCCCGTGTCTGCGTGGGTTTCCTCTGGGTGCTCCGGTTTCCTCCCACATTCCAAAGACGTACGGGTTAGGAAGTTATGGGCGTGCTATGTTGGCGCCAGAAGCGTGGCAACACTTGTGGGCTGCCCCCAGAACATTTCAAAGACGTATGGGTGTTCTGCCCCCAGAACACTCCACGCAAAAGATGCAGTGCACTGTGTGTTTTGATGTACATGTGACTAATAAAGATATCTTAAATCCTCTCAAGAGCATCATCAGCCAAAATTTAACCCAAGGCCTGGAGAGTTATAGTTCTGAGTTCTGACCTGAAAGATTTCTCTTTCTACAGTTGCTGAGTACTTCCAGCATTTTCTATTTTCACTATACTATTCTTTGATTTTCATTTACTGGAGGATTGGGGTCATGAAGAGAGCCTGAGGCTGTCTCCTTTGGAACAGAGAAGGCGGAGGTGAGATTGAACTGAGGTGTAGAGAATTATGAGAGACCAAGGCAACATGCATTGCCCTCAGAAGTGAAGTTAAAGTCAGGTTTATTGTCACACAAGTACGTGTGTGCACAGGTGCAATGAAAAACTTACTTTGTGCTCAGTAATTGGAGCCCATTGGTTGAAGGAAAAACACACACAAAATGCTGGAGGAACTCAACAGGTCAGGCAGCATCTATGGAGGGAAATAAACAGTCGACGTTTCAGGTCAAGACCCTTCATCAGGACTGGAAAGGAAGAGGGCAGAAGCCAGAATAAGAAGGGGGAGGGGGAGGAGTACATGCAGGTGAGACCCGACGCAGATTGGGTGACCGCTTCGTCAAGCACCTTCGTTCCATCCGCCGCAAAAGTACGGACCTCCCACTTCAATTCCACATCCCACTCCCATACTGACATGTCTATCCACGGCCTCCTCTACTGCCACGTTGAGGCCAGACGCAGGTTGGAGGAACAACACCTCATATTCCGCCTTGGGAGTCTCCAACCTGACGGCCTCAACATCGATTTCTCTAACTTTCAGTAACCTCTCCCCTCTTCTGTGCCCCTCTTTTTTTTTCTACTCCTTCCCTTCATTCCTGTGGCCCCCTCTCCCCTTCTCTTTCCCCTTCCCCTGCCCTCATGACCTGCCCATCTATTCCCCACCTCCTTCCCTTTATTCCATGGTCCACTGCCCTCTCCTACCAGATTCCTCCTTCTTCAGCCCTTTTGCCTCCTCTACCTATCATCTCTGTTTCTTTCTTCTCCCGCCTCCCCCACCCCCACCCTCCTACCTTCCCCCTCTCACAGAGACTCACCTATCACCTGAGCTCACCTGAAATGTCGACTGTTTATTTCCCTCCATAGATGCTGCCTGACCTGCCGTGTTCCTCCAGCACTTTGTGTGTGTTGCTCCAGATTCCAACATCTGCAGAATCTCTTGTGTCTCTGTCATTGGTTTAAGGTAGTTGGTTGGGAGAGAACAGTTTTTTCAGAAGGTGGCAGGGGGTTTGGAACTCACTGCCTGAAAGTGTGGTGGTAGAAAAACAGGACAAAGAGCCTCAACCTCTCGGAAAATGGGATCAGCCTTAATTTCTTTTTTTTCCACACAATGGACTAATCTAAAACCTAGAATCTGGAGCTTGCCTTTATTAGTCGAGGTACTGAGTTCAAGAGCCAGGAAGTTATAAAATTCTGGTTAGGCCGCATCAGGAGTACTGCATTCATTCCTGGTTGCTCCATTACAGGAAGGATGTGGAGGCTTTGGAGAGGGTGCAGGGGAGGTTTACCAGGATGCTGCCTGGATTAGAGGGCATGTGCTATAAGGAGAGGTTGGGCAAACTGGGGTTGTTTTCTCCGGAGCGACAGAGGCTGAGGGGAGTGACCTGATGGTAGTTTATAGACAGCATAAATAGAGTAGACAACCAGTAACTCTTTCCTCAGGGTCAAAATGTCTAATACTAGAGGGCATGCATTTAAGATGAGAGGGGGAAAGTTCAAAGGGTATGTGCGGGGCAAGTTTTTACACAGAGTGGTGGGTGCCTGCTAGAGGTGGTGTTGGAAGCAGATACAGTAGAGGCGTTTAAGAGGGTCTTAGATAGATACATGAATATGCAGAGAATGAAGGAATCTGGACAAGGTACAGGCAGAAGGGATTAGTTTAATTAGGCATTGTTAGCTTAATTAGTTCGGCACAACATCCTGGGCCATAGGGCCTATTCCTGTGCTGTACTGTTCTATGTTCTAATTTGTTCTTGATATTAGAGGGAGGTAACAGTTTTATTTATATAGCTGTTTATCACAAAAGAGAAACACTTTGATTAAGGGCGTTTGCTCCTTCTGTGAGTAATCTGAATATAAATCCATAAAAATGATTTTTAAAGAAAAAATCTATCTGTTTCATTTACTGGATTCACTGGGACACCGTATGAATGAATTAGGTAGACCTCAGTGTATAGACTTGCAAAGCTGTCAGGGCTGCAAGAAAAGTCAGCAAGAAAGAATTTCACCATCCTCTCACTTCAGTTCTGCCAAATTAATGTTTAAACTGACAACAAAAGTTCCTGGAAACTTAACTTTAGTGGACCTTGTGTTTACTGGAAATTTTAAATAAAATAGGACAATGCTGGAAACACTCAGCAGGTTAGGCAGCATCTACAGAGAGAGAAGCAGAGTTAATGTTTTGAATAAATGACCTTTCATTGGTGTCTTCAGAAAATTAACTGATCTGAAATGTTAGCTCAGCTTCTCTCCATAGATGCTGTCCTACCTGCTGAGTGTTTCGAGCATTCTGTGGCTTTGTTCCCAATCTTTTGCATTGGTTTTATCCGGAGTGGGATGAGGAGTTGCTCACCCATTTGTATTCTTGCACAGAAACCATTTATTTCCTGAGCACAACCACTGGACTGCAAAGGAGCAGACATGATACAGGTGGATTCTCCATATTTCCTTACTGCAGTGAAGGAGGCCATTAGGCCAACTGAACCTGTGCTAGCCCTCAGAGCATTCCCATTACACAACTAATTTTATTTGTACTCCGCACATTCTCACCAACTCTCCCCAGATTCTACAACTCACCAACAGAATGGGGTCAATTTACAGTGGCCAATTAACCCACCAACCTGCATGTCTTTGGGATGTGGGAGGAAACCGGAGCACCCCTGGGAAACCCACGCGGTCACAGGGAGAAGGTGAAAACTCCACACAGCACCCGAGGTCAGGATCGAATCCGGGTTGTTTGAGCTACGAGCAGCAGCTCTATTAGCTGCACCACTGTGCCACTGCATCACCACCTGTCATTTAAAGTGGAGAGATGTCAGTCCTGAAAGTTCTACGACAATGACTGCTGTTCTCCTGCCCAGTTGAACTGGCTTCCCTCATCCATACCGTCACTTTCCACAACTTTATGGGATCATTCTGATTTAGACCCAGAGTCCATAGTGGTTTCAGAAAATTACTGGGGCTTCTAGGAGATGTCCGGAACTAGGATCCAACTCCTCTCTCCTCACAGTGAAGTGCTGCCTGTTTTTAAACAGGCATGCCCTAGCCACCACTTACTGAGGACCCCAAATGCAGAAGGAGCAGCAGAGCATCTTCTGAATTCTGCAAAGAAAATATTTGGTTTAAGTATTTTTGTTTAATAGTTCATGTATTTCCCTTATGTTTCACTTATAATAATTCCTGTGTAAAATATAATTCAGTCAAGTTTTGTACTTAATGGAAGACTCAAGCCTAGTATCATGAAACACTTAAAATGAAAAATGCATTGGAATTGATCGTGGGAAGGTGAACGTAGGCACAAGGTAACAAATTTCCATGAATTTGTTCATAATTTCATGTATTTGAATAACCAAAGTTCCAAGAACCGTGGGCAGATTTCACCGTGTTTCTAGGCCGTTGTAAATTCCCCCAATATGTGAAGGTGAGGGGCAGAATCTAGGGGGAGTTAATGAGAAGGTGGGGGGGGGGGGATTAGAGTGGAATTAGTGAAAGGTCAGTGTAAACGGGTGGTTGATGGTTGGCATGGTCTCAGTGGGCCAAAGGGCCTGTTTCTGTGCTGTATTCTCTCTACAACTCTACCTCTCTCTCTTTCTTGATCTTTCCACTCTCTATTTTCCCCCAACTTCATTCTTTCTCTCCTTTGATCTTTTTCTTAACCATCCTCTATCTCCTTCTCTCTCTCCCCTCCGTCTCTGCCCCACTCTCTGTGCTGATGTCTCACCCCTCCCGGAGCTGTACACCAGCTCCCTCCAGTGGCCACTGGTTGAATCAACGCTGATTGATTCCACTGACAGTAAATGCTGGGAAGGTTCCTCAGGCCAGGTGGGATCCGTGGACAGGGGAGCAGGGTTAACATTTCAGCTTAATGACCTTTCATCAGATCTAGCTCCACTGACCAGGACTAGACTGATTATAAATTCAGTTTCCATCAAGTTTCTCTGTGCCTCATTTTATTGCACAGAGACTGCAGATGCTGGAATCTGGAGCAACAACCAATCTGCTGGAGGAACTCAGTGGGTCGAGCAGCATCTGTGGAGGGGAAAGGAATTGTCGATGTTTCAGGTTGAGGCTCTGCATCAGGACTAGATACAGGGTCTCGACCCGAAATGTCAACGATTCCTCCCCCCACCCCCACAGATGCTGCTTGACTCGCTGAGTTCCTCCAGCAGATTGGTCGTTGCTCTCACTTTGATGTACGTTTGGTCTGAGCCTGGCATTGACTCAACAGGTGAAATAATTCAGCACAGATTCCTCAGGACAGCACATTCTTAAGGACAAAAGATTGAGTTAGGTCACCATGCGATATGTGTAGACCTGAAGTACACCCACATTCTATCAGTGTTGCTTTTGATTCCTTCCACATTATGCCAAAACTCCAGATTCCTGGCAGTAGCTGCCACGGCAAGTTAATCCAGAATTCCTGGATCCTGGATTAAGCTGCCATTTTATAAATGGTGAGAGATAGGAAGACGTTGGTGTTCAGAGGTACCTGGCTGTCCGTAAATATAAATCACTAAAAGTTAACATTAGCAATTAGGAAGGCAAGTGTCATGTTGGCCTTCATTGCAAGAGGATTTGAGCACAAGAGTGAAGATATTGCTCCAATTGTGTTGGGCCCTGGTGAGACTGGGATATTGTGTCCAGGTCTGGTCTTCCCACCTAAGGAGGGGCATACATGTGTCATAGAGTCACATATTCGTAGACCAATGCAGCACAGAAACAGGCCATTCAGCCCAACCTGTCCATGCCCACCAAGATGCCTATCTAAGCTTGTCCCATTTTCCTGGATTTGGCCCATATCTCTCTAAATCTTTCCTATCTATGTACCTGTCCAAATGTCTTTCAAATGCTCCAACCACTTCCTCTGGCAGCTCGTTCCATATATAGACCACCCTCTGCATGAAGAAGTTGCCCCTCAGGTCCCTTTTAAATCTTTCCCCTTTCACCTTAAACCTATGCCCTCTAGTTCTTGATTCCCTTTCCCTGGGAAACAGATGGTGTGCATTCACCCTGTCTCAGCCCCTCATGATTTTATACACCCTATCATCGAGTCATACAGCACAGATACAGGCCCTTTGGCCCAGCTAGTCCATACCAACCAAGGTCCCCATCTAAGCTCGTCCCATTTGCCAGCATTTGCCCCATATCCCCCTGAACCTTTCCTATCCATGTACCTGTCCAAGTGCCTCAGATTCTTATTAAGTCTATCCCCCCCTCACCCTAAACCTCAAGTTCTTGATTCCCCAACCCCGGAAAAAAGGCTGAGTACATTCACCCTATCCATGCCCCTCATGATTTTATACACCTCTATAAGATCACCCCTCATTCTTCTATGCTCCAGTTAAAAAAGGCCCAATGTGCTCAACGTCTTCATAACTCATGCCTTGTGAGAGAGGTGTGCAATGAAGATTTATTCCTTGGACGGTGAGTTTATTGCATGAGGAAAGATTAAGCAGAGAGGGCCTATCTAAAACCAACAAGGTAATCTCACTGAAGCATATAAAATTCTTAAGGGGTTTGATGGGTGATGGTTCTCTTGGCTGGGGTGTCTAGAACCAGGGGTCATGGCCTCATAATAAAAGGTCAGTGATTCAGGACAGACATGAGAAGCAATTTCTTCTTATGGAGGGTGACGAATTTCTGGATTTCTCTCCCCATGAGGATTGTGGATGCTCCGTCACTGGATATACAAGAAAAGATAAGATTAAGAGATATCTTTATTAGTCGCATGTACATCAAAACACACAGTGAAATGCATCTTTTTGCATAGAGTGTTCTGGGGGCAGCCCGCAAGTGTCGCCATGCTTCTGGCGCCAACATAGCATGCCCACAACTTCCTAACCCATACGTCTTTGGAATGTGGGAGGAAACCCACGCAGACACGGGGAGAACGTACAAACTCCTTACAGACAGCGGCCAGAATTGAACCCGGGTCACTGGCGCTGTAAAGCGTTATGCTAACCGCTACACTACCATGCCTGCCCAAGGGATAGATTTTTGGAGATTAAGAGAATCAAGAGAATATGTTCGCTGCAGGAATGTGGTACTGAGGTAAAAGATCATCTGTGATCATACTGACTGGTGGAGCAGGCATGAGGGGCCAAATGGCCTACTCCTGCTCCTCTATCTTATGTCCTCTCCTGATGGCAACAAAAATCCCACCGCTCCCAGCAGACAGACACATTGATGACGGGAGATGCAAGAGACTGCAGGTGATGGAAACTGGAGCGGAAAAAAAAAAATGAGCTGCTGGAGGAACTCAACGGGTCAGGCAGCATCTGTGGAGGGAAATGGACTGTCAATGTTTCGGGTCAAGAACCTCCATCTGGTCTGACAGAGTGGAGGGAAGATGGGCAGCATTAAGAGATGAGGAGGAGGTGTGGAGCAAGAGATGGCAGGGGATAGGTGGATGTAGGTGAGGAGGGGTTGACTGGGGTCAGGTGGGGATGGTGACAGAGGCTGGGACACAATAAGTGGAGGCAACAAAGGGCTGTGGAAGCTGGAATCTGATGGGAAAGAAAGATGAAGAGTGGAACTAAGTAAGAGAAGGATGTTGGGCAGATGGGAGCAGGGGGTGGGGAGTGGGAGAGAACCCAGTGAGAGGAGTGTGTGGGTGTTGGGCAGATGGGAGCAGGGGGTGGGGAGTGGGAGAGAACCCAGTGAGAGGAGTGTGTGGGTGTTGGGCAGATGGGAGCAGGGGGTGGGGAGTGGGAGAGAACCCAGTGAGAGGAGTGTGTGGGTGTTGGGCAGATGGGAGCAGGGGGTGGGGAGTGGGAGAGAACCCAGTGAGAGGAGTGTGTGGGTGATCGGCCGATGGAGGTGGGGGAGGGGAGAGAAACTGGGAATTTGGGGGTCTGGAAACGCATTGATATTTTTGCCAGATAACCATTATTCTTGAACCTCTTGCTGTTGCAATTTGCAGTTTATAAGGGACAGATATTTCACATTGCTGGTATATTATAGGAACACATAACACAGGAGAAAGATGCTTGTCCCATCCTGACACAGTGAGCTGACCCAATCCAGCCTAATGCCCCTTTCCAACTCCAAGTCCATAGGCTGCAGCCAGGGCTCCCTAAGTGCTTATCCAGTGTAAATGAGGGGCTCTGCCTCCACCAACATTTCACGTGGTGAGTTCTGCACCTCTGTCACCCTTTGGGTGGGAAAGAAACTCTCTAGCAGTCTCCCTTTAGACCTACAGACTGCCTTAAGTCCACACGCCCTGTTTTTGTTTTATCTGCAAAGGAACTAGGTCCTTCCTGACCACTCTTTGTAGGCCTCTAGTAGTTCAATACATCTTGGTTAAATGTTCCCCCAGCTGCTCTAAAGAGAACATCCCGAGCTTAGCATCCTCTCCTCATTGAATCATCCCTGTAAATCTTCTCTGCACCCTTCCTGTGGAAAACATTCCTCTAGCAAATGGTTTATACCTGACCTCGCTGCCTCAGCTGATGAAGGAAGTGTCCATGCTTACTAACCACCCTTTTCTTCAGGGAGCAGTGGACGTTCACTCCAATATCCCCCTGTTCAACGTTGGTCAGTGTCCTCCCATTTATTTTCCATTCCCCTGTCATGTTTGGCCTCCCCAGATGTATCACAAGATGAAGGGCAGCATCCTTCAATGATTAGGAGGTTTTGTTATCTGCAGAGGAGAAACACCAATCTCAATGACATTAACACTGAAGGCTTGGAGCTAGTGTGACTGGTCCATTGGTACCAGGGACTCTGCTGAAACTTCTGTTCCGTTCATCTCAATTCAGTTCATAGCTCCATCAGTCCAATGCCACTCAGCTCCCTCTCCTGGTCAAAAATCAGCCCAGTCCTGGTTGGTTGGTTGGTCTTTGAGTGGGTGGCCATTGGCTTTGAATTATTTGTCAGCTCTGGCAAAGTGGGTCAAGCCCACCCTCCCTCCCCAAGTCAGAGGTTGTGATTTGAGTCCCAGTCCATTGACTTGAACATCTAAGCTGGTGCTACCAGTGCAGGACTGAGGAAGTGCTGCACTGTCAGAGGGGCTGGTTGTAATTGGGGATAGTATAGTCAGAATGTTGCTGTTACAGTATCAAACAAAGAGCAAACAAAGATGAAATTTGAAGCTAAGATAGCTAGTGATATAAAAGAGGATACCAGGAGTATCTTCAGATATATAAAGAGTAAAAGAGAGGCAAGAGTGGACAGCAGACCACTGGAAAATGATGCTGGAGAAGTAATAATGGGGAAAACAGAAATGGCGGATGAAGTGAATAAGTATTTTGCGCCAGTCTTCACTGTGGAAGACACCAGCAAGGTGCCAGAAATTCGAGAGAGTCGGAGGGGAGAAGTGAGTGTAGTCGCTATTACTGAGGAGAAGGTGCTTGGGAAGCTGAAAGGTCTGAAGGAAGATAAGTCACCTGGACAGATGGACTACGCCCCAGGGTTCTGAAAGAGGTAGCTGAAGAGATTATGGAGGCATTAGCAGTGATCTTTCAAGAATCACTGGAGTCAGGAATGGTTCCAGAGGACTGGAAAATCACAAATGTCACTGCAGTCTTTAAGAAGGGAGCAAGGCAAAAGACAGGAAATTATAGGCCAGTTAGCCTGACTTCAGTGGTTTCCTTAAGGGGAGATCTTGTCTGACAAATCTGTTGGAATTCTTTGAGGAAGTAACAGGCAGGATAGACAAAGGAGAATCAGTGGATGTTGTTTACTTTGATGTTCAGAAGGCCTTTGACAAGGTGTTGCACATGAGACTGCTATATAAGTTAAGAGCCCATGGCACTACAGGAAAGGTACTAGCATGGATAAAAGATTGGCTGACTGGCAGAAGGCAACGAGTGAGAATAAAGGGGGCCTTTTCTGGTTGGCTGCCGATGACTAGTGGCGTTCCACAGGGGTCGGTGTTGGGTCCACTACTTTTCACGTTATATGTTAATAATCTGGATGATGGAATTGATGGCTTTGTGGCCAAGTTTGCAGATGATACAAAGATAGGTGGAGGGGAAGGTAGTGTTGAGGAAGCAGGGAGTCTGCAGAAGGACTTGGACAGGTTGGGAGAATGGGCAAAGAAGTGGCAGATGGAATACAGAGTGGGGAAGTGTACGGTCCTGCACTTTGGTAGAAGGGATAAAGGCAGAGACTATTTTCTAAGTGGGGAGCAAATTCAGAAATCAGATGTGCAACAGGACTTGGGAGTCCCAGTGCAGGATTCCCTAAAGGTTAACTTGCAGGTTGAGTCAGTAGTAAGGAAGGCAAATGCATTGTTAGCATTCATTTCGAGAGGACTAGAATATAAAAACAAGGATGTAATGCTGAGCCTCTATAAGGCATTGGTCAGACCACATTTGGAGTATGGTGAGCAGTTTTGGGCCCCATATCTAAGGAAGGATGTACTGGTGTTGGAGAGGGTCCAGAGGAGGTTTACTAGAATGATCCCAGGAATAAAAGGGTTACCATATGAGGAGCTCTGCTCCTATGTCTTATGGTTTTATGGCTAACTTTTGGATGAATCATTACACTGAATTAGCATCTCACTCAGTTGAATACTAAAGATTCCATTGCACAATTCTGAAGGGCAGGGTATCTCCCTGGTATTTTCACCAATGTTCAACCTTCTCTCATTATAACAAAAAATGGATTTTACAGTTATTAACATGGGATCTTGCTGTGTGCAAATTCTGCTGTGTTTCCTTTATATTTTAGATGCACCTCACAGGCTGTAAAACTCTAAATCATCCTGAAAGGGATGTGAATGGTGCTAACTGTTACACTTGCCCATCCCTAATTAGACCATAAAGCCATAACATCCAGGAGCAGAATTAGGCCATTCAGCCCATTGAGTCTGCTCCACTATTCAATCAAGGCTGATTTTTTTTTCAACCCCATTCTCCCCTGCTTCTCCCCGTGACCCTTAACACCTTTACCAATAAAGAACCTTAAATACACAAACTTGGCCTCCATAGCCCTCTGTGTCAATGAATTCCACAGATTCACCACCCTCTGGCTGAAGGAATTCCTCCTCATCTTAGTTTTGAAGGGACGTCTCTTTATTCTCGGATCTCAGACTCTCGTACTAATGGAAACACTCCCTCCACATCCACTCTATACAGGCCTTCCAGCCCTTGAGCGGGCAGTTGAGTCACCACCTTCAACCACTGCTGGTCAAGGTGCTCCCTCAGTATCATCAGGGTAGGGGTTCCAGGACTTAGACCCAGCGACGATGGAGAACCAGCGATACATTTCTGTGTTAGGGCGATGTGTGACTTAGAGGGGAAACTGCAGGTGGTGGTGTTGCCTTGTGCCAGCTGCCCGTGTCCTTTCTGGTGGCAGAGGTGTCAGGTTTGGGAGGTCAGTCAAAGTAGCCTGGGCAAGTAACTGCAGTACATTTTGTGAATGGCAGGTGGATATTGTGAAACCTTCAGGATATCCAATCAAAGCTGGCAACCTTCATCTTTGATCGGAAATTTCATGCATCCTCTTGTGCCCTATCATCCTTGAACGTCTCAGAGCCATCAAAGTAGATTTTAAGTATTATAATACAGGAAATGCAATGCCTAATTTGCGTATAGCAAATTCCGAGAAGCAGCATGTTAATAAAGAGCCAATAATCTGTTTCAGTAATGTTGACTGAGGGATGAATATTGTCCAGAACATCAGGGTCAGCTCTCCCACTCTACTTCAAAACATGGAAGTAGTTCCATCCCACCTAGCCCTGTGCTCTGACGTTATCCTTAATCACTCTCCCCATCAGAAGTGCTCGAAAAGCCACTGTATGACCCAGTTGCTGGTAGCCCATTCCCTACCCTGACTCTTTCACTGTAGCACAAAAAATAGAAGAAACAGGTTTTTTTGAATGCGTCTGAACTTGAAATGGAACCTAGTTTGCAGCAAAGATCCATTCACCAGTTCGACCAGGGAAAGCAGAGGAAGGGGGATCTACTTCACGCAGCGAGTGGTTGTATTCTGGGAGGCGTTGTGTGAGGGAGTGGTGGAAACAAATACAACAGCTTTCCAAAGGGATCAGGTCAAAGGGAACATTTTCTAGAATGACAGAAAAAGGGTAGAGGGAGTGGGTCTAATTCAGCTGTCTCAGAAGTGAAGGGCCGAGATTCTTTGACAGTCTCAATTCTTTTGCCAATGTTCCTTTGATAGGACCAATAAGCAGCTGGTGTTTGCCAGAGGCTATTCAATTGGTCGGCTAATACTTCTGGCTACCAAACTGCCAATGATATAGGCAAGAATCCCCAACCAGTTCCAGTAAAACTCACTGAGTGATGAATTTTCAGAGATGTGACTTTATTTGTTCAGATCCACACTGAGCCTATCACTGATCCCGCACCCTCTGTTTCTTGCCCGTTCCCTCACCCTGAGGCCACTTTGATTTGTTGCTTCTAAACTTAGCAATTCCAATGGTCTCCTGGCTGACCTCCACTCTCTATCATCTAAAACTCTGCTGTCCATTTGTCCATTGGCCCTGTGCCAAGCCACTATGATGACTGGCAGAAATGGCTACTTCTGATGCAGACAAAAGGCAAAAGCGAGGTACCTGAGGTTGGAGATTTCAATATCAATGTGGCAGGCACGTTAGTGTAGCGGTTAGCGTAACGCTTTGCAGCGCCGGCTACCCAGGTTCAAATCCGGCCACTGTCTGTAAGGAGTTTGTACGGTGTCCCCCGTGTCTGCGTGGGTTTCTTCCCACGTTCCAAAGACGTACGGGTTAGGAAGTTGTGGACATGCTATGTTGGCACCGGAAGTGTGGTGACACTTGCGGGCTGCCCCCAGAACACTACGCAAAAAAGATGTATATCACTGTGTGTTTTGATGTACATGTGACTAATAAAGATATCTTAGATATCTATTGAATGCAGAAGGCTGCAATGTACCCAGATGACTTGCTGTTCCTCAAACTTATGTTGAGCCTTGTTGTGACAGTCCACAGCCTGAGCAGTCAGAGTGGGAGTGGGATGGAGAATCAAAGTGGCAGGGAACAGAACTTTCGGAGTCACTCCTGCAGACTGAACACAGCTTCTCCACAAAGTGATCACCCAATGTGCATTTGGTATCTGGAACGTAGAGAAGATCACATTGTGAAACCACAATGTAGTGCTTCGCCCAAAGGGACGGTTGGATTCAACTGTTTTAATTAGTTTTTTGACATGTACAGTGTTTAATACACCTCAAGTGGCTGCACAAGGAATGGCCGCTTCTTAGCTTATTGGTTCGTCCATCAGGTTAATATGTGTCTTCTCATTGGTTGGTTTGGCCACAGGTATGTAATAGGTTTCCTGATTGGACTATTGTTAGCTAAGGAGTACCTCTTATATCAGGTATAAAAGATGTTTTTTGTTAATCACTCTCTTCCTCTCTCTCGCCCCCCCCCCCCCCCCCCCCCGGACCTAGCTCAGCTTTAGTTCCTTTTGTCTCGGCTCATCTCCTAGTTGTAAAGCTCATGCCATGTGCTCTGTGACTGTTTCTTTGTTTTTAAACTTTTCCAATAACACTTTGTGAAGCACCAAGTTGTTTTCTACTCATTCCTGGACTCCTGAAAGAACCTGCGGATTCGAAAATAACTGGATCTGACAGGACCCTTTTGACCCCTGGATGGTGGAAAGGAAAGAGCTGAAAGGACAGGTGTTGCTCCTCCTGTAGTTACATGGGAAAGGGACATA
This sequence comes from Pristis pectinata, assembly GCF_009764475.1. Lineage (NCBI taxonomy): Eukaryota > Metazoa > Chordata > Chondrichthyes > Rhinopristiformes > Pristidae > Pristis > Pristis pectinata. The sequence goes on from NC_067433.1 coordinate 15,211,718, forward strand.
AGACAGGGAGTGGTTGGTGGGGACAGAAGAGCAGATCATGGGAGCGATCCCTTCAAAATGCTGAAAGGGGATGGGAGGAGGAGATGTGTCTGCTGGTGGAATCTCGCCGGAGCTGGTGGAAATTATGAAGGATGATCTGTTGAACATGGAGGCTGGTGCAGTGGAAGATAAGGACCAGGGGAACTCTGCTTTGCTCTGTCCAGGAGGAGAAGGGGCGAGAGGTGCGGGAAATAGATGAGGTGAGGTCGAGGGCTCTCTCCACTGTGCTAGAGGGATAGCCACTGCTCAGGAAGAAGGAAGACATTTCAGAAGCACCTATATGGAATGTCTCATCATCGAAGCAAAGACAGTGGAGAAGGGGAATTGGGAGAATGGAATGGTGTCCTTACAGGAGGCAGGCTGGGAGGGGGTGTGGTCAAGATAGTCAAGAGTTTATTGATGAAAATAATGCTCAGCATTTTGTGGCCATTAGTTAGATCGTGGCCCTCAGAGAAAGTTCCCTGAATCACTCCAGTGTTTTTAATGTCAGGAGTGTCTCCTTTTCCAATGCTAGCTGCTGTTGGATGTCAATTCTAAACAATCCCCAGCAGCTAGGAGCTGGATATTGTTTACCAAGGATCAATGACATTGAAGAAGTCTCACAAACCAGCAAACAGGAAGGGAGAAAACACAATTGTTACCAATATATTAAAATAGAAAATAATTAAACAGTAGAAGTTGAAATACCAATCTTTAATAGTAAATTAACACTAATTTTACCAAATTATAACCCATACAAGTTTTTCAGAATGAAAATCTGCTCTGCAACATTATTTTTTGGGTTTGGAGAAGTTGTAACATGGTAATTATGACGAAGTATGCCATTAAAATTCACCCACCTTGAGACAGTTCACCGATCTGTGACTACCCAGAGAAGGCTCGAGCCTGTGGTCCCGGTGGAGGAGTTGTGGATCACTGGCAGCTGCTTCAGGACTGCCACACTTACACCCTGGTGCGTCCAACCTGGCCGACCCTGGAGACGTACACCATTGTACTGAGAGTTCCATTACCCTCACTGCAGACTCAAGGCTGTTGAACTTGACCTTTCATCTCAATGTTGGCAGGAAGTTGATGGTTTGGGATTAAGAATAGAAGAATCAGGAGCGAGGGTAGGCCACTCGGCCCCTCGAGACTGCCCCACCATTCAATAAAATCATGGCTGGTTTAACCTTGGCCTCGACACAACTGTCCCACTCTCTCGCCACACCCCCTCAACCTCCTATCCTATCAGATTCCATCATCTTCAGCCCTTTGTTGCCTCCACCTATCATCTCCCAGCTTCTGGTGCCATTCCACTCTCCCCTCCTCCATTTGCCTATCACCCGTCCTCACCTGGATCCACCTATCACCTGCCAGCTCCTGCCCCCACTACTTCCTCTACTTCATTATACTGGCTATCTCCCCTCTAGCTTTCAGTCTCGACCCGAAACACTGACTGCCCATGTCCCTCCACAGATGCTGCCTGACCCGTTGAGTTCCTCCAGCATCTCGTGTGTTGCTCCGGATTCCAGCATCTATAGTCTCTTGTGCCTTATGTCCCTTGTAGTTTAAATACCTTACAGTCTCTGCCTTGAATATTGGTATTGGTTTATTATTGTCGCATGTACTGAGATACAGTGAAAATCTTTTGTTTACTAGCCATCAGGACAGATCATGCTGTACATAAGTACATCGAGGTAGTAAAAGTAAAAAACAGAATGCGGAATATAGTGTTGCAGTTACAAAGAAAGTGCAGTGCAGGTAGACAAATAATGTGCAAGGGCCATGATGACGTAGATTGGAAGATTACCAGTTCATCTTTTAGCCTGTGAGAGGTCTGTTCAAGAGTCTGATAACAGAGGGATAGAAGCTGTCCTTGAGCCTGGTGGTTCATGCTCTCAAGTTATTGTATCTTCTGCCCGATGGGAGAGGGGAGAAGAGAGAATGACCTGGGTGAGAGGGGTCCCTGATGATGTTGGCTGCTTTCCTGAGGCAGTGGGAAGTGCAGATGGGATATTTAAATCACATTGGCTCCACAGCTCTCCAGCATAGAGAATTCCAAAGATTCAGACCCACTGAGGGAAAAAATTTCCATCTGAAATGGATGACCCCTTATTCTGAAACTAATCCCCTTGCTTCTAGAGGCCCCAGCGAGGGGAAACATGCTCACAGCATCCACTCTCAGGACTTTATGTGTTTCAATGAGATCACCCCTCACTCCTCTATATTGCCATGAACATGGGCCAAACTGGCTCGGTTCTTCCTCATACATCAACCCCTCCATTCCCAGGAATCAACTGCTCCAATGCAAGCATGTCCTTCCTAAAATATGGAAATCCCAACGCAGTGCCCTGTATTGTTACCTACTTCTGTATTTTCTACCCCATGCAATGAAGGCCAATGTTCCATTAACCTTACTAATTACCCGCTGTACTTGCCATGCAACCTTTTGTGTAAATTGTGGCCTATTGACCTGCTAACTCACACGTCCTTGGGATGTGGTAAGAAACCAGTGCACCTGGGGGAAACCCATGCAGTCACAGGGAGAATGTTCAATCTCCACACCGACTATTGCCAAAGGTCAGGATTGAACCCCGGTCTCTCACACTGTGAGACAGTGGCTCTACTCGCTGTGCCACTGTGTCGCTGTGTATCACTGTGCAGGGTCTTTGTATCCTGACAATTTCTCACCCACAAATCTTTGTGTCATCAGCAAGTCTGGCTACAATATACCTGGTCCCTTCGTTAATGTACCTTATAAGTAGCTGAGGCCCCAGCATTGATCCCTGTGGCACTGATTTGAGTAGCTAATGACCACAATCCAATAATGATCCACGACCTGTGCAACCATGCCAAGAGCCTAGTGTGCAGTCCTGGGACAGACAGTGACAATGGAGCAAGCCCTGTAATTTAGGATAGCTTGCTCTCAGTTGCTCCAGAAGTACAGGGGTCAGGTTTAGTACAAGGACAAAGATCCTATCAACCTGGGACAAAAGTAGGAATCCAGGCTTTGAGAAGTCAGCATTAATTTTGTGTTTATTCTTCTCCGCCAAATGGAAAGCTGTATGCTTCATTTTGCTGCCTCGCTCAAGTCCATCATTTGAGCTCAGGGAGGGGATGGAGTGGGGGAGATCGACTTACTTGAAAGACACATTCAGGAGCTGTATGAATTGCCTCTTTCTTCAGAGCTAATGTCGCCAATTTGTAGAAAATCAATTAAGAGAGGCTGAACAAAAGAAAGAAGCTGCTTAACAAATGGCTCCAGTCATCTGAGGAAGCCTGGCTGGTTTGCAATCCATGCAGTGCTGCAGATAGTAATTGGGGAACAGGACACCATTCTATGGAGCGCTTCCCCCATATGCTGAGTGATTAAGGTAATGGTGCACATCCCGTCCAGGCTCAAGGTCTGTTAAATATTGAAAGCAGATGGGGAGGGAGGGGAGAAGAGGAGATTAGCGTAATTTGGTTACACTAGACCAGCTGTTTAACTTGTCCCAAGACAATCTGCCTTGTCAGAGCAAGTGCCTGGGTATGACTTTAATCTACATTTTATTTGTTCTTTCTGTAATGATTTACTTCCTAAGCATGGATTGGAAATTGCTTATCACATGGAAAACAGGGAGTTGGAATAAATGGATCTTTTACAGGTTGGAAGGTTGTACCCCAAGGATCAGTCCTTGGCCCTCAGTTATTTACCGTTTATATTAACAACCTGCAGGAGGGGGCAGAATGCAAGGTATCCAAGTTTGCCAATGACACAGACGTAGATGGCGGGGAAGGTGTGATGAAGATGTGGTGACTCTGCAATGGTGTCTAGGTAGATCAAGTGAAAACTTGGCAAATGGAGTTTAATATGGGACAGTGGCATTTCAGTAAGAGAAATCAAAAAGTAGGTTGTTATCCAAATGGACAAAGACGGCAAAGGAGTGAAGTACAGAGGGGTCTGGGTGTTCCACTGCATGAATTGCAAAAAGTACAGTAGTACAGAGGGAAAATGGTACATTGGCCTTTACTACAAAGGAGCTGGGAGTTTAGAAATAGGGAATGCATTTTCACAAGGTGTTGGCAAGGACACACCTGGAGTACTGCACACAGTTCTGGCCCCCTTATTCCCTTAGGACACAGTGGCATTGGAAGCAGTCCAAAGGAGATTCACAGGCTAATTCCTGGGATGAGAGGATTGTCTTACCAAGAGAGGCCAGAAGATTGGGTCTGTATTAGACCATAAGACCATAATTGGTCCGTATTCTGTGGAGTTTATAAGGAGGGGTCATTTTTACCGAAACACATAAGATCCAAAGGGGGTATGACAGGGTAGATGTTGAGATGTCTTCATAGAGTTGGACAGCACAGAAACAGGCCCTTAGGCCCACCATGTCCATGCCAACCTTCTTGTCCATCTACATTAATCTCATTTGCCCACATTAGGTGCATATCCTTCAATGCCTTGCCTATTCAAATGCCAATCGAAATATCTCTTCAACCGTGATTGTTTCTGATTCTACCACCCCCTCTGGCAGCAAGTTCCAGAAATCAACCACCCTCTGTGTAAAAAAAACATTCCCCTCAAATCCCCCTTAAACTCTTTCTTCTCATCTTCAGCCACCAGCTGCATTGCTTCTGTGCTTCTCACCCCCCTGCCAGGTTAGCTTAAACCTTCCCGAGTAACGTGAGCAGATCTCCTGCGAGAGTATTGGTCCGGCTCCAGTTTAAGTGCAGCCCGTCCTCCTTGCACAGGTCCCTCCTATTGCTGACGCAATCCCAATGATCCAAGTACCTAAAGCCCTTCCCTTCTGCACCAGCTCTTCAGCCACGCATTTATCTGTGCTATTCTTCCATTTTGTCCCTCTATAGTACATGGCAGAGGGAGTAATCCTGAGATTATGGCTCTAGAGGCCCTGCTTTATATCTTCTGCCTAAAATTCCTTTTGCAGGATCTCATCCCTCTTTTGACCCGTGTCAGTAGCACCAAGATGTAGCCTGACTGTCATCCTTCCCCCTTCAGAATGTTCTGTACCCTGTGCGAGGCATCCCTGCCCTGACCATCCTGCAGCCTCACTCTTGACCACCTTCCTGTCTGTTTCCCCACCTTTACCGCTCACCTGGACCTTTCCCTCCCCCGCTGTGCGTCAGCGCCAACCACGGTGCCAAAATCTTTGGCTGCTGCTGCTTTCCTCTGAGAGGTCAACACTCCCCTCCCAACAGTATCCAACACGGTGCACCTGTTTGAGAGGGGAATGACCACAGGGGACATCTGCACTGGCTGCCTGCAGATACCGTCCTTCCTGATGGTCACCCTTCTCCTCCAGTAGTGTAACAGTTAGTGTAACGCTATTACAGTGCCAGTGACCCGGGTTCGATTCTGGCCACTGTCTGTAAGGAGCTTGTATGTTCTCTCCGTGTCTGCATGGGTTTCCTCCAGGTGCTCCGGTTTCCTGGCAGGCACAGTAGTGTAGTGGTTAGCGTAACGCTATGGCAGCGCCAACGACCCGGGTTCAATTCCGGCTGCTGTCTGTAAGGAGTTTGTACGTTCTCCCCGTGTCTGCGTGGGTTTCCTCCGGGTGCTCCGGTTTCCTCCCACATTCCAAAAGACATACGGGTTAGGAAGTTGTGGGCATGCTATGTCGGCGCCGGAAGCATGGAGACACTTACGGGCTGCCCCCAGAACACTCTACACAAAAGATGCATTTCACTGTGAGTTTCGATGTACGTACATGTGACTAATAAAGATATCTTATCTTATCTTTCTGTACTTGTAACCGTGACTAAATCACCAAACGTACTATTCATGACACTTTCTACACCTTTAATAATGGGAGAGTCTCAAACGAGGGAACAAGGTCTCAAGATAAGCAGCTTGTCATTTAAGACAGAGGTACACAGAAATTTCTCCTCACGGAGGGAGGTGAACCTCTGGATTTCTCTACCCCTGAGGCTGGATCATTAGAAGTATTTAAAGTGAAGGTGGATACATGTTTGAGAGATTGTGGAATTAAGGGTGATGGGGGTCTAGCGCAAAGGATGAGCTGAGGCCTGGGGTAGATCAGCCACGATCATGTTGAATGGCATGGCAGAGTTGAGGGGTTGAGCAACCTACTCCTGCTCTTATTTTCTTGTGTTCCCATGCTCAATAATGAACCCCTTGGCAACAAAACGCCCCAAGATGGTTTCTTGTGGTTTCTCTGGCCCCATTTTGGGTCCAGAGAGGAGCACAGGGATGGCCAGGGTAGCAAGGGACACCTTCAGTGTCTTGAAGGTGGGTGGAAAGTGAGAGGTGACAAGGTCAGTGACCAAAGGGTGTCAGAGGAGCCTCTGTAAATTGGAATAATGAGCTGCCTTGATGTGTGTCTGACATGAGGCGACAATGGCCTGTCTCAATTCTATTCTTGACTGATTGGTAAAATATACATTAGGCTTAGCAAAAAGCAAAGCTGCTCTGTCAGGGTTACCATCTCAGCATTCGTGTGAGCATTTATCTCCATCCATTTTAACCCTTCCTCTTCAGGGATTACTGGCTAAAGATGATTCTTTCAAAGCATTGGCAGCTCAGCAGAAATGATCGCCTGTGTCAGCTGCACAATATCCACAAAAATCTGAACCAGTCCCCCAGGATTTAAGATTCTCAAAAGCGTGGACTTAAAGCGGCTACAAATCAACAGTTATCTGGGGTGGAATTTTAAGACGATAAGACCATAAGATATAGGAGCAGTATTGGGCCATTCGGTCCATTGAGTCTGCTCCGCCATTTAATCATGGCTAAATCTCTCTTTCATCCCCATTCTCCCACCTTCTCCCTGTAACCCTTAACCCTCTCACCAATCAAGAACCCATCAATCTCTGCCTTAAATACACCCAATGACTTGGCCTCCACAGCCGTCTGTGGCAACGAATTCCACAGATTCACCACCCTCTGGCTGAAGAAATTCCTCCTCATCTCAGTTTTAAAGGGACATCCCATTATTCTGAGGCTGTGCCCTCAGATCCTAGACTCTCCCACTGATGGAAACATCCTCTCCACGTCCACTCTATCCAGGCCTTTCAGTATCCAGTAGGTTTCAAAGAGATCACCCCTCATTACCCGATTTCCTTTTCCCTTTTACCTGATTCCATTCCTTGGGATCAGGAGGAATGTTCTTCTCTCCTCTGGAGTCAACTGCAGATATAAAACAACTGTTCCATTCCACTCCTATAGGATTCCCATCCAGCAAATGGAGGAGACACAACACATGATGGGATGTGGAGGATCCTCGGACATTTAGTGTGTTTTCTACTTGATGCATTATTTTAGCTGGAAAGAGTCCAGAGGACACTTACAAAGATGTTGCCAGGACTTGAGGGACTGAATTATAGAGAGCGGTTGGGCAGGCTGGGACTTTATTCACTCGAGCGTGGGAGACTGAGGGGTGATCTTATAGAGGTGTATAAAATCATGAGGGGCATAGCTAGGGTGAATGCATACCGTCTTTTTCCCATGGTTGGGGAATCAAGAACTAGAGGGCACTTGTGAGAGGGGAGAGATTTAATAGGAACCTGAGGGGCAACTTTTTCACCCAAAGGGTGGTCCGTATATGGAATGAGCTGCCAGAGGAAGTAGGTGAAGCAGGTACATTAACAACATTTAAAAGGCACTTGGACATGGACATGGATAGGGAAGGTTTAGAGGGATATGGGCCAAACACAGGCAAATGGAAGCTTAGATTGCCATCTTGGTTGGGATAGACCAGTTGGGCTCAAGGGTCTGCTTCCGGTTATTTCGGGGTTATTTCTGAGTTATAGGCATCGCTGGTGAGGCTAACACTTTATGCCCATCCTTAAATGCCCTTGGCAAGATGGTGCTGAGCTTGAACTCTCCTGTCCTTCCTTTTCTCTCTTTCTCTCTATATTTCTCTCTAATCTCTCTCTGTAATTCTCTCTCTCCTTCCCTCTCTCCCTCTTTTTCTCTCCCTCTTTCTCTCTCCCTCTCTCTCTCCCTCTTTCTCTCTCCCTCTCTCTCTCCCTCTTTCTCTCTCCCTCTCTCTCTCCCTCTTTCTCTCTCCCTCTTTCTCTCTCCCTCCCTCTCTCTCCCTGTCTTCTTCCTCTTGCTCTAATAGTGTGGTTCTGTCTTTTAGTATGGGAGGTTGGATTTCATATCTCCGGCCTGATCACAGTATGTTGGGATAAAGTTACATAGGCCTTCAGTTTCACTTGAGGAATTTCATAATTAATAATCCTTCCTTAAAGAAAAAAATCCATAATGCCTTAGCAAAAATGCTTGACCTTGCCTGCCCTCAATAGATCTGCAACCTCGAGCTGGATTCAGGCTCCTCAGAATGGGAATCAAATCTGACCTGCTGACAGGAGTCTGAAATTAAAAAAAAGAATGCGACTCAATTTACTCATGGAACTGAAATAGCCGAATGAAACCTTAATCCATCACTTTTTCTTTTTATCTCAGTGATTCCAGTAACTGCTTCCTCTCAGTTTTGCATTTCCTCTTGTGGTTGAGCAGAAGGAAAATTGACCTGGAAATTGAGGGGGTGTGATCTATCAGGGTTTCAAGTGCAGGACGAGAGAGGTGCATGTGTTCTGACCTGCTGAGGTCTTGCTTGAGTTTTGGAAAAGTTAGACTGATGCTATTAATTTGTGAGGTACACAACATTCTCCCAAGGAGGTGGCTGTAACTTAACAGTTGGGGTTATCTCAAGAGGATAATTTCCCACGGCCAATTTAAGAGCAAAGAAACTGAGGCTTCACAAGGGCATTAACTCAGGAATGTTATCTTTCACCAGCTGTACTCCTCTGTCTTCATCTCTCTCTCTATCTTTCTCTCTCTCTCCCTCTATACATCTCTCTCTCTCGCTATATATACATCTCTCTCTACGTCTCTCTACATCTCTCTCTCACTCTCTATACATCTCTACACATCTCTCTCTCTCACTCTCTCTCTACCTCTCTCTGTGTAAATCTCTCTCTACATCTCTCTCTATACATATCTCTCTCTCTATTTCTCTCTCTCTCTCTCTCTCTCTCTCTCTCTCTCTCTATTTCTCTATTTCTCTACATCTCTCCCTAGTTCAGGAGCCTGAGCTGACTTTAGAATGAGGCACAGTTATAAGAGAGAAGAAAATAGCTCGCATTTCTCTGGAACCTTTAGCATCCCATTCAGGCCAATTAACCTACCAACCTGCACGTCTTTGGGATGTGGGAGGAAACTGGAGCACCCGGAGGAAACCCACACGGTCACAGGGAGAACGTGCAAACTCCACACACAGATTTGCACTGGAGGTCAGGACTGAACCCAGGTCTCTGTCACTGTGAGACAACAGTTCCACTAGCTGTGCCACCCCATAATGTCATCTGGTTCATAATTATGGGGCGGCACGGTAGCATAGCGGTTAGCGTAATGCTATTACAGCGCCAGTGACCTGGGTTCAATTCCCACTGCTGCCTGTAAGGAGTTTGTACGTTCTCCCCATGTCTATGTGGGTTTCCTCTGGGTGCTCCGGTTTCCTCCCACATTCCAAAGACATACAGGTTAGGAAGTTGTGGACATGCTATGTTGGTGCCCGAAGAGTAGCAACACCTGCGGGCTGCCCCCAGCACAGTCTTAGCAACGCAAAAAGACGTATTTCACTGTGTGTTTCGATGTACATGTGACTAATAAATAAATATCTTAAAATATATATATTGTCTAGGACACTTGGGATGGCTCCCCATCTGTTCAGTACAACCCTGCGGGATCTTTCAATTCGTTTGCAAGGTTGTGATTCACTACTGGTTTTTGGTGCACCGAACCATTGCTGTGATTAGCACCACCATGGATTCAGGTCCCCGGCAACAGATCTTCAAAATAGCTAAGAAGACATTCGGGACAGCTTGAGGGCTCACAGACTGAAACAGACACTAAACCAGCACCCAGAGGGACCACACTCATTCCAACAACTTCTGATGACTTGCTGAAGAGCAAAGAGAAGGCACGTCCCCTCCCCACAGCAGTAGCGTCCACTGTGGCTGCCACGGGGGAAATCTGCGATGCAGGGAGAGACAGAGGGAGAGGATGAATTTATTGAGAGAGAGCTGAGCAGGCATGGTAGTGTAGTGGTTAGCCTAACACTATTACAGCGTCAGTGATCTGGGTTCAATTCTGGCCGCTGTCTGTAAAGAGTTTGTACGTTCTCCCCGTGTCTGCGTGGGTTTCCTCCGGGTGCTCCAGTTTCCTCCCACATTCCAAAGACGTACGGGTTAGGAAGTTGTGGGCATGCTGTATTGGCGCCAGAAGCGTGACAACACTTGCGGGCTGACCCCAGAACACTACGCAAAAGATGCACTTCACTGTGTGTTTCAATGTACATGTGACTAAAAAAGATATCTTAATCTTATCTTATCTTCATCAGTGAAATAAACGCCAAGAGGGAGGTTGTGTGTGAGCTGGGGAGGTGGGTGGAGGGTGTTTGGCAGGGGTAAGAGGTGGGAAAGACAGGAGGACGACCATTTGAAGAGCCTGACAGTAGGTGGCTCTGGGTTCAAGTCAAACAGTCATAGATCTATCGCGGAAACAGGCCCTTCAGCCCACCAGGTCCATGCTGACCACTTACACCAACCCCATTTCGTTGTCCCCACACTCCCATCAACTGCCCCGGATTCTACCACTCACCCACACCCTAGGGGCAATTTACACCCACTGACCAGCACGGCTTTTGGGTTTTTTTGAGGAAGCTGAGCACCCGGGGGCAACCCACGCGGTCACAGGGAGAACGTTAACAACCTTTCCCTCAATGTCAACAAAACAAAAGAGCTGGTCATTGACTTCAGGAAAGGGGGCAGTGTACATGCACCTGTCTACATCAGTGGTGCTGAGGTCAAGAGAGTTGAGAGCTTCAAGTCCTGGGAGTGAACATCACCAACAGCCTGTCCTGGTCCAACCACGTAGATGCCATGGCCAAGAAAGTTCACCAGCGCCTCTGCTTCCTCAGGAGGCTAAAGAAATTCAGTTTGTCCCCTTTGACACTCACCAACTTTTATCAATGCACCATAGAAAGCATCCTATCTGGATGTATCACGGCTTGGTACAGCAACTGCTCTGCCCAGGACCGCAAGAAACTGCAGAGTTGTGGACACAACCCAGCACGTCATGGAAACCAGCCTCCCCTCCTTGGACTCTGTCTTTACCTCTCGCTGCCTTGGTGAAGCAGCCAGCATAATCAAAGACCCCACCCACCCGGGTCATTCTCTCTTCTCTCCTCTTCCATCAGGTAGAAGATACAGGAGCCTGAGGGCACGTACCACCAGGCTCAAGGACAGCTTCTATCCCACTGTGATAAGACTATTGAACAGTTCCCTTTTACGATGAGATGGACTCTGACTCACGATCTACCTTGTTGTGACCTTGCACCTTATTGCACTGCACTTTCTCTGTAACTGTGACACTTTACTCTGTACTGTTATTGTTTTTACCCGTACTACATCAATTTACTCTGTACTAACTCAATGTAACTGCACTGTGTAATGAATTGATCTGTACGATCGGTATGCAAAACAAGTTTTTCACTGCATCTTGGTACATGTGACAACAATAAACCAATACCAATATGTGCAAACTCCACACAGACAGCAGCCGAGGTCAGGATCGAACCAGGAACTGCGAGGCAGCGGCTCCGCCCTGCCACCCTATTCTCTTCTCCAGGTGTGAGGTTTCCTCGCTCAGCTCAGCTCAGCGCAAGTAGATATGATCTCCTCACAAGAGATGCCACCATGAGCAGGGAAAGACAGAAAGCGATTGCAGTGTGAAAATTCAGTAACTGGACAGGATCCATCAACACGTAGAGGGTGGTGAATCCCTGGAATTCCGTCCCCTGGTGGGATGTGGAGGCTGGATCACTGGGGGTATATAAAGAAGAGTTCTTTTTTATTCATTCAAGGGATGAGGGCTTCACAGGCTGAGCCAGCACTTAAGTGACATCCCTAATTGCCCTTGAGCTGCCTTCTTGAACCGCTGAAATCCTTGTGATGTGGGTACACCCACACTGCTGTTAGGGAGAGAGGATTTTGACCAGGTAGATACATTTTTAAAGATCAGGGAACTGAGGGCTTTGAGGGACTGGCTGAGAGAGATTTGGGAAGCCTTGATCAGTTCTGAAGCTGCCCAGTCAGGTCTCTCATCATCAGACTAGAGTCCTTCTTACTAGCGAGAAAGCTACAAACCAGTGCAAGGCTCTGAAACTGTTCCATGATGCTGTCGGTTGCAGTTTTGAGCCATGGTTTGTGTCCGGAAGGGCAGCATTGGAGATTGTACAAACAGTGTGCTTCTGAACCCAGTAGAGGTCTGATACACCCATGAGAACCACACCCAGAAATGCTGATCCAACTTCCCAGTGGGCATCATATCATTCAGAAACGATCAGTCGCACAGTTTACTCTGGGTGAAGCAATATCTAGCACAATTAGAGCCTGTAAAACATTGCTAATCAATCCAATTTCTCAGCAAATATCTCATCCAAAATACAGTACCATCAACAGAGCTGGGCTCCCTCAGCATTGCACTGGAGTCTAGGCCTCGGCTTCTGAATGGGACTTCAACCTGCAGCTTCTGGAGACAAGGGAATGAGCCTCTTAGGTCTTTGTAAGGAGCCTAACAGAGCACCTTTCTTGCATAGCTAGATTCATAGTTATACAGCATAGAAACAAGCCCTTCAGCCCAACTCATCCATGCCAACCAAAATGTCTTCCTGAGCTAGTCCCATTTGCCTGCATTTGGCCCATATCCCTCTAAACCTTTCCTATCCATGTTATTTAGACTGATTTTATTTGTAAACACAAAATCAAAAATCAAGAAAGTTGCTAATGAATAAAGAACTCACTAATATTGAACGAGGACAAAATCATTTTACCAGTAAAGCTAAGACATCCCTCCAAGTTGTCACAAGGTGAGGTGAACATTGACCTTCCCCTTAAGTGATCAATAATACCTGTTGATCCATAAGTGTATGACCCTGCTGAACACAGGTATATCACCACCCAGTGTGCTGTTTTAGCAACAATGCAGCAGTTACAAACATACAGAAAAGTGCAGACTGTACCCATGGAATGTTTAAAATTAGCAGGCATCAGCAGGCTGGGGCAATCTGCTGTTGTAACACAGCTGGAGTACAAAATATACAAAACCAGTTGCATTTTCATGACTGAATGTAGGATATCAGGGGTACGAGTAGGGACTGTCTCAAAGCAATCAACTCGGATTCCAGCTGTTATCCCACGGAATGTTCCAGCATTCTCAGGCTTCCGTTATGGAACAAGATGAGAGATGCTGAGAGTGTTCGAATTCAAACAGGAAAGGTTGGGAGGAATTTTAATGCTGATGTTCTGAATTTTGTTGGACTAAGTGTTAGAAATGCTCTTCCCCATTTACAGTGGGTGGGGGAGCTGGTAACCACAGATCTACACAGGCTGAGAGGGAAAGGAGAGTGTGCCTCACAAAGTGGGTTAATGTAGCCTTGCTTGAGAAGGAGGTGAAATCAAATTCAATGACAAATTTCAAAGAGGAACTACACATATGGTGGAGCTATGGAAGGGGAGGGGAGTTAGTGAGCTGGTGATATAACTAACTGAAGCTGAGTGTCATGAACTGAATGATGTAAAATTCCTTCTCCACATTGGGTTCAGGTAATAATGATAGGGGTTGGTATTGGTATTGGTTTATTATTGTCACTTGTACCGAGGTACAGTGAAAAACTTGTCTTGCATACCGGTCGTACAGATCAATTCAGGTTGTTACTCATCTTCTCAGTATATTGCCTTTATATATCACAGAATACATTCAGGGCATAACCTTTCCTCATGTAACACTAACCAATGAACTTCACGTGATCAGTTCACAGTTGCAGGCACCGAGTGGCTTTCTTCTTGTCACCAGCATTGTCATGTGTAACGACCCATAAGAAAGAACTGGATATGTGGGACAACACATTCTCCAGACTTCCCAAAACATCAACATGACTGCACTGGAGAGGGTGCAAAGGAGATTCACCAGAGTCGTGCCAGGTTTGGTATTGGTATTGGTATTGGTTTATTATTGTCACTTGTACTGAGGTACAGTGAAAAACTTGTCTTGCATAGCGATCGTACAGGTCAATTCATTTCAGTGCAGTTACATTGAGTTAGTACAGAGTGCATTGAAGCATTTTAATTATAGAGATTGGATAGAGTGAGATTGTTTCCCTGGAATGGAGGGGGCTGAAGGGGGACCTGAGAGATGAAGGAGGACAAAATTATGAGGGATTAAGTTGCATAAACAGTTTAAAAAAATCTTTTTCCCATGTTGGGGATGTCTAAGACAAAAAGGCATGGGTTTAAGGTGAGAGGTAGGATGTTTAGGGGGATTGGAGGGGGAATTTTACACACAGACAGTGGCTGCAGTCTAGAACGCACTGCCTGATTACTCTCACACATTTAAGAAGCATTGGGACAAGCATGTGAATTGCCAAGGCATACAAGGCTATGGACCTAATGGGATTAGTATAGATGGGTGCAGCGGTCAGTGTGGACATAGCGGACTAGGGGCCTGCTTCTATGTTCTATGACTCTATGACTTAATCATATGGCGCACAAACTGTGCACAGCAAGATCCCACTAACAGAATGTCAAAGAGGCTTTTAGGCTGTACATTCTCAGTCACTGCATCTCCTTGTGTTAGGTTGTATCTCTTCCTCACCTCCACTCCCAGTTTTCTAACTTCAGTGTCCTCTGACCCTCTTGTTCCCAGAAACAGAGCCCCCTTCTCATTTGAGAATGTCCATAAATTTTTCCTTATCCTGCTCTGCTTCAGCCGGATCAATCCCAGATTCTCTCATCATTCCACATGTCCAAGCTCCCTCGACCCTGGTAACTTCCTGCTGAAATTGTCACCCCGAGGAATGTTGGCCTGGACAGCTAAAGTCAAACAGCTCCCTCCACCCAGACATTTAGGATTGTTTGTGGCGGGATATTGATGTATAGCGTCAGTTTGTACATAACCAACTGTCTAGACTGGAGATTTATTCCATTTTTAACATTGAATCTTCCAATTCCATGTAAACTGTTCCCCCTGTCCCTTTTCTCTCTCCTCCTGCTCTACCCAGTTTCTACACCCACCCCTGCTCCGCATCACCCTGTTTCACCCCCCTCCTCCACCCAGTCGATCCACCCATCACCCACACACTCCTCCCACTGGGACCCCTCCACCCACTGATCCCACCTGCCCTCCCCACCTCCCTTGTTTGATCCCATGCTGCACCTTCCTGTCCTATCAGATTCCATCATCTGTAGCCCTTTGTCACCTCCACCCATCGCCTCCCAGCCTCTGTCGCGACTTCCACTCTCCCCTCCTCACCTGGATCCACCTATTGCTTGCTGGCTCTTGCTCCACCCCTTCCCCTCACCCTTTTATACTGGCTATCTTTGTGTTGTAGATGAAGGGTCTCAACCTAAAACGTCGACTGTCCATTTCCCTCCACGGATGCTGCCTGGCCCTCTGAGTTCCTCCAGGAATTTGTCGCTTTTATTCAATTTTTCCAATGTGCAATTATAACAACTCAGCACAATGTTGCGATATCAACAGCAGTCGTTGATTGAAATTGCTATGATTAAGACAGAATCACAAGCATTTTAATTTCTGTTTCAATGTAGCATGGAGTCGGTGTGTGTCCTGGACGCAAGGTAGCTCTTTCCCCAACTGTAATTTTGTGAATGCATACTCGTTCTTAAAGTGAACTGCAACCTTATGGTAGTACCCATCAACATTGTGAAAGGGAGTCACCCTATTATCTATTGTAATCTTCTCATACCTCACTTGCAGTTTCATATGGAGACTGGCTGCCATAATAAACAGTTGTGTTTAACCTGACACTGCATGCTTAAATGAATAAATGAAAGTGATATTTCTGCTTGAGAGACCAGTTCAGAGAAACCCACAATACACAACAGATTTGATAAGCGTTAATATTTACCAGGAATTGCAATCAAAGTGAGGCTGATTTGACAATTATACAGCACAACCTTGTGTTACTGAGCTAAATGGGTTGTTAAATGTGTTGAGTTACACAAGAATGTAATAGTTTTACTAATATAGAGAAAAACAGTACATGGCCACAAGCGCGGGTCAATACACTTCCAACAGGATCGCCTGACAATTAATGCAACAAATTGGCCCTTCTAACTCACAGCAAGGTTAGTGAACTCCAGCACTGCACAAACTCAAATTGCAATTGAAACGTTATTGGGGAAGGAAAAGTCACTGAATGGTAAGAAAATGCCAAATAAGAAAATTAAGAGTGAATTTCATTGCAATATTCTACTAGAGACATCTCCAGGGATTGCAGACTTCAAACCAAAACCTTGTGGGTACTGTGTGGCAGAGCATGAAGTTGCACCTCTGGTCAAATGTTCGATTCACTCCACACGTGCTTGAAGCTCAAGAGTGCAAAGAGCTCAGGGTGGTCTCCTCCGTACACCTCGCGCTGCTGTTCAGGAGTGGAAATGTCAGAATTTGTTTCTCCTCCTTCCCTCTCTCTCTTCACACCACCCTCCTCTGATGCTATCCCAGCAGGGTAGGTCTCTGGCTTCATGTCATGGTAGACAGGTGCACATTACAGATATCCAGCCACTGCTCACTGACCTTGCGCTTTGGCCACAGGCCATTGTAGGGCAGGCTAGGGTTGGTCACCCGATCACGTCTGTTGATCACCCTCCAGAAATAAATGCCTTTGAGGAAAAAGATAGCCCTGTGGGTGTAGGAATAATACGCAGCATCCAGGTTACCTAATGGATGATCTCCTGGGTCCACAGGTGGGAAGACATCAATGATCCTTTTAGGGAATCCGGCGACCCTCAGGTTAGTGTTGACATTAAATGCTGTGACCTGTTGGAACCAGAGAGCGATGGAGATTTGAAAAGATTTGCATTAAGGAAATATTCAGCCAATGACAATAAAAACAGAAAATGCTGGAGATACTCAGAAGATCAGGCGGCATCTGTGGGAAGAGAAACGAGTTAACGTTTCAGGTCAAAGACCCTTTGTCAGAACCAGAAAGGAGACAAAAGAAGCTGTTTAGCTGCAGGGATGTTGAGGGAGGGGGGAATGTCTCTGATAGGGTAAAACCAGGCTGACCATGGGGATAAGCTGTAAACAAGGTTATCAGGATAAGGTGTAAATGGAGGCAGTAAGAGAGTATGAACACAGACAAAAGAACAAAGACAAAAGACTGTAAATCCAGATGAAGGGTCTCGACCTGAAAAGTCGACTGTCCATTTCCCTCCATAGATACTGCCTGATCCTTTGAGTTCCTCCAGCATCGTGTGTGTTGCTCCAGATTCCAGCATCAGCAGTCTCTTGTGTCTCCAAAGGTAAGAGACTGTAAGAGTTACGACCTGCAGAGCAGGAGGACATACACAGCAGGTAATGTGCAGGCATTAAATAGCCCTTTGCAAAGTTTTTTAATTTTCTGTTTGAATAAAGCTAAAGCTTCATATTTGCCTTCAGAAGAAACATAATTAATCTCTGTGATTTCTGGCTTTCAGAACCAGGGATGCTCATTAATTTCCATCACTAACTTGAAAGCATTATGTACCAGCTACGATACTGAATGGTCATTAGCTCAGGAGTTAATGGAAGCCCCTTTGTAGAGCAACTTCCCTTGTGCTTCGATATGCTATTCATGTGGTGCTGATTGCTTCTACAAAATGACACTTTCCAGGAATTGTTTAGATTGTCATCGGATGTTGTAAAGGGAGACTTGTGCATATGCACAGTGATCATATTTGCATTGCTATCAGAATGTCCCCAAGCACTTCATAATGAAGTGTGATCAATGTTGTGGTGTGGGAAACAAGGCAGCCAATTCGCACATAGCAAGCTCCCAGAAATAGCAATGTGATAATGCCCAGGTAGTCCGTTTAGTGAATGAAAAACAAAAAAGTGCAGATGCTGGAAATCCAAAATTAAAACAGAAAGTGCTGAAAACACTCAGCAGGTCGAGAAGCATCTGTGGAAAGAGAAACAGTTAATGTTTCAGGTCAGAGACCCATCTTCAGAACTGGGAACAAGAGAAAACAAATTAGTTTTGAGTAGCGGAGAAGTTGGGGGCAGGGATGGATGGAACAGAGGGAATATCTCTGATAGGGTGAGACCAAATGAGTTAATGTGACAGGTTGAATAAGATTTTGCTTCTTTGTATATTATGTGTTGGTAATAGCAGAGCTGTGGGAGATGTCCACCAGGTCAGACTATACAAATGGAAAGAGTAAAGCTGAGCCTAAATCAGAGATGAATGACAGAAAAGGCCAGTTGTGATACAAACAGAAATAAAGAGTGAGTTAGCTAATGTTGGAGAATTCAATATTGAGGCCTGAAGGCCGCAATGTGCCCAGGCAGAAGATGAGCTGCTGTTCTTTAAGCTTGTGTTGGACTTCATTTTAGCAGTGAAGGAGGCCACACACAGAAAGGTCAAAGTGGCAGTGGGATGGGGAATTAAAGTGACTGGTAACCAAAAGCTCAGGGTCGCTCTTGCAGGTGCACCACAAAGCGAACACCCAGTCTACATTTGGTTTCTCCAGTGGAGAGGAGACTACATAGTTCAGTACGCTAGATTGGAAGAAGTACAAGTGAATTGCTGCTTCACCTGGAAAGACTGTTTGGAGCCCTGGATGGTGAATGGGAAAAGGTGAAAGGAAGGTGTTGCATCTCCAACAGAGATTCAGTGGCAAAATAAACATTGTCCAAGACTTAACATAGAACACTACAGCACAGTCCAGGCCCTTCGGCCCACAATGTTGTGCCGACATTTTATCCTGCTCTGAGATCTATTTAACCCTTCCCTCCCACATAGCCCCCTATTTTTCTATCATTCATGTGTCTATCTAAGAGTCTCTTAAATGTCCCTAATATATCTTCAAGATAGTGCCATGGGATCATAAAATCCACCTAACAGTGCAGAGCAGGCCTGAGGTTAATGTCTTATCTGAAAGATTGCACCTTTGACAATGCAGCATTCACGGTACAAGAGTATTGGTCTCGACTATCCTGCTCAAGTGTCTGGATTTTTCTGGGCCATCACGATTTTGATTCACAGCTTTTCTTGAATGTTGGTTCCTTTGTAGTTGACTGATTAATTCCCAGTTGGCCAAATAGTTTTACAAATCAGCAAACTTAGTTGTTTACTTTGGATGTCAACGTTGTTACTTGAAGTGTCTATAATAAATGCATCATTGTTAATAATTCAAACCAATGGTTGGAATACAAGTAGGTTCAGAAATGAGTGCAAGCTGCAGTGTAACCCAGGAGTTTACAGACAGTGGCAGTGACAGTGTAACACAGGAGTTTATAGACAGTTTGCAGACAGTGGCTTCAGCGTAATTAATGTTAATAGATTATTGCAATCTGGTAAACACCCATCCCTGTTGCAGCTAGTTGCCAGTGACAGAAAGGGGAGAGAGGATAACCACAGTAAGGCAGGGAAATAATGCTCACCGTGCTGCCCTTGAAGAAGTAAATGCACTGGTCACGTCTGTCGAAGAAGGCTGCATTAATTGGACCAGAAATGCCAGGGAAACCGCTGGAGATGAGCTTGGGATAACTGACACCATATGGGTCCTGTGTGTAGGCACGATCATTTATGTTGTCGTACCTCCAGTACTGAGTTCCTGTGGAACAAATGAAGGAAAATTTAAGTGTGTGTGTGTGTGTGTGTGTGTGTGTGTGTGTGTGTGTGTGTGTGTGTGTGTGTGTGTGTGTAGCATATGAGGTCAAAGGGAATAGAAGCTAAACTATACAGATTTAGAATGGAGGAAGCTTGAACTGAACATAATTACAGCATGGAATGGTTAGGCTGAATGGCCTGATTCCATATAATGTATATTCCTGTATAATGTTCTGTGTGCTGAGTGCCCTTCTGTGACTGCCTGCCTCTGTGTGCGTCTGTGTGTTAATAAATTGATGACTATACCCCAATGTAACTAGAAAATGGTTCTGTATCTCAATTTAGCCACTTTAAGTAATTTAAAACTGGGTTACTCCTGAGTGATCAATTGACAGATTTAAAACTCTACTTTGTGATTAAACGTTTTCAACTATAATAATTGTTCAGGAGCAAGATAACACACACAACAAAGAATATTGAAAAATTTCTTTGTTATTTTTAAAGATGAGGTTCTAAGAGTTGGTTCTCAGCAGATTTTTTTTGTCTGAGTTAAACCATCGAATTTGTGTTCAATTTCAGGAAGGGAGAAAGACTGCACAGACCCCCATTCATCCAGCTTCCCTGAGGTCACTGACCGACACGTACTACCAGTTAAGCGACACATTGATTTGAAATACTCATTGTTTTCAAATCCCTCTCTGACCTCGATCCCCTGTAATCTCCGCCCACTTCACAGCCCTCTGGGTTCTCTGCACTCCTCCAGTTCCAGTCTCGAAATCTCGGGATTTAATCCCTCCACAGTTGGTAGCCGTGCCTTCAGCTACCTGGGCCCCAAGAAGAATTTTCTCTCTAACATATAGAGTCACGGTAGCATATAGAGTCACGGGCAGGCACAGTAGTGTAGTGGTTAGCGTAACGCTTCACAGCACCAGTGACCCGGGTTCAATTCCCACCACTGTCTGTAAGGAATTTGTACGTTCTCCCCGTGTCTGCGTGGGTTTCCTCCGGGTGCTCCGGTTTCCTCCCGCATTCCAAGGACATACGGGTTAGGAAGTCGTGGGCATGCTATGTTGGCACCAGAAGCATGGCGACACTTGCGGGCTGCCCCCAGAACACTCCACGCAAAAGATGCATTTCACTGTGTTTCGATGTACATGTGACTAGTAAAGATACCTTATCTTATCATAGAGCTATACAGCACAGAAACAGGCCCTTCAGCCCAACTCATCCATGCCGACCAAGTTTCCTAACTAGCTAGTCCATTTGCCAAGTATATAGATGTTCAGCATTGTATCAGTGGGCCGAATGGACTGTTTCCCTGCTGCATGTTTCTGTCTCCATCTCTGCATTTCTTTATCTCTCCTTCCTTCCTTAAAACCTACCTCTTCAAACCAAAACCTTGTCTTCCTGTAAGGCTCACTGTTGCATGACATATTGATACTGGGCATCAACATCTCAAAGGATCCATCCTGGGGCCAACACATTTGATGCAATCACAAAGAGGCACACCAGCGGCTCTGCTTCATTCGGAGTTTGAGGAGATTCGGTACGTCACCAAAGACTCCTGCAAATTTCCACAGATGTATGGTGGAGAGCATTCTGACTGGTTGCATCACAGCCTGGTGTGAAGGCTCCAATGCACAGGATTGCAAGAGGCTGCAGGGGGTTGTAGACTTAACCAGCTCCATCACGGGCACAACCCTGCCCACCATCGGGGACACCTTCAAGAGGCGATGCCTCAAGAAGACCGCATCCATCATTAAGGACCCTCATCATCCGAAACATGCCCTCTTCTCGTTACTACCATTGGGGAGGAGGTACAGGAGCCTGAAGACCCACACTCAACGATTCAGGAACAGCTCCTTCCCCTCCACCGTCAGATTTCTGAATGGTCCATGAACCCATGAACACTACCTCGCTATTCATTTTTTTGCACTATGGAATGTTTTACTACCCAAAAGGTGCTGCATAAACTGATGCATCCGCTACCTTTGAAGAAGTAGGCAGCATCCTTGGACCATGTGCAGATATGCACGAAGGCGTCGATGCCTGCTCTGGGGATGCCACGCCAACCGGTGCAGATTGGTAGGGGGTCTCCGTACCGTGTCCGGTTGTTATGGTTCTCGTACATCCAGTACCAACTGTCTCGGAAGAAGTACGTGTTGAAGGTAATGACCAGCCTGCTATCCGGAGCCCTCTCTCTTCGGACCCAGTCAAAGACCGTGTCGAACGGCCCCTCACACACCCCTGGTCACACAGAGGGAAAAGCTAAGTGGTGAAGGTGTCAGGAAAGAAGGAAAGAGATTTGCTTCAATGGCTGTCAACAGGGGAAGTGAGGGTGGATGTTCACCCTCAGAGACTTGCGGGATGTGTTCACTCCAGCCCTGGATATACCCTCCCTTTCCCTTTACCTAGTTGGCTCCATTGTAGCCACCAACAACCAAATGTTTAAAGTGGACTACAACATCCAAATTTCTAAGCCAATTTCTATCCCTCTACTTAACAATATTGAGACACATTTTCTTATAACAGCGAAGAAGACAATTCAGCCATCGAGTCAGCAGAGAAGCACAGCCAGCAGAGCCGCTGCCTCACAGCGCCAGTGACCCCGGTTCAATCCTGACCTCCGGCTGCCATATAAGTGGAGTTCGTACATTCTCCCTGGGTGCTCCGGTTTCCTCCCACATCTCAAAGACGTGCAAGTTGGTGGGTTAATTGGCCGCTCTAAATTGTGCCCGGTGTGTCGAGTGGCAGAATCTGGGGGGAGTTGTTGAGCATGTGGGGAGAATAGATTACAGGGAAAATCCATGTGGGGAATTGAATCGTGTGTGAGCATGCATGGACTCGATGGGCCAAAATGTTAATGAGATGGAGTCAATGGTGTGCTCTCATAGAATTCTCATCAGTCTTATTCCCTCATGTTTTCCCCGTAACCTATTCTCTCTCCCCTGCCCAATCACACCCTCCTGATTTTCCTGTTGCAACTCTTATGTTTGTTCTTCATCAAGAGACAAACTCCACATGGGTTTAACATCTGAACGTTTTATTAACCAACCCCAGCCTGCCTTGCTTTCCCTCTGTTTTTACAACCACTTCCTGTTCCCCATGTGACACCTTGCATTGCCTACTGGGAACTGTAGTTCTTTATTATAACTACATAATAACACATAATAACACAGCCACCCCCCCCCCCAACCCCCACCCACCACCCAGCACATCCTTGGGATGTGGGAGGGAACCGGAACACCCGGAGGAAACCCACACAGTCACAGGGAGAACGTGCGAACTCCACATAGTCAGCACCAGGGGTCAGGATTGAACCCGGGTCTCTGGAACTGTGAAGCAGCTGCAGTACCTGTCCTGGTCACTGGATTCCACTGTGGAAGCAACTTCACCACATGGACTGCAGTTGTGCAAGACCACCTCCTGAGGACCACCTCCCAAGGACATCCTGAGGTTGAATAACTATTTGGAAAACAACTTGGAAGCAGGCATCCTGTGCACGAGGTCCCACCTCTGAACGAAATTGCTTACCGTACAGCCGCTGGATGGCTTTCCTGTCAGTCACATCCAGCTCGGTGACTCTGCCCTCTGCACTGTAGTTGGGCTGCATGACTGACCCCCTGCTGTACATATGAGGCAAGCCTAGGACATGCCCTACCTCATGCACGGCCACCTGAAACAGCAAAGAGCAGCGTTATTCCATGCTACGCTGGGAACTAGACTGAGAATCAGATAATTGTTCAGTAAAGAAGGAAGTGAATCAAGCCAACAAGCCCTGCCCTGATTCAAAAACACAACCACTTGATCACACTCCTTGCTGCCACACCTTTTCCTTTCAGCCTTTATCAATTCCCTTTTGCAGGAGTTTACAGGAAATCCTCGCAGAGTGACTTCAGCATAATTAATTTTTGTTGACTCTCCCTCCATTGTTCTGCTGATGGCAACCACTTGACCTGTCACCTGTCCAAACTTTCTTATCATCTTGCCTCAAGTCATAGAGTCATACAGCACGGAAACAGGACCTTCAGCCCAACTGGTCCATGCTGACCGAGGTGCCTACCTAAGCTAGTCCCATTTGCTCACATTTGACCTGTATCCTTCCTATCCATGTACTTATCCAAATATTTTTTAAAAGTTGTTATCATACCTTTCTCAACTACTTTTCTCAGGCAGCTCGTTCCATATACACACCGCTCTCTGTGTGAAGAAGTTACCCCTCAGGTCCCTTTTAAATCTCTCCCCTCTCACCTTAAACCTATGCCGTCTAGATTTTAGTTCCCTTACCTGAGAAAAAGACTGTGTGCATTCACCCTGTCTATGCCCCTTGTGGTTTTATACACCTCTATAAGATCATCCTTCAGTCTCCTAAGTTCCAAGGAATAAAGTCTTAGCCTGTCCAACCTCTCCCTAAAACTCAGGTCCTTAAGCATCTGCAGAATTTCTTGTGTCTCTGTTCTCATAAATCTTCTTTGCACTCTTTCCAGCTTAATGCCGTCCTTATTCCAGCTTAAGTTCTTTTCCCAATACACAAAACTCCAAGAATTCAGGTGATGCCATAATGGCAGGTTTTCCAGACCAACAGATGTCATTTCTATTAATACCTCAACATTCTTTTAATTCGGTTTTTTAAGATGTTAAACTTTTCTGTGAACCAGGTAGGTTGAAATGGGACACGGGAACCGGGACCCCAGTGAGTGGAGAGGGAGTGTGGAATACGGGGCCCCGGTGTGCTAGAAAGAGTGCAGGGACCGGACCCTCATCTTGTTGGGGGAATGTGGGAACTGGAGCCGTGATGTGCTTTAAGGGATTGGGGCAAACATTACCAGCTGGACCAGATGCCGAACTGTCAGGATTCCCGAATAGTCAGAAAGCAGATTATTGGAGTTCTGTTAATAATTCTCCATCAGTTGTCTCTGGTCTTTAAAGATTGGGTCAATATCCCCAGACACTGTGAAAGCTCATCTCCTCTTCCTAAAGCAGTGAATACCATAGAACCATAGAACCATACAGCACAAAACGGGCCCTTCGGCCCACCATGTTGTGCCATCCATCAAACCACCTACACACTATCTAACCCTTTCCCCCTGCATATCCCTCTATCTCACATTCCTCCATATGCCTATCCAACAAACTCTTGAACCTGTCCAACGTATCTGCCTCCACCACCACCCCAGGCAGCGCATTCCATGCACCAACCACTCTCTGGGTGAAAAACCTCCCCCTGACATCTCCCCTGAACCTCCCACCTGTAACCTTAAAGCCATGCCCTCTTGTCTTGAGCATTGGTGCCCTGGAAAGGAGGCACTGGCTGTCTACTCTATCTATTCCTCTCAATATTTCACATACCTCTATCATGTTCAGAGAAACCCAACTTTCCCCAGGTTCTCCACTTAACAATAAAGGCATTTAAATAGCATCTTTCACGTCCCTTTTATCATTGCACTCTGGCACTTTACAAAGTATTTTTAAGTGTAGATACAGTAGGAAATATAAAAGGCAATTTGCATACAGCAAGCACCCACCAACGCTTGTTTTATTGTAGAAAGTGGCACTGGAATGAATTGATGCGGTCTCCAGTGGAAACAGTAAATTAGCCATCTTGGAAGTTTTGTGATACTATTGGCAATAACTTTTCAGGGTCAAGGTGTAGAACCAAATTACTGTAACCAAACGACTTAGCACCATGCTATACATAAATAAAGTTGCTTTCAACAAGTTATTGTAGAAAGTGCCATTAGAATGAATTGATGCTCTCTCCATTGGAAACAGCGATTTAGCCAATATGGAAGTGTTGTGATACCATTGGCAATAACTTTTCAGGGTTAAGTTGTACAATCAAATAACCGTTACCAAATGACTCAGCACCATGAAATACATAAATTGGAGTTGTTTTCAACAAGTTACTGCAAATAACTGTAACCAAACGACTGCAAATAGCTTGTTTTAAAGAGATTGGCTGTGGGTGAAATGTCTTTCCGGGCACTATGAAAGGAACCTGTCACAATCCACTACCTTGTCTCTGTGGAGCTGCAGAATGATGACACCTCATCCTTAACCCATGCTCTGAGATCACCCAGCACAGGCACTCTGCTCAGATTGTCACCACGCGTTGATTGGAACCACTGCTGTTTGCTACTGTGGGTGGAGATGACACTGTTGCACTGAATGTTGCACCACTGCCAGCCCACTCTTGCTCTTGGACCTTCTGTCCCTTCTCCACCCAACCTCGTTCTTTCCCCTACTAGGCACTCCACCCCAGGAAACGAATCACCGGCTGCTTACCCTCAGCAGGTTGATTCCCTGGTTGCTGTTGGCTGCTGTGAAATGCTCATCATCATCAAAGTGGATGGCTCCATTCTGCCACGAGTGTGCCACCTCCTGGCCAGACCCATCAAATGCCTGGGAACAGCCTAAATGGCGTCCTGAGGAAACAAAGGACTGTTTAAACTCTACTTGTAAAGTACACTACTTCACTCTCTCTCTCTCTCTCTCTCTCTCTCACTCACTCTCTCTCTCTCTCGCTCTCTCTCTCTCTCTCTCGCTCTCTCTCTCTCTCTCTCTCTCTCTCTCTCTCATATTTCCACATTTCCTAGAGCAACACACAAAGCTCTGGAGAAACTCAGTGAGTCAGGCAGCATCTATGGAGGGAAGTGGACAGTCAATGTTTTGGGTCGAGGGTTCTGATGAAGGGTCTCGACCCGAAACACTGACTGTCCATTCCCCTCCATAGATGCTGCCCGACTCGCTGAGTTCCTCCAGCCTTTTGTATGTTGCTCAGATTCCAGCATCTGCAGTCTCTTGTGTCTCCGTATTTCCTGTTTGCTGTTTAATCTCACTTGGAGGAAAGTTTCAAACTTAGAAATAATGGTGAAAATATCCTGATAAACATGTGATCATTTTGTTTTTGCAGTATTGTGTAAACTCATTCACTGGCATTCTTTGGAAAACCACAGATTCCCTGCTTTCTCTTTCTCTCTTCTCTCTCTCTTTCTTGTGTCTTATTCCTCCATTACCTCCCTTCCCCAGCCTGGGCCCAGAATTTAGAATCGGTGCAATCACCAATCATCTCCCAATAAAAGCCTTCAAAGGTCTTGCGATCTCTGTGAGATGGACGTCCCCGTTTTCCGACATCTGCTGTTTTCAGGGATCAGTTCAAAAGGATCCCAAGCATTCAGCAGCTGTCATATAATCCAGATGGATAAACAGGTACACAGAAAATACTGGAGGAACTCAGCAGGTCAGGCAGAATCTATGGAAGGAAATGAACAACCAACATTTTGGGCTGAGACCCTTCGTTGTCCTAATGAAGGGTCTCGATCCAAAACGTCAACTGTTCATTTTCCTCCATAGGTGCTGCCTGACCTGCTGAGTTCCTCCAGCATTTTGTGTGTGTTGCTCCAGATTTCCAGCACCTGCAGTCTCCCTTGTGTCTGGATAAACAGGTAATTACTTTCAGTCTCTAAACCAGCTAAATTTTTGATTAGTTTTTTGTTAGCTTTTACAAATTTACAGGCACAACAACAAGAGCACCATTCCAATACAGAAGTGCATTCAGCCCACTGAGTTGGTAGCAAACTTTGGCAAAGCAAATCAGTCACATCCTTTGAAAATCAAACAAAAACTGCAGATGCTGGAAATCTAAAATAAAGACAGAAAATTCTACAACTACTCAGCAGGTGAGGCCACATCTGTGTGAAGAGAAAAATTTTGACTTGAAATGTTAACTCTGTTTCTCTTCCCACAGTCGTAATCAGTTCCTTTCCCTGGTTCTTTCTCCAGAACCTTGCATTTGTTTTATATTTTAAGTACAAGGCAAATGGCTTATTGATTTTTATTGCTTAGGGGCATTGTTACGATTGTATAGCGTGTTGGTGAGACTGCACCTATCATGCTGTGCAAAATTTTGGTCCCATTGTTTAGGGAAGGGTATACTAATATTGAAGGCTGTCCAATAAGAGATTCGCTAGGCTAATTCCTGGACAAGAAGGATGTCCAATCACGAGCAACTAAAGAAGTTGGGACTGTATTACAGTCATAGACTCATAGAATCATAGACTCATACAGCACGGAAACAGGACCTTCGACTCAACTGGTCCATGCCGACCAAGATTCCCATCTAAGCTGGTCCCATTTGCCCAAATTTGGCCCATGTCCCTCTAAACCGTTCCTATCCATGTACCTGTCCAAGTGTCTTTTAAGTGTTAATGTACCTGCCTTGACCACTTCCTCTGGCAGCTCATTGCATATTCTGACCACTCTCTGGGTGAAAAAGTTACCCCTCAGGTTCCTACTAAGTCCTTCCCCTCTCACCCTAAACCTATGCCCTCTAGTTCTTGTTCCCCCAACCCTGGGAAAAAAGTGTGGGCATTGACCCTATCTATGCCCCTCATAATTTTATACACCTCTATAAGATTGCCCCTCACTCTCCTACACTCCAATGAATAAATTCCCACCCTGCTTGACCTCTCTCCATAATTCATTCCCTTGAGTCCCGGCAACATCCTTGTCAATCTACTCTGCGCTCTTTGAAACCTCATTGCATCTTTCCTATGGCAGCGTGACCAAAACTAAACAAAATATTCCAAATGTGGAATAAACCAACATCTCGTACAACTGTAAGGTTGCCTTATTTTATCGTTTGGAGTTTAGAAGAGTGAGAGGCAATCTTATTGAAACAAATAAGATCCTAAGGGGGCACGAATAGGCTGGATGTTGAGATGTTTCCGCTAGTGGGAGAACCTTGAACAAGAGGACATAGTTACAAGATGAAAAACACTATGATGCTGGAGGAACTCAGCAGGCCAGGCAGCATCCATGGAGAAAAGCAGGCGGTCAACGTTTCAGGTCAGGAACCTTCTTCAGGAAGTCCTGAAGAAGTCCTGCAGTTCCTCTAGCATCATCGTGTTTTTCATTTAGATTCCAGCATCTGCAGTCCTTTGTTTCTCTGACATAGTTACAAGATAAGGTTGTGGTCATTTAGAACTGAGGTGCTTAGGAATTTCTTCTTGCAGAGGATGTTGAATCTCTGGAATTCTTTGCCCCAGATGGTTGTGGAGGCTGGATCATTGGGGGGTATTTAAAGAGGAGTAGATACATTTTTGAAAGATCAGGGAATTGAGGTCTCTGGCGAACTGGTATAGAAGAGATGAGGCCTTGGGTAGATCAACCATGGTCATAATGAGGTGGCCAAATCCTGCTCCCATTGTCCTGCGTACTTATCCAATTCCCTTCTGAAACACCTGGTTAAGAAGTTGAGATATCATTACAGTTTTTTGTCATTTTGTCCCAAATATTTAGAAGTATTCATGAGGAATTATAATCCTCATTCATGAAATTAACTCTCTTAGAGCCAGTTGGTTTGCTGAGCAGTTATTGTGGCTTAGTGAAACCATTAAGAAATCACTTGAGCTTCACATAACTTAGTGTAAGATTTTCAGTAAGACGAGTTCATAAATAACATGAGTGGCTGTTAGTTCAGTTAATTCCATTGGACTTGCTGAAGGGGTCTACCATTGCCTGTAGGGTTGCTCTGGATTGCGAGGAAATAATTAGGCTGCGGCTGTCAGCTTTAAGGTATAATCAGGGAGATGTCAATACTTTTACCATTATTATAGCTGAAAATCTGGGACAATATTCCTGGATGAAAGGGATAAGCCCGTTGAAGACTGTCTGATCCCTGAGAAAAGGAGATCAATCAGAAGAGACAAGCAAGCTGTTCAAGAGATGCCTAATAAATGAGGTTACATATTACAGCGAGACTGAATAACCTGCATTTACATGGATATCAGGTCAACTGAGTACAACAAAGTAATAGGAACTAATGGAAAGTGACGGAGACATGAATAATCACAAGGTGCTAGACTGGTGTTCAGAAGTCACTACCATCTTCACCGTTCTTTTAGGTTCAACGTTTTAGATCCAACAGCAGCTTCCATTTATATAGCCCCTCCAACATTACTGAACATTTCCACAGGAGTGAAAACAAACTAAAACTGGACAAGGACATCTTTGAGCAGGATACCAAAAGTTTAGTTAAAGAGGGAGATTTGAAAGGGCTTTATGGGAGGAATGAGAGGCCAAGAAGCAGAGAGCTTTGAGGGGATTCCCCAACTTAGCTTCTTGGCAGCTGCGGGCACAACCTCCAGTGATGAGTGATGAAAGTCAGGAATGATCAAGAGACCAGAACCGGTGGAGTTTAGACGGATTCACAGCTGGAAGGTGTGACTGAGAGAGGGAGGGGCGCGGCCACGGAGGTATCTGGAGGCAAAGCTGAGAATTTTCACAGTGACGTGCTGCTTAACCAGAAGTGGGGCAGGGCGGACAGGAGGTTGAGTAGGTCAGGAGTCACCGGGGGTGAACAAGTCAAGGGTCACGGGACAGGGAGCAGTTCAGGGGTCATGGTTAGACTGAGCAGGACTTGGTGCTGGTTAGGATACGGGTACCGGACTTTGAATTTAACATGAATAGAATGCAGGTGATTGCGCACTGAAATATTCAAGTACGAAGGTAACAAAGGCATAAGGTGCTCAGCAGCAGAGAGCAGAGGCGGGTGATATGGCGGAGATGGAATCAGGTGGTCTTGAATATGCAACAGCATTCATCTCAGGATCAAGTATATAAGATGCCATTTCTTGGAATGGTCTGGTTTTGTTTGATACACTTGCCAAGGAGCGAGATGGAGTCAGTAGCTGGCAACAGGAGTTCATGATAGTGATTGAAAACAATAGCTTTGTTCTTCCCAATAATTCATTGGAGCAAATTTCTGCTCAGACAGTCCAATTCCTGCCAAAACAAAGCAAAGATATCCAGAGTAATACTGGTCTCTGTTCACAGTTGTGTCTGCCAGATAGAGTCATGGAGTCATAGAGAGATACAGCACAGAAACGGGCCCTTTAGCCCATCGAGTCCACCCCAATCATCAACCCACTAATCCTACCTAATCCCATTTCTTTTGGTTCCAGTGAGGGATCAGAGGAACCCGTTGACCCCATTACCTGTTCCAAATCCCAGCGTGATGTCCACAGCAGTGACCGAGGACCTCTGATCCTCTTCAAAGTCTATTGGTGTGACCTCGCTCCAGAGTCTGAAGGCCAGCCTGATGGCCGCTCTCTGCTCGCTCACCGACATTTGAGAGCTGTAGCCCTCACTCAGCAGCCGCCACTTCAACCTCCGCTTGCCAAAGGCCAGGCCAGAGACGTTGCCGTCAGCAACCTCCGTTCGCCTGCCTCTGGACCTTTGGCTGTGAAAGAAGTGGTGCAAAAACCGTTTCTTGCGGACAGGTTTGCTTCCAGTCGTGTTGGCTTTGCTCTCAGCCGCCTGGCTGGTACCACCTGTGGCATAAGCAGATATTGGAATGTTGGGTGGGGACTTCTGGTCTGGTACTCCACATCTAGGGACATTCATTGCCTCTCTAGTGGGTACATCCACAATACCAGTAACTGACAGGCCATTGCTTTCTTGGAACTCCTTCAAAGCCTTGATGAAAGCCGGACTCTCAATGTTTTGGTTTGAAGAATGCTCCATTTGGTGCACGACCTCAATGTCTTCCCCAACAACGCTCATCAAGTCAGGAGGAGCTGGATCTTCATCAGTGGCTGCAGTTACATCTTGGTGCGACAAGTCCTCCCAATTAACAGGTTGCATCCATCCATATCTGGCAAGGAATTTCTAATTAGGGCAGAGGGGAGAATGCTGGTTAATGTTTGAAGATAGCTGTTTCCAGAACAAAAACAGAAAATGCAGGAAAAGCTCAGCAGTTCAGGCAGCATCTGTGGAAAGAGAAATAATTAACGTTTCAGGTCAAAGTCTGTTCATGGGAACTGAGAAACAGAGAATGGATGAAACATTAACTGTTTCTTTATCCACAAATGCTGCTTGACCTGTTGAATTAGAACATAGAACAGTACAGCACAGGAACAGGCCCTTCAGCCCACAATGTCTGCACTGAACACGATGCTAAATTAAACTAAATCTCTTCTGCCTGCACGTAATCCATATCCCTCCATTCCCTGCACATTCATGTGTCTATCCAACAGCCTCTTAAACGCCATTATCATTTCTGCTTCCACCACACCCCCTGGCAGCCCGTTCCAGGTACCTACCACCCTCTGTGTAAAACACCTGCCCCACTCATCTACTTTAGACTTCCCCCTCTCACTAAATGCATGTCCTCTAGTACTTGACATTTCTACCCTAGGAAAAAAATATCCTGACGGTCTACCCTATAACTTTCATAACTGTCTACTTATAACTGCCTATAACTGTCTACCCTATAACCTCTCATAACTTTATAAACTTCTATTGGGTCTCCCCTCAGCCTCCAGCGCTCCAGAGAAAACAATCCAAGTTTGTCCAACCTCTCCTTATAGCTCATACCCTCTAATCCAGGCAGCATCCTGGTAAAATTTTCCAGCATTTTCTGTTTTCATTTCAGAATTCCAACAGTTAATTTGGGATTTCCATTGATTGACTCTGGACGTGTATGCACTCCATAGCACTCTGCATAGCACTTCAGGCCTTGAAATGAAGAATGTTAACCCTAAAAACCTGAATTGGAATCAACCTCGTCTAACATCTGAGACAGTGCAGCAGAACAGCAATGTTCTAATCCTGTCATTGGGAAAACAGCAAGTCATTGGCTTGTCTCAAGAAGATAACATCCATCACCAAAGATCCCCACCATCCGGGCCGTGCCATCTTCTCGCAGCTTCCATCAGGCAGGAGGTACAGAAGCCTGAAGTCCCACACCATCAGGTTCAAGAACGGACACTTCCCTTCAACTATTCAGTTCCTGAACCAACCTGCACAACCTTAATCACTAGAGTTTAGCAACACTTTTGACCACTTTGATCACTTTACACTAAAATGGACTTTATTTTTTTTGTTCTAATTGTGTTCATTCTTTTGTAAAAATTGTGGATAATTTATGTTTAATTTATGTTTTTCTTGTGAATCCTGCTTATCTGATGCTATGTGCCTGTGATGCTGCTGCAAGTAAGCTTTACATTGCCCCTGTGCGTACATGTACTTGTGCATATGACACTAAACTCGACTTTGACTTTGACTTTGCTCTGAGTGAAAGAAATAAAAATACAGAGAATTTAAGAGAGTTTTGCAACCAGTGCACACAGTATATGAACTGCAGGAGACTATTTGCATGCAGCATTTTCCCGAATACGGCAATGTTATAATAGGTTGATAGTGTTCAGTGAGGAGTGACTAATGGCCTGGAAAATCTTCCCTTTTCCTTTTCAAAATACAGTTTTAGGATCCCAAGAGAACAGATGGGCCCTATGTTTCCATCGTATCTATAAGACAGCACCACCTCAGTATGAGTCTCAGTCAAGGTTTGCCTTGAAGTCTTTGAAATAAGACTTGAACCCTCCTGTCTGAAGCACAACTAAGCAATCAGGTGATCTCAGAAATTGGACCCAATCTTAGAAGAGTTATGGAGTCACACAGCACAGAAAGAGGCCCTTCGGCCCACCATGTCTCTGCCAACCATCGTACCTATCTACACTAATCTCATTTACCAGCACTTGGTCCAGAGGTTACCCTGCCTTGGCAATTCAAGTGCTCATCCAAGTACTTCTTGAATGATGTGAGAGTCTCTGCCTCCACCACCTTCTCATTGCAACTGCACTCTGGGTGAAAATGTTCTTCTTCAGACCCCCTTCTAAGCTTTTTACTCCTTACCTTAAATCTGTGCCCTTTGGGCTTCGACACCTCCTCCGTGGGGATAAATTCCTGACCATCTACCGTGTCTGTATCTCTCATAATTTTGTACAGTCCCCCACTATGATAAGATGGAGCCTTGACCTCACGATCTACCTCTTCGTGGCCTTGCACCTTATTGTCTGCCTGCACAGCACTTTCTCTGTAACTGTAGCACTTTATTCTGCATTCTGTTATTGCTTTTCCCTTGTACTACCTTGAAGTATTGATGCGATGAAATGATCTGTATGGATGGCATGCAAAACGAAGTTTTTCTCTGTACCTTGGTACATGTAACAATAATAAACCAATTTACCAATTAACCTCCATCAGGTTCCCCCCTCAGCCTCCCCTGTTCCAAGGTGAAAAAATCCCAGCCTATCCAGTCTCTCCTCATCACTGAAACATTCCATCCATTGAACAAGTGATTATAATAGTAACGGAGCAGCAACATTTTGTGTGGCTCCATTATAACAGCAATCTTGGGTTTTAAAAGCCAAAGGACAGAAGCAGCAGATTTTGCTGGATTACAACTAAACTATAACTTATTATTATCAATTGCAATCCATTGATACAACCTAAAATACAGGCAACAAAGCTCCAGCAAACTCATATATCATATATATATTTACTCTGCCTGTAACATGCATTCAGTGCTTAAGAGACTAGAGACCTTGATTATCACAGATTTTGATTTTGGCTTTGTTCGGTTTCAGCCTCTATGTTTGCTACAAGCCCATTACCTGTGCTGAACTTGCCCCAGTGATGGAAGTTGCCCGGTGGACCACTCTGATATCCGAACGGTCTCTGGAGTGAAAGATTCTCTCTGAGCTGGCTGGGTTGCAGAACATCCAAGCAGCGATCAGGGACACCACAAGATGATTCATGTCTACCTTGAGAAATGGAAGGAATGCAGTGAGGTGCTCCTGTTCACGACTCTTTATATTGCAGCTCTCTCGCTTGACTCCACCCCTTAAGTGTTCAGGCAAACAGAATATCTTTCAATCAGGTAATCTTTGCAATGAAAGAACACAGAGGAACATTATACCTTGACAGCACGTTTAAGTCATTCATTTTCTTAAATAGTTATTTCCGGCTGCATTGTGTTAAAGTCTTGAATTAGGAAACCTTAACATTACAGCACCAGTGTAGCTGATCTGATGGATAAACAAATGAATTGCATTTCTATTCCACCTTTCACTTCCCTGTCAGGATGTCCCAAAGCACTAAGTGAAGTGATAGTACTAAAATGCAGGAAATGTAGCGGTCAATTGGCTTCTATAATATTGATAACCACCAGATAATCTCCACGTGTTTAATTGATGTTAAGTGATGACTAAATATTGGTTAAGAACTCCACTACCCTATTTTTAAGCCCAAATCATGCCAAGACACCTTTAATATCCACCTGAGAGGACATACAGGAATTCAATTTACCATTCTGTCCTAACGCTGGCACCTCTGACAATGCAGGGCTCCCTCCATACTCCACCGGAGATACAGCTTGGATCTTTGAGAGATACAGCATAGAAACAGGCCCTTCAGCCCACTGAGTCCATGCTGGCCATCAACCACCCATTTACACTCATTTTATTTTTTACTCTCCCCACATTCTCGTCATCTGCCCCCAGATTCTACCTCTCACCTACACACCAGGGGCAATTTACAATGGCCAACTAACCTACCAATCTGCAGGTCTTTTAGATGTGGGAGGAAACCAGAGCACCCAGAGGAAACCCACACCTTCACACAGGGAGAACGAGCAAACTCCAGACAGACAGCACCTGAGGTAAGGATCATACACGGGTCACTGGTTACATGAGAACACAGAACATAGAACACTACAGCACAGTACAGGCCCTTCGGCCCACAATGTCGTGCCGACATTTTATCCTGCTCTAAGATCTATCTAACCCTTCCCTCCCACATAGCCCCCTATTTTTCTATCATTCATGTGTCTATCTAAGAGTCTCTTAGATGTCCCTAATGTATCTGCCACAATGAGCTGTCCATAATTTGGGTTCATGAGCGGTGTGTACTTGAATCCACTGCTGTTTGAGAAAGAGGCAAGAGAGAGTCGCAGCTGACACAATACAAGTTATTAAACTGCAACATTGAGTCAGTGGACATGTTGAAAGACTCTTCAATTTTCCCTTGGTAGTGAAATAATTCTCCACGTTTTCAAATGACTAACGGACATAACAGCTTGTGAGTGCACTGCTTCTTGTAAATTGTCCCAAGGTGTTCCACAGGGGTAAACAAAATCTGACTGAAACACAGGAGATATAAGATAAACGCAGTCAAAGTGGTAGGATCATTGGAAGGTTTAAGAAGGGAATTCCAGAACCATGGATTGAACCAGTTGATGATGCATCAGCCAACAATGGAATGATCTAAATTAGGAAGTGCAAGTGGCCTTAACTTCTGGCCCACAGAGATCTCGGAAGATTGGGATGAGGCTGTGAGGGATTTGAAAAAGTAACCGTTCTTTTCTGGAACTCAACCAGAAATCAACAGAGTCAGCTAAGAAATGGTGATGGGTGTATCTGTCTGTCATTAACACACAGTTAGATCTTGCACAAAGTTCCAGCCACAGAGACATTGAATTTTCAGATTAATTACTCTTTAAACCACCTCAGGGTTTGGTAGTCCCAATTCCCGATCAATTATGCAATTTGTTAAGACAGCTGATCACATGTGCCCAAGAGATGAACGATTGAAAATAAAAATAGAAATGGCGCAAATCCTCAGAAGGTCAGGCAGCATCTGTGGAGGGAGAAACAGAGCTAACATCAAGTTTTTGTTCTGAGTGATCGAAGACTTCAATGACTTCAGCATCATCGACTTGAAACTCTCCTTTTCACACCAAGGTCACTTCTGAGCAATTCCAACACGTTCTGTTCTTACTTCAGGGTTCCTGCATCTGCAGGATTCTATTTTTGTGCTAATGGACAATGAAAAGAGGGGGAAAGCAAAATACTAGAAATCTGAAAGAGAACTGGAAAATGTTAGTGAGACTCCACAGGTCAGCCTGCAAAACTCAGCTTGATGATCTTTCACCAGAATAGTTCTGATTCATAGGGAATGTTAAGGCCAGTATTAATTGCCCTTGTGATGTTGAACCATGTTCTTGAAGTGCTGTAATCCTTCTGACAAAGGGACTTTTAGGGTTCAAATCCAATGATGATGGAGGATCTACAATATAATTCCAAGTCAGGAACACGTGTAACTTGGAGAAGATGGAACATGAGGAATTCGAGCAGCACACGCCTCCCTGAGAAGGATCCACCATTCAGTAGGACCATAGCTAATCTTTTACCTTGGTGCCATTTCCCAATACCAACCCCATATTCAAAAATCTATTGCTATCTACCGTAAATATGCTCAGTGACTGAATCCCACAGGCATCTTGTGTAAAGAATTCCAAAGGTTCACTACTCACTGGGTGAAGAAATTTATTCTCATCTCAGTCCGAAATATCCAGCTCTTTATCTAGAGACTGTGAGCCCTGGTTGTGGACATCCCAGATCAGGGAAACATCATCCCTGTATTTACATTGTCAAGCCCCATGAGAATTTCTTTATCTTTCAATGAAATCACCTCGTTCTTCTAAAATCTAGACAGTGTAGGTCCAATCTGCTTCATCCTTCCTCATAGAACAAACTCCCATCCCAAGAATCAAATGAGAACTTTTATTGCTCTCCATCTATTGCAAGGATATTCTTCCTTAGGTAGTGATTTGTAGCGTCATACAACACAGAAACAAGCCCGTCAACCCACCATTTCCATGCCAACCATCAAATACCTATCTACACTAATCCCATTTGCCAGCACTAGGTTCACAGTCTTCTGTTCCAGATGAAGTCTTACCAGGGCCCTATATAATTGGAGGAAGATATCTCTACTCTTCTACTCAAATCCTCTTGTAATACAGGCTAACATACCATCTGCCTTCCCAATTGCTTGCCGAACCTACACATGAACATTCAGTGATTTGTGTACAAGGACAGCCGGGAACCTCTGATCACTGATGTCTTTCAATCTCTCACCATTCAAAATATACTATTTTTTCCATACTTTTCCACCAAAGTGGATGGCCTCACAGTTTTCCGCATTATATTCCATCTGTCGTCTCTTCCATTTTTCAACCAATGTGTCCTCTACCTCACCAACCACTTCCTTTAAGACCCTCATATTCACTCCTTCAGGTCCGGAGGACTTGGCTGTCTCTAATGTCATCTATTTGCTTTGTAATTTTCCTCTAGCAACAGCAATCGCTATAAGTTTTGACCTCAGATATTGGGAGGCTTTTAGTGTCTTCTATCGTGAAGTCAAATGCAAAAGATTTGTAGCAAGCCTCTGTCATTTTCCTTACTTTCCATTATTAAATCCCAAGTCTCATCCTCCAGGTGACTAACGTTTCTCTCAGTTCCTCTTCTCCTATTTATATTTCCATATAAGCTCTAACTGTCTGCTTTTATATTTCTTCCCAGCTTGCTCTCATAATCTGCCTTCTCCCTCTTTATTTTTTGAGTAACCTTTTACGGGTTTCCAATACTTGGGCTTTCCACTGAACTGAATTGAATTTAAATCCCCTGGCTCCCATGATGGGACCTGGTCTTTCTTCACTGGATCACTAATCCAGATTTGTGCAGTACATGATTCATTCTGCAAACATACTTGTCCCTATGGAATACAGAAGTTGTATGTCCCCTTCAAGTTCCTAGGTGTAAATATCACCAACAATTTGTCCTGGAACAGGCACATGGACACAATTGCCAAGAAAGCACACCAATGCCTCTACTTCCTCAGAAAGCTAAGGAAATTTGGCATGTCCCCAATGACTCACATCAGTTTTCACAGATGCACCAGTGAAAGCATCCTATACAGATGCATCATTGCTTGGTACGGCAACTGGTCTGCGAAGACCACAAGAAATTGCAGAGAATTGTGAACGCAACCCAGTATCACACAAACCAGCCTCCCCTCCATTGACTCTGTCTACACTTCCCGCTGCCTCGGAAAAGTAGCCAATGTAATGAAGGAGCCCTCCCACTCCAGTTATCCTCTCGTCTCTCCCATCAGGCAGAAGACACAAAAGCTTGAGAACACACACCACCAGGCTCAAGGACAGCTTCTATCCCTCTGTTATCAGATTCTTGAACTGACCTCTCATACGATAAAGGTGAACTCTTGATCTCTCAATCTACCTCATCATGGCCCTTGCACTTTATTTGTCTACCTGCACTGTATATTCTCTGTAACTGTAACAATATATTATGTATTCTGTTTTTCCTTGTTGTACTACCACTCAATGTACTTATGTATGAAATGATCTGTCTGGATGGCACTCAAACAAAAGTTTTTCACTGTATCTAGGTACTTGTGACAATAATAAACCAATTACCATTTACCATTATTCTCCAAGCTCACAGGGGCCCAACTGCCCCTGCCTTGCTGGCATCAGCTTGCACTGATTTTAAACTGCATGATGCAGAGTGTGTCCAACAGAAGGTGCATTCCCTCCTGCCAACCTTTATCCTATAGTAGCAAAGCCAATTAAAATGAACCAAAGTTATTCTGTTATTCAAGAAGGGAAATAAGGATAATCCTGGAAACTATAGACCAGTGAGTCTCTCGTCAGTGCTAGGGAAGCTATTAGAGAGGATTCTTATGGATAGGATTTATGAGTATTTGGAAAATCATGGTCTAATTAGGGACAGTCAGCATGGCTTTGTATGGGGCATGTCGTGTCTTACTAACGGTTGAGTTTTTCGAGGAGGTGACGAAGGTGATTGATGAAGGTAGAGCTCAGATTTTAGCAAGGTGTTTGACGAGGTCCTCCACAGGAGGCTCATCCAGAAGATTATGATGCATGGGATCCATGGTGAATTGGCCATTTGGATTCAGAGTTGGCTTGCCCATAGAAGACAGAGGATAGTAGCCATTGGGTTTCACTCTGGTTGGAGGTCCATGACTAGTGATGTTCTGCAGGGATCTGTACTGAGACTTCTGATGTTTGTGATGTATCTAAATGACCTGGATGAAAATATGGATGGGTGGGTTAGTAAATTTGCAAACGATACAAAGATTGGTGGTGTTGTGGATAGCGTAGAAGCTTGCCAAAGGATACAGCGGAATATAGATCAGTTGCAGATATGGGCGGAGAAATGGCAGATGGCATTTATCTGGTCAGATATGAGGTGTTGCACTTCGGGAAATCAAATGTAAAGAAAACAGTACATTATTAATGAGAGAACCTTAACAGTGTTGATGACCAGAGGGATCTTGGGGTCCAAGTCCATAGCTCCCTGAAAGTGGCTGCACAGGTTAATAGGGTGGTAAAGAAGGCGTATAGCATGCTTGCCTTTATTAGCTGAGGCATTGAGTTCAAGAGTCAGGAAGTTATATTGCAGCTTTATAAAACTTTGGTTTAGGCCACATCTGGAGTACTGCTGTTCAATTCTGATCGCCTCATTATAGGAAGGATGTGGAGGCTTTAGACAGGGTGCAGAAGAAGTTTACCAGGATGCTGCCTAGATGAGAGGGCATGTCCTACAAGGAGAGATTGGACAAATTGAGGTTGTTTTCTTCGGAGTGGCGAAGGCTGAGTGGAGACCTGATAGAAATTTATAAGATTATGAGAAGCATAGATAGAGTGGACAGCTGGTGTCTTCTTCCTAATACTAGAGGGCATGCATTTAAGGTGAAAGGGAGTAAGGTCAAAGGAGATGTGTGGGCAAGTTTTTTTCACACACAGAGTGGTGGGTGCCTGGAATGTGCTGCCAGGGGTGGTAGTGGAGGCAGATACAATAGAGGCATTTCAGAGGGTCTTAGATAGGCACATGAATGTGCAGAGAATGGAGGGACGGATATTGTTAGGCAGAAGGAATTAATTTAGTTAGGCATTTAATTTCTAGTTTAATTATTTCGGCACATCATTGTGGGCCGAAGGGCCTATTCCTGTGCTGTACTGTTCGATGTTCTAAAGTTGTATAGCTCTAAAAGATGTGACTCTTTGAAACAAAAACAAACTCCTCTTGAAAGCAACTCGAGTCTTCTGAAGCTGAGTGTTCACAGCTCACCAGTTGCAATGAATTATGTTTGTGTGTTCTGGCATATCGCAGGCTCCTGTGGTTGCCATTCGAGGTCACTGGACCATTACTGAATGAGCCCCTCAGTTCACATTGAATTACTAAGCCTCGATCAACTGCTTGGGTTTGAAAGCGGGTCACCCTGCAGCTGTGGCAAGCAGCGATGTGTATTCCTTGCTGTCTGACTGCAGGGAAGTTTCTTTTGCATTTCCCAGCCTGTTAATAACTACCCTTTAATTCACTTTCTGAGAAGAAATTCTTCATTGCTGCTATAAAGTCATTCTTTGCTTCTGTTCCTCCCCTCTTCCCTCCACCACACTTCTCTGCAGAGCAGCTTTCTCTGATGGAGAATCATCAGGAGTGATGGATCTGGAGATGATATTGTCCAGATGGTTCTTCAGAAGTCAAGAATGAGGCGCAATTCTTGTGGTTACAGCCGTTTATTAGATGCTCACAACAAAGAAGTGACAGTAAGTAGCAGCAGAGAACAACAGGTAAGAAGGAAGAGAAGGAATAACAAAAGAACTTGAGCACATGCTTTACTTTGATACTGCAAACTAGTTCGAGCTGGTTAGATAAGGAAAAGGACAGTCTGTGAAACGAGAAGGACAGCCTTGATTTAGGTTGCCATGAAATCTCAGGCTTATAGACAAAGAAACTTAAAAATCTTCTAAAAATTTACAAGCAGGTGATTATACAATCATGTAAGCAAGCATAAAGAAAGTTAAACTACAAGAAAAATAACAAAATAGCAATTTAGACCCTAATCCAACAGGAAATAGGGATGACACTCCCACCTTGAATGAAAAATGTGTGGCTCATGGTTCTTGTCTAAGTCAAAGTCAAAGTCGAGTTTATTGTCATCTACACAAGTCCATGTGTGCACAGGTGCAATGAAGAACTTAGTTGCAGGAGCATCACAGGCACAGAGCATCAGATAAGCAGCATCCACAAGAAAAACATAAATTAAGCATAAATTGTACACAATTTTTACAAGAAACAACACAATTAGAACAAAAACAACGAAGTCCATTTTAGTGCTAAGTGATCAAAGTGGTCATAGTATTGCTAAACTGTAGTGATTAGGGTCATGCTGGTTGGTTCAAGAACCAGATGGTCGAATGGAAGTAGCTGTTCTTGAACCTGGTGGTGTGAGACTTCAGGCTTCTGTACCTCCTATGATGGGGAGCTGTGAGAAGGTGGCATGGCCTGGATGGTGGGGATCTTTGATGATGGATGTTGCCTTCTTGAGGCAGCACCTCCTGTAGATACTACCAATGACGATGGGGAGGGATGTGCCCGTGATGTATTGGGCCAAGTCCACTATTCTCTGCAACTTCTTATGTTCCCGCACATTTGAATTGCCGTACCAGACCATGAGGCAACCAGTCAGGATACTTCCAACATTACATCTGTAGAAGTTTACAAGAGTGTTTGGTGACAAGCTGAACTTGGTTAACCTCCTAAGAAAGTAAAGACACTGGCGTACTTTCCTTATGATTGCATTCAGGTGCTGTGCCCAGGACAAGTCATCCGATATGTTAACTCCCAGGAATTTAAAGCTGCTGACTCTCTCCACCGCCGACCTTCCAATATAGACTGGCACATGTTCACCCTCCTTCCCCTTCCTGAAGTCAACAATCATCTCTTTAGTTTTGCTGATGTTGAGCAAGAGGTTGTTGTTGCAGCACCACTCAACCAGGTGTCCTATCTCGCTCCAGTAAGCTGACCCATCGCCACCTGTGATTCGTCCAACAACAGTGGTGTCATCGGCGAATTTGAAGATGGCATTGGAGCTGTGCTTAGCCACACGGTCATGTGTGTATCAAGAGTAGAGCAGGGGACTAAGCACGCAGCCCTGAGGTGCACCTGTGTTGATGATCAGCGAGGAGGAGATGTTGTTACCGATCCTCACTGATTGAGGTCTGCCGATGAGGAAGTCAAGTATCCAGTTGCAGAGGGAGGAACACAGGCCCAAGTCTTGAAGCTTGATGATGAAGCTAGAATTAACCTTCTTATTACAAAATAGTATTCTAAGAAGATCCATGTTTTGAAGCCACACACAGTACACTGTCAAAATCAGGGGAAGTGAGTGTTATCCTCATTGAAATGCAGGAAGAATTTCATCTTATCCCATCCTGTCCATGAATCCATGATGAGTGAGCCATGTCAACGAGGATATAGGAAAAGAAGGTTGTATTTGACTAATCTATTGCAGTTCTTTGTGGATTTATCCAGTCGTGTCAGAGAAGAGGAACTAGGGTATATGATGTATTTGGATTCTCAGAAGACTTTCCATAAAGGTTGCTGAGCAAGGTAACAGACCATGGAATGGGAGGTCATGTACAAACGTGGACTGAAATTTGCTCCACAGATAGAAAACATAGAATTGAGATGTGAGGGTTTCTTCTTGGCTTAGCAGGTTATGAATGTGGGACAGAGCAGGTTTCGTGATTGGGCCTAACCAATCCCAATATACAGTGCTGATTTGGATGAGGGGACAAGTGTCACATTTCCAAGTTTGCAGTTGGTAAGAACGTAAGTGGGAATGTGAGTAGTGATAAGGGTTCGAAGAGAATTCGAGGGGATAGAGGCAAGCTGAGTGAATGGGCATGAACCTGCTAGAGACAACCTAATGCAGAAAAATGTTAAGTTATTCATTTTTCTACATGAAGCAGAAAGATGAGGTTTGTTTTAAATGATGCAAGACTGGGTTAGCTACCCACTGGAGTTCAATGATAAGATAAGATATCTTCATTAGTCACATGTACATTGAAACACACAGTGAAATGCATCCTTTGCGTAGAGTGTTCTGGGGGCAGCCCGCAAGTGTTGCCATGCTTCCGGTGCCAACATAGCATGCCCACAACTTCCTAACCCGTACGTCTTTGGAATGTGGGAGGAAACCAGAGCACCTGGAGGAAACCCACGCAGACGACCAGCGCCTCTTTCCCAGGGCACCAATGCTCAATACAAGAGGGCATGGATTTAAGGTAATGGGTGGGAAGTTCAAGGAGGATGTCAGAGGGAGGTTTTCACCCAGAGAGTGTTGGTGCATGGAATGCACTGCCTGGGGTGGTGGTGGAGGCTGATACGTTGGTCAAGTTCAAGAGGTTGTTAGATAAGCATATGGAGGAATTTAAAATAGGGGGATACGTGGGAGGAAGGGGTTGGATAGTCTTAGACGTGGTTTAAAGGTCGGCACAACATGGTGGGCCGAAGGGCCTGTTTTGTGCTGTATTGTTCTATGGTTCTATGGACATGGAGGGAACATATATAAACTCCTTACAGACAGCAGCCAGAATTGAACCCGGATCACTGGTGTTGTAATAGCGTTACTCTCAATGAGGCCTGTATCCTTTGGACAGAAGCCACTGAAAGCTAACAGAGAGATGCAGCATGACTACGTTTTTGGCTGTGAGTACCCTGAGGACCTGCAAGGTGCTACGGAAATGCAAGTCATGAGGGAACGAGGGGAACATTGTGCACATCAATGACTGTAAATGAGGTCAGGGAGAAGTGTAAGAGGTTGTGCTGGAAACCCAGCTGTGCATCTGTGGTGAAACTGTGCCACCTACTGCTGGCCTGAAGAAAAGCTGACACCCCCAAAAATGAATCAACAATCACCGTGGTGGGGTGTGTCAGGCCAACATAGAACAGTACAGCACAGGAACAGGCCCTTCGACCCACAATGTCTGTGCTGACCACAATGCCAAATTAAAATTAAATCCATCTGCCTGCACATGAGCAC
This sequence comes from Pristis pectinata, assembly GCF_009764475.1. Classification (NCBI taxonomy): domain Eukaryota; kingdom Metazoa; phylum Chordata; class Chondrichthyes; order Rhinopristiformes; family Pristidae; genus Pristis; species Pristis pectinata. The sequence continues at coordinate 15,255,943 of NC_067433.1, forward strand.
ATCTCCCTCCATTCCCCGCATGTTTATGTGCCTGTCTAAAAGCCTCTTAAATGCCACTGAGGTGTCTGCTTCCACCAGGCCCCTGGCAGCACGTTCCAGGCACCTACTACTCTCTGTGTAAAATAACTTACCCCACTTATCTCCCTTCAGTTTAACCCCTCTCACCTTAAAGTTTCAAAGGTGTGATGTCATCCAGCTGGCTGAGCAGCCAATCACATTAAAGGCAGCAAATTAGTATAGAAAAAGCACAATTTTAATTAATGTATTATGGAATATAAATTAAAGACTGGAACATACGTTTGTAGTTATGATAGAAGCTTGTAATATCACAGTTATTTAAAAATTAAAATAAACGTTGAAATATTTTTGTGGGAAAATGACAGTCCACGTCCATTTGGTTAATTATTGGACCTAATGTTTGCTAAGACCAAGGAATTGACTGTGCATTTCAGGAAGGGGAAGTCAGGAGAACGCATGCCAGCCTTCATTGAGGGGTCAGAAGTGGAAAGGGTGAGCAGCTTCAAGTTCCTGGGTGTCAACATCTCAGAGAGTCTATCCTGGGCCCAACACGTTGATGCAATCATGAAGAAGGCATGCCAGCAGTTCTACTTTGTTAGGAGTTTGAGGAGGTTCAGTGTATCACCAAAGCCTCCTACAAATGGAGAGTATTCTGACCGGTTGCATCACAGCCTGGTACGGAGGCTCCAATGTACAGGATCGCAAGAGAATGCAGAGGATTGTAGACTCAGCCAGCTCCATCACGGGCACAACCCTCCACACCATCGAGGACATCTTCAAGGGATGGTACTCAGGAAGGCAGCATCCATCACTGAAGACCCTTACTATCCAGGACATGCCCTCTTCTCGTTACTACCATCAGGGAAGAGGTACAGGGGCATGAGGACCCACATTCAGTGATTCAGAAACAGCTTCTTCCCCTCCACCATCAGATTTCTGAACGGTCCATGAACACTACCTCGTTATTCCTTTTTTTTGACCTACTTATTTATTTTGTAATTTATAGTAATTTTACGTCTTTGCACTGTACTGCTGCCAGCAAAACAGCAAATTTCACATCATATATGTCAGTGATAATAAGTCTGATTCTGATTCAGTAATGATGACATAGTATAGTGTTTAAACTCACTTGGACCTCAAGAAACAATCTCGCATAGACACAATAGGCAAATAGACTCCTTCAGTGCTATAGCTTTTCATGATTCTATGTAAGATTTTCCAGTTATTTTATAGTGAGATTATTTCATAGCCATTTTAAGATTATATCAGTTGAGTTGGTTTTCTACTGCAGAAGGCTAATGAGGAAGGTTGTCACTGACATTGGGATTTCCATGTTAAGCATAGATGTCTCGAAGTTGCTGTCAATTTCACACTGTGGACACTAATGTGTCACTATCTTGAATGTGGAAATAACTGAATCAATGTATCAGCATACATTTGAGGAAATGTGTCACAGAAATGCTGATGTTACAGCACTCCCAGATTTAGAAAGCTCCTGTACAGCATAGTTAGTTGACAAGGTCAAGCCATGATACTTGCTTAATCCAGAGTTAACACAGATTCTAGGGATGAAAGGTCTTCAAACTGAAACATTAATTCTGCTTCTCACTCCCTTGATTTCTAACATTTTCTATTTTTAATTCAATCTACAGTCTTGTTTGGAATTATTAACTGTGACATTCGAAGTATTTGAACTCCTCTAATGAGTTATGCTTTAAATAACTTTATCAAACTCAAAATATCTTAAAGAGAGCTGTTAAATAGAACTCTGTGAAGTTTTCCTTCCTGCACCAAACATTTGATTTAAATGCCCGGTTCTTCCTGTGATATCATGAAATGGCATATTACCTCTGAGAGGATTTTTGCTGCAATTATTCTAAGAGCCATTATGGTCTGGGAGACTTGAGGCCTTGTCTGAGCCCTTGGACATTTTAATCCCAAATTAATCCCTGATTTGGGGTTAGCTGGGCAGGTGCAATTTAATAAATTAATTCTGTTTAATGCCACTCACAAGAATAGTGCTTCCAGATCTGAATGGTCCATGAACCCATGAACACTACCTCGTTATTCCTTTTTTTTTGCACTATTTAGTTATTTTGTAATTTATAGTCATTTTTAAGTATTTGCACTGTACTGCTACTGCAAAACAACAAATTTCATGTCATATAAGTCAGAGATAAAAAAACCTGATTCTGATTCTGATTTCACCACATGTTTCAACTGGTTAATGATTCAGATTAGTTCATTGTCATATACACAAATTCCTTGCTCACATGAAGCTCACAGAGGAAACAGTATACATGCTAATAATAAATACTACAATATATACAGCGCCGAGTGCTCAATCAACAGAATGGTGCAATGTACAAACTGAGGTAGTGCAAAAAGAAATGCTGAAGTGACAATAACAGAAGAGGAAGAATTAAAGGTTTGAGAACATGGCAGAACCATTGGGAAGGGGATGTGAAAGAGGTGATGGGTTCACACGTCTGACCACTGTGGGGAAGAAGCTGTTCTTGAGTCTGATTGTCTGAGCTTTCAAGCTCCTGTATCTTCTCCTAGAAGGTAGAAGACAGAAAAGGGAATGGCCAGAGTGGTAGGTATACTTGACGATAATGTTTAGCTTCCTGATATAAAGCACTGTGAAGATGGGCTGGATGAAGCCTGTGATGGACTGGGCAGTGTTTATCACTCCCTGCAGGTTCCGACGGTCCAGAGTGGAGCAGTTGCCACACCAGGTTGAGATGCAACCCATCAGGATGTTTTCTATCAAAGTTCCTGAGCACCCAGTGTAAATCAAAGGTTAAAAAGCTCTTCGGAGTTTAAAGAACCACATGGATTTATGCTCAGAAAGAGACCATTCACCCATTGTTTCCATGTGAGCCAAGAAAGAACTTATCCAGATGTCCATCTGCTAGCTCAGTCTATGGCCCTGCAGCCTCTTCAAGTGCTCATCCAGGGACTTTTTATATTTGAAGGGGATTTTTGCCCCCACTAAACTTTCCAACAGTGGTTACCACACTCTGGATGGAGAAGAGTTCTTTGACGTCCTTCTCTAGTACTTCTACCAACCATGTCCCACAAAGGGAATGAGGTCATCTGTATTCACCCTTTGTTAGGCTTTCTTACACAACTTGACTAGCTATCCCATCAGCTTTCTGTGTCCTGAAGAAAATCACCCAATGTTGTAAGACAAGTTCGTAAGGTCTTAAAGGGCAAGGACTCTGGACACATTCTTTGGAGTTAAAATGATTTATTTGCAAAGACAAACGCGGGACAGGATGACAGAAAACAGATGCACACTTACACACACACACACACACACACACACACACACACACGGGTGATCGCGAACATGGGGAAAATCGCAATAAGGGTGAGATACACACACACACACACAACAAACTGGTTACAAATGATCAAGGAAGAAACAATACAATGCCTGACCCCTCGACCTCAGTGCAAGCACCGGCTCTACACTACTGGGAATCTACTTAAGCCGCTCCTAACCCTTGTGGAAGTGCACACTCTTACCAATGGTCTCTTCAGCGTTGTTTCGCGATTCCTGGAGCAATCAAAAGAGAGCGAACCATGCACACGTGGCATTCTTTATAGTGCTGGAGGGCTGGGTGGTCCAGCCCAGGTAATTCAAACAATCCAATGGTTCAGGGTCAGGTGCAAAGGTGTTTACAAAGGTCAATGGTCAAGCGTGTGTGCTAATGGGTGGGTGGAGCCAGACCTTGATTGACAGTGGTGTGGCTTTCGACCATGTGGTCAATGGTGTCACGTGACAGCCATGACCCTTCACAGTACACCCAGGAATCAGCAATCTTTCCACAGAATTAAAATTCTCCAGACCTGGCAACATCCTCATAGATTTCTTCTCGTTCCTCTCTTTCCAAATCACATCCTTCTTGTGATGCAGTGAACAGAGGTCAATGCAATGCTTGGGGTAAGGCCTGTCTAGTGATTTATGTCGATCAGGCTCTGATAACCAATAAAAGAGAGACAAATTTGTGTCTACATGGAGACACATGAGAGACTGCAGATGCAGGAAATCTGTAGCCACTCACAAAATGCTGGAGGAACTCAATGGGTCAGGCAGCATCTATGGAGAGAAATGGACAGTCACCAAAACCAGTCAACTGTCCATTTCCCTCCTTAGATGCTGCCTGACCCTCTGAGTTCCGCCAGCATTTTGAATGTGCTACAGACTTGTGCCTACTCTTGTGATCTATATTGGACCCTATGTTAATGCCTCTAAACCAGACCTCTGTGAAGAGCTGTCTGGAGTAACCCACCATCTAAAACTTTGTTGGCGGAAGCTTGCTAGGTTTATCAGAAATATTTCCATGTAGCTCTTTTTTAAATTGTACCGTTATCCCTCTATGGACTCTGTCTACACTTCTTGCTGCCTCAGTAAAGCAGCCAGCATAAGCAAAGACCCCTCCCACCTGGGACATTCTCTCTTCTCCCCTCTCCCACCAGGCAGAAAATACAAAAGCCTGAGAGCATGTACCACCAGGCTCGAGGACAGCTTCTACCCTGCTCAGGAAATGGACAGTTGATGTTTCGGGTCAAGACCTTTCACCGGGACTGAGGAATAGCCTTTTTGGTGTTAAATTCCTCTTGTCATAGTTAATCTGTTCCCCATTCATGACATTATGAACTGTGGGCACTCTGTACCCTGCAGATGCTCAGTAGGGAATTCCCTCACTGTAACCCGAGATGGATGCAGACACGGGTTCTTGAAGAAGGGCAACCTGTGTAACTAACAACGTTCGGTTGTGGCTAACTTGCACTAATTCTCACTAAGGCAACAGGATGTCAGTTCAAGTCTCACTCCAGAGACCAGAGTAAAGTGATGAAGCCTGAAGCAGGGGAGAAGGAGTGGTGTACTATTGAAGAAACTGTTTTTCAGATGAGAGATTAAGCTGAGGCCCTGTCTGTTCTCCAGGGTAGATGTAAAAGATCCTATGAGCATGATTGTGGGGGATAAAGCAAGTCTTCCTCTGTGCTCTGAACAACATTAAACACCCAACATTTCAAAATAGTAATTTAATAATTATCACATCACGCACAGTGAACTCCCATTCGCAGCAATGTGCAATAACACTACAATAGTGACAGTGTTTGAAGTGAACGTCGTGGTTGGATTTATGAAGGGAAAATGTTTGACTACTGGAGTTCTTTGTTCTTATTCACCGTGATATCCTAAGGGATGTCCTGAAAATGGCAAAGTCTTTTCTTTAAAACATCTCCAGTTTTCAAGTCAAAGTCAGTCAAGTTTATTGTCATGTGCACAAGTACACATACGCACAGGTGCAATGAAAAACTCACTTGCAGCAGCATCACAGGCACAGAGTATCATAAAAGCAGCATTCACAAGAAAACATAAATAAAACAAATTATACACAATTTTTACAAGAAATAACAATTAAAACAAAACAAAGAAGTCCATTTTAGTGCAAAGTGATCAAAGTGGTCATAGTGTTGCTAAACTGTAGTGATTAGGGTTGTTCAGGTTGTTCAAGAACTGAATGGTTGAAGCACATTTACCGTAACAATCTTTTGTCCCAATGCAGAGCAATTTACCTAGTCTGCCCTATTCACTTGGCTCTGTTTCCTCACTCCCACCGCGCAGTTAAAGCCAGTCTTCTATCTGCCCCCTTTTTGGCATAACTGGCATGGCTCCTGCAATGATTTCCTGCAGTTCCAGGGAGGAAATTAGCTGGAAATCCAAGTCCTGCAAAACAAATACAGTAATTTCTGCTGCATTCCAACAATCAATTTGTGGAATAGCAGAAAGAGGCTCACACCCACAGTCTGCTCTGAGTGAGGAGAATGAAGATCTGCACTGACTTTCAGTAGCATGAGGTTCAGTGTGTAAAGACTTCCATTTATAAAGAATTATTTTGCATCTTTCTCAATACATCTCAAGGCACTTTGCATCCAATTAAGTCTCGTTGCTGGTGAGTTTCATTTTGCAGGAGCGAGAGCGGGACGGATTTAAAAGAGCGAGCCTCGTTGATTAGCTAATCGGGCAGCAGCTGCCAATAAAAGAAAGGAAAGCTCAAGTGGAGCGGCCATTGTAGGGCTAGCCCAGCGTAAGAGTGGGACTTCGAGGCTTTGGCTCAAGAGGCTTCGGAGAGGACCAGGTAAACCCCTTAATCTTTCCTCTTTAAATTACTCAGAGGGAGTAATTGCTCAACAGGCTTCCAGTTGAGACTTGAACAAGGATACTGGCATCAAATTACAACTAATTAAATAAAGTAGGGATGCAGGATCAGGTGATGTGTTATAGCTGCATGATGTGGGAGCTGGTGGACCCCTTTGATGTCCCTGGTGACCACATCTGCAGCAAGTGTTGGTTGCTTGAAGAACTCAGGGTCAAAGTTGATGACCTGGAATCTGAGCTTCAAACACTGTGACGCATCAGAGAGGACGAGAGTTACCTGGACGCTGTGTTTCAGGAGGCAGTCACACCAATTAGATTAACTGCTTCTAATTCGGTCTGTGGTCAGGGACAAGAGGGTGTGACTGTGAGTGAGGCAAGTAGGGGATCCAAAAGGTAATGCTGGAGGGGCCTCAGCCCTTGAGGTTGTCCAACAGGTCTGAGATTCTTTCTCCCTGTGTGGATGAGAGTGGGGGCTGTAGGAAGGATGAGTAACTGACCTTAGCACCGTGATTCAGGGAGCCATTCAAGAGGGGGGGAGAGAAGAGAAATGTAGTTGTGATTGGGGATAGTATGGTCAGGGGAATGGACACAATTCTCCGTCACAGGGATCGAGAGACCTGAAGACCCTGGTGTCTGGGTTCAGGACATCTCATCTGACCTGCAGAGGAATTTGGAGTGGGAGGGGAAAGATCCACTTGTCGTGGTCCACGTGGATACCAACAATGTAGGTAGAACAAGGAAAGAAGTTCTGCTGAGGGAACATGTAGGGGGGGGGTGGGTTCAACAGATAGGAAAAATATGGATAAAGTAAAAGGGAAAGAGAGCGCAGAAGTTACTGAAGCCTCCAGAATAAAAAAATAAGACAAAGTTTGGAAAAGGCTATGAATTTTTCAGGCAGCATGGAGACAAATTTGAGAAGTGGGGTGGTGAATACAGGACTGAAGGTGTTATATTTGAAGGCTCGCAGTATACGAAGCAAGGTAGATGAGCTTATGGAGCAATTATAAACTGGTGGGTACGATGTTGTGGGCATCAGAGTTGTGGCTGAAAGAAGATCACAGCTGGGACCTAAATATCCGAGGATACACATCCTATCGAAAAGACAGGCAGGTGGGCAGAGGGGGTGGGTGGCTCTGTTGGTAAAAAAATGAGATCAATCCTGAGCAAGAAGTGACATAGGATCAGAAAGTGTAGAATCCTTGTGGGTAGAGTTAAGGAACTGCGAGGGTAAAAAGACCCTGATGGGAATTATATACAGGCCTCTGAATATTAGCCAGGATGTGGGGTAAAAATTACAAAAGGAGATAGAAAGGGCATGTAGGAAAGGCAATGTTATTGTGGTCATGGGGGATTTCAATATGCAGGTAGTGTCACAATGTCAAGCGAAGAGCAAGCTCGCAGAGAACCCAAATGCAGCACACTGGTACGAGACTGGAGTCAGGATGCTTCCTCAGAACCGAAAGCAGGCGGCAACTGGAAGGAATCTTGCCTCGGGGCTCTGAGGTGGGCTCCCAACACGAAAACTGGATATCCTAAGAGGAAAGTGAAACCAGGACTGCTCTAGAGTTGACAACTCTAAGCAGCCAGAAGACAACATATACCCAAAGATTGACTAATACTCTGGCAACTAGTGCCAGTGAAACCAGGGGTCTTATGCTAGTCTCCTGATGGGGCTCAGGTGTGTGTCGTTATGTGATTATTAGTGCATGGACTCCATGTGCTACACAACAAGGCACCATCAATGGAGCCGAATGGAGGGCCAGCACTTGGAACCATGACAGGTAGACTGGGAAAATCAGCTTGGTACTGGATCCCAAGAGAAGGAATTTGCAGAATGCCTATGAGATGGCTCTTCAGAGTAGCTTATGGTTGAGCCCACTAGGGAAAAGGCAATTCTGGATTTGGTGTTGTGCAATAAACCAGATTTGATTAGGGAGCTTAAGGTAAAGGAACCCTTAAGAGGCAGTGATCATAATATGATAGAATTCACCTTGCAGTTTGAGAGGGAGAAGCTAAAATCAGATGTATTGGTATTACAGTTGAGTAAAGGTAACTACAGAGGCATGAGAGAGGAGCTGGCCAAAGTTGGTTGGAAGGGGACCCCAGCAGGGATGACGGTGGAGCAGCAATGTAGTAATTTGGGGAGTGATTCGGAAGATGCAGAATTATTTCATCCCAAAAAAGAAAGAAGCATTCTAAAGGGAAGATGGAAGTTGACAAGGGTAGTCAAAGACAGCATAAAAGCAAAAGAGAGGGCATACAAATATTGCAAATATTGCAAAAACTTGTGGGAAGCTAGAGGATTGGGAAGCTTTTAAAAACCAACAGAAGGCAACTAAAACAGCAATAAGGGGAGAAAAGATGAAATATGAAGGTAAGATTACTAATAATATAAAATAGGATAACAAAAGATTTTTCAGATATATGAAGAGTAAAAGACAGGCAAGAGTGGACATTGGACCACTGGAAAATGATGCTGGAGAAGTACTAATGGGGAACAAAGAAATGTCGGATGAACTGAATAAGTATTTTGCGTTAGTCTTCTCTGAGGAAGACACTGTGTAGTCACTATTACTAAGGAGAAGGTGCTTGGGAAGGTGGATAAGTCACCTGGACCAGATGGATTACACCCCAGGGTTATGAAAGAGGGAGCTGAAGAGATTGTGGAGCATGAGTAGTGGTCTTTCGAGAATCACTGGAGTCAGGAATGGTTCCAGAGGACTGGAAAATCGCCACTGCACTCTTTAAGGAGGCAAAAGACAGGAAATTATAGGCCAGTTAGCCTGACTACAGTGGTTGATAAGATTTTAGAGTCCATTATTAAGGATGAGGTTTCAAGGTACTTGGAAGCACCTGATGAAATAGACCAAAGTCAGCATAGTTTCCTTAAGGGGAAGTCTTGTCTGACAAATCTGTTGGAATTCTTTGAGGAAGTAACAGGCAGGATAGAGAGAGGAGAGTCAGTGGATGTTGTTTACTTGGATTTTTAGAAGGCCTTTCACAATGTGCTACACATGCGGCTGCTAAACAAGATAGGAGCCCATGGTATTACAGGAAAGGTACTAGCGTGGATAGAAGATTGGCTGACTGGCAGAAGGCAAAGAGTGGGAATAAAGGAGGCCTTTTCTGGTTGGCTGCCAGTGACTAGTGGTGTTCCGCAGGGGTCAGTGTCGGGTCCACTACTTTTCACATTATATGTTAATGATCTGGATGACGGAATTGATGGCTTTGTAGCCAAGTTTGCAGATGGTACAAAGATAGGTGGAGGGGCAGGTAGTGTTGAGGAAGCAGGGAGTCTGCAGAAGGGCTTGAACAGGTTGGGAGAATGGGCAAAGAAGTGGCAGACGGAATACAGCGTAGGGAAGTGTACGGTCATGCACTTTGGTAGAAGGGATAAAGGCGTAGACTATTTCCTAAACGGGGAGTGAATTCAGAATTCAGAGATGCAAAGGGACTTGGGAGTCCTAGTGCAGGATTCCCTAAAGGTTAACATGCAGGTTGAGTCGGTAGTAAGGAAGGCAAATGCAATGTTAGTATTTATTTTGAGAGGACTAGAATATAGAAGCAAGGTTGTAATGCTGAGGCTTTATAAGACATTGATCTGACCACATTTGGAGTATTGTGAGCAGTTTTGGGCCCATATCTAAGGAAGGATGTGCTGGTGTTGGAGAGGGTCGAAAGGAGGTTTACAAGAATGATCCCAGGGATGAAAGGGTTAATATACGAGGAGCGTTTGATGGCTCTGGGCCTGTGCTCGCTGGAGTTTAGACGGATGAGGGGGGATCTCATTGAAACCTACCGAATAGTGAAAGGCCTGGATAGAGTGGAGGTGCAGAGGATGTTTTCAGTAGTGGGGGAGTCTAGGACCAGAGGGCACAGCCTCAGAATTAAAGGACGTTCCCTTAGAACAGAGATGAGGAGGAATTTCTTTAGCCAGAGGGTGATGAATCTATGGAATTCATTGCCACAGACGGCTGTGGAGGCCAAGCCATTGGGTATATTTAAATCAGAGGTTGATAGGTTCTTGATTAGTGAGGGCATCAAAGGTTACAGGGAGAAGGCAGGAGAATGGGGATGAGAGGGAAAAATAAATCAGCCATGATCGAATGGCAGAGCAGACTCGATGGGCTGAATGGCCTAATTCTGCTCCTATGTATTATGTCTTAATTAAGTATCGTTGATACTCCAATAATCCACCACCCTCGGGATGTTGGTGCCAGACCAGCAGATTTTACGGACTATTGCATTTGCTCCTATTAATACTCAAACACACTTTCATTTCACTTTTTTGATGCGTTACACAGTTGCATAATAAATTGCTCAGTGAACCCAGTGAATATAAAAGGAGCAGGAAATATATAGCCACTGTGGACCCTGGCTCCAGATACAAACCCACCCACGTTCCTGACCCCAACCCTGTTCCGGCTGCACACCCACCCCCACAGCCCAGATCCTGGCCCTGGCTCCAGCTGCGCTCTCCGCTTGCACTCTGGACCCCCAGCTCACATTCCTGGTGAACGGGTGAGCCGGATGCCAGACTATCAGGATTTCTGAACACATCGGATGCCGGATTATCAGAGTTGGACTGGACTTTGGAAGTGTAGTCACAATTGCAATGAATGAAATGACAATTCTCACACATGAAAAAAGAACATCTGTTTCACTGAATATGATTGAGGTGCACATTTGGGGCAGGATATCCCAATTACCCCCATGGTATCTTTTACCCCTGCCCCAGAGAGAGGACAGAACTTCAGTTTGTTTGTTTGTTTGTTTTTGTAACATAGTAATTTTTATGTCTTGCACTGTACTGCTGCCACAAAACCACAAATTTCACTACATATGTCAGTGATAATAAACCTGATTCTGATTCTATTGATCTATCCCGGGCCCAACACATTGATGCAATCATGAAGGAGGCATGCCAGTAGCTCTACTTCATTAGGAGTTTGAGGAGATTTGGGATGTCACCAAAGATTCTTGCAGATTTCCATAGATGTACAGTGGAGAACATTCTGACTGGTTGCATCACCACCTGGTATGGAGGCTCCAATGTGCAGGATCGAAAGAGGCTGCAGAGGGTTGTAGACTCAGCCAGCTCCATCACGGGCACAACCCTTCCCGCCATCGAGGACACCTTCAAGAGGCGGTGACATGCCCTCTTCTCGCCTCTTCATGTTACTACCATCAGGGAGGAGGTACAGGAGCCTGAAGACCCACACTCAATGATTCAGGAACAGCTTCTTCCCTTCTGCCATCAGATTTCTGAACAGTCCATGAACCCAGGAACACTACCTCGCTATTCCTCTTTGGCATTATTTTGTTTATTTTTTTGGTAACTTGTAGTAATTTTTATGTCTTCACGACATACGTCAGCGATAAGAAACCTGATTCTGATTTGATCATGGCTGCAACTCCAGCAGCTGTGGATTTAGATTTTTGTTCACAAGTGAGGCTTAAATCCATAACCTTTAAAGCCGGATGTGAATGCGCTGGCACAGTTCTGTCCAGTATGTACAATCCCTTTCGCGACTGCCATGACAGACCAGTTGGGGCATTTTTCTCCCGATTCCTTAATTCAGACAGGCTCGGTAGGGGGCGTCCTTGGACCAAAAGTGCCGCTCCCGGTCACAGCTTCCCCTTTAATAATAAGCCCAGTGGAAAAATATTTGCAATGGTGCAATCCGCCTGATTAGACAGATGATACAAAGAGCTGCATTTAACAATTCCCAAATACGAGCGGGCGCCGCTTGACCTTTGCTCTTGTTGACGTTGTATTAAGGATTTGGGGTGGAACAAATGCGGTCAGGAATCTTAAAGGGAAATAAAAGCGATGCGAAAGAGAAACAGTGGAGTGGGTGCTGGTGGAGGTAGAGTGGCGAGGAGAAGGAACGCTTGAAATCGCCTGGTGCCCGGCTCGGCTCGGCTGCAGGCCGCTGCTGCAGGTTAATTTCGGTGCGCGGGCGGCGCGTTTGGAACCCTGACCTGGGAATTTGTATCAATTTGAACAGTTGCAACGTTCCGTTTCGGGTGTAACATTTTGAACTGGCAACATCGCGCTGCAACTCCTGCGCTGCCCGGGATACAGTGAAAAAAAACACACCCCAGGGCTTTAATTGTCACAGGAACCAAGACTGTGTAAATTATTCTTTGGGCGTCTTTTCATGTGAGTAACGCCGATGTTCACGTTGTAGAGCTTTCAGATTCAGTTGTAGATACTTGAAGAACCCCCCGCCCGCCCAGCAGACTCTCCAGTACGGGCCCTGTTTGTATTATCAAGTTGGATATAAAAGATTCAGTAGTGTTGATTTTTGGAGGAGGTCAGACCCGTTTTTGTTGTTACCCCTTCAATTAGCATAAATGAAAAAACCAGATAATTTGATTATTAACTCATTACAGTTGGTGTCGGAGCTTGTTGGGTTCAAATTTCCAACGTTGTAAGCGAGATTACAAGTTAGTACAAAGTACTTTATTGACTGTAAAGTGTCTGAGGGCACCCTGAAGTTCAAGTCTATGGTTATTTGCAAAGATGTGTATGTAACTCTGCCTTTCTGGTTATGAAGTGGAGAGCACTGTCCTGCACAGAGCCTTTTCCCATCTGCTAATGTACATGTGGAATGGTAGGAAGTTTACCGCACAGAATGCCCACTGTGTACATGACAGTTCCCCAATTTGTCCCACCATCCATCACCTGATCTATAGCCCTGCAGATCCATCCTCTTCAGGTGCGCATCCAACAGTTTAAACGTGGTAAAGGATTTTGCCTCCAGCACAGTTTCAGGGAGTTCCAGCACCCCACTGGTCTGGTTGAGAGTAGTTTGTCCTCATCATCTTCAGTCCTTCTGCCAATCAGTTTCAATCTGTGCCCTGTGGTTTTTCACCCACAGTGGACCTCTGCTAGATCCACTGCCATTTGTTATGTATCTGATTTGGATGAGAACGTAGATGCCTGGTCAGTACGTTTGTGGACGACACCAAAATTGGTGGTATGGTGAGTTGGTTGCCTAAGATTACAACAGGACCTAGATCGATGGGGAAAGTGGGCCAAGGAGTGGCAGATGGAATTTAACCCGGACGAGTCCAAGGTGTTGCATCTTAGAATATTAAACCAGGGCGGGACTTGCACAATAAATGGCGGGGCCCTGGAGCGTGTCGTAGAACAGGAACACCGTTTCCTGAAAGCAGTGACACGGAGTGAAAAAAGCGTTTGAACACTTGCCTTCATCAGTCAGGGACTTGGGTGCAATTCGGACATTGTCACAGCTGTATGAGACACTGAGGCCACACTTGGGGTACTGAATACAGTGCTGGTCGACTTGTCATTAAGCTGGAAAGGGTGCAGAAAAGATTCACGAGGATGTTATCAGGACTGGAAGGAGTTATGGCCGGATAAACTAGAACTTTTTTTCCCTGGAGCATAGGAGGCTGAGGGATGACTTTTGGAGGTATATAAAATTGTGAGGAAGAATAGATAAAGGTGAATGGCCAGTCTTATTCCAATCTAAACCTGATTTAAGGTGAGAGGGGAAGGATTGAAAATGAACGTGAGGAGCAACGTTTTCACCCAGAGGCTGGTGGTTTGTGGAACAAGCTGCCAGAGGAAGTGGTAGAGGTGGGTACAGCTACAACATTTAAGAGACATCTGGACAGGTACAGGGACAGCAAAGGTTTAGAGGGGTGTGGGCCAAATGCAGGCAAATGGGACTGGCATAGGAAGGACCAATGGTGGGTATGGACAAGTTGGGCTGAAGGGCCTGTTTCTGTGTTGTATGATGCGGACTCTGTGAGCCTTTGGCCAAGTATTTACTCCATTTCAGTTCCTTCATTATTTTATGCACCTCAGTTAATTGTCCCCTCTGCCACACTCTTGTTCCATAGAAAACCCCAGCTAATCCAATCTTTCATCACGCTGAAAATTTTCCAGTACTGGCAGTATCCTCAAATTTCCTCTGCACCCTTTCCAGTGTACTAGTCTCTCCTGTTATGTGAGGAGAATGGTATTCAGTAGTCAACTGTAACACAAGGAGTGCTGCCTACAGTTCTAGCAAAACCTCCCTGCTCTTGTACATGTTTTTATATTTTAGATAGATAAATTCAGATCCTAGTCTTCATGGTACGGTTCAGGCACGGTAGTGTAGCGGTTAGCGTAATGCTATAACAGCGCCAGAGACCCGGGTTCAATTCCAGCCGCTGTCTGCAAGGAGTTTGTATATTCTCCCTGTGTCTGCGTGGATTTCCTCCGGGTGCTCCAGTTTTCTCCCACGTTCCAAAGACGTACAGGTTAGGAAGTTGTGGGCATGCTATGTTGGCGCCGGAAGCGTGGTGACCCTTGTGAGCTGCCCCCAGAACACTCTAATCAAAAGATGCATTTCACTGTGTGATTTCGATGTACATGTGACTAATAAAGATCTTATCTTAAAAAGCAAAGCCCGGTTGATGGTGGAATCTTGAACAGAAACACAATATGTTAGAAATAACAGATCAGTCAGCAGCTATGGAGAGTGAAAAATAGAAACCATCTTGGATTGACGAACGAGGACAATTTAGAAAAACCACATTTTAAGAGGCAGGGAGGGGTGGAGGAGAACAAAGTGTCTGTGATAGGGTGGGGACCACACAGCGGTGCAGCTAGTGGAGCTGCTGCCTCACAGTTTCAGGGCCCCAGGTTTGATCCTGACCTCTGGTGCTGTCTGTGTGGAGTTGGCAGGCTCTCCCTGTGAGCCCAAGTTTTCTTTGGGTGCTCTGGTTTCCTCCCACTTCCAGTGATGAAACCTGCAGTTTGAGGTAATTAGCTGCTGTAAACTGCTCTGATAGTGTGTGTGAGTCGTTGGGTACAGTAATACAGCACGGAAAACAGGCCTTTTGACCCAACAGGTCCATGCTGACCAAGATGCCCATCTAAGCTAGTCCTGTTTGCCCCATATCCCTCTAAACCGTTCCTATCCATGTACATACCTGTCCAAGTGCCTTTTAAATGTTGTTAATGTACCTGCCTCAACTACTTCCTCTGGCAGCTCATTCCATATACGGACCACTGTTTGGATAAAAAGTTGCCCTTGAGTTCCTATTAAATCTCTCCCTCTCACCTTAAACCTGTGCCCTCCAGTTCTTGATTCCCCAACCCTCAGAAAAAGACCAAGTGCATTCACCCTATTCACACCCCTCATGATTTTATACATCTCAGTAAGATCACCCCTCATTCTCCTATGCTCCAATGAATAAAGTCCTAGCCTGCTCAACCGCCTATAACTTGGTCCCCCAAGTCCCGGCAATATCTTTTCTGCATTCTTTCCAGCTTGTTGGCATTTTTCCTATGGCAGGGACACCACAAACTGAACACAATGTGCCAATCTAGGGCGAATTGGAATTGGTTTTTATTATTGTCACTTGTACCTAGGTACAGTGGGAAAAACTTGTCTTGCATACCGTTTGTACAGATCAATTCATTGCACAGTGCATTGAGGTAGTACAAGGGAAAACAATACAGATGCAGAGTAAAGTGTCACAGCTACAGAGAAAGTGCAGGTAGACGATAAGGTGCAAGGTCATAATGAGGTAGATTGTAAGGTCAAGAGTCCATCTGGTCATGGTAGGGAACTGTTCAATAGTCTTATAATTCCTGGGGTGATGGTGGAGGCAGGTACGTTGGTCAAATTCAAGAGATTGTTAGATAAGCATATGGAGGAATTTAAAATAGGGGGATATGTGGGAGGGAGGGGTTAGATAGTATTAGGCGAGGTTTAAAGGTCGGCACAACATTTTGGGCCGACGAGCCTGTATTGTGCTGTACTGTTCTATGGTTCAATAACAGCGGGCTAGTAGCTGTCCTTGAGCCTGGTGGTATGTGCTTTTGTAACTTCTGCCCTCTGGGAGAGGGGAGAAGAGAGAATGCCAAGGGTGGGTGGGGTCTTTGATTATGCTGGCTGCTTTACCAAGGCAGCAAGAAGTATAGACAGAGTCCACGGAGGGGAGGTTGGTTTCTGTGATGTGCTGGGCTGTGTCCATGACTCACTGCAATTTCTTGCAGTCACGGGCAGAGCAGTTACCATTACCAAGCTGTGAAGCATCCAGATAAGATGCTTTCATGGTGCATCGATAAAAGTTGGTGAGTGTCAAAGGGGACATGCCAAATTTCATTAGCCTTCTGAGGAAGTAGAGGCGCTGGTGAGCTTTCTTGGCCATGGTGTCTACGTGGTTGGACCAGGACAGGCTGTTGGTGATGTTCACTCCTAGGAACTTGAAGGTCTCAACCCTCTCGACCTCAGCACCATTGATGTAGACAGATGCATGTACACTGCCCCCTTTCCTGAAGTCAATGACCAGCTCTTTTGTTTTGCTGACATTTGAGGGAAAGGTTGTTGTCATGACACCATGTCACTAAGCTCTGTATCTCCTTCCTGTACTCTGACTCGTCGTTATTTGAGATAGGGCCTACTACGGTGGTATCATCTGCAAACTTGTAGATGGAGTTAGAGCAGGATCTGGCCGTGCAGTCATGAGTGTATAGGGAGTAGAGTAGAGGGCTGAGGACGCAGCCTTGTGGGGCACCAGTGTTGAGAATAATCGTGCCGGAGGTGTTGCTGCCTATCCTTGCTGATTGCGGTCTGCTGGTCAGGAAGTCAAGGATTCCATTACAAAGAGAGGTGTTGAGTCCCAGGTCTTGGAGTTTGGTGATGAGTTTGCTTGGAATTATAGTATTGAAGGTGGAGCTGTAGTCAATAAACAATAGTCTAATGTAGGTGTCTTTACTGTCCAGATGCTTCAGAGAGGAGTGTAGGGCCAGGGAGATGGTGTCCGCCATAGACCTGTTTCGGCAATAGGCGAGTTGCAGTGGGTTGAGGTTATCTGGCGGGCTGGAGTTGATGCGTGCCGTGACCAGCCTCTCGATGCACTTCGTGATGTTGGAATTTACTGGTGTATGGGGAGAAAAGGTTCCAGGGAAAATTGGTGGAATGGGATTGCACTTGGCAGCGGCAGCAGACTCAACAGGGCTGAAATGACCTTGTGTCATTAGGAAAAAGAGAAAATGAATGATGCAGGTGGTATTGGCTGAGAGAGGATGGTGAAGGCTTGTTAATTGCAGCTGATTAGTCTGGAGGAGGTATAGGTAAAAGGGAGAGAAATGAGAATGGGAGTAAGTAAGTGCTGGGAAGTGTGAGATACAACACACAGCAACTGCTGGAAATCTGAAGTAACAAGAATACTGGAAATAATCAGCAGGTCAGGCAGCAGCCGTGGAGAGAGAAGCAGAGTCATATTAAATGTTATTGAGCTTGCATCGGAACTAGCCAGTTCTGACACGAACTGGAAAGGCTGGTTATCTGAAATATTGGAGTCCTGAGGACAGTAACGTGAATTGACAAAAGGTGAGTTACTGTTTGTCAGTCGTTACTCTGTAACATCAGCTCTGTTTCTCTGCACATAGATGCTGCCTGGTCTGCTAGGTATTTCCTGCATTCTTTTACACTTCAGCTCTCCAGCAACTGCTGTGTTCTGCATTGCAAGTTATTTTTTCACACTCCTGTTCTCATTGAATTCCCTCTGTTTACATCTCCTCCAGGTAGATTAGCTGCATTTAATAAGCCTACCCCTTCGTTGCTGCTTGTTTCCACCCTCTCATGCGTTGTTCCTGTGTTACCACAACAACACCTCCTTTCCTCCAACTTTTGAAAAGTGCTTATTTTGTAACTTCTTGTTCTACTGAAAGATCACCGACTCAAGATATTAACTCTCTTTTCTCACTTCACACATGTAGAGTGTTTCAACAATTTCAGTTTTAATTTCAAATCCTAGTTTTGTTCAGACCTCGTCCACTAACCTTTTCGAAACCTCCCCAGGTCCACAAAAAGAACAAATTAGGACATGAAATATTTTTTTCCTGCAGTAGCTGGTGTAAACCAACTCTGTTCTCTGCTGTGCACGAGTAATTTCAACTGATATCCGTTTAGGGACTGTTCCCTTGTAGGTGCAGAGAACGTAAAGGAGGTCTGGGGGACAAACTGACTGGACTGAACTTTCAGTGCACAATAACAGCCTAGGGGAGCCCAGGGAGAGCTGTTGTGAAAATGAATGCTGCTCAAAGATGTACTGTGTGGCATTGTATTCAATTGTGCAGACAAACGACTGTTCTGGATGACACGGCCTGTACAAGACAGCCTGATGAAATGGGCTTCATAAATGCAAATTTTATTTTGTCGTCTTATAGCTCTATATGCTCTTTCTGAAGTGCAGTCTCTGCTGTAAGCAGAGAATTTGTGCTCGGCAAGCTCCCACATACAGTATTGTGATAAGGAGCTTCTAATTTACCTTCAGTGATGTTGAGTCAGAGAAAAATGGGGTAGCTTGTCAGCCTTGTGTAATAGTGCAGTGGGGTCTTTTACATCCTCCTGTGGGACCGGAAGTGCCTGGGTTCAGTGTCTCACTGCACCTCCAACAATGCAGCACTCCCTTGGTGTTCCTAGATGTCTGTGCTTGAGTCTCTAGCAAGAGACTCAAAACAGAATTTACTGGTTAAGGGGAGAGGTCTACTCACTAACCCTAATATCAGTTGATGGTTGAATTCCTGCCTAGGGTGGTTGGACATTGCGCTGCTGCTCATTGTAGCAGCTTGCAGTCTCCAAACTGTGTTCCCTATCTGACAACACTGGCTACAGCTCAAAAGTAGTTCACCAGCTGGAAAGTTTTATGATGTCCTGAAAATGAAATCCACTACCTTTCTCCAGGTAGAGGGGGTGGAGGGCTGGGTTAGTAAGTTGGC
Source organism: Pristis pectinata (assembly GCF_009764475.1). NCBI lineage: Eukaryota > Metazoa > Chordata > Chondrichthyes > Rhinopristiformes > Pristidae > Pristis > Pristis pectinata. The sequence goes on from NC_067433.1 coordinate 15,274,896, forward strand.
AGATGACGCTAAGATAGGCAGTGTTGTGGATAGTGTGGAGGGCTGTCGGAGCTTACAGAGGGATATTGATAGGATGCAGAGCTGGGCTGACAAGTGGCAGATGGAGTTCAATCCGGAGAAGTGTGAGGTGGTACACTTTGGAAGGACAAACTCCAGGGCAGAGTACTGGGTAAATGGCAGTGTGGAGGAGCAGAGGGATCTGGGGGGTTCATATTCACAGTTCATTGAAAGTTGCCTCACAGGTGGAAAGAGCAGTTAAGAAGGCCAATGGGATGTTGGCTTTCATAAGTCACAGGATTGAGTTTAAGAGCCGCGAGGTGATGATACAGCTTTACAAAACTCTAGTTAGGCCACACTTAAGAGTACTGTGTTCAGTTCTGGTCGCCTCATTATAGGAAGGATGTGGAGGCATTGGAGAGGGTGCAGAGGAGATTTACCAGGATGCTGCCTGGATTAGAGAGTATTGAATATGAGGAGAGGCTTAAGGTGCTAGGGCTTTATTCACTGGAAAGGAGGAGGATGAGAGGAGACATGATAGAGATATATAAAATACTGAGAGGAATAGATAGAGTAGACAGTCAGTGCCTCCTTCCCAGGGCACCAATGCTTAAGAGGAGAGGGCATGGCTTTAAGGTTATGGGTGGGAGGTTCAGGGGAGATGTCGGGGAGGTTTTTCACCCAGAGAGTGGTTGGTGCATGGAATGCACTGCCTGGGGTGGTGGTGGAGGCAGATACATTGAACAGGTTCAAGAGCTTGTTGGATAGGCCAATGGAGGAGTGTGGGATGGGGGGATATGCGGGAGGAAGAGGTTAGGTAGTGTGAGGGTGGTTTGATGGACGGCACAACATGGTGGGCCGAAGGGCCTGTTTTGTGCTGTATGGTTCTATGGTTCCTCTGCACTGGAATCGTGAAAGAAATTGTGATGATTCCTTGTACTGGCGCACTGTGATCCCTGCCCATGTCACCAACAAAATGTGGATGTGGACTGATTTTGTCTCTGAGGTGGTGCTTTGCACAGTAAGGTGGTTTGCCCCTTGAGATTCCAGGGAAAGACTGTTGCTTCAGAGGGAACTGGGGGTGGGGAGGGGGCAGAGGGGATCTCTACCTCCAGCCTTTTGGAGTCAGCTTGGTGGAACATAAACAAAACAGCTGAGAAGTGGCAAGAGAGCAAATTAAACCATGGGAGCAGTTCAAGAAAGGTTGCATTCCTATAATGTCTTTTGGGATGGTTCGAGCCCTTTAGAGCCAATGAAATTCACCATTGAAGGTAAATGAGCTGCTCATAATCATATCTGCTGTGGAACATAGAAACAATGGCTGCCAGCTTTTGCACAGGATGCTGCCACAGACAGCAATGTGATAATGGTTTATTTGATGTTAGGAGATAAATATGGGCTGGGGTTTGAGTTAATTCACCTGGAAGAGCAGGTGATTTTTAAAAACAAAAACTCTGATCTTGTTGGTACTGCAACCTATTTAGATATTTCTACTGGGATCTCTGGTTTGTTTCTTGATTAAGGTGTCAGGGTGTTATCAGCAGAGCTACAGTTGATACACCGACAGAACTATGTGTTGTATTGAGTTACGTGCCCTTGAGTAATCTTCTCCTGGAAAGACTGTCAGACGTCTTTATTTTGCCTGAATTGTTAGACGACAAAGAATATGTTCCTCCTAATCATTCTGCTAGTTACCTTAAGGTCTATATTCTCTCGTTAGCAAGCTCTTCTGGTAATGGAAATTGACCTGTAGTGTTTACACTTAATTATATCGTTCTGGTTGCTCTTGTTCCAAACAATTCCACCTTTGTCAATCTGTCAAGTAGTAACTACGATATCCTTGTAAATCTATTCTGCACCCTAGTGCTATCACACCTTTCCTGGGATAAGGTGATCTTGGCTCTGCGCGGTACTTAAACTGTAGCCTAACTAATGTTGTAATCCCACTGTTTTACATTATGTTCCTTGCCTGATAAAGCAAGTATCCTATGTGCTGTGTCAACTTGAGAACTTAAGGTCTTTGCCATTGGATAAGATCTTGGCCTTGGCTCCTGTTGCCTGTTCAGTTCAAGATCGATCTATCTCGGGCTTTGGATATATTCAGTGACCCAGGCTCAGTACACAGTGTAGCAAATGCTTTGGAGAAAAGAGATTCCTCCTCACCCTGAGACTATGCCCATTGTTCTAGTTTCACCCCACCAATGGAATAATCCTGCCAGCATGTGCCCTGTCAAAGTTCTTGTGTATCACCATATCTCTTGTTCTTCTCTACTCTGGGGGGTGTGGCACCAGTCTCCTTAACCTGTACTTGTAAGAGAACCCTTTCATATCCAAAATCAAGCTCACTACCTTTATCTACCTGTCCCACTACTGTCAGGAATCTTAGTATGCACTCCCAAGATCCCTATGTTCTAGGCATCCCGACATCGTAATTTTATCGTATATTCCTTCACCTTGATAATGCTCAGATATGTTTTATGTTGGTGACTGAGGAATAAATTTAACAAGAACACTTGATGATAAACTCCCCTGATGTTCTTCTGCTGTTCTGTGGGATCTTTCATGTCCGCCAGGGAGGGACAATGGTTTTATGGATACATCTGACCATGCAGCGTTCCCTCAGTCCTGCACTGTGTTGGCCTGGATTTTTGTGCCTGTGAACCTATTGTGAGATTTGACCCAAAAGCTTTTGACCAAGGTGAAAGTGCTACAACCACTCCTCAGCAGACACATGAAGGTTTAAGATCATTTGCAAAACGAATCCAGGGGTGCAGTGAGGTTTTTTTTTAAAGCAGGTAGTAATCAAGAATGCAGGGGCTAAAAATGATGGAAGCTTAATACTGCATAACGTTAAAAATCTTTCTAGGATTACAGGGGAAAGAATAATAGAGCAATAAATGGCTGCCTTGTATCAAGGAGTTGGTACAGGGGCAATGGGTCAAATTGCCTCATCCTCTGTCCTGTATAATGGCATTCTGTCGTCTATTGGACTTCTCAGTCTGGGACAGTCTGAAGGACTTATTGGCTGATAATTTGAACACTACTTACACTGATCTAACTGCCCCAACTTTCCCAGTCCTGGATTTTGGGTTGGTATCAGATGGTTGGGAAGCACTATATTGGTTATGGAAGGTTTGGCTGCTGATTCGGTTCCCAGAACTGATGACCAGTGAGTAAAAGCCAGCCAGCCTTGTGCTTTAGGAGCACACATGCCTTGCTGTTTTCACATCTGACTGGCAGAATATTATGGTGGGAATCCGTGCAAGCCCTGTGTCCGGTAGGTTGTGGGTTCAAACCCCGCTCTAGAGAGTAGAGTAAAATCCAGACCGACGCTCCCAGTGCAGTTCTGAAGAACACCTTCAGAGCTGCACTACTTCAGATGAGCCCCATTTGCTCCCTTGGTTTGTGTAAAATATCCCATGGCTGTATTTTGATGAAGGGTTAAGGGAGTTGTCCCAGTGTCTGGGCCGATATTTAACCCTCATAAACAAGTTATTGTATTTGCTGTTTCTGGGAGCTTGCTATGCACAAATTGACTCCTATGTTACAGCATCAACTGTATGTTGGAAATAATTCATTGGCTGTAAACCACCTGGGGATGACTGAAAGGGGGATGAAAAGTTGAGTAGAGATGCCCTTCATTGGTATTGGTTTATTATTGTCACTTGTACCTCGGTACAGTGAAAAGACTGTCTTACAAACCGATTGTACAGGTCAATTCATTACACAGTGCAGTTACATTGAGTTAGTACAGAGTGCATTGATGTAGTACAAGTAAAAACATACCCTGTTAACACTAAAGAAATATGGCATGTCCCCTTTGACACTTGCCAACTTTTATCGATGCACCATAGAAGAAGCATCCTATCTGGATTGATCACAGCTTGGTACGGCAACTGCTCTGCCCAGGACCGCAAGAAACTGCAGAGAGTTATGGATACAGCCCAGCGTGTCACGGAAATTGGCCTTCCCTCCATGGACTTTGTCTATACCTCTCGCTGCCTTGGTGAAGCAGCCAGCATAATCAAAGACCCCACCCACGCGGGTCATTCTCTCTTCTCTCCTCTCCCATCAGGCAGAAGATACAGGAGCCTGAGGGCACATACCTACAGGCTCAAGGACGGCTTCTATCTCACTGTGATAAGACTATTGAACGGTTCCCTTATACAATGGGATGGACTCTTGACCTCACAATCTACCTTGCACCTCATTGTCTACCTGCAATGTACTTCCCTGTAGCTGTGGCACTTTACTCTGTATTCTGTTATTGTTTTTACCCTGTACTACCTCAATGCACTGTGGAATAAATTGATCTGTACAAACGGTATGCAAGACAAGTTTTTCACTGTACCTCTCGGTACAAGTGACAACATTAAACCAGTATCGATACTACAATTCCTGTCAATTAAACCTTTTTACCTCCTGCCTTTACCTGTCTGAAGACCTCTTTAAAGCCCACCAGACTGCCAATGCTTTCTGTCACACCTCCCACTGACTCCATGTTTGTTTTTTGATCTCTTGTGACTATTCTCAGTATCTTTTGTCGGAAGTAACATTGATGTTTACACTGGCGGAACTTTTAAGTGGGTAATTATTATTACCCATTTCAAGCCATTTTTAAGGGGAATCTATGAGGTAGGTAAAGAGGAACAAATTCCCCTGGTAGGTGAGTATTGGACTAAGGGAAGGGGTAGGGGGATGGAATGTTAGTCTTTTTTTAAATTATCATAGAACCATAGAACAGTACAGCACAATACAGGCCCTTCGGCCCACAATGTTGTGCTGACCTTTAAACCTCACCTAAGACGATCTAACCCCTTCCTCCCACATATCCCTCTATTTTAAATTCCTCCATATGATTATCTAGCAATCTCTTGGATTTGACCAATGTACCTGCCTCCACCACCACCCCAGGCAGCGCATTCCATGCCCCAACCACTCTCTGAGTAAAAAACCTTCCTCTGATATCTCCCTTGAACTTCCCACCCATTACTTTAAATCCATGCCCTCTTGTATTGAGCATTGGTGCCCTGGGAAAGAGGTGCTGGCTGTCCACTCTATCTACTCCTCTTAATATTTTGTACACCTCTATCATTGTCTCCCGTCACCCTCCCTCTCTCCAAAGAGTAAAGCCCTAGCTCTGTTAGTCTGTCCTCATAATGCATACTCTCTAAACCAGGCAGCATCCTGGTAAATCTCCTCTGTGCCCTTTCCAATGCTTCCACATCCTTCTTATAATGAGGCGACCAGAACTGGACAAAGTACTCCAAGTGTGGTCTAACCAGAGTTTTATAGAGCTGCATCATTACCTCATGGCTCTTAAACTTGATCCCATGATTTATGAATGCTAACATCCCATAAGCTTTCTTAACTACCTTTTCCACCTGTGAGGCAACATTGTCCCCGTGCCAGAGACCTGGCTTATGCCGTTTGACCCCTGTAGGTTATCCCCCTCAACAGCATCCAAAGCGGAAAACCTGTTATTGAGGGGAACAGCCTCCGGGGTCCTCTGCACTGTCAGCCTGTTCCCTTTCTCTTTCTGTCCCGACGGTCACCATCTATCTGCCTCCTGGACTGTAGAAGTACCTGCTCTAAGGGGGGTGACTGCCTCCTGATGCACAGCATCTACATAGTATTTGAAGCTGTGACTCCAGCTCATCAATTTTGAGCCGAAGTTCCTCAAGCGCTTACTGCAGATGTGGTCACCGTGCACCACAGCAGGGTCCACTAGCTCCCACATTATGCAGCTGCAGCACATCACCTTGCCCTCCATCTGAACTATTATTTTTCTTACCTAGCTGTAGTCTACTTCTATAACAATAACAGTAAACCTTACCCTTACTTACCAGCTACTCACCAGTGTTGTTGCAGATGGTCTCTGCCTCTTGATGCTGAAGCCTGTTGTGCCAAAGCCACTCGCTCTGACTCTGTCCACTCTGACAATGGCTGCTCCAAAATGGCCGTTCTGCTTGACATGATCTCCTTTTTATTGGCCCTTTTAAATTAGCCAGGACCTGTGAGGGACCAGTTGCTCCAATGTCTCCAAGGCCGATTCTGTAAATTAGAGCTGGATCTTTTGGGAATGAAATGAGGGAAAAGAAGCAAGAGACTGCGGATTCTGGAATCTGGCACAACAAACAATCTGCTGGAGGAACTCAGCGGGTCGAGCAGCATCTGTGGGAGGGGGGTAGGAATTGTTGACATCAGTGAAGTGAGGGAACAGTTCCCTACACAGAAGGCAACAAAAATTCAGAATTCCCTTCTGGGGTGGCAATTGATGCCAGGTTGGTAGTTTTGAATCGCAGACTGGTGGATTTCTGTGAACCGGAGGTATGTGGGGGAAGAGGGAATGTGTTGGGTCAGGTCCTAACTTGACTGGACTGAACAGTGGAACGGGCTTGAGGATTGTCTGCTCCCATGTCAGAGATGGTGTAGGTGAAGTGGACTCCTGCATTGAACTGCCACTAAATTCTCTGTTTCCTCCAGGGCTCTGTAGTTCCTCCTTCTCGAGATGGCTGGGCCACCCTCTCCTGTTGTTCCAACCAACATTGAGCAGCAAGGTACAGGCAGCATTCTGGCTGACGACACTTGTACAGAGGTGACAGGACTGTTGCCGCTGACGACTGATGGCCAGGTCCCATCCTCGGCACCAATGCTTTCCCCACCGATATCCATGGCACACACCTCCTCATTTGTCCTCTGCCAGGAGCCTGCAGAGCAGGGGGCAGGTCACGCTGCCAGCTCAGTGTCCCCAGAAGATCCCGAGGTCAGCCGCAGCAAGGAGCAGGGTCGCAGCATGGGCAACCTTCATTCTGACCAACACCACACTCCCGACACCACTCCATCGCACCAGGTGAGTGTTGCCCCAGTGCTGACATTTGGTTCAGTGGGACACCAAACTTTATTTGAAAATCTTTTTTAAAAAAAAAACTGCAGAAATCAAACAAAAACAGAAAATTCTGGAAACGTTCAGCCGGTCAGGCAGCATCTGTGGAGAGGGAAGCGGAGTTAATGCTTCAGGTCAAAGCCCCATGGTCAGAACTGGATAAAGGGTCTGCGAAATGATATGTTAATTCTGTTTCTCTCTCCATTGACGCTGCCTGACCTGCTGAGTGTTTCCAGCAATCAAGTCTGTAAGACGTAACATGCTCCAAACAAAGCCATGCTGACTATCCCTAATAAGTCCGTGCTTTTCCAGATGTTAGTATATCCTGTCCCTAAGAATAACCAATAATTTCCCTACCACTGCTATAAGATTCACCAGCCTATAACTTGCTGGTTTGCCCCTATTGCCCTTAAACAGAGGAACAACATTGGCGATTCCCCAGTCCTCTGGGACCTCGCCTGTGATTAAAGAGGATGCGAAGATCTCTAGGAATACTAGAGGAACTTAATAGCGCAGAGTGACTGCAGGTTCAGACTAGCATTGGGGTTAGAGGGACAGGAATGTGGGATGGTGGAGGTATGGAGGCATTATGTGATGACACTGCATAGAAACAGCTGAGCTTTCAGTGGAGACACACGAGACTGCAGATGCTGGAATCTGGAGCAACAAACAATCTGCTGGAGGAACTCAGCGGGTCGAGCAGCATCTATGGGAGAGAAGGAATTGTCGACATTTTGGGTCAAAACCTCTCATCAGGACCTGATGCAGGGCTCCAACCCAAAATGTCGACAATTCCTCCCCCCCCACCCACCACAGATGCTGCTCGACCTGCTGAGTTCCTCCAGCAGATTGTTTGTTGCTGAGTTTTTCTCCATATCTGGGTGACAAGGAGATCCGCGGCTTCCACCACCGTGGACAGATTGTGAACGTGACCACCTTCTGCTGGAGTGATCCGTTTGCTTTGCTGGAATGTTTCAGGGTGCCCCAGGAACAATGGATCGGGGAGAGGGGCAGCCTGATCGCCCGATACTGACAGGTCGTGGAGAGACGGCGAAGGTGGACCCTGTGCTGAGCCCTTACGAACCGGTGCAGCCTCATTGGTTCCACTGCAAGATGGAAGACTCCAAGGCTCTGTGGACTCCCTTCAGTAAACTGGACTCTCTCGTGCTGGAGGAGAAGTATCGTTCTGGTAGGCACCTAGCGAGTAAAGTCTGAATCGTACAACATGGAAGCAGGCCCTTCAGCCCACTAAGTCCTTGCTGACCATAAGGCTTCCATTTAAACTAATCCTATGCTAATTTCTCCCCACCTTCCCATCAACACCCCCCTCCCACCCCAGATTCTACCACTTGCCTATATAAGGGGCAATTTACAGTGGCCAATTAACCAACCAACAACTTGCCCTGGCCAATTAACCTACCTTGGGAATTGGGAGGAAACTGGAGCACAGGGGGATCCCACGCCGTCACACGGAGGACATGCAAACTCCACGCCGACAGCACCCGAGGTCAGGATTGAACCCGGGTCTTTGGCGCTGTGAGGCGGCAACTCTACCAGCCACGTACCCCGGTTAACTCTGCTGGAAGGTTGTTGACTGACTTGGGGAATGCAGAGAATGTGAGGTTTATTGGAAGTGGGAAAGAGGGAAGAAACCCGCTGTTGGTGGAGCGGGAGGAACAGTGAGAGGTGGCGCATAGCATTGGGTTGGATTCTGCAGCTAAAGCTACAACAGTTGCATTTGTTTGACACTATGTGAGGATGCTGGGTCAGGTGGCCAAAAGCTTGGTCAAGGACAGAAGTCAAAAGAATGAAACGGAAGGGAGAGCTCCAGAGCTTGGAGACTTGACAATCTCCCACACGGCTGCCTGTGGTGGGGCGAATTCAATCTGACGACAAGCATGAGACCAAAAGTGCTCTGATGGTGGAATGGCGCCAATTGTGTCGTTTGTGGTCCCGACAGACCGCTGGTGGGAGCCCGGAAATTCCCTGCTCAGTGATGGGGGGGAGAAAGGGGGAATCCCAACTGGAGCCCCCCCCCCCCACCCCCCAATGTGCATTTCCACGAGAGCCGCTCTGTCACAGTGGCCGGGAGCAATCGTATCCTTGGCAGGCGAGGGGATTGCTGATCACGGGGAGTTGGAGCAATGTGAGGGGGAGCTCCGGAGGGTAACGTGGTAGCATGACGGGAAGTGGTGTTGCCTGAGTGTTGAACAAAGTGCGTTAACTTGCAGAGACCACTGTGGTGCCAGGTGGGGAGGCACGTGTGATCCTAGTTTAATAGATACAACATGGCTCTTTGAAGTACTGAATGTACAACAACCATCAAGCACCCTTTTTCTTTTAACATTAATTCTCCCCACCAACCCATCCGCTTTTCCGCCAGGTTCTATACACAGCAGCCAATGAATCCGCCAACCCGCACATCTTTGGGATGTGGGAGGAAACCCACACAGCTGCAGGGAGATCATTGCAAACTCCACACAGACAGTACCAGAGGTCCGGATTGAACCCGGGTCTCCAGCTTTGTAAGGCAGCGGCTCTACCAGCTGCTCCACTGTGTCCCTGGGTGGAGAGAGGATGATGCGGACGTGTGGTTAGATAGTCCTCCTTGGTTTGAGAGGGTAGATCTGGACCGGAAGGACAAGACAAAAAAAACGGGAAGTAGTTCCACTCGGGAATGCCTTTCCTCTTTTTCCAGTGTCGAGCTCGGAGGAGGTGGTTGTGGCGACGGATGGCGGGCGTTACGACGTGTTCCTCATCCAGCGCTCACGGCATGCGGTGTACTGGCAGGAGACGCCCAGCGAAGTGCGGCGATGCACCTGGTTCTACAAGGGCGAGAAGGACAGCAGGTTTAACCCCTACACCGAGGAGTTCAGCGAGCAGATCGAGGTACGGTGCCACAAACCAAGATCTGCCCTTAACCCCTCATCTCAGCAGGTGCACCCTCTGCGCTGGGCGTCTGTCACTGGCTGTTGGCTGGCACTCTAATCCTGCCTTCATTTCACTCCCATTGCCCCTTGCACTGGCAAGAGCACCTGGCAAACACTTGTCTGGGACCCCTCCAACAATTGGCTGGCTTGGCGGGCCGCATTTATTCCCACTGGAACTTAAGGTTACCCCTCGGTTCCTTTATAGAGGTTTCTGAAATTATGAGGGGCATAGATAGGGTAGATGGTCAGAGCCTTTCTCCCTGGGCAGGGGACTCTGGAACTAAAGGGCACAGGTATTAAGATGAAGATCTTTATTAGTCACATGTACATCGAAACACACAGTGAAATGCATCTTTTGTGTAGAGTGTTCTGGGGGCAGCCCACAAGTGTCACCACGCTTCCAGCGCCAACATAGCACGCCCACAACTTCCTAACCCGTACGTCTTTGGAATGTGGGAGGAAACCGGAGCACCCGGAGGAAACCCATGCAGACACGGGGAGAATGTACAGACAGACGGCGGCCAGAATTGAACCTGGGTCGCTGGCGCTATAATAGCATTATGGAAAGGAATTTGAAGGAGATGTGACGGGTAAGTTTTTCACACCGAGGGTGGTGGTTATATGGAACGAGCTGCCGGAGGAGGAGGTGGAGGCAGATACAATTACAATGTTTAGAAGGCGTTTGGGCAGGTAGGAAAGGCGTGGAGAGACACGGGCCTAATGGAGCCAAATGAGGTTCATGTAATAGGCATCATGGTCAGATTGGACAAGGTGGGCTGTGGGGAGCCCGGGCACACCGACGAAATTTACTCCCATCAGGTGAGCCAGATGCTGAACCGTTGGGGGAGGTTTCCGAATAGTTGCACAACAGATTATTGGGGTTTTGCTGCACAATTCAAGCATGTCCTCCCTGCTCATGTGCCGTGTCCCAGCCAATAAAGCAAAGTACCCAAGATGCATTCTGAACAACCTTGTCTGTCTACCTGTGGGCCTTGAGGGATGTATGTCTATGAGCCATCTGTTCCTCTACACTACCTTCATTTACTTTGTATTCCCTTCTTGTCTCTTCCCAAATGCATAACCTCACACTTGCAGCATCAAATTGCATCCCCAGTGGTCCAAACCTCTGCCTTGTTACACAAGCCTGTCCTTGTCCTGTGACCCACACAGTTGGCCCTTCTTTCTTTGCTAACTCTGCATTAGGTAGGCGAGTGGTCCAATGAAATTTAATACCATGAGGTGTGCTGTGAATCACTTCAACAGAACAAGGTGAGGCTGTTGACTCAATGGCATCGTTCCGAAGGATGTGCAGGAGCAGAGGGAGTGCGTGACTATTTGAATGTGGGCAGGGCGTGTTGAGAGAGGAGTGTGAAAACCATGCGTGACTCACAAATGGAGGCAGACGGGAGCTTGGGTTCAACCTTCATAAAACACTGCTTAAGCATCCAATTCTGCTCACTGCACTTTGGGGGAAGTCGTGGTTCTGTGGAGGGTGCAAAAAAAATTCCCAGAGTGGTTTTGAAGAGGGGTTAGACTGGAGGGGCTGTTCTTTTTCTCCTTGCTGCAAAGAAGGTTGCAAGGAGTTTGAGGAGCTGGGCCAGGGAGGGTGATTGGAGGGAATGTGCTCCCTGGTAGCAAACCAGGGGCACGGATTGGGGCAAAAGGTACAATGCAAGGAGAAGCTCAGTATTACAGGGAGGGGTCGTGGTCTGAAACTTGGTCTCTGTAAGGCTGTGGAAACAGTTGGAGCTGTCAAAGGGAATTGGATGAGAAAGTGCAGAGGAGTAGGACTGAAGGAGTTGCTCCACCAGGTGCCAGCATAGACTCAGTGGGCTGAATGGCCACTCATGTGCTGAAATTATTTGAAAAGATTTGAATTTGCAGTGTGGGGCACAGAAGCTGGGACTGGAACTGTTGCAGTGCATTATTGAACACTGGCTATTGGGCTCCACACCAAAGATCAATGGTCTCTGCTGTTTCTTTATGTATCTGTTAATGAGGTATGGCACAGCCCATTAATTGTCCATTAACTGAGTGGTTTGCACAGCCATTCCAGAGCCACACATGGATTGGATCAGGTCAGGATCGATTTCCTCAGTTTTGGGTTTGTACAACAATCTAACAGCTTTAAGACTGATACAAGCAACAAATTTTAATTAACTGAAGTTAAATCCCTTTGTTACCCTGAAGAGATTTGAACTTCTGTCTCCACAGGTCTGAGGACTGAAGCCCAGCAACCATAGTCCTGGGTTTAATCTGGATTTGAGAGTTCAAATCCCAGTATGACAACCGAGTTCAAATATTCTAGGTGATTACATAAATAAATCTGGAACGTAAAAGCCGATAGCAGTAATGTGCCAAACTACCAGATTGTCACTGATTTCCAGCAGGGAAAGAAATCCACTGCTCTTCCCTGCTCTAGTGTGGATTCCCCATGGGAGAAATCATTATCCTCCAAATCTGGGGCAACACCCATACCTGCCCTCTGAAATGGTTCAGGCAAGGCACACTGTTCAGGGGATGGGCAGTAAATACTAGGCAAGCCAGTAACATCCATATTCTGTAAGTAATTCTCTTCATTTTAAAAGAACGCGCTGTTTGAAAATGAGATTCCTCTGTCCCGGCCTGATGGAAACTCTTGACTCTCCACAGAAATCGTACAAAGAGGCTGTGATAACCAATGAATGGAACAGGAAGGTAGAATTCAGCACAGGAGAAATCATTATCCTCCACAATCCAAAGGTGACTGCCTGGCGGAGATGTGCGCTCTGACTTCACAGACCTGGGATATTTGTGAGACCTTTTGAGTGCTTTATGTTGTAGGTGAGGCAGGAAGCAGACTGAGCCCAGTCCTGCCACTTCTTTTGAAACCGTGGAAGTTGATCTCTGCGCTGCTCTAGCAACTGCAGAAAAGACTTGCATTTATACAGCAACTTTAATGTAGCGAGGTTGTCCAGGTTAAGTTCATTGTCATATGCACAAGTACAGTGAGGTGCAGGTACAGTGTAAAACTTGCTTGAAGCAGCATCACAGGCACGCAGATTCAGACATTTCGCAAGAGGGTTCTGAAGCACCGTTTAACAAGCCTGATAAGATTTTAAGGCAGGTGATCAAAAACTTGGTCAAGTATATAGGGACATCTTGGGAGAAAGAAAGAGGGGAATTGGTTTATTATTGTCACCTGTACTGAGGTACAGTGAAAAACTTGTCTTCATACAGATCGTACAGGTCAATTCATTACACAGTGCAAATACATTGAGTTAGTACAGAGTGCATTGAGGTAGTACAGGTAAAAACAATAACAGTACAGAGTAAAGTGTCACAGCTACAGAGGGAGTGCAGTGCAGGTAGACAATAAGGTGCAAGGTCACAAGGTAGATCGTGAGTTCAGAGTCCATCTCATTGTATAAGGGCACCGTTCAATAGTCTTATCACAGTGGGGTAGAAGCTGTCCTTAAGCCTGGTGGTACATGCCCTCAGGCTCCTGTATCTTCTACCTGATGGAAGAGAAGAGAGAATGACCCAGGTGGGTGGGCGGTGGTGGGGAGAGAGAAAGAGAGAAGCAGAACACAGGAGAGGTTGAAGGAGGGAATTCAGGATCTTCAGGTTTGGGCAGTTGAAGGAATGGCCCTGGGGTGGAGCAATTAAATTCTGGAGCAACACACATGAAATGCTGGAGGAACTCAGCAGGTCAGGCAGCATCTATGGAGGGAAATGAACAGTCGACGTTTCAGGCCGAGACCCTTCTTCAGGACTGGAAAGGAAGAGGGCAGAAGACAGAATCTGTCCTGATTCCAGCCCTGATAAAGGGTCTCAGCCCGAAATGTCGACTGTTCATTTCCCTCCACAGATGCTGCCTGACCCGCTGAGTTCCTCCAGCGTTTTGCGTGCGTTGCTCCAGATTTCCAGCATCTGCAGTCGCAGTTAACTTCTGGGATGTTCAAAAGCCGAGGATTGTAGGAGTGGAGATATTTTGGATGTTCATAAGGGTAGCAAAGATTGACAGCTGGAAGAAGCAATCTACATCAGGTATGCACACAGCCTTGGCATTGAAATGTGAGCCTGGACATCCTTAGCACAGTGGAGAAAGGCTTGTGTCCACATCATTCAGAACTGGCCAAGTTTAACCATGTTAGAACAGGGATAACTCTTCAAAGTTAAGCTTTTTTTTGAAACATTCACAGCAGAGGAAGGGGGTGGGGTCTCGATTAATGTTAAAAACCAAAAACTGGAACCTTCAGCAGTGCAGGACTCCCTCTGTGCTGTGCTGGTCTGAGGTTTGACCAGCTCCTGACTTGGGCTGAGTTGTTGTGATGTTGTTGCAGGGGGGTATTTATTATTCCTGATGGAAGTGACTCGTGTCTAATGCCCAGCTGTGTTTTCTCTCCCCTCTCGCTCGCTGTCCTGTGGCCCCGCCTCAGCTGATGATGCATTTCCAACCGTCGGGGTCGCTGGACGAGTGGGGCTCTCCCTCCACCGAGCAGAGTAAACCGTGGGCCATGAAAAGGGGCACGGACCAGACCTACGGGGACATCTTCGCCGGTGAACCTGTGAAGGTGGATCACTTGGTCTTCATGGTGCATGGAATTGGGCCGGCTTGTGACATCCGATTCCGTAGCATCATTCAGTGCGGTGAGATTTCTCCTATTTCCACTCTTTCCTTCCACCTCACCTGGATCCACCAATCACCTGCCAGCTCGCTCCACCCCTTCCTTCCACCTTTTTATACTGGCCATCTCCCCTTTTATCATAGAGCAACACAACTCGGATACAGGCCCTTTGGCCCAACCAGTCCATGCCAACCACTGTGCCCACCCAGCTAGTCCCAATTTCCTGCGTTCAGCCCATACCCCTCTAAGCCCCAACCCTCCATGTACCCATCCAAGTGCTTCTTAAATGCTACTGTTGTACCTGCCTCACCCACTTCCTCTGGCAGCTCATTCCACATACTCACCACCCTCTGTGGAAAAAGTTGCCCCTCTGGTTCCTTTTTCTTCCCCCACCCTAAATCTATGCCCCCAAGTTTTAGACTCCCCTACCCTGGGGGAAAAGACATTACCATCCACCTTATCTATGTCTCTCGTAATTTTAAACACTTTTATAAGGTCACCCCTCATTCTCCTACGTTCCAAGGAATAAAGACCTAGCCTGGCCAACCTCTCCCTAGTCCTGGCTACGTCCTTGTAAATCTTCTCTGCACGCTTTCCAGTCCAGTCTATCTTTCAATCCAGATGAAGGGTCTCGACTCAAAACGTCGATACTGCCTGACCTGCTGAGTTCCTCCAGCACTTTGTGCATTGCTCCAGAGTCCAGCATCTGCAGTCTCTTGTGTCTCAAGCTTTTTGCTGTTTTCTGGTTAAAAGTTATTGGATGGAGCCATCCCCTTCTGGATTGGCAACTAGTATTTTATCCTGAAGCATGATTGCACTGATTGTCCTGAGTCCAGTACTGGGATGAGAAGAAATTCCTTCCAGCTAAATTTTGGGAAGATGAAAGCCATTGTCTTGAGTCCCATCACCAATTCCATTCAGTAACCCCTGGCATGTGACTGAAACTAAAGACATTTCTCTTATTGTCTGCTTTAAGAATGCCCCTTCAAGATCTGAACTGCAACATAGTTATTTTGTGTTTGGTCACGTCTTTTCAAAAAAGGATCCTTGAAAATCAGAGAGAAGTGAACAATTAACTGAAGAACAAAAGGCTGTATAACCTAGAAGTCTGAAATAGAAAATGCTGGAAGTGCTTAGCTGGTCAGGCAGCATCTGCAGGGAGAGCAGTGGAGTCAATGATTCAGGTTCATGACTTTTCAGAACTGGATAAAGATTAAAGAAACTTTGTGTGGTGGGGGGAGAAGAGAAGAGGGAGGAAGGCAAGAGTGATTCAATGGGAGAAAGGGGGGGTGGGGGGGAATGCTCTTGAGAAACAAGGAGATGTGCCTGAGGTGTCTGTGGGATACAGATTATGAAATGCTTGGACTCGAAGCTGATGCCAGATGGCTACAGTGTCCTTGTGCAGTGATGTTCTTCATGCTCGTGTTGAGCTCCATTGGAAAGTTATGGAGACAGATAGATAGCAGTCCAAGAGGAAGTGGGGCTGAAAAATACAGCAGGTGACCCTTGGTAATGTGCATTGTAGGTCGTAGGAACTCTTCCCTCGTGTCTACAGTAACTTACCAAGGGCAACCTTCACCTGGCTCTTTGAACATTGGTAATAATGAGTTCTGCACCACCTCTGTCTTCTTTGATGTATTATTAGACACTGTTGTGATCTTGCATCAGACTCCTGAAAATGCAGCAAGTTAACAATAGAGCACTGGCTTCTCATACCAGTAGAATAGCAAAGCTGTGCCCAGTTGCCCTTGCTGGCCATTGTGATATAGTGGGTAGTTTTGCCTCCTGACCTCTTGGGCTGCAGGCTGTCCTTTTGCTGATTTAACCCCCACTCTGCCCCTTTGCAGTGAATGATTTTCGGAACTCTTCTCTCAACCTGCTGCAAACGCACTTCAAGAAGGCACAAGACGAACAGAAGGTTGGTCGCGTGGAGTTTCTGCCCGTCAATTGGTACTGCACTTTGCATGGAGACGCAACAGGGGTGGATGAGTGAGTGTCTATATTCCCGATTTGTATTGAGCTGGGTGTGTGTGTGTGTGTGTGTCAGATTTGGATTAATGTCAAATACACCAGGGTGCAATGGAATTCCTTGCTCATGTAAAGTTCAGTGTAAACAGCATACATGGCAATAATAAATACAGCGAGTGCAAAACTACAGAATGGTGCAAAGTACAGTAGTGCAGGCTGTATGCATATGTGCAGCTCTTTTCTGCATCCTTGCATCTTGTGTGTCTATTTGTGTGCTTGCGTGTGTATGTTTTGTGTGCATGTGGTAAATGCATGCATGTCATTGTGTTTATTGCATGCTTCAGGGTAACGTATTCTCAGCTTCTAATACATTTCATGTACACTGCTGCCTTCCATAGTTCTAGTTGTGTTGTGTGTCTGATGATGAGGATTGCATCACAGCCATGTGTTCAGAGGCTGTCTTTCAGTTGTGGCAGTGCTTGCTTATTGGGAGCCTGATACTCTATGGGGAACCCCCCCCCCACCCCCCCCCATGCCCAGAGTGGACCAATGGCACCCACTTGGAGCTGGTGCACTGTAGTGTGCCAGAGCCAAGGGAGATTTGTCCTAACCTCACCTAATCATTAGCATTGAAATGTACAAAATTCTTCACTGCCTTGACAAGGTAGGTGCAGGGAGAATGGATCTCCTAGCTGGTGTGTCAGGAACCAGAAATCAGTCTCAAAAAAAAATGGTCAGGGTATTCAGGACTGAGAGGAGAAGAAATTTCTTCACCCACAGGGGAGTGAATCCTTGGAATTCTGTACCCGAGATGGTGTGGAGTCTCTGTCCCTGAATACATATATGCAAAGATGGGGAGGTATTAAGATGTTGGGGATGTCAGGTTAGTGCAAGAAAGTGGTACTGGGGTAAAAGGTTGATCTTGATGTCAATGAATGATGGAGCAGATCTGGGGCTGAATGGCCTTCTCCTTGCTGCTGGTCCCAGTGTAAACCAAGCTCTGTGGTAGAGTTCCCACTGTGTGCTTCCTCTGTCAAGAACAGCAGAAACCTTCCAGCCAAGGTTCAAGCCATCAGTGAGCTATTAGTGTTGTTGCCACACACCTGCGCTGACTCCCCCTCTCTCACTGACTCCTGCCAGAGAGATTCGGAGGATCACGCTACCGAGCATCAGCCGTCTGCGACACTTCACCAACGAGACCCTCCTCGACCTTTTCTTCTACAACAGCCCCACCTACTGTCAGACTATAGTGGACACAGTTGCCAGTGAGATGAACCATCTCTTGACCATCTTCCAGCAACGCAATCCGGACTTCAGTGGAGGCGTTTCGGTGACTGGACACAGTCTTGGTAAAGCAGCGATATCGGTCAGCAGAGTGTTTTATTCCAGTTTTGTCCCTCCTCAGTTTTCACGGGCTCCTGGTGACGCTACACCTTTTACCCTCGGTGTCCCTCCTCCGTGGCCCACATCCCTTCTCCATCTAGCGCAGACCTGTGAGATACCTCCTCCAATACTGCCTCCAAATTTAATCTCTCTACCCAAGGTGTGCTTTCAAAGGTGACCATTGTTTCACTGAGAAAACTGTGAATGTGTGCAGTTAAACACACATCCATTAGTGTGGTTTCAGTGAACCCTCCATTCTGGTATCTGTTTTAACGCCCTGCTTGCAGTAATATAGCAATGCACACCAGTCTTTTGACCAACTGACAATGTGAGATGTTGCTAAGGTGCATGCTGACTCCATGCTGCCTCTGTAAACCAAGGAAGCCCTTGCCACACTTCCTTTCCATCTAAGTATGTGCTCTGTTCCACAGGTTCCCTGATCCTCTTCGACATACTGACAAACCAGGTAGATGTGGGCTCCAGAGAACCAACACCGAGGCAACCACTTCCGAGAAGGAATTGTCATTCCTGTGCCAAGGTACTTCCTGGTGTTCTTGGGTGGGGCATCAGACCACACCCCCTGTGGAGCTCAGCATGAGATCAATAAGCAGGTTGGGTTGGCAATTGTAGCTGGGATTGGTACTCGACAGTCACCTCTTGCTCATTATTTTTTGACACTAGTTCGAGTGTGTCCTTGGGTGAGTCTAGCTCCCACTGTCCTTCACAACTGGGAGATACAAAGAGCTGTGATCCAGGAGAGAGGAGTGATTACAACTTTCCTAGTGGTAATTAGGCACCTTTAATGAACACTGTACCACTTCTTCAAACTAGGACCTCGACCAAGGAGAAGTTTGCAAACTCCAAAGCAAATCTATGACTCTCCCACGTATGTCCTTTCCTCAAGGGCCTGGGGAAATCTGTGGGGCCATGGTTATTGGGGTTCCTTTGAAATGCTATTGGGTTGGTATCTGGGATGTGGAACAAAAGAGCAAACTGAATGGAGTTTTGGACCTGTCATGGTTGTGGAATTGGTGGGAGGGTCTCCTCCTGCTTTTGTGGGTTTGAATTTTATGGAATTGAAATTTCTCATGATGCAGAAAGAGACCATTTGGCCCACCGAGTCCTCTCTCATCTAACTCGGCCTGCTGATGTGTGTACGTCTGTCCTGATGCTATTGTTCAGCTGCTTAATGAGGCCACTCATCTGTTTTGGTGACCCTGTTAAACGTGTTGAAATGCTGAACACAGCGGCTTCAGAGAAAACATACCAGGGTTTTGTTTGCCAATACCCAAGCAGCCATTCTCAGCCCGTGTCTAATTTTTCACTTTTGGTCAAACTTCCACTCACTCCTCCTGCCTTTCACTGACTGTTGGTTTGGAGACAGTACAACAGGTCGAGAAACAAAGGCAGACCTGCATTTCTGTAGCGCTTTTTGCCTCTTCCTAGACAGCCCACATGCCTTCCACCCAATGAAATACCTTTTATGGTGTAGTTACTATAGTGAAGTAAGAATTGCTTCTGGCAATTTACGCTTGGCAAGCCCCCTCACACTGGATGCGATGATCATTGGGTTATCTGATAATGTTAAGTGAGGGGCAAATATTGGTCAGGACACCAGGGAGAATGCTCCTCCTACCCACTATGTAGTCTGGGACCCATTGCTGCCTCCTGTGCATGGAAAGAGACCTTTAACACCCCCTTAGAAAGGCAGCTTCAACAACAGTGTGGCACAGAATGGTGAGCCAACACCTTTGTGTCCTGGTCTCTCTGGAGTGGGATTTTAACCCACTATTTTCTGACCCCAGAGTTGAGAGCAACGCCCAGTGTACCAGGACAGTACTCGATGTCACCCATATCGTTATGTACCTGGTGTCCCCTATATCATCATGTACCCTCTCTGTGCAGCCATCTGTGAACCTCTGAATGTGAGCAAGGTGTCCCCATCATGCTGCTGCTGATGTCCTTACTTCGACACCAAGCCACAGAGCCCCCATATCGTTGGGTCTACATTTGAGTCGAACAGGTTTGGCAAGAGTTTGCGCAGAACTGAAGTTTTCTCTTTTCTGTTGACTGTAACAGAACGTGAAGAGCTTGGAAGAAGCTCTGAAAATGCACGGGCTATCTGAATTCCAGAGTGTCTTGGAAAAGGAAAAATTGGATTTTGATTCATTGGTAAGATCATTCTGAAAGCCCCATGTCTTGATTTTCCTCATTTGATGGCTATTCCACTTCTGGTCACCACACCTACCCCCACCCCCCCCCCCCCCCCCACACCTCTGCCCACTCTTTGGACAGCCCCAGACACCCGAACCTGTAGGGCTACACTGGGACGGTCAGTGGATTTTACCTCGGGTCTCTTTCACTCGCTGTCCCCGATCATTGTTGAGGCAGCTTCGAGCGGTCAGACACTTGGCTTTCCATTTTCTTTATATTTAAATAATAATTCCTTCCGGTGATTTATTTTGTCTGGTCCCATGTAAAGTTATTTCTATTTTGTTACACGTGTAAGCACTTGCCAGGTAAGGTTGGTCCTTTATTGTGTTGGAGACTGTTGGACTTTTGTAGCACTTTCTGATTCAGGTGAAGGTTTCAGCAAAAGAGCATTGTAAAGTGTCACTTGTGGGAACTCGCTGGAAGTGCTTTCAGAAGTTCATGTTGGTCCGTCAGCCACTAATCCCTGGACCCAGTTCTATTCACTTCAAAATCTGATCTATTAATTCCTTCAATTGGCCCAAGCTTAATTGACAAAGCCCTATCGAGATCCAATTCACCACATATGCTGCCTCATTCTTACAAGATCCTTTAAACCAGTTGGATTTGTTTCCTTTTCCTTCACGGGCAAACGTTATGATTTTGTTTCTGAATGCTCCTGATCTTATGGATTTCTCAAAGTCGAGTTTATTGTCAAATGCACACGTACATGTGTGCACGGGTGCAATGAAAAACTTACTTGCAGCAGCCTCACAGGCACATAGCATCAGAGAAGCAGCATTCACAGGAAAAACACAAATTAAACATGTACACAATTTTTACATGAAAGAACACAATTAGAATGAAAAACAAGGTCCACTGTAGTACAAAGTGATCAAAGTAGTCATAGTGTTGCTATACTAAGGTAGTGATTAGGGTTGTGCCAATTGGTTCAAGAACCGAATGGTTGAAGGGAAGTAGCTGTTCTTGAACCTGGTGGTGTGGGACATCTGTACCTCCTGCCCGATGGTAGCTGTGAGAAGATGGCACGGCCCGAATGGTGAGGATTTTTGATGATAGATGTTGCCTTCTTGAGGCAGCACCTCCTGTAGGTATTCCCAATGGTGGGGAGGGATGTGCCCCTGATGTATTGGGGTGAGTCCACTACTCTCAGCAGCTTCTTGCATTCCTGTGCATTCAAGTTGCTGTACCAGACCGTGATGCAACCAGTCAATACTTTCAACAGTACACCTGTAGAAGTTTGTTAGCGTGTTCAGTGAAAGGCCAAACCTCCTTTTAACCTTCTAAGCAAGTAAAGACACTGGCACGCCTCAGCGGTTTCCTGGATCACACTTTCTAGTTGCCCCAGCATTTGTCTTTTCCGGATCTCATTCCACAGAAGCTTTGGGAAAACTTATCCCAGTTTGTGTAGTCCCTTCAGCGTGTTAAGGATTCTCTTATTCAACAGGGAGATTATTTTTCCACTGGGACATGTGCTGTTAACTCCTGTGTCATTGGCTTTGATACTGTCCCAAAACCATGGGGAGGGCCGTGAAGGGGCTCGACCTGGAGGAAGTGAGCTCTAGCGTTGGGACGGTTGTATCTGGGCTGGAATGGAGTGGTCTAGGTTTGGGGTGAGCCGAAGGGAGGGCTTCAACAAGTGATTGAGGGTGGTAAGGAGGGAGGACTGTGATACGGAGGCTCCTGGGTTGGACACCGACTCCAGGAAGGCTGCCAGTGATCTGGTTCACTCTGAGATGGAGATCGAAGGCAGCGATCAGAATCCTGTATTCAACGAAACACAGAGCACTGGTGGCAAAAGGAAAGCATGGGGTTTGGGGTGAGGCTGGGGATCTGAACAAGGGAGGGTGGCAGTGGGTGGGTTAACACGACCGGAGGAAGCTTGGATGAAGTGATCAAATGAGGGAACTTTACTAAGAAAGGTGAATGAGAGTGTGAGATTCAGTTGTGTGGGAATATGGAGGAACAGGGAATGAGCACTGATCCCAGCATGCTGAATAGCGAGGCTGTGGAAGACGAGGGGGACGTGGCAATTAAATGGGGTGTGGCAACTGTGGGTGATGAGGAGCGTCCAATGTCATGGACCTCTCCTGCTCTGGGCAGGGGGAGGGACCTCCAACCCAGTGAGGGGTGGATGCCTGTAGATCTGCTCTAGAAGGATGGAGACACACCCATCAACTCCCAGCTGTTGCTGGCTGTCAGAAGGAAAGTAATGGAACCGCTTCAGGTCAAGTGCAGTGAGTTCTGACTTGCCTTGCCTTTCAGAGGCAGTGTCCACATGTGTTAGAACAGTACAGCACAGGAACAGGCCCTTCGGCCCACAGTGTGTGTTCTGTTATGATATCCTTGGGGAAATGAGGGAAGGATTGTGGGAAAGAGAGCCACTATTTCCTAGCTGTAAATTGGCACCCAGTTTAAAATGCTGCCCTCCTCGGGGGTATTGGTTTATTATTGTCACTTGTACCAAGGTACAGTGAACAGCTTGTCTTACAAACCAGTCGTACAGGTCAGTTCATTACACAGTGCAGTTACATTGGGTTAGTACAGAGTGCATTGATGTAGTACAGGTAAAAACAGTAACAGTACAGAGTAAAGTGTCACAGCTACAGAGAAAGTGCAGTGCAATAAGGTGCGAGGTCACAACAAGGTAGATCGTGAGGTCATAGTCCATCTAACTGTATAAGTCTCATCACAGTGGGGTAGAAGCTGTCCTTAAGCCTGGTGGTACATGCCCTCAGGCTCCTGTATCCTCTACCCAATGGAAGAGGAGAGAAGAGAGAATGACCCGGGTGGGTGGGGTCTTTGATTATGCTGGCTGCTTTACCAAGACAGCGAGAGGTAAAGACAGAGAAAGTGTGAGATTTGAGATCCTGGTGTTAAGTTGCTCAGGCTTGGCCGAAGTGCAAAATGATTTGGAATTTGTTGGGATCAAATCGGTCGTATCAGTGACTTTGGTGGAAAGGATTTTGGGGCCTTTGGCAAAAGAATTTTGACGAGAGCATTTTGAGGCCTTTGACTGAATTACTGTGGGGATCAATTTGGTTGTATCAATGACTTTGGCAGAGAGGATTTGTGGCCTTTCCACCACCCACAAGGCACAAGTCGGGAGTGTGATGGAATACTTGCCCAGGTAGTTCAGCTGCAAGGATCCTGATACCATAAAGAACAAAGCACCCCTCTGCCACCCTGGGTGTCCATTCCCTCCACAGCTGGCCCGCACTGGCTGCTGTGTGTACCATCTGCAAAATCACTGTGGTCGTTAACCCAGGTGACCTTAACAGCACCTGCCAAACCCATGACAGGCACGGTAGTGTAGTGGTCAGCGTAAGGCTTTACAGCACCAGCGACCCAGGTTCAATTCCGGCCGCGGTCTGTAAGGAGCTTGTACATTCTCCCTGGGTCTGCGTGGGTTTCCTCCGGGTGCTGTGGTTTCCTCCCACATTCCAAAGATATAACAGGTTAGGAAGTTGGGGGCATGCTATGTTGGCACCGGAAGCGTTGCGACACTTGCGGGCTGCCCCCAGAATAGCCCACGCAAAGATGCATTTCACTGTGTTTCAATGTACGTGTGACTGATAAAGATATCTTACCTCAGGCCAAGGTCAGTGGGTGCATGGGAACACCACCACCTGCAGGTTCCCCTCCAGGTCACGCACCATCCCAACTTGGAAGTGCATCATTTACGGATCGAAATCCTGGAATTCCCCCTCCCTCCCCGACAGCAGTGTGGGAGCACTGTCACCATTCCGGCCGCAGCAGTGGGAGAAGGCAGCTCGCCACCGCCGCCTTGAGCACAACTAAGCAGGGGGAATGAATAAATAAATGCTTTTGTTCGCTTTTTGTCTTGCCAGGCGATGTGTTCGGATGCTGAACTGAAGGACTTGGGGATTCCTCTGGGACCGAGGAAGAAAATCCTTAGTTTGGCGAAGAAATTGGCTCACAGCCAGGTATGCTGTGCTCACTGGCTGTGTGTCGTACTGAATCTCTGTGATGGTGGTTGGCAGGAATGTTTTCATGCACTGGAGGTGCTCAGTAATCCATGAGCTGCTAAGCCATCCAGAGAGAAGTGGCATAGGTTCTCCAGAGTCTGGTTTACAGAGTACCAGGGAGGGGGATTTGAGTTAACGCGAGAGGATCGGGCTCTGTCACTTCTCCAAGTGTGCGTTACCTCACTGCCCTTGTTGCTAGAGTCACTCTCTCTTTTTCAGGAGCATCAGGAAGAGGAGCAGATCGGTGAGCCAGCGGTGAGAGCCATCCCTGAGAAAGCCAGCCTGCCCTCGGAGGAGGGGGGCGCTGGTGAGCAGTCACAGAGACCCCTGTCCACCAGCAGTCTCACTTCGGTCAACTACGAGCAGTTTGACGTTGGCATCGGTCAGGTGAGTCGGGGCAACCCTTCCAGTGGAGGAGGAGAGCAGGCACCTTGAGTAAATGCAAACTACAAATGGCAGCAATGGCTTTTATACCCCAGTCCTTGCTTGGTCTAGTTTATAGACTGTCAACGACTGTAAACATGGATGGGATTGCTGGTCAGTAATCCCAAGCTAAGGATTTCATTTCTGCCAAGATCATTGCAGTCAGTGTAAACAGAGACCCTGGGGTCTTGCCTAAGAGTTGGCACGAACTCTGAACCAGCCGTCACGTGCTACATTGGTGGGTACAGAGTCACTCTTCAGAGGAAGACTTTTACAAACGCCGGAGCACTGATCTCATCAGTAAAAGGGAGCACTACCTGTGTTGGGCTGATCCAGTCAACCATCTTTACTGTAATAACTACTTCTTCGTCCATTTTGTCCGTTTGAAGCACAGTCTTGGATCCATCAATAGATTCCTGGTGAATACAGCTCCCTTCTCGAGCTCTTTGTGTGCGTGTCTTCCCTAGTCCATGACGTCTGTGCGATTTCCAGCCAAATGAACTTTCAGTATGTGCGTGATGCTTTTCTTGCCTTTGAACTAGTTTATGTAATTTAACTGGGCAATGTAACTCATTGTCTGGTTAGTGTGGAGTTGTTCATAAACAGTAATTACATCTTGAACATTTAAAACAAGAATTGTAGATTTTGGGAAAACTGAAGCAAACAGAAGACACGAGGTCCTGCAGATGCTGGAATCTGCAGCAACACACACAACGTGCTGGAGGAACTCAGCAGGTCAGGCAGCATCTATGGAGGGAAATAAACAGTCAACATTTCGAGTTGAGACCCTTCATCAGGGTAGAAAATGAAGAGGGCAGAAGCCAGAGAATAAGAAGATGGGGGCAGGGGGAGGAGTGCAGGCTGGCAGGTGATAGGTGAGGGGGGGGGAGTAGCAAACAGAAGATGCTGGAAGAACTCAGCAAGTTGGGTAGCATCTGTGGAGAGAAACGGTTCCCATTTCAGGTCAAAGTTGCTGAGTGTTTCCAGTAACTATCTTTGTCCCTTGATCTGTGTTGTTTAAGGCAATTGCAAATAACATGCCTCATTCAACCAGCGGAAATACCCATGGCCGAGTATCTCTGTGCGTTGTAAATCTTCAATGATTCCAAAAGTGATTCAAGTTAAGTTTTTTTTTAATTGAATCTTTTGCTTTGTCCCACACGATGATGAACCAAAAAGTGCCGAGTGCTGAATTCACTGTCCACGCTCTTGTATCTCCAGACCAGCTGCTAAACATTTCATTCCAAGTTCTATCCAGAGAGTCAATGTCTTTGTATGGGTTGACTTCTTGTCTCCTTTTGTACCAGTGAATATTTTCTGTTAAAACCAAAGCTAAGTATTGCTGGAAATCTGGAATGGAATAGCTGAACGTAAGCAGCAGTTCAGGCAATGTCTGTGTAGCGAGAAATGGAGGCAACAGAGGCGGTGCTGTAGCTACTATTGGCAATGATTCTGCTGTTCAGATGTACTTTTCCTTTGGAGAAGTTAAAGATGTAATGGCCTTTGGCCAAACTCAGAGCCAGGGATGGGGAGGTGAATGAACATGAAGATGTAGAATAGGATGGGTGCCAGAGAAGATTTAAATGACAGGAGAGTGCAAACCAAAGTTGGGTGGTAATGGGGCAGTAAAAGAGTCAAAGTGTGGGATGAGAGGAAAAGTACACCTTGAGCTGCAGAATCATTGCCGGTAGCTGCTGAGCAACAGAGGCAGAGAAGGAAGAGTGGTTAGGCTGGCAAGTTGCTTGTTCATATTGAAGCCCAGAACTGTGACTCTCGGTTGGTTTGCATTTGAGGAGGAACAAGCTGGAAGCAAAAGTAGGTTGTCCACTGTTTGGGTGGGGTGGGGAAGTAGATTGAAAGGTACTGGTATTTGAAACATAATGGATCACTACAAGTTAACATAGTGATTAAAACAAGCAATTAAAGAGCCAAATGAAATGTTAGCCTTTATTACTAGAGGGTTTGAATTCAAGAATGAAGACATCTTACTGAAATTATGTAGGGCTCTGATGAGACTACATCTGGCCTTTTGAGGCCAGGTTTGGTCCCCCTGCCCAAGGAGGACAAGAATACAGCGATGGAGAGAATGCAACAAAGTTTCACCAGATTCATCTCTCTTTTTTTTCTTCTGTCTTTCTTTTTTTTTAGTCTCAATGTCTGAGAATTGACAAATTTCATATCCATGTGCAAGGACTAATGCCTCGCCTCAGCCCCCAGTTCGGCAACGTGGTGTTTAACTTTCCAGCCAACAGTGTCTCAGCATCTTCCCCGCCAACCCACAAAGGAGCTGTGCCCATTCCCTTTGGTCCTGTCATCCTTGGTATCATTTGGTGAAGGTTTTGAGCAGAAGGAGTATGAGCTAATAGCTTCCCTGCGAAAGGAGATGTGCTGTCTGGTTCCATGTTAAAATTTACAAGGAATAAAGAATGGTTAGGGCACAGAAGGTGGCCATTCGGCCCATTGTATCTGCACTGGGTCTTTACCAGACCAAGTCTCTTGTCCGCCCTAGCCCTTTCACTGTAGCCTTGCAAATTTTTCTATGCTGTATATCCATTCAAATCCCTTTCTTTAATTCCATCTCCACCGCCCCCCCCCCCCCCCAAAGGTTTTGGTAAATTATCCACGTCTGAACTTCGAGCCTGAGGTCTTCTTTGCATTCGGCTCGCCCATCGGAATGTTTCTGACTGTCCGAGGACTGAAGAGGATCGATCCCAACTACAGGTTCCCGACGTGCAGGAGATTCTTCAACATCTACCACCCTGTAAGTACCGGCTCCACCGTCTTGGCAAGAATAACAGTAGAAAGTTAGTGAGGAAACCCTTAATATCCATTCCGTGTTCCTGGTGTGCTGTTTTAATAGAGACCTTGACCTTGAGTAGTAGACGACATGTTTTCAAATGGGCGAGGCATAAAATGATCCCGCATTGATTTATGGTTTTGAAGTTGTCTCTTGAAGAGTTAAACCACTATCATGATAACTTTAAGGAGTTTGATACGAAGCTTCAAATAATTTTTTTTAAAAAGGCAATCTGAAATTAAAACAGAAAATGCTGCAAACACTCGGCAGGTCAGGCAGCATCTGTGGGGAGAGAAATAAGAGTTAACGTTTCATGTGGAAGAACCTTCAGTTAAACTGGGAAGAAGAGAAAATTAGTTGAGTTTTGAGTTGCAGGAGGGAGGGGGTGACAGGGCAAAGGGATTATCTCTGGTAAACTGAGGCTGGGGTTACCATGGGGATAAGCTGCTGATGAAGCCATCAAATTGATGAGAGTGGTGTGTGTGAAAGGGAAAAGGAGCATGTGTAAAGCTTTGGAATTGGTTGAGCAATCTGGTGCTGGATTGCCCAGTCAGACAGTGGCACAGCGGGTAGAGCCGCTGCCTCTCAGCGCCAGAGACCCGAGGTCAGGATTTGCATGTTCTCCCTGTGACCACGTGGGTTTCCACCCACGTCCAAACATCCCATGTGCAGATTGGTAGGTTAATTGGCTGCTGTGAATTGCCCCTAGTGTGTGGGTGAGTGGTAGAATATAGGGAAGGGTGGTTAGCTGGAACGTGGGGAGAATAAATGGGGTGAGTGTTAGTGGGTACTTGAAGGTCAGTGCGGACAGTGGACCCGCAGCCTGTTTCTGTGCTCTATGGATTGGACTCTGTAACCAGCTCGGCTCACCTGAGGTGTCTCTCCTGATTGATCCCTTCTTCCAGAACGTGATGGGTTTGAAACTAGAATTGGTCCAAGGAATGTCAGAGGTTCTGTGGTGATGGTGAATGTCTTCCTTTTGCCCTCTGTAGTTTGACCCTGTCGCCTACAGGCTTGAACCCATGATCGTCCCTGAGGTGGAGCTGGAGCCCATGCTGATTCCCCATCACAAGGGCAGGAAGAGGATGCACCTGGGTAAGGCACCTGTGCAGTGGTCAGGACCTAACAACACACCTGTTGGTGAGCACAAGGTCTGACCATGTTTTCCCCAGTGACGAGTTACTGGCCACATATACTTGGAGATCACGTGCTCCTGCTCAGAGTTGAGGTGGATCTCGGCTTCCCTTGCTGCTGAAGTCTCATTGTACAGGTGGTACTGTAGAGGGCCAGAGAATGCTATGTGACATATTGTACTTGGCCATCCTTCCTTGAAGGAACCACCCAGTGAAGTCCCATTCTCCTTTCCCATAACCCACACAGGGTGTAACCCAATCCTCCCACTTAAGACCTCTGGCAGGAGACCATGGCTGTGTCTCTACCTGGGAGCAGTCACCCAGACTGGTACCAGTGCCCAATGCTTGTGGCACCCCAGAACAGATCCTTTGGTAAGGGCACTGCTGGAGGGCTGCCTGTTCTGGTGCCCAAAGAACCACTGAGTGATGGAACACTTTCAATCCATCCACTTCTTCTGACTTAATTTTCCTCCCTGTCCCCCACCCTTATTTTGTGATTCTTTAGCAATGTGTTGTCTTTGGCTGTGGCTCAGATTATGAATTTGAATCCAGTTGCTGTGGACCAACCACACACACACCTTGGCCAATCCTCCAGTGCAGTACTGAGGGCATGCTGTATTGTCAACAGTGCTGCCTTTTGGATTAAGTGTTTAAAATGGGCCCTGTCTTTCTCCTTCCCGGGCAGATGTAGTAGAGCCCATGGCATCAATGGAAGAAAGTGGGAGGCTTTTCTCCCCAGTGTCTTCCTTTTTTTTTGAATTAGAACATACCACATTACAGCACAGTACAGGCCCTTCGGCCCAAGATGTTGTGCCAACATTTTATCCTGCTCTAAAATCTATCTAACTCTTGCCTCCTACGTAGCCCCCTATTTTTCTATCATTCATGTGGCTATCTAAGAGTCTCTTAAATGTCCCTAATGTATCTGGCCCCACAACCTCTGCTGGCAGTGCGTTCCACACACCCACCACTCTGTATGTAATAAAAAAAAATTACCTCTGACATCCCCCTTGTATCTTCCTCCAATCACCTTAAAATTATGCCCCCTCATGTTAGCCATTTTCACCCTGGGAATAAGTCTCTGACTGTTCACTCGATCTATGCCTCATGTACACCTCTATCAAGTCACCTCTCATCCTCCTCCTCTCCGAAGAGAAAAGCCCTAACTCACTCAACCTATCCTCATAAGACGTGCTCTCCAATTAATTCATTTCCCAGAATCTCAGCATTATTGGAGATGCCAGCATTTATTGCCTGTCCTTAATTGCCCTCGACAAGGTGATGGTGAGCTGCCTACAACTGAGGACTTACTAGGCCTTTTCACAGAGCCATCCCACATGGAGTGAGTCTGGAGTCACTTGCCATCCAGACTGTGTAAAGAGGGCAGATTTACTTCTCTGAAGAAAATCAACCAGATGGTGGTGTGTTTTTTTTTGTGTACAACAATCTAGTAGTTGGGTTTTGTGGTCATCGTTGCTAAGACTAGTTGGTGTTTTCATGAACAGAATTTAAATTCCCTTGAATTTAAAGTCCTGGTTAGTATCTGTCTCTCCAACGGTTCTTGATCATTTTCCCATTGTTGTTGGTGAGAGTCCATCCTCAAGTTTCATCAGTTCCGACAGTGACCAGAATTACTTTCATGTTTGGGACGTCCCAGAACATTCTGCCTAAGAGTTGTGAAAGCCTTTGTAGAAATGAAAATAAATGTTGCATTAAATAAGATCATAAAGACCATAAGATATAGGAGCAGAATTAGGCCATTCGGCCCATCGAGTTTACTCCGCCATTCAATCATGGCCGAACTTTTTCAACCCCGTTCTCCTGCCTTCTCCCCATAACCCTTAACCCCCTTACGAATCAAGAACCCATCAATCTCTGCCCTAAATACACCCAATGACTTGGCCTCCAGAACCATCTGTGGCAACGAATTCCACAGATTTTCCACCCTCTAGTTGAAGAAATTCCCCCTCATCTCAGTATTAAAGGGACGTTCCTTTATACTGAGGCTGTGCCCTCGAATCCGAGACTCTCCTAGTAACGGAAACATCCTCTCTGCGTCAGGATTGTCCCTGCCCGGTCGCACTGCTTGTCCACGAGCCAATCACTGGGCATGTGGTTTGTCAGGGCTGTGTGCAGCGTCAGCACTGAACCAGCACACTGAGAGAAAGGGTTGTTGCATGCAGTTGAATGTCATTTTCAAAAGAAAACAAGTGTTGATCAATCATCGAGTCTTTCTGTTTGGAGGGGAGTGGGAGAAGTATGAAGATTGGCCTTCCAATCTATCTCTACGAGCTGCAGGGCTTGAGTTATAAGAGAAGGCTGAGACTTATTACCCTGGAGCATAGGAGGCTGAGGGGTGACCCTTCAGAGTTGTATAAAATCTTAAGGGCTGTAGATAAGGTGGATGGCCATAGTCTTTTTCCCAAAACTGGAGGACATTGATTTAAGGTGAGAGTGGTAAGATTTAAAAGGGACTGGAGGGGCAAGTTTTTCACACAGAGGGAACTGCCTGAGGAAGCTGTAGAGGTGGGTACAATTACAAGCATTTAAAAGACTCTTAAGCAGATACAGGGAGAGGAAAGATTTTGAGGGATATGGGCCAAATGCAGGCAAATGGGACTGGCTTGGATAGACATCTTGGTTGGTATGGGTGAGTTGGGCCGAAGGGCCTGTGTAGTTTGCTGTCCTTTGTTGAAAGGGATTTTCAGTGCAGGAGTAAGGAAATCCCCCTCCATTTGTACTGGGTCTTGGTGAGATCCCACTGGGATACAAGGTGCCGTGTCACTCTCTCTCTGGTTTGGAGTTTGGTTCTGCATGGATTAATTGGTTCAGGGGGTTTATCCTGAGGAGAGCTCAAATGAGGTGATTAGAGAACAAGAGGGGGACTCCTTTAGATGGAGGGGATTCAGAGGAAGGTTTTGAGCGGGTGCTGCGGGATCGCTTCCTCTGGATGAAGAGTCAAGAACCAGGGACAATCTCAATAATGGGTCAGTTGTTTAAGACGGAGAAGAGGAGAAATTTCTTCACCGATCTGCTCTCTGCATTGTTGTGGATCTCGACTGTTGAGTATATTTGAGCCTGAAAAAGAGGGAATTGAGAGATGTGGCCACTGGGTCATTCATGGATAGACTGAGTGGGGAAAGCAGACTGGAGGGGGCTGAATGGCCAGCTTGTGCTGCTGAGACTGGTGCGTTGAGGTTGATTTGTTTCACTGTGCTTTCTTTGTGTCCCAACAGAACTGAAGGACAGCCTGACGCGGATGGGCTCCGACCTGAAGAATGGCCTGTTCTGCTCACTGCGGAACGCCTGGCAGTCCTTTACCCGGATCCAGTCCCCCATGCCCCCCCAGCTGCTGCCTGACGCGACTGCGGTGCCCAATGAGCCAGTGGCCAACGAGAGCGAAGGTGGGACCGTCCCCCTGTGGCTCCACGCATGCTTTGGAACTCCCCGCACCCCAACGACGAACGCTGCCCAAACACTGCCTGTCCCTTTCCAAAGGAGTCCAGATGTCCATCGGGAAGCGTTGGTCCCGGCTGGGAGGGGAGGTGGACCCAAAGCAGGAGAGACACATTCGAGTCACTGAGAGATCGGGGTCACCGGGCGAATTAATGATGAGCCTCCCTCCAGTGGGGCAGGTCCCACTCCAGCAGCTTGTGTGAAGGACATCTGGTCTCTGTGGCCAAGGGGCTGGAGCCTAGTGTCGGGTTTGGGTCCAGTGCCCAGAAAGGGCGGCTGGTCCCCGCTCTGAGTGTCACAAGTAGGAGGGGGAGAGGGCTCCCCAACCCC
Organism: Pristis pectinata; assembly: GCF_009764475.1. NCBI lineage: Eukaryota > Metazoa > Chordata > Chondrichthyes > Rhinopristiformes > Pristidae > Pristis > Pristis pectinata. The sequence continues at coordinate 15,307,009 of NC_067433.1, forward strand.
TTGGCCCTGCTCAGAAGGCTGCAATGTCCATGTCTCCTGATTAGCCTCAGAGTCCAACTATACTGTGTGCACACCTCAACTGAGCATCCACTGCCCTCTGCAGCACCACACCAACTCTCGACAACCCTCCCGCCTCACCTATCCTCCCCTGCATCCCACTCTGCGTGTTCTCTCTGTCTCCCTCTGTGTGTGTGTGTGTGTGTGTGTGTGTGTGTGTGTGTGTGTGTTGTCGCTCTGTCCCAACCCACTCCCTGTTGTTCTAGATCACTGATATTCCAGACAGGACTGTGCAGTAACCCACGGCCCGTCACAGGACAGAGTGCTGCCGCCCCCCTGTGAGCAGAATTACTGCCTGGGATGTTGAACTGGCCCACCACCCTGCCGCCCCTCTCCATTCTAACCCACGCCTGTTGCTATTTTTAAGCTGGATCGGACATGGACGGGAGTGGCTCCCTGCAGCAGGAGGAGGAGATCAAGATCGGGATGTTAAATGGCGGGCAGCGCATTGATTACGTGCTGCAGGAGAAGCCCATTGAGAGCTTCAACGAGTACCTCTTCGCTCTCCAGAGCCACCTCTGTTACTGGTAGGGGGCCACAATGGTGCTGTAGATGAGGGAGACTCCTCCCAGCGGTCCAGTTGGTGGGGTGTTGGTCCATGGGGTGGACCACGTGTCAGAGGAGTGGAGCAAACACTGGCCGCATCCTCTCGTCCCTCGAGTCGGGAAGGTCGTGAGTTGGAGCACAGCCCAGGTGCTTGAGCAGCACGTTGTGGGCCAGTTGCCCAGAGCAGTCAGCAGTGCTGACGTGCAGGTGAAACATCTTAAGAAGCATCTGAATCACCAAGGCATGGAGGCTATGGATCTAATGTGGGTAAATGGGATTAGTGTTAGGTACACTGGCAGCATAGATATGGTGGGCCGAAGGGCCTGTTTCTGTGCTGTATGACTCCATGAAACAAGTGCAGTCACGTGGACGTAAAAGATCCCATGGCACTTCCTCTGAAGAGTAGGGGAGTTGCCCTGTATTATTCTAACACAGGACGTCCCAGGCAAGGCTAGCATTCATTGCCCATTCCCAAATGTGTCCTTCTGGACACCTCCGAGGGCTCTCAAGGATCTGCCCAAATTGGTCACCCTTCGACCAACGTTTCTAAGACGGCTCCTCTGGTTGTTGTTCATGGCGACTTTACATAAATTGGCCGGGACGCTTCCTGCATCACAGCAGCAACTTAACTTTGAATGAAATTCCTTGGTCATAACGTGCTGTTGGGTGAACTGTAAGGCCAGCTGGCAATGCACAAAGTTCTGCAGACTTTCTGCAGTTGCTTTTGGATTTGTATTTTGAATGTCTGCCCAACAATTAAATTGACTTGTTTTATTTCCAATGTTCCCAGTTTTTTGAAAGTTAACTGTGGTTTCTTGTCCTGTAGGGAATCTGAGGACACAGCTCTACTAATTCTGAAGGAGATTTATCAAACACTTGGTGTCAGCCTTGAACAAGCACAGCACTAACAGAGACCTGCACCAGTGGGGATGGAGATCTCCGAACACGCCCCAACGCTGGCAGAGTTGGAATCGCCAGTGCACCCAACATGACCCCATTCCTTGTTTTTCTTTCCTCTTCCTTCCTTCCAAGCGAAGCTGCTAATCCTGAAGGTGTTGAGGACTTCCATTAACTTCTCTGTAACAAATGAGGTTGGTTGCCAAATGCATTGGAACGCCTGTCTGTCTGAAGTTTGGATTTTGAGCAATGCAGGGTGTCTGCAACCAGCAGATGCAGGGGAGGGAACCTCTCCAAAAATTGCATTGAAGGCACTGTTGTCTGTAACCTGCCCACAAACATTATCAGTGCTGGCATCCAATTAACAGGATTAACTTTAGTCAGTGATGTGGTCTTCAGCATCGGAAAGAGTGTGGTCTGTGATGGAGTTTGATGTTGGAGCTGTTACTACAGACCAGGTAACGCAGACTTGTTTATCCATTTGTTTCCTGGTTTGGATTGTAAATGCACTTTTAATCTGAGTGTGGATTTAAGACTTGAAATATTCTGATTTACTTGCATCATCACTTTGCAACCAAGTGTCCCATGGGGCTCATGACTAAACCACTTTGTAACATTGTTTTTGAGTTCCCATGCTCACTTTTTGTCCTTGTCACCCTGTGGTGTGGCTATTTAGTTCTGGAGCAATTGTAAATGGATCAGATGCACGTTCATTAATGCACCAGCAATAAAGTAACATGTCTGTAATGTAGAAGCAGAGGGTGTTCAGTGAATGTTGGAGAGGTTGGAACTGAGATTGTGACACACAGTGTTTGCCGTTGTTGGAAACTCCAGCACAGCGGCTTTAGAACCAACCAATGGCCATTAACTTGGAAAAGAATTCCTCCCCTTCCTCCCCACCGCCACATCTTTGCTCTCTCTTCCAGTTTCACTTGCGATGCCAAACTGAGTTCTTGTCCAGGAACTTCTTCCCACTGTCCCATCTACAAGGAGTAATGTAACCAAAATGAATTGATTGGCCTGCATGGCAGCTTGCTGTCTACACATTGACTGCCTTTCCAAAGTGTTTCAGATCAGCCGCACAGAGTGTGTGTGGGGGGATAAAAACCTATTTGTATAAAACTTGGTGTCTCATTACAGCTTCCCCCTGAATCTTTTGCCTGGGCTTCCCATTTCTCTCAGTGCGATAGAGATCCTTGGGTTACCACCCCGAAGTCCCGCTTCTCCAAGGTTGGGTGCTGTGGCAGGGAACCAGTTATCAGACCAGTAGCTCCAGGTGTGCTTTGCGACCAAGTACTTGGCTACGTGGATTGGTGGCGGTGCATTGGTAGCCGTGGCACAGAGCTCCACTCCTTTCATAAGAAGTCTGCTCCAGAGATAGCTCCTGTGGAGACCTCCTCCTCTCAGCTCCCGAGAGGCTGGTTCTGTCCTGACCTCTGGTGCGGTCTCCAACAACGGTAAAGCTGCACTGCTGTGGTGGGTGTCTTCTCAGTCTTGTACAAAAGGACGGTCACTGCATCCTAAAATATAAACACCAAGACCCATCTCTGCACCAAATCTCTGAACCCAGGGCTGTAGTCTCACCTCTGGCCTTTCATCTGACTGGGGGCATCTTTCACAGCACTCATCCATTTGAGAAGATGGTTATATCCCATTCACGAGCAGTTGGATCGGCCAGAGGTGGTCCCTGAACCATTGTGGCAGGCACACCAGCTCCTACAGAAACCACCTTCCACAGGAACACCTTCCAGGATCCGTGAGTTCAGTTGAGCAAGTTCAGCACCAGAGTGTGAGTGTGTTAGATGCTGCAGTAATGGTTACCTTTACCATGCCTTGTGTCTGAACAACTAACGCTTTCTACATTCAGTTCAGTCTGCAGAAGACTGTACTTTCTAATTGTGGTGCCTTGGCTAAATCTCTCAGGCACTCTCGCCCTATTGGAATTGGTTTATTATTGTCACTTGTACCGAGGTACAGTGAAAAACTTGTCTTGCATACCGATTGTACAGGTCAGTTCATTACACAGTGTAGTCAGATTGAGTTAGTACAGAGTGCATTGAGGTATGCAATTTTCTGGGAGAAGCAGAACAAAAGAGGTGAAATTGTGAATGACAAAATGAAGCAGCAGCCACCAACTCTAGTGACGCCTGTTCAGTCCTGACCTCCGGTGCTGTCTGTATGGAGTTTGCACCTTCTCCTGCTGACTGGTGGGATAATCCCAGCCAAGTGATTGCCCCTACTTTATTTCCAAGCTTGTACCCCTATGGCCTCCTTTGAAGAGCTTTCTAAGATGACATCCCTCGTTAATGCAGTGATGATCTCCTGAATCAATACTGCAAGGTGCAATATTCTTAATTCCTCCCCATCAAGCCCAAAGCTTCTATACCCTAGAACACTGAGTTGTCAGGCCTGCCCTTCCTTCAACCATGTCTCAGTGATTGAAACAATACAAGACCATAAGATATAGGTGCAGAATTAGGCCGTTCACTCCAAGTCAGCTCCGCCATTCAATCGTGGCTGATGCTTTTGTTTCTCTACCCCATTCTCCTGCCTTCTCCCCGTATCCAATCAAAAATCTTTCAACCTCTGCCTTAAATACATTCAATGACTTGGTCTCCACAGCCATCTCTGGCAATGAGTTCCACTGATTCACTGGAAGAAATTCCTCTTCATCTCAGTTCTAAAGGGAGTTTATTCTGAGGCTGTGCCCTCTGGCCCTAGACTCTGCTACTGATGGAAACTCCTCTCCACATCCACTCTATTCAGGCTTTTCAGTATTCAATATAGTGTAAATATTCCCATGTGCTGATCAAAGCTCTATCTGCCTTACCATTCAGGCTCCTTGTATTAAAATGGATGCAATTTAGCCTTCCAATCCTCCCATATACCTTATCTGCTCTGCCCACCAGATCAACTTAGTTTTACTTCTATATTTGAATGTACTTTCCCAATGCCTCTTCACCTCCTCCACCCCAAATGTAAATCTCTCTGCACTCCATTCCCCTGCCAACTTAGTTTAAACCCTCCCCAACAACATGTGCAAACTCCTTGCAAGGATGTTAGTCCTCTTCCAGTTCGGGTCCTGCTTGTACAGGTCCCACCTACTCCAGAAGCAGTCCCAATGATTCAAAAACCTAAACCCCTCCCTACCTCCCACACCATCCCTTTCCCCACACATTCATCTGCCCTATCCTCCCTTCCCATTCCTACACTCATTTGGTTGAATAAGGAGATAAAAGGAAGTATTTGGCAGTTACAGAGAACGTCTGGAGTATTAAGATGTGGAGGGTGACACTTAGAAAGGAAATTAAGAAGGCAAAGAGGGGTCATGAAAGATCACTGGCAGACAGGATTAAGGTAAATCTGAAAGCATTTTGTATTAAGAACAAAAGAATAACCAGATGGCCCATTAGGGACAAGAGCAGCAATCTGTGCCTGGAGCCAAAAGCATGGTGAGGTCCTAAATGAATACTTTTCACACTTATTACAAAGTCTGTTTAGTAGTTGGGGAATGGAGTGAAGGAGAAGGTGAAATTCTTGTGCAAGTCTCTATAAATAGAAGGTATTTGATGCTTTAGCGAGGGTAAAGGTGGATAAATCCCCAGGGCCAGATGAGATTTACCCCAGGATGCTATGTGAGGGAAGGGAAGAGATTGTTGCAGTTCTGGCTGAGATTTTTAAAATCTTCACTGGCTAAAGTGAGGTAGCAGATGACTTGGAGGACAGCAAATGTGGTTCCCCCTTTTTCAAGAAGGTAATCACAGACCTGTCAGTAGCAGGGCAATTATTGTGCAAACAATTCTGAGGATCTGTGATCACTTGGAAAGGCAGGCACTGATCAGAGATGGCCAGTATGGCATTGTCAACGGCAGATCCTAACTGGCCAATCTGAATATCTTGAGGAGGTAACAAAGTATATTGACAAGGGCAGTGCAGTAGAACATGGATTCAGAAAGGCCTTTGACATGTCCCACATGGGAGAACTGATCCAAAAGGTTAGGAACAGGGCAAGTTGGATCTAAAGTTGGGTTGGCAATAGGAGGCAGGGTGGTGGTAGATGAACACACAGGAAATGCTGGAGGAACTCACCAGGTCAGGCAGCATCTATGGAGGGAAGTGAACTGTTGACATTTCAGACTGAGACCTTTCATCAGGACAGTGATTGTAGAGAGATGTTTTTGTGATTGGATGCCAGTGACAAGTGATGTCCCAGCACCGATCCCTGTGGAACCATTGCTGTTTACAATATACGTAAATGATTTGGATGTAGACGTGGGAGGCATAATCAGCAAGTTTGCAGACAATACAATGATTGGTGGAGGTGTTGATCTGTTGCCTTAGGCTACAGGGTGATATTGATATGTTGGTGAAAGGGCAGATGAAGTTTAATCCTGCTCGATATGAGGTGATGCATTTTGAGCGAACTAATGAGACCAGGACAAACACCATGAATGATAAAGTCTGAGGGAGTAGTGAGGAACAGAGGGACGTTGGTGTGCGAGTCCAAAGATCCTTGAAGGCAACAGGATGGATAGATAACATGGCAGCCAGGATATTGGCCTTCATTAATTGGAGCATTGTATGCAAGAGCAGGGAGGTTATGATCCAACTTTATAGAACGTTGGTCAGACCTCAGCTGGGTGACTGCGTGCAGTTCAGGTCACCACACAAGGAAGGATGTGATAGTGCTGGAGAGAGTGCAGAGGAGATTCACCAGGATGTTGCCTGGGAGGGAACGTTTTAGTTATGAGGACAGGCTGGGTCTGTTCTCCCTGGAGCGGAGGGGGTTTAAGAGGGGACGTGACTGGGGTATGTAAAATTTTATGAGAGATATAGATAAGGTGAAATGTTTCCTGCAGTTACCTTATCAAGGGTGAATGAAACTAGAGGGCATTGATTTTTGGGTAAGGGATGAGAGAGAGCGCGATCTAAGGAGGACCTCTTTCACCCAGAGCATGGTGCGTATCTGGACCACATTGCAGGAGAGAGTAACAGCAGTCACTGACCGCATTTAAGTGTCTTGCATAGACAAGTACCTGGATCACCTAGGCTATGGGCCAAGTACTGGGAGATGGGATTGAATACAGGTGGGTGCCCATTGGCCAGTGTGGATGCGGTGGTCCGAATGGCCTGTCTCCAGGCTGTATGACTCTACATAGTACCATAAGTAAGCCAGAGACTGCAGGCTTGGAGGTCCTGCTCTTTTAATCTGCTTGATTGGTAAGGGAGTTTAGGGTTATAGGGAGAATGACATTGAGGGAAAAAAATCAGCCACGGTTGAATGGCATAGCAGATTGATGGGCTGAATGGCCTAATTCTGCTCCTGTGCCTTTATGGTCTAAGTTTATGTTGGGAGGACCTCATCCCCTATTTCTACCCATGTCATTGGTACTGATGTGACCCATGACCACTGACTGTTCACTCTCCTTCAGAATGTGCTGCTGCTCAGACATACCTAATCCTGGCACCAGGGAAGCAACCCACCATTCGAGAAACTCGTCTGTGGCCTGTCTGTTCCCCTTGCAACCGAGTCCCCAGTGATACCACAAACCTAGCTGTTTTCCCCTGAGGGGACCTCCCTGCCAGCAGTATCCAATGCAGTACATCTGTTTGAAAGGGGGATGGCCACAGGGAACCCTTCACTACTGCTCTGCCCAGTGATCACCCATTGCTTTAATGCCTGTGCAGCCAATTCTTGTTTACTTTAGAAAAAGTAGAATTTAGATTGGAATGTTTAGGCCTGGTTTAAATCTGAACAAAACTTGTGATGCCCAAAATTCATTTTTGGCATCACTAGAAGACCAGCGTTTATTGTCCATCCCCAGTTGTCCTCAACAGTATCAGGTTTAGGCCCAGTGATGATGAAGGAACGGCAATGTTCTTCCCACAGCCCAGATGGCAAGTGCAGTGTTGTTGTCATGCACCTGAAGGCCTCAGCTTTGGGAGGTGCTGTCAGAGTAGCCCGGCTTTGGAACCAAGCAGAAGGGAGTGAATGGAATGTCACATTTAGTTGTTCAGGGTCACAAGACTGTTCAGCATTTGTTTTGAGTTAGTATATTGTTAAACATCCAGCTACATTTAGTACCCTACCTAAGCTGTGATATTGCAGTTTCTGTAACATCTGGCCACTGGGTCATTTTGTAAGCTCAGACATAGTCCTGCTCCTGGAACTTAGCCTATTGATCCAATCCCAGACCCACCTAGTTCTGCACCAGATACTTCCACAAATTACAACATTGTGGAAAAATAGTCTTTAGTTTTGTGGTCTGTCTTGTCTGCAAGAGTAAACATTTCAGTGTAAAATTCATAGTAAATCACCAAATCTACACTACCATCAAAGACCATCTAAATTTTTGCTCAAATCAGTGGATCATGTCTTGCATCTACAAACAAACAGTCTGATTAGAGCTGAGAGTGTCAACACTGAGATGTCTTGGGTTTCATTGTTGTTAATGAAACTGGGATGGGGACAGGAGAGACTACAGATGCTGGAATCTGGAACAACACACAAAACAGTGGAGGAACTCAGCAGGTCAGGCAATATCCATGGAGGGAAATGGACAGTTGATGTTTCAAGTTGAGACCCTTCATCTGATAAACAGTCCAGATGAAGGCACTGGGAGTCTGTTTTTCAAGTAAAAAATAAATGCCTTGTTTCTGGAGAATTAGTGCCAACTTCAATCTTAGCTGTACAGAACAAACATTCAACATCTAAGATATGGTTTATTAACAAATACCATCAAGAAATACAAAGCTTTTTAAATATTGGTCTTAGTTTTATTAGAACACAGAGTTATCCACAGGTTTGATTTTAAATTACTTTGTTCAGGCAGCAATGATCACAGGACTAACACTTCGATCTCCCTTGCATAGACAGTTCAGTCAGTGAATTGATAAATTTGCAAAGATCACAGTTGGCTCTGCATTTTCCACATTCAGTTGAATTTCACGTTCCACGGCAATGGAACAGAAATTTCCCAACATCCATGCATGGCTCTGTGCTTTCCTTTCTTCAGACTAGATTCTGACCTTAGCCTGTTACTGTGTCTGTTCAAAGTTCTGAACAGAAGCAATTAGCTTAGTTATGTACAGTATATCATGTACCGTCACTGCCATTCTGACACGTGACAAACAGGTCCTGCACAAGGCACTATAGAACCACAAGTGGAGACAGCACAACTTACAAGGTCATTACTTTTTCCTGCAGCTGGGCAGTGTTTCTGTTCAGTTAGGTCCTGGTGAAGAGGAATGAAGTGAGTAAGAGTTAGTTTAAGGTCCAACCAGCAGCCTGCCCAACAGGCCAGCAAAACAGTGACGTTGCTGTGGGTATCAGTCATGGTTAAGACATGACAACAATATAATGCAACGTTATTAAAGCTGAACTATGTACAAAAGTGTGCCCTCTGAGCATTTAAAGTCTTGTTGAAAGTGCAAAGCAAATAGTCATGGTGTGTGCATGTACATTTAACTGCACCTAAACATCTCTGCAGTTTTAAAATGGGGTGGGGAGGCTCGTCCGAAGTCTCGTTGGTGCAGTTGTTTGCACCCACCAGAATTATTGGAAATATGGTTTGAGAAAGCATTTTCCTTGCATCATCCTTCAGCACACAGACTCCTACCCCAACACACAAAGGCTTTAGCAGTTGTTCAACCTGCCCAATCCTCACCAGCTCTCTGGAAGAGCAACCCAGCTAGTCCCATTCCCCTGCCTGCTCTCCATAATTGCTGCAAATTCTTGCCTTACAGAATCTTATCCAGCTCTTTGAACGCTACAATAGAATCTGCCTCCTCCACTGCCTGTGGCCGTGCATTCCAGACCCGAACCACTCAGGGCAAGGGGAATTTTTCCCTCGTGTCTCTTTTGCCAATCACCTTCATTCCATGTCCCCTAGTTCGTGACCCTTTCATCAATGGAGGAGGTTCCTTTGAACAATGGATATCCCCTGCCAACAGCCATCTGTAAGTGAAATGTTAATATTATGGTGATAGTCACAGTTAATAGTATTTCTCCTCTCCCCACCTTTACAGCGGAAGGAGGAATCATGGAAACAATACCCAAAATTCTGCATTAAAAACTTGAAGCAAAATAAATATACGAGTCACAGGTTTACCAGCACTTTTGCTTTGCTTTGCAATGCAAAACAGTATACGAAAGTACAATACGCAAGGCTGCAGACTTATGTCCCCATGGAAATAGGTGAAATAGTGCAGTGTGATAAGCAGCCTCAAGAACAATATCCAAATTCCAATAGGAAGGGGGCTTTATCTTCAATCCCTGGTGATCCTCATAATAAGCAGCTACATACATGTGTTGGTCTGGTCCCCTTTTATGACCAGTTAACTGGTGGGATGCAAGTCATAAACTGATTCAATTTATTTCAGTGTTCCCAAGATCAAGAGGAGCTCTGCTATCCTCTTATCATCTGCTATAAATTAAGTTACTGCAAACAAAATGTATGAAATCCTTTCAAAGCCTGTCCACAGACATGTTATAAAAGGGTGCAGTTCTATATTGGATTGTAATCCAAAGGCTAGGAAAAAAAGTTGCCAACAAGTTTAAATCCAACTATCAATAAGTTTAGAATTTCAGTAAAGTTTTGTGTTTTCAATCAAACTGGCCACACAGCTGTGGGTTTCACATTAAAATACACTAGATACAAATGCCCTTCTTCAATCTTAGCCTTTATGTGCCTCAGATGTCCTTTGAAGTAACCTAGCAAACTATTCAGCTGCATCAGAAAGGTCCAACATCATCAGGTCCACAAAAAAAGCTTATTTATATCAAGAGCAGGAGGTGTTGGTAATTCTGTACCAACACCAATCTAAACTTTGATTCCTGACTTGCTGCAGTCACCTGAAACTAGGGGAGGGTTTCAGTCTGCCCTGGAGTGACCAAACAATTGGAATAGAATGTCACTGCAACAGCACAGATGTGACACTGATGCTCATGCACGAGCTGCTCTGCTGTTTTAAGCTTTTATGGTACCAAACTTGGAAATTCAATCTTGGTCTAAAACTAGAAAACTGCAGAGCTTCCCTTATGACGCGGTCACCCAAGGAGCAAGCACATTCCGTAATGTAACTTGTGACAATGACATGTATCAAGAGGCATGCTTCAATGATGATATGCTTTCCTGTGAAATTCATATCAACCACTTGGTCCTGCTGATCATCGCAGAAGAGCAGATTGATGCAATCATTTGCTCCCATTGAGTAATTCCATCATACAAGTCAGTTCGTCAAGGAATTATACTCAAACTATCAGCACCTTAGGAAGGGGAGCTGTCTTGAAATTTCAAAATGCACTTACTTTTTACAACCATGTTGAACTATTGCCTTCACACCATCTATATTTTATTTGCATACTTTTGGTTAAAAAAAATTGGCTCGTTTTTAGAAAAGGTTAAAAAGATCAACCATTTTAACTTCATGAACCAATAAAATCTGAAATGCTCTGGTCTCTTGCTGGTCCATTTAATTCCCTTGTTTTGCACTTCTTTCGGGGCTGTGTATGCATGTGCACTATTACGGTGTTGCAAAAGGTCCCATTATAAATATGTGCAAATGTTGCCTAAAAATAAAAGGAAAGCAAGTTTACATGGCGAGGACAAGGTTGGAGTTGCCTTACTGCGGGCAGCTCATTATACATCCAGTTTGAAGGCAGGGTTGGCAAGCTTGCGCTCCTGTGCCACTGAGAGTTTGGTCTTTGGATAAGGTTTGTGGCACTCGGGGTCTGACAGAGACGGGTAGTGCTGACGGTAGCAGGTGTAGGCCAGAGTTAATCCAATCAGAGAGCCACACAGCACATCTGCAAGACAAAGAAGCACATTTATCATGGAGAACGAACCGGTTTCTTTGCGTACAAATCTACTTTATCGAAGAAAGGCTGCAGTGGTTCTTCACCAGAAAAGTTTGGTGAAAACTCCCACTATTATTAAATAAGAGATATAGCAAAGAACACAATGTAAAACAGACAGTGAAATGTTCCAGTGTTCTTCAGAGGAGAGCTGTTGGACAAAAAGTTGACTTCAGGAAGAAGGAACAGCAAAAATCAAACTGCTGGAGAAGCTCGGGAGGTATGACAGGATCTGTGGAGGGAAATGGACAGTGGGCGTTTCTGATTGAGATCCTTATTCTAGACTGAAAGCGTATAGGAGAGACAGCCAGTGTAAAGAGGTGAGGGAAGGGGTGGAGCAAGAGCTTGCAGGCGGTAGGTGGATCCAGATGAGGTGGGGTGACTGGCAGATGGAGGAGGGAAGAGCAGAAGTAGCGACAGAGGCTGGGAGGTGATAGGTGGAGGCAGCAAAGGACTGCAGATGATGGAATCTAATAGGAAAGGAAGATGGAGCATGGAACCAAATGAGAGAGGTGGGGAGGGCAGATGGGAACAGTGGGAAGAGAGGACCCAGTGGGAGGAGTGTGTGGGTGATGGACAGATGTGGAGGAGGGGAAAGAAACTGGGTGATGGGGGCTGGGAGGGAATATAGGAAGAACTGGATAGATCAGGAGAGAGGAAGGGACAGAGGGGGAGCAGGTTACCTGAAATAGGAGAATTCAATGTTCATGCCGTCGCATTGTAGACTACCCAGGGGGAAGATGACGTGCTGTTCCTCTAGTTTGTGTCTGGCCTCACCCTGGCAGTGGAGAAGGCCGAGGACAGACAGGTCGGTGTGGGTATGGGGAGGGGAGTTACAATGACTAGCAACTGGGAGCTCCACTTGGCCAAGACTAACAGGGCCCAAGTGCTCGACAAAGCAGTTGCCCAGTCAGTGCTTGGTCTCACTGATGTAGAGGAGGCCACATCGAGAGCACCGAATGCAACAGACAAGGTTTGGGTCACCGTTTAGGTTTCAGTAAGGGCTGTGAAGGAAAACAGTGGCAGAAAGATTTCGGAAGATATTGGGGATTAAGCATTTGCAGGAATCACCACTGACAGCAGCAGAGATGGAGCACTGAACAGAGTTCTTGAAAACGGGTAAAGGAGGGGCCATGGAACAACTCAAACAGAGAAGTAAAGAAGTTATGGGTGAAGTGGAGAGAACAAGTTTAAGGATGGGAAGTTTGGGCTGAAACTGTTGACAGCTGTTAAGGTTAGGACAGGGCATCATCTTCTGGGGCCACAAGGAAACAAATTAGTTAACTGGGTTTGAACTGTCGATCACTTGGTCCAATTCCAACTGGATTCAGCAGACGTTTTCTGGAAAACCAAGGCCTTCCCCAATATTCTCAGCTTACAGACAGAAGAGCTGGGAGCTGATAAGGGAACAGGACACAGGCAGTGTTAACTCTCTGTAGCTAGAAATATAACTCTGCCAAAGCTCCAAATCAGTGGGGTCAAATCAGACATGGCAAGAGGGGACATAACTATGAATGCAGTAAATTCTGAATATTGCATTTAATTCTGACGGCCCTGTCGAATTGTTGGTGTTATTTAAACAGAATTCATAGAGAAACAGACAATTTGGCCCAGATTATCACACACTCCTCATCAGCCTCTCCCATCTTGCTTCACCTCAACCTATCTTGGTATTCCTTTCTCTATCATGTGCTTTAACAATTTGGCCAAGTTTTATACAAGGAGAGGGCGGACCCCTTGGACAATGAACACTTTTTGTTGACCTACATTTTACCAAACTCTGCTAGGAATTCTGTTCTAAATGAGTTGTGAGAAGCAGTTGACATGTTGGGAAGCATGGAGTTAAAGAGATTTAGAACAAGTTGTGGAACAAAATGGGATGGTTAGGGAAAGTTGACCATTGCTGTGCTGTAGTGAGACAGCACATGGCTGTCACGTGACAGTAATGACACTGACCCCCACTGACCAGAGGACAGCATTGCTCCTCTGATCGGAAGTGATACTACGGTCAATCAAGGTGCGGCTCCACCCATCCCTCAGGTGTGAGAGTACCTTTTGTCTCTAAACTTGCCTGACCATTGGCTCATTTAAATCACAACAGTGAGGCTCCGCCCAGCCTCCTAGCACCATAAAAAGGGCTGCAATCCCCTAGCCCTTTCTTTATGGACGACCCCAGGAGTAGTGAGACAATGCTGCAGAGATCATTGGTAAGAATGCATCACCATGTGGTTTGGGAGTGTTTCACTCAGATTCCAGGCAGTCTTAGAGCCAATGCTAGTGTGGGTCAAGCATTGAAGTATTATATCCTGAAGTTGTACATTGTTATTATGCTTGTGTGTATGAGTGTATCTTATCCTAATTGCGATACGCCCCCCCACCCCCCCCCCCCAGCATGTTCGCGGTCTCCTGCGTGTATGTGAGTGTGTGTCTGTTTCCATCCATTCTGTCCCTGCGTTTGCCTTTGTGATTAAACTAGTTTTGATATCCAAAGCTCATGTCCAGAGTCCTTGATCCTTAAGACCAAAAAGAACCATTTCACACAACATGTGCCCATCTTCTCACCTTGCCAGTGGTGTTTGTAGTCGCAGGCACGTGATAGAGCGATAACGGCTGCAACGTAGAGTGGCATTAGCATCACACACAGCCTCCATCCTTTTCCTCGTCCCCCTGATGCAAAGCAGCGGAGCTTCCCTCCCAAGTAGAAGGCAGTGAAACCAAGGCCAGCAAAAGCAACTGCAAGTGAAAGAAAAAGATTTAGAAGCAATTCTGCTCCACGTCACCAGCACAGAATGTAACATTCACAGGAGTATACTCGGGATTTAATAATGGGTCAAAGCCAACAACACAGGACCCCGAAGATTTCAGAAAGGAAATCTAAGGATAGGGCAATAACAAGAAGGGTTAAGGCATTGTACCTTGTGATCAGGAAGTCACAGCAGTCAGAAATATTCAGATTATGATCCCATTAATAGAGTCTTATTCAAAGCGCGGCTTTCTCCTTGCATTTAAATTTTCAGACAAGACCGTTACATCTCTCAGCAACTTAAATATTTAAATAGATTGAAATTCAAAAAATATTTCTTCTCTTAAAGGACATCATTGTCCATTTGTCCACAGTCTACTGACCATACCGAGGAGCAGGTGTATAGCAACTGCTGCAGATCTCAAATAACAAAGGAAATCCATAGAGTTCAACTATTAAATGATAGTTCATTTCCTAAGATTGCACCCACTGATTGCCCGCATAAAACCCTAACTCCTGACAATATGGAGGGCAAATGAGTGAATAAAAGGTGCCAACTTCAAGGAAGTGAATATTGAGAGTGGAGTGAAGTAGCTGGGCTTTTGAAAAACCATCTCCCCATCAATACTGAAACTGACAGAATTAGCCGGGTATTATGAAGGCACGGCGTTCCCTGGACACAAGGCAGCCTCAAGGGGGCAGCAGAGGCTACAGAGAATAATTACAGCACCAACTTCTTTCGTTCCTTAAATCTGGGAACAGACCCTGATCAAGAAACAATCAAGAGACACTTCCATTCTTATAGGAACTTCCTGCTTGTGGACAGAGAGAAAGAGAAGTAGTCTTTTAACCCTTAATCCTGTCCTGCTACTCAAAAGAGATTATGGATGATTTAGAGTAACAGTTATTCAGCACAGAAAGAACACACCACTTTCATGCCGACCATTTTGCCCATCTACTAATCCTATTTACCTGCATTTATTTCAATGCACGGGGTTTAACAGGTAAGGTGGACAAACTCAGTGTGGATTGGCTCAAGGACTGGGATGTTACAGTCATAACAGAATCATGGCTGAGAGAAGCGCAGGACTGGCAGCTCAATATTCCAGGATACAGCTGCTACAGGCATGACAGAGGTACAGGTAAGCGAGGAGGGGGTGTTGCCTTTTTGATAAGGGAGGACATAACAGCAGTAACATAGAGATGACATTCTTGGGGGATCATCCAGTGAGGCCATATGGGTAGAACTTAGAAACAAGGGAAGGGTCACTCTAGTGAGGCTGTATTCAATAGTCAACAGGAACTTGAGGAGCAGATGTGTAGAGAAATTGCTCATAGTTGTAAGAATAATAGGGTTGTATTAGTGGGAGATTTTAAGTTCCCCAGTACTGACTGGACTACCCAGAGTGTTAAGGGCCTGGATGGGGTGCAATTTGTGAAATGTGTCCAGGAAAGTTTCCTGAGTCAATAATATAGAGGACCCTACTTGGGAGGGTGCAATACTGGACCTTCTCTTAGGGAATGAGGTAGAGCAGGTAACTGAAGTGGCAGTCAGGAAGCACTTTGGCTCTAGTGAGCATTCTTCTATTAGTTTTAAGATAGTGATGGGACAGATCCACAGGTTAGGGTACTAAAATGAAGCTGGGCTAATTTTGGGGGAATTAGGCAGGATCTAACTGAAGTCAATTGGATGAGCTTGTTTGAAGGGAAAGGAACGAATGGCAAGTGGGAGGCTTTCAAGAGTGTGATATCAAGAGTCCAGGAGCAGCATGTTCCTGTTAGGGTGAAGGGTAAACCTGGCAAGTTTAGGGAACCTTGGCTGATGAGAGATACTGAGGCTCTGGTCAAGAAAAAGGAGGAAGCATACACTGGATTTAGGAGGTCGGGGACGAGTGAATCCCTTGATGACTATAAAAATAAGATACTCTTAGAGGGAAATCAGGAGATCAAACAGAGTATAAGAACGATCTGGCAGGTAAGGTTAGGGAAAATCCCACAAGGTTCTATAGGTATATTAAGAGTAAAAGGGTGGCCTGGGAGAGAGTAGGTCTGCCCATGTCTTGAACCACAGGAGATGGGTGGGATTTTCAAACGAATATTTCTCCTCATTGTTTACTAAGGAGAAAACCATGGTGCTCAAGAGAGAAGAGAAACTAGTGCAGATGTTTTGGAGAACATTCATCTTACCAGGGAGAAGGTATTTGCAGCCTTACAGTGCATTAAGGTGGATAAATCTCCGGGATCTGACCAAGTGCATCCTAGGGCTTTGTAGGAGGCTCGAAGAGAAATTGCAGAAGCCCATACAGAGATTTTTGCTTCATCATCACCAAATGGTGAAGTTCCTGAAGACTGGAGGGTGGCTAATGCTGTTCCATTGTTTAAGAAAGGTAGCAAGGACAATCCAGAACCTTAGGCCAGTCAGCGTGATGTCAGTAGTGGGGAAGTTACTGGAGGGAATTCTGAGGGACAGGATCTACCAGTATTTGGACAGACAAGAGTCTGATTAGGAGGAGTCAGCATGGCTTTGTGTGTGGAAAGTCGTGCTTGACGAACCTTTCAGAGTTTTTTTGAAGAGGTAACCAAAAAGGTAGATGAGGATAGGGCAGTGAATGTTGCCTATATGGATTTTAACAAGGCATTTGACAGGCCCCATACAGTAGCTGGTAAGGTTAGGTCCTGTGGAATCTAGGGAGAGCTAGTTAGGTGGATTCAAAATTGGCTTGAGGGTAGGAAGTAGAGGGTGGTCGTTGAAGGTTGTTTCTGAGAATGGAGGCTGATGACTAGTGGTGTGCCGCGGGGTCAGTGTTGGGACCCTTGTTATTCGTTATTTATATAAATGATTTGGATGCAAATACACAAGGCTTGATCAGTAAGTTTGTGGATGACACGAAATTAGGAGGTGTTGTTGATAGTGAATAAGGTTATCATAGATTACAGGGGGGTCTTGATCAGTTAGGGAAGTGGGTTGAGGAGTGGCAAATGCTTTTTAATACAGATAAATGTAAGGCGATGCATTTTGGAAAGTCATACCAGCGTAGGACTTATACTATGAATGGTTAGGGACTAGGGAGTGTAATGGAACAGAGAGACCTAGGAGTACAAGCGTATAGTTCGTTGAAGGCAGCGTCATAGGTAGACAGGGTGGTGAAAGAGGTGTATAGCATGCTGGCCTTCATCAGTCAGAGTACTGAGTATAGGAGTTGGGACATTATGTTGCAGTTGTACAAGTCACTGGTGAGGCCGCACTTGGAGTACTATGTACAGTTTTGGTCACTCTGTTATAGGAAAGACATGGTTAAACTAGAAAGAGTGCAGAAAAGATGATATTCCCAGGACTGGAGGGCCTGGGTTACAGGGAGAGGTTGGCCAGGCTAGGTCTTTATTCCTTGGAGCAGAGGAGAATGAGGGGTGATCTTATGGAGGTTTATAAAATCATGAGGGGCATAGATAAGGTGGATGGTAGCAGTCTTTTCTCCAGGGTAGGGGAGTCCAAAACTAGGAGGCATAGATTTAGGGTGAGGGGAGAAAGATTTAAAAGGGACTTGAAGGGCAACTTTTTCACGCAGAGGGTGGTGAGTGTATGGAACAAGGTGCCAGAGGAAGTAGTTGAGGCAGGTGCATTAATATCATTTAAGCAGCACTTGGACAGGTACATGCAGGAACATGGCTTAGACGGATATGGGCCAAATGCAGGAAATTGGGACTAGATGGGTGGGCACCATGGTCGGCATGGACTTATTGGGCCGAAGGGCCTGTAACCGTACTGTTTTGCTCTATGACTGTGACCTGCATTGGGACTGTATCCTTCGATGCCTTGCCTATTTAAGTGTCTGTTTAAATGCCTCTTAAACGTGGTAATTGTATCCAATTCCACCACCTCCCTCGGCAACGTGTTCCAGTAACACCTGCTCTGGGGGAGAAAAACTTTCCCCACTGTTCCCCTTTAAAACTTCTTCCTCTCACCTTAGAACTATGCTCTCTTGTCCTTGATGCCCTTGCCACGAGAAAGTGATTTTGGCTATCTATGTCTTTTATTACTTATCACATGACCAGTCAGCCTCCTTTGCTGCAGGGAAAACAAGACCAGCCTATTCAATCTCTCCCCATATCCAAAATCCTCAAATCCAGGCAACATCCTGATGAATCCCCACTACACTCGCTCCCGTGCAACCACGTCCTTCATAGTGTGGTGATCAGAACTGCAGACAATACTCTAAGAGTGGCCTAACCAGTGTTTTGTAAAGTCCCAACATTTACATTCCATGCCTACACCTATGAAGTCAAGCATGCCATACGCCTTCTCCACCACTCGATCCACTTGTGTTGCCACTTCCAGGGAACTATGGACTTGGACCCCATGCCTCTGTACATCAACATTCTCTAGTGTCCTACCATTTATTGTACATGTTCTACTACTATTTGGCTTCCCAAAATGCATCACCTTGCACTTATCGGGATTAAATTCCATCTGCCAATGCTCTGCCCAACTCTCCATCTGATCTATATCCAGCTGTAGAATTAGGCAACCTTCCTCACTATCCACACCACCACCAATTTTCATGTCATCTACAAACTTACAAATCATACTTCCTACATTCATATCCAAGTCATTAATATACATCACAAACAGCAAAGGTCCCAGCACCGATCGCTGGGTACACCACTAGTCAGAGGCTTCCAAACAACGAAACATCCTTCCACCACTACCCTCTGCCTCTTATCACCAAACCAGTTTTGGATCCAATTAACCAGCTTGCCTTTGATCCCATGCGCCTTAACTTTCTGGACCAGCCTACCATGCGGGACCTTGTCAAGTGCCTTACTAAAGTCCATATAGATAACATCCACTACCCTGCCTTCAATCTCCTTTGTTACCACCTCAAAAAAAAACTCAATCAAATTAGTAAGACAGGATATCCCCCAACATAAAGCCATGCTGACTTTCCTTAATAAGTTCCAGCCTTTCCAAATGTACACAAATCCTGTCCCTTAGAATTTTCTCCAATAATTTCCCTACCATTGATGTGAGGCTCAGCAGCCTGTAGTTACCTTGGTACCCCTGTTGCCCTTAAATAAAGGAACAACATTAGCGATCCTCCAGTCTCCGGTACCTTGCCTGTGGCTAATGAAGATGCAAAAATCTCCATCAGGGCCTCAGCAATCATCTTGCTAGTTTCCCATAGCATTCTGGGGTAGATCTCATCCAGTCCTGGCAGATCTTTCCACCCTTATGCATCCCAAGGCATCTAACACCTCCACCTTCTTAATACTGACATGCTCCAGATCAACATATCCCTCCCTGAACTTTCTATTCTCCATACCCCTCTCTTCAGTGAACTGAGCAACAGTTTATTTCCTGATGTTCCAGTGGTCGAAAGGTGATATCCAGCACAATCTGCATCATGGGATGGAGGAAGATTAAGCACAGTTGCAGCAAGAACAGAACGTTATGTAAAATATTTAAGTCATGTCAAAAACTGACTAATGGTCATTCTTGAACTTGCCTACATGATGTTAAACATTGAAGAATGGCAAGTCCTATGTAGCCATTTCCATAAGTGAATATGATTAGTACATGGTGATGTACTTACAAGAAGAATGGCCACTGGGGAAACTCTTCCTTCCCTCCAGTATTGCAGCAGGATCACCTGTGCACTGCATGTCCTCCGTCACCACTCCATCCGGAAAACAACGATAGAAGTAGTCTGGCCGAGGCCTGCAAACAGTGAGGACCAGTCAACATCACCCGGTGCACCACTCCTACCACAGTACAATAGAGTTTAGACCTTAAAGGCTCCTACGGATTCAGAATGCCAGGAGGTAGTAAAAGGCACAAAATAAATCAAGCAGAAAATTCAGAAGCAGCTTCCTTATCCACAGGCCAATGAGAATGTAAATTTGCTACCATAAGGTGTGGTTGAGGTCAACAGCATTGATATCATCTTCCCCACTGCTGTCAGACTTCTGAACCAATCAAGGGCCCAGGATGGAGAATGGAATAAAGGGCAGGAGATGGGGAGGGGAACCAGTGGGAGGAGTGTGTGGGTGATGGGCAGGCAGAGAGGGTGAAGGGTAAAGAGATATGGTGATGGGGGCCAGTTGGAGCAGGAGGAGGGAGAAAAGGACAAAGGGACAGAGATGAAGGGAGGATGGTGGGGAGGGGAACCAGTGGGAGGTCTGAACCAATCACCCCTTTCACATCCCCTTCCCAGTGGTGCTGCCATGTTCTCGGACTCTTAATTCTACTTCTCTCAGTTATTCTGTTATTGTCACTTTAGAATTTCTTTTTACTCTATTTCAGATTGCACTACTATACTTATTATTACCATGTATACTGTTTACACTGAGCTTCATGCAAGCAAGGAACTTCACTGCACGCTGGTGTACACGACAATAATCTGAATCTGATATATTTAACGTGCAGAGGGTGGGGGAGACAGTTCATAATCACATGAGGGATGAGGGAACATGTTGGTAGGGATGAGGGGCATCTCCTTTAGATGGTAAACTACAGCAGTGATCTGAACAGATGTAGTTTCCATCCATGCTTCCTTCTTCATAAGTATACAAGGCTGTGCCACAACAGGGGGATCTGCTGTCTGTTCAGCAAGGCCAGGTGAAAAATGACTGTTTTTGCTCCAACACTCATGCTGCCACTTTCAGAATGTGAAACTTCAGAATCATCAAGGGAGAGAGGTTTGAGGGAATCGTTAGGGATCCAGCAAAGGGCTAGAGAGAGGCATATCCGGGAGCCCAAACATACCCTTCAAAAACCATTGTCACACAAGTGTGAATTTAGTTTGATTAGAAGAGGCACAAAGATGTTGGAGGACAAAAGCCCTGTAGACATCTGCATGCACTTCCAAAACAATATTTGATTGTCTACCACAAGGTTAACTGCAAGTTGAAAGCCTCTAGTATCTGTGATTTTGTTAAAAATAAAATTAGGATTATGAACTGATTGGAAGGAAGGAGGCAGAAAGTAATGACGTACAGGTTTGGATCAACGTGGCAACCAATGGTGTCCTTCAAAAATTGATTTTGTGACTTTATGTCATTTTGAATTTCCATTAAGTGATTTGGATGATCAATTTGGTTGGGGATGGGGTTGGTGGTGGTTAAGGGGAAGGTGCAATCCTAATGCTTGCAGATGATACAAGGCATCTTACGAGTGCCAATGCAGTTGGCAATGCTCAGTTCCTACAGCTGGACCTTGATATATTTGGGAATTGGCTCACTGCAGGCAAATGGTAGTTAATAGAAAAATAATGTACATGGGCAGGAAAAGTGTCCAACACATGCAGTACATAGGTGGAAAAGGAAAGCAAGTCCCCCCTTCAAGATTCATAACCACTGTGGCAAAGATTTGGCTACAGCAATTATGCAATGGAAAACATTTACTGAACAATCACCTGCATGGCAAGGCAACCTATTTTGAACAGGAGCATGGACAGACCTACTGTCTGTCATTTTGGTCTTATTTACATGGGCAAGAGATTTTGTAAAGGGTGCAGACTAGGAAGAAATAACCAAGACCCAATCTGAAGCATCGTAGGTATTAAAAGGAAGTTAAAAAGGACAGGGTCTTGAAAGCTGAGGGGACAGACTTCCAGATGATTTGATCAAAATTTCTAAGATGATGATGGCAAAATGTATTTCAGTTGATTGTGTTTTTCTAACTAAATAGATTATGGAGGACCAGCGTCACAGGTTTGTGTAGACCTGATCAAGCTTATATATTAGACGGTGCTGTTTTTCCAAGAGAATGATGGACATCAAATAATAGCCAATTACAAAAGATACTAACTAATATAACACCCTAGAAGGTCGATACACAAGCCTCAAAGGCATCATTGGAGGACAGGAACAGTTCAATCTTTTCACAAGGCCCGAGGCAAATAATTAAATATTGTTCTGGGACTCATTTATCACTGAGTAAAATCATGGCCAGCTACAGCACCTCTCAATGGAGACCACAGTAATAAAATGATTTGCCGTAGTTTCATTCTAGCTTTTAGCAGGACATTGAGGTCTGCCACTGTCCATTCTGGAAGTTCTAAGATGGCAAAGTGGATTCAAAGATGTCAAAGCACGAGGACAGACCTTTTGCCTCGGTGCCAGCCCTTCCGTCAGACTTAAGCACTACTCTCCACTGAGGTCTTCAAGTCCACCATTGGCAGATGAATTAATCCAGTCATAGCATCTTCTGCCATGCCGCCTATACTGCTAGCTACCCCTGCAGCAGAGGGCTCCTCCAGGAGTCTGACTAGACAGCAGACTTCCTAGAATTGCCTAGTTCTCTGGTAGAACAGCCACATTGAAATTAAGGGGAAGAAAGTACCAACAGAACAGTAAGTAGTAGACCTTTTTATTTGATAATGCATTTGACAATTTTTAATCATTAAGAGTTCAGTTTTCCTTAAACTTAATAACAAAAATATTTTAAGTTTCCAGATGTTGAGCAAAACTTACCTTCCAATCACCAGTTTAAAAGTGTTTGTGATCACTCCATTCAAAACCAGGCCCAGAGATGCCGCTGCAAGTGAAAAACAGTGATTACTTTTGACTTGTACTATTACAACAAAATAAAATCTTTGCACAGAATTGCTTACAAGGTATCATGACAGATTCGAAGGAGCTCACTACATTTTTCCACCCTTGTACAAGGGCACAGAGAAGGCAATATTTTCCATTACAACCACAAAGCTGCCCTGACTCTTACCAACATCTTGACCCAACTGGTCCTAATTGAAGGCCAATCGTCTCCATAACACAGCAAGCAAGATGACCAGTGTCAAAATTCTATACGCAATTTCCCTCCAGTCAATCTGAATTGAAATATTTCAAGATCCAGAGCAAATCTATTGTACTCGGTTCTCCAAGTGTTGGTTTTGTAATTTAGCAGATCAATAAAATCATTCAAAGCACTCAAGCTGTCTGTGCCACTTGAACATTACAAATTCACTGACAAGCCATGTTAGTCCCTGACCTGGGAACACACTGGCCAACTGTAGTGCTGTTGCAAAAAGCCTGGCCAACATCAGGCACAAGAAGGTCTTGTAACTGGAAGTGTAGGGCCAGGTCACATTACCCGAGCTTAGGTACTGATGGAGCCTCAAACTGGCAGAGAGACATTTTTCAAATGTTAGGAAACAGGAACCAGCCATCCACACACTTGTTTTTATGCATAACTGCCTGACTCATCCTCCCTAAATAACCATCGTGACAATACTTCAAACGATGACCTGGGAAGCAGGTTTGGATGCTCTGACATGATTAACAGACTGTTTGAGATGCAGCTCATCAGAAAGTTTTCAATAAAAATATTCATTGACCTAACATTGAGAGCAAGCAAGACCGAAGCAAATGGTATCCCTCACCTAAAAAGCCTTCCTTCACGTCCCCACTTTCAGTTCTATTCAGCACCTTCATCAGAAGTATTGCCATCAATGGTGTCAGGAAAGAAATGGCCTGTGGAAGGACAAGAGGTACATGTTGTCAGCCATTTTATAAAATGGACAAACAGGAAGTGAAAACTGCAGATGAAAAAGACTTTAACGTGACCAATAGGCAAAGGCCGATATAACTTGCAATTCTGCAGCATTAGGCCTCCACTGCAGTTTCTTGGCCTTGGTCATTAGTACTGAGTGCCACCCCTTTCACACATGCAATAAGTCTCACTGCTCCAGATACCCACCCAGTTGGGAGAGGGAAACATACAGAGCAATGGGTGCAGGCAAGCGGCTAGTGAGTACTTGACAGCAGGGAAAATGGTGGGTATGATTAATTGCCTGCAGAAGTTCCAGGGAGTCCGCCTGCTCTGCTGGTGAGGGGCAGGTGGCAGGCCAGTGCGACATGGTCCCTGGCACAGACTGGGTCAAGAGCTTGGGCTGCGCCCGCCACCCTTCCGCCAGTTCAGGTGTGGGAGGGAACAGCTCTGAGCCACAATCTGAGCCACCAGTGCCAACTGCCAGCACATTCACCTCACCCACACCACCCCCCCCCACAATTCTTTGCTGAAGAATGATGGTTGACAGCTGGGACAAAGACAGCAGTCACATGTCAACATCATTAACAGCTGCAAAACGTTCTTAAGTATAAAAATTTTTTTATATATTAAGCTGCATCCATCCCCCAAGAATGAATAACGCTCACTGACTTTCACAGATTACTGCTATTAATAAGAAGTATTACTTTTCCACATTTTTGTCTGCAATCGTTTTTTAAGGTTCATCCTGCAGTTTAGGCAGGGCCATTACCAGTGAGGTTTTTAATGACAGCCGAGATGCTCTGCTGGCCACTTGGTTAATCTACTGCACGAGTAGAATTGTAAAGACCAGGAAGAACAGATTCACCCCAACTGAAAGCCACAGCAGGGTTTGGAAGCACTAGAAGTAGCCTCAATGCCCCTGGACTAAGCTACCAGACTAGCACTGCCCATACTAATCCAGAACAGTTGTTTAGCTGGATGTCCAATAACTGCCCTGTGTCATTAACTAGCAAAGGCTACATTATTAGAACTGCACTAAGAATTCTATAATATTTTACGTACAAACATGTGCCAAGTAGGAACCGTGTCCCTCTCGCTCGAGGGTTTTTTGTAGAACCACATCTCTTCTGGATGGATAACTCGGTGGAATGGAGTTCAATGTCTCAGAAATCCTACCAAACAAAGGAATATATCAAATGAAGACTGAAGAAACTTTCTTCCAATGTTGATGAGATATCATATTTATCCAAGTATATCATTAGCATAAGAGCGGGACAACTTTGAAACACTTATTTCAATTAAATTAAAACCCATGCACTCAAGGTGAAAATGCTGGTGTTGGGGAATCCCACACCCAATGGCAATAATCACTTTCAAGTTAGGTATGGACCAATGCATGCAAGGGAATCTTCCTCTGCATTGCCCCAACAATGACCCTGGCTTTAAGTTCCAAGAGTAAAGTTTAACCCTGATTCATACCACCAAAATTTCTCTTTGCCACTTCCTCCCTTCACCCACCAATACCCAACTCCTCGATATCCCTCAAATATTCAATCAGTCCCTTTTTGGAATGATCTGCTACAAATGATTACAATGGACAACATGCAACAATGCTCAAAGTTAACACCAGGAAAAAGGACTCAAAAAGAGTCGACTTCATTCACTCACAGGAATATCCCAAACAGGAACAATCTTAGTGCAAGTTCACAGATCAGACTCGCTATCCCATTCTTCCGCATGTTGGCCCAAGTTTTATTGGTCCGCTGCTTCAGAGCCAATCTGTTTGAAAGCACAGACACCTGTTAAATGTTCCCTTACAAGAAATTTAGCAGTTTCAGTTATGTAGACCCTTGAGCTGCTTTCATTCCCACTTGTCCCCTCTTAATCTCCATATTATCTCACCTGCCACCTCTGTACCTTTAGTGTCAGGAGCACAAGCAACAATTTCTACTCATTGGCCTGATACATCAAACCCAGGCTTGAATTAATAATTATTTCACGCTATACTTAAGTGATTGGAACTTGTGCTGCACAATTGTGCAACAGTGATTCAGCACATCAAACTTTGGATCTGACAAGTTTGTGACTTCGACATTTACCTGCAAGTGGACAAACCACCATAGTGGAGACGTCCTGTAGTACAGTCAGAGTCATACAGCACAGAAGCAGGTCCTTCACTTGTATTTGGTCCATTGCCTTCCATACCTTGGCAATTCAAGTGCTTGTCTAGGTGCTTCTTAAATGTTGTGGGAGTACCTGCCTCTACCACCTCATGCAGCACATTCCAGATACTGACCATTGACTGTAAGAAAAAATACCCTCTCAAATCCCCTCTAAATACCAATCCTCTTACCTGTACCTATGCCCTCTTGTTTTTGACACACCCTACAAGGGGGAAAAGATTCCTACTATCTACCCCCCTCATATCACCCCTCAGCCACCTCCACTCCAGCGAAAACAAACACTCCCTATTCCCATCTCTCCTTATATTTGTAATGCTCCATCCCAGGCAACATCCTGGTGAATCCCCTCTGGCCCCTCTCCAGCACAATCACATCCTAGCTATTGTGTGGTGACCAGAACTGCACATAATACTCCACGTGTGGCCTAACCACTGTTTTTTATAAAGTTGTAGTATGATGTATCAGCTCTTATATTCAATGCCATAACCGATGAAGGCAACCGTCCATACATCTTCCTCACCACCCTACCTTTCTGTGCTACCACTTTCAGGGATCTATGGGCTTGTATCTCAAGGTCCTTTTGTTCATCAACACTCACTAGGGCCCTACCATTTACTGTGTATGTCCTACCCATACTGTGTATGGTCTGGTACAGCAATTCAAATGCACAGGAACCACAAGCTGCTGCAGAGTAGTGGACTTAGCCCAATATATCACAGGCACATCCCTTCCAACCATTGGTAGTGTCTACATGAGGTGCTTCCTCAAGGCAATATCCATCAGCAAAGATCCCCACCATCCGGGGCCGTGCCATCTTCTTGCAGCTATCATCGGGCAGGAGGTACAGACCGCCTGAAGTCCCACACTACCAGGTTCAAGAAGATACTTCCCTTCACCATTTGGTTCTGAACCAACCGGCACAATCCTAATCACTATAGTTTAGTAATAATATGACCATTTTGATCACTTTGCAGTAAATGGATTGTGTCTAATGTGTTCTTTCTTGTAAACTTTGTGTATAATTTGTTTTATGTTTTCTTGTGAATGCAACTTATCTGATGCTATGTGCCCGTGATGTTGCCGCAAGTAGGTTTTTCATTGCACCTGTGCATACATGGACTTGTGCATAAGACAATAAACTCGACTTTGACCCTCAATTAACCTCCCAAGGTTCATAGATCAGAAGTAGAACACAGAACAGTACCGCACAGTAACAGGCCCTTCGGCCCACAATGTTGTGCCAAACCAATTACAATAGTAATAAAATATCCAACAAATCCCTTCTGCCTGCACAATGTCCATATCCTACCATTTCCCTCATATTCATGTGTCTATCTAAGAGCTTCTAGAATGCGCTGCCTTCACCACCACCCCAAGCAGCGCATTCCAGGCACCCACCACTCTGTGTGAAAAAACTTGCCCCACTCATCTCCTTTGAACTTACCCACTATCACCTTAAATGCATGCCCTTAAATATTTTCTTGGAAACAGAAGACACAAGATATTCTTGCAGTTTGACCCCACCACTCTGAAGGTAAAGTAACTGCATAAGATCAGTCACCTAACCTCAGTCACAAATGTCATATTATTTATTTTGGCCGTGCAAGGTATGACAGTTAAAAAAATCAGGATAAATTGTAGGTTTCCTGCAGATCTGTAAATAATTGGACAACTTTTGCAAAGAGCCAGCACAGGCATGATGGGCCAAATGGACTTACAGTGCTGTAAGATTCGACAATGCCAGAACGTGGCGTAGAGTCTCCATGCCTTAAATTAAAACACTGAAGCTTTTGCTTTCTGTAGGTCAGCTGTATGTTATTCAATACACTGAATACAATATCCAAGCCCTGGTAGGAAGGACCACAGGGACATCATATGACATTGAAGGCAATTAAAACACATCTGATTGAAACTTCTTCCATTAAGAATCTTGTACAGAAATTCATTTTTAGCTTCTCCCAGAATGGCTTCAGGTCAGGCTGAAGGTTTACACTGTGACACACAGGACACTGCAGTTGTGTGGCAGAGGCTGGACAGGCCAGTGATTTTGTCCTGTGTGCCACTGTCCTCCAACAGTAACAAGTTCTTGAATTCAGTACCAAACATTTGAGTGTGAAGTTGGTGCAACAACCAGCCTCACAGACAGATGTCAAACCAACTACAGTATTTACAAATTAAATTGACGCCTTTTCCTATCTTGTGAACTCAGATAATTTAGCACCAATTTGGTCTTCTTGTAATCTCACCAGTGGCCAAAACTCCCAAAAAAATCAAAAATATTAGTGCAAAACACAGCTTAATTACATTTTCCACTCAGCATTCCAACAATCAAATTACTAATTTAAGTACGTCAGCACAGTGGTACAATTACAGGGCTAGTATCCATCAACATGGACCAATGATCTAAAGATACAATGAACACCCATCGCCATTGTGGGAGAGTTGAATACATCTGGAATCAGTATTATCCAGTCACGATGGAAAACCTATCTGGCTCGCTAACGTGCTCAGAAAAGGAACACAAGCACATAAGAAATAGAAGCAGAAGTATGTCAAATTCTCTTGTGTCACCATTCAATAAAATAATTGCTGGTCTATCACCACAGAGCGACTTTCCTGCACTAACCACATACCCCTGGTGAGCGGCAGCAGCACAGCTAGTAGAACTGCTGCCTCACAGCTCCAGTGACCCGGGCTCAATCTGATCTGTGATGTTGTCTGCGTGGAGTTTGCACGTTCTCCGTGACAGTGTCAACTGTAAATTGCTCCTAGGATATGGGCACGTGGTAGAATCTGGGGAGGAAGCTGATGGGAATGCAGAGAGAACAGGCTATGAGAAAAAAAAAGTGCGGGAAATAGTACTACTGAGTGCTTGCATAGACCCAATGGGCTGAATGGTCTCTTTCTACATTGTAGGAAATATGGAAAATTCCCTTAATATCTAAAAATCTATCATTCTCTGTATTGAATACATTCAATGACTCCACAGCCCTTTGCATAGAGAATCCTGAAGATTCCCTACCCTCTGGGTGAAGGAATGTGCTCTCCATCTCCAATGGCAAACTCCTTGTTTTAAGACCACAACCCCTAGTGTTCTGGACAACCCAGCCAGGAGAAACATCACCCCCAAATCTACTCTGCTCTGCTTCCTCCCCCACCACCCCCCCCACCCCAGCGCAGACTGTTTAATCTTGCTTCATTTGATGTAACCCCCCCTCCCCACCCCCCCAATCCCAGGAATCAATTTGATGAACCTTGATACACTTGCTCCACAGCAAGTATATCCTTCCTTAGGTAAGAAGACCAGATCTGTGCACAATATTGCAGGATCAGTCTCAGCAAGGCATTATACAATCACAGAATGGAGTCTTAACTTTTATACTCAAATCCCGTTCCAACAGAGTACAACTCCATCCTTGCCTTCCTAATTGCTTGCTGTATCTACACATTAGTGCTCCGTGTGAAAGGACACTTGGGTCTCCCTGAACATCAACACCTTTCAATTGCTCATTTAAAATAAAACTCTGCCTTTCCATTATTTCCTCCTCAAAATGGAGAACCTCACATTTTTCCAAAGTAATATGCCATCTGTCATGTCCTGGATCATTCAATTGACCTGTCTATATTCCCCTGAAGCCTCTGCACCCTCCTCACAGCCCATGTTGCCACCCAGCGTGTATCATCAGAAACCTTGGAGACCTTACACTCGGTCCCTTCATCCAAATCATTGATGTAGATAATGAACAGCTGGAGTGCCAGCACCAATCCCTACAGCACTCAATGAGGCACAGCCTCCCAACTCATAAGTGACCCTTCTATTTCTACTCTCCTCTTTGCCACCCTTTCCTTGTCTGGATATGTGTCTCATGACTCACAACTTGTTTGAATCTTTAATTGCCTTGTGAAATGACTTTGCAAGCCACCCAGTTAGGTCAGTACCATTTCAGATGGTCAATAAAAAAGTGGCCCTAAACAGTGATGCTCAAATTCCTTAAATAAGTCTCAGACAAAAGCCACATCAAAAGTCCTGGTTTGCACGATAGCGCATAAGAACTTTGGCTGCTGCTGAACATGTTTATATACTTAGTGCAATACACTGAGTTCTGTATTTTCTTTGTCCAATTCAGTTTTGCACTAACCTTGCACTAATTTTGTATCCTGTATATACCATTTTTTGCACTATTTGTGCTTGCACAATTTTTCTGTCTGCGTTTATTGTATTTCTCTGTTCTATGTACGTCCTCTGTTGTGAGAGTCTGGGGGAAATGACATTTTGTTCCTCCGTGTGTTTTACAGCATATGGGTGAATGACAATAAAGTATAACTTGAACTTAAAAGATGGACGCAGGCTGGCCCATTCAGCCACTTCAGTCTTGATCAGTTATCCCAGCTCCATCTTTGTGCAAATCTTTTAATACCCACATCTAAAAACTCATCAGTCTTCAAAGCTCCAATTTCCCAACTTCCCATATCCATAGTAATTTATAGAAACAAAATTCATTTCTTTTTGTCACTAACTATAGTCGTTTGGACTCGGTACTTTGCACCATTCCACTGTTTTTGAGCTCACTCTATTTATTACCATGTATACTGTTTACTCTGTGAGCTTCACACAAGCAAGAAATTTGATTGCGCCCTGGTGTATTATCTCAATAAACTAATCTGAATCATTATCCTTTGTGTGGAAAAAGTGTATTCCATTGTCTAATTAAAGGCTTTAGCTGCAATTTCAAAATCAGGTTGTTTTACTGTGGACTCTCCCACTGGAGTAAAGAATTTTCCTCAGTAACCCTAAGAATTCCTTTATTGATCTTAAGCCCCCCCCAATCAGATGAGCCTGCTGTCTTCCACAATCAATGGGATACATGCTAGTCTTATCAAGAGTTTAACCTGCCAGAGTTATCTCACTTACTCTTGGAGTTTAACCATTCAATCCCAGGCAGAAAGAAAAAGTTTCATGAAAATGGAACCAATCGTTAACAAAATAGAAGACCAAACTTTCACCATTGCACAACTTCCAATACCATGCCTCTTCCAATGGAGCATGCTTCCAATTTTGCTATCAGTCACTGACCAACTTGGGTCACTTGCTCTATAATACAGATTCAAATGTCACAATAAACAACAGCCAAAATCTGATCCACCTAACTTTTGACATTCACAGTATCACACAGCATGGAAGGAAGTCACTGTGAATTGTCACTGTGAACAAAATTGCCAAACAAAATCTGAAACAGATCTATATAAAACCATAGCAGGCAAACCAAAGGCTTTGTCAGTTTGTGCCCTAAAACATGAAGGGTTTAAGGAGGGGATTCAGAACCTGAACAGCTTAAGACATGGTTACCTCTGGTGTTGATTAATTTTGACAGGAGCAGGGTGATGGGAAAATGGAATTTGTGCAAGCAAGGTTTGAATGACCAAGTTTTCACAGATTAGAACTAGGAAGGAGAGCTAGGGGTGTGTTGGGATAGTCACAGAAGTGACAGGAAGGATGCAACTCTATAGAAGGTATAGTATGGCAGAGTTGCACAATGTTACAAATGTGGAAATAGGCAGCAATGATGCAGAAATGTCCCCAAAGCTCATCTTGGAATCAATTGAAGGAAATAACTGTGATCTTTATAATGTTTAGTTGCAGAAGGATTCTGTTTATCTATTGCTGAATCTCAGGTAATTTAGAAATGATGGAGCAGCCAAGAGCTGAGGTACCATAAAAGTGGAAAATGACATATTTGATGATTACAAGAACAAAATGAAAAATATCTCATTATGATTTGCAATGCAATTCTCTAAAACTTCACATAATTTTAATTCAAATCCTTTGTCAATTACTAAGATTACACTTTGATAATAAAGAGCTACCTTGTACAGAGCAATAAAGATCACAGAGAATGTGAAGAGGGGATAGGACAACATTCTACATACAGAAAATGACAGGATGAACCAGAACAAGTGGTGGAAGCAGACATGCATCTGTCAAGGGTACATCCAACCAGTGTCTGGCACAGAGAAAGACAAAGGGCTACGGGTGAGAGTGCATGCAACAGGACCACATCACATCAGACGAAACAAGAACAGGAGCAGCCAATCAGCAACTCAAGCACACTCCCTCATTTGATAAGATCACTTCTGATATGATCTTGGCCTCAACACCACGTTCCTGCTCTTTCCCTATACCCTTTGACTCCCTTGTGGTTTAACTGTCTGATAACCTCCATCTTCAATGATTCTGTCTCCACAGCCCTCTGGGATTATGAATCCCAAAGGTTCACAACCTTTATCTTGAAAGGGCAAACACTTGTTTTGAAACTATGCTGCCATTTTCTAAATAACCGCTCTGGGGGAACATCCCCTCAGAATCTTGTGTTTTATACAAGATCTCTTCTAAACTTGGGCCAACTTACTCCAACTTTCTTCATACATCAACC
This sequence comes from Pristis pectinata, assembly GCF_009764475.1. Classification (NCBI taxonomy): domain Eukaryota; kingdom Metazoa; phylum Chordata; class Chondrichthyes; order Rhinopristiformes; family Pristidae; genus Pristis; species Pristis pectinata. Next base: position 15,339,212 of record NC_067433.1, read on the forward strand.
CCTTCGTTCCAGGAATCAATCAAATGAACCTTCTCAGCAAATATATCATTCCTTTACTATGAAGGCTAACATTCTACACAGCACTCAAGTACAGTCTCACCAGCATACATCACTTTCCCAAATGTTATACTCCATACTCCCTGCGATAAAGGTCAACATTCCCAATTACTTGGTGTACCTGCATGCTAACTTTTTGGGCCTCTTGCACTAGGACCCTGAGATCCCTTCGTACCACAACATATTTTATAGTCTCACTCCATTTAAAAAACAACTTGCATTTTCATTATTCCAAACTAGATATCCTCACATTATATTCCAACAACTCCTTGCCTGTTCACATATCCCTTTTTGCAGGCTCTATGCGTCACCCTCACAACTTGCTAGCCCACCCATTTTTATATCATCAGTAAATCTGGCTGCAGTATATGCCATCACTTTATGCAAGTCATTAATATTGACTACTAGTTACTGATCGCCAATCCAGAAGTGACCCTGTGTGAACCACCCTGTTTGTTGTTAAGGTTAGGTTGGCTGGTTCGCTCTTAGACTGGCGCAGCAAGCAGCTGGCCACAGCACAACGTGCCTTCTTTTCTGTAAACAATGATTCAGATTAGTTTATTGTCATATACACCAGAGTGTAATGAAATCCCTTGCCCGTGGGAGGCTCTCAAAATGCACCGAGTGGTGGGTGCCTGGAATGCACTGCCAGGGGTGGTAATGGAGGCAAATACGATAGAGGCGTGAGGTTCTTAGATAGGCACATGAATGTGCAGAGAATGGAGGGATATGGACATTGTCTAGGCAGAAGGGATTCATTTAGTTAAGCATTTAATTAGTTGGGCACAAGATCGTGGCCCTGTTCCTGTGCTGTTCTATGTTCGAAATACAAGTGCAAAACAACAGAATGGTGCAAAGGTGGTAATGCAATCTGAAGTAATGCAAGAAAGAAATGCTAAGGTGACCATCGGGGATCGCACCGGTCTAAGGTGACCATGGGGGATCGCCACCGGTCAGTGCCGAGAGGGAGGCCCAGTGCCCATTGCCGTCTGTGCCATCTGCAGTGCTGCGCATTACCTGCATCTGCAGGGGACGAGGAAGAATGCTGGAGGGTAACTGGCTGCATGTGAGGGGAGGAGATGCCCTGATGACACCAGGCCAGGCCAGGCCAGGCCAGGCCAGGCCAGGCCAGGCCAGGCCAGGCCCAGCCCATCCCATCCTCCCCCCAGCCCCACACCCAGAACGAACACGTACATTTTAACGCAGGCTTCGCATTGCACCGAATGGACCCGTTTTCCTGTGTCCCACCGCCGGACCGCCCGCCTCAGGCTCCGGGCCCTCAGCCGCGCTCACCCCGCCGCCGCTCCATCCACACAGCCCCGGTCACCTGGAAACCACTGACGTGGCAGGCAAGAGGGTGGCGGCGGCGCCATCCGTGGTTGGTCCTCCCCCGACAGCGATCCCTTCAGGTCGGGAGAAGCACGGCACCTTCAGACCTGAGACTGGGTCTTCCAGACTCTGCAGAGTCTCAATTGGTCCTAATCCCCTCCCTCTCCAATGTTAAGGCGGTGCTTAAAGCCTTTTACCAAGCTGCCGGTCACCTACCCTTGGGTCTCCTCCTGTGCCACAGTGTTAAATTGGGATAAATAGGGGCGTTTGATTGCATTGAAGGCAGTATATAAATGCAACTCGATGGAAGCAGCTGAACCCATATTCCTATAGATGTGCATAGGAGACATCAATCAGTCAATTGAAGGCATGAAGGATAATGCTTGTCAAACAGGCAGGGTTATGATTTAAAGGAAATGAATAAATAATTATGTTTATGTGGGGGTCTTTAACATTGCAAAAGGTCCCAATTCACAGCAGCATAATCAGATAAAATCTTACTCTTGTACTCAGAGGTAGAGTGATGAAAATCAGGGATATCAGATAGCTCATCAGGGATTGTGAAAGTTAATAGAGCGGACTGTTTAACAAGTTGTGCAAGTAGGTATTCTAAAATAGAGACTTTCCAAGATTAGGAACCGAGGGAGATGAGGAGGCATTGCGAACATATAAGTGCAGCACAGATTGTTAACTCGGGGATTGAGAAGCTTCTTTTTAGATCTTGGGCTCCAAATAACAAAACAAATCGACTTACAACAAGGCCAGCTCTGTGTAAGTGCTCGAATTGGGACAAGAAGGCATAAACTGTTCATCATTTCAAGCTCTGAAGTTCATTCCTTTTCTGGAACTCTGAAACAATGAGGTAATACTTGAAGTGCAGAATTCCCCTTCTGCTACCAATTGAAACAAAACCTTAAAGATGCTGCAAATGATCCAAATCAGAAAGCCACGTTTTGGTTACTGCCTTTTATACCCTGGGTATGTATGCCTATGACAATGAACTTGAACATGAATATTCCAGCCAGTAACAGAACCCAAAATGCATTACCTCACACTTGTCTGAATTAAATTCCGTCTGCCACTGCTCTGCCCAACTTTCCAGCTGATCTTTGTCCCTCTTTACACTTAGGCAACCATCCCTGCTATCTACAACTCCGCCAATCTTCGTGCTGTCAGCAAACTTCCTTATCAGACCACAGACAATCTCATCCAACTCATTTATTTATATATAGGTCCCAGCACTGAATTGTTCCAAAGAGCATCTCTTGAAAGTGAAGAAAGGCCTAACCCTTCATTATGGTTTACAACTTGTGATCATTTGCTACAACAAAAATTGTCCACTAACGTTTATTGTGCCAAATATTTCAGTGCAAAACCCTCTACTCATTCCATATTAAAACCAATGGAAGGTCAGTGACCTGACACTTTAGTTGTTTTCTCTCTTTCTCCACAAATGTTGTCGGACACAGAGGTTATTTTCATTTTGGAGCTATCTAATTCAGTAATTTCCATTGCTGCTCCCTTGCACTCCATTGGGGATACAGAGCTTAAGGATGTCCTGGGATCATCAAACACAAGTTCTCTCTTCTTATATCATAGGTTAAATGTTGGGGGAAAACTGAAAAAAATGACCTTTCTTTGAGATGATGCTAAAGGGTCATAGAGTCATACAACATGGAGTGGGGCCCTTCAGCCCATCAACTCCGTGCTGACCATCAAACACCCATTTACATCCTTCCTGAAACTATTTTATTCTCCCCACACTCCCACCAACTCCCCCAAAATCTATCACACTCTGAGAGTGATAGAGCACAGAAACAGGCCCACCATGTCCATGCTAACCTAACCATACCAATCCTACTTGTCAGCACTTGGTACATAGTTACTGCAACTTGGCAATTCAAGTGCTCACTCAGATGCTTCTTAAATGTTCTGAGAGTGCCTGCCTCTCAGGCTGTGTGTTTCAGCTTGCAATCACCCTCTGGGTGAAATATACTTCCTCAAATCCCCTCTAAACCCTTTACTCCTCACCTTAACCCTATGCCCTTCGCTTTTAGACACCCCTGTCATAGGGAAAAGTTTCTTGCTATCTTGCCTATTTATGCCTCTCACAATTTTGTACACCTCTATCAGGTTCCCCACTCAGCCTCCTCTGCTCCAAGGAAAACAAACCCAGCCTCTCCAATCTCTCTTTATTCAAGATTCAAGGATGTACGCAAAGCTTCCTTAAAGAAATGCAACATCCACACTGAGCCCTGGGTGAGGAAGTGAAGGGTTAAGAATTGCAACCATACCTATAACTGGTAAACAAAATATATATATATGCGTTTATATTTCTTTAGCAAGGACTAGCAAGCTGCTGACCCACTAGTTAGGTTGGAATGTTAAGTATGTTAACTGCCTTTGTTTCGGGTAACGGATCATTCCGATATGTCAGACGGTGGCGATACTGGGTGTAATTAACATCGAGGTGATGACTTGGTCTGAACAATGAAGGGTGATACCTGCCTTTGAAAGCCTTGATTATAACTCAATTATACTCAGACAAAAGCTGTGATAGCTGTCTCGGGATCTCTATAGCTTGACCGAAACTCGAGGCGCCGTTTGCATGGGATGTGCGTGACAATTCCTGTATAAATGTCTGTCTGCCCTTTGTTCGGGGAGAACTCGGGAAGCGACTCTTAGTGAGTGCTGAAGAGAATCCTCCCAGCGGTGCACTGCCAATAAAGGTATTTGTTCGAATCGACCTCGTGGCACTGTGTTACTTACAGTGGACAGAAGGGGAAAATTGATTTCGGGACGACATCGGAACCTCTGGACTACAACTACTCAAAGTGGAGAAGGAGCATTTGGAACGGTATTGAGAACCTCGCGGCTGTGTTATCCATCCCTACGTACGTGGTGGAAGAGGTTCACCACCTTAAAGACTATTTGGACCAGAGTAGAAGCAAGTCATCCTCAATTCTGAAGGACTGCCCGAGAAGAAGAAGGGAAGGGACAACGAAATCGCTAAGTTACCAACCAGTGTTGCCCGACCGAACATCCCTGCACCGTGTGGGTTTTCATTACTCATTCTGCATCTGCATTGCCTCTCCTCAATTTTCCTGTGATCGCCTTGTGCTGGTTGTCATCACTTAGTTGTGCCTGTGTGTCCTTTCACTTTCTGTTGCATGCTCTTCGTAGCCCAGGATCTAATCAGGTCTAATGCACAAATCAGTTACTGTTTATTGCAGAATGACTAATCACTTGCAAGATCCAGGTAGGTCACAGGGAAAACTTGCTGAGCACAGCTCGGAAAGTTTTGCACACTGTGCTGTACCACGTTGTGACTATAGATTTGCTTCATTCTCTCCCGGCTCTTGAGCCCGGCTTCATCATTAAGTGTTTCCATGAGAGAGGGAGGAACAGAGAAACAGGGAAAGAGAGTAGTAGTAAAGCACAGATCCGATCCAGGACACCTCCTCTACTTGGGAATCTCAGCTTTGTACCCAGGTCTCTTCCATCCTCACCTTCCCACTGCCATCGACCCCGTCCTCACCCACCTCCCAGCCTCTTTGACTCTTGGGCTCGAGAGGGAAATACTTGGAAAATCTGACCATCAACCAGGCACATGGTCAAAACCAAGATCGGGGCAAATCAACGGCCTGGGTTCAATTCTGACCTCTGGTGTTGTCTGTGTGGAGTCACAGTGTCAGACAGCACAGAAACAGGCCCTTCGGCCCATCTGGTCCATGCCGACCAAGATGCCCCATCCTAGCCAGTCCCATTTGCCAGCATTTGACCCATAACCTTCTAAACCTTTCCAATCCATGTACCTGTTCAACTGTCTCTTGAAAGTTGTTTTTGTACCTGCCTCAACTTCCTCTGGCAGCTCTTTCCACATGGATACCACCCTTTGTGTAAAAAAGTTGCCATTCATGTTCCTCTTGAATCTTTCCCCTCTCACCTTAAACCTATGCCCTCCAGTTCTTGATACCCCAACTGTGAGCAAAAGACTTGAGTGCATTCACCCTATCTATGCTCCTCATGATTTTATACACCTTTATAAGATCACCTCTCAGTCTCCTAAGCTCTAAGGAATAAAGTCCCAGCCTGTCCAACCTCTCCTTATAACTCAGTCCCTCAAGTCCTGGTGGCATCCTTGTAAATCTTTTCTGCACTCTTAATGATATATTTCCTATAGCATCGTGACCAAAACTGTACACGTGCAGCCTCACCAGCGTCCTATACAAACACACTATGACCTCCCAATTATTATACTCAATGCGCTGACTTATGAAGGCCACCGTGCCAAAGGCCTTCTTCACCACTCTGTCTACCTGTGACTCCACTTTCAGTGAACCATATACTTGTACTCCAAGGTCCCTCTGTTCTATAACACTCCCCAGGGCCCTGCTGTTCACTGTGAAGGTCCTACCTGGATTTGATTTTCCAAAATGCAACACCATGCACTTATCCGAATTAAGCTCCACATTCCAATTAGCACGTTCTCCATTTGATCCCTGAGATTGCCCCCGGATGTTCCGGTTTACTCCCACATCCTTAAGACATGTGGGTAGGTAGATTGATTGGCCGCTGTAATTTGCCCCTTAGCTAATGGGACCACTGGGGGGAGTCGATGGGCATGTGACAGAGAAATTGGGGAATGGTATTAATGGGATTACTCTAAGAGACAGAATAAATTTGATGGGTCACATGACCTTCCAGGTTGTAAGAGAACACCACAAACAGGCCACCTACATCTACAGCTGTAGAAAGTGAGACAGTAATAGGAAATGAAATGACAGATTAAACTGAGAGAGGGACAATAGACGGTGCATTTCAGGAGGGAAATGTGTGAGAAGGAACAGAGAGCAGCCGAGTACTTGAAATAGGAACACAAAGGGAAATACGAGATGAAATTCTGCACCTCAAAACTCTGCACAGTCAGCCTGCCAGACAGTGCTGTTTCTGGGTGAGGTCACAGTGTGGGAACACAGTGATGTCAGGGCCCGCTCATGAATCCATCACAATAGGGAAGAGAAAATGCAAAATAAGTCAAGACGTCACTGAGACAGATTATCTGGTCATTAGCACAATTGTGGGAGCTTGCTGTGTACAAATCGGATGCTGCATTTCGGACTTCACTACAGTGACTCCACTTCGAAACTACATCTCTGGTGGTAAAGGGCTTTGGGGGGTCCTGCAAGGAGCCTGAAAAATGTCTTAGGAATTCTTTCTCTTCACTCCCTCCACAGAAGATAAACTTCTGCACAGCGCTGATTGCAGCTGTACATTCACAAACAGTTACATCAGCACCTTAGGCAAATAATTGATTGACAGATCATGGAATCATGAATCCTTGTTGTCCACAGGAATGGTACCGGAGGACTGGAGGGTGGCAAATGTTGTCCCCTTATTCAAAAAAGGTAGTAGGGATAGTCCAGGGAATTACAGACCAGTGAGCCTTACGTCTGTGGTGGGCAAGCTGTTGGAAAGGATTCTAAGAGATAAGATCTATGAGCATTTAGAGAATCATGGACTGATTAGGGACAGCCAGCTTGGCTTTGTGAAGGGAAGATCATGTCTCACAAGCCTGATAGGGTTCTTTGAGGAGGTGACCAGGAAGATTGATGAGGGTAGTGCAGTAGATGTGGTCTACATGGATTTTAGTAAGGCGTTTGACAATGTTCCACATTGTAGGCTTCTTCAGAAGGTCAGAGGGCATGGGATCCAGGGAGGCTTGGCAGTGTGGATTCAGAATTGGCATGCCTGTAGAATGCATAGGGTTGTGGTGGAGGTAGTGCATTCAGATTGGAGGGCTGTGACTAATGGTGTCCCACAAGGATCGGTTCTGGGACCCCTACTTTTCGTGATATTTATTAGTGACTTGGATGAGGGGGTAGAAGGGTGGATTAGCAAGTTTGCAGATGACACAAAGGTAGGTAGTGTTGTGGATAGTGTGGAGAACTGTCAAAGCTTGCAGAGGGATATTGATAGGATGCAGAGCTGGGCTGAGAAGTGGCAGATGGATTTCAATCCAGAGAAGTATGAGGTGGTACACTTTGAAAGGACAAACTCCAAGGCCGAGTACAAGGTTAATGGCAGGATTTTGGGTAGTGTGGAGGAGCAGGGGGATCTGGGGGTTCATATCCACAGATCACTGAAAGTTGCCTCACAGGTGGATAGGGTAGTTAAGAAAGCTTATGGGATGTTAGCTTTCATAAGTTATGGGATGGAGTTTAAGAGCCGCGAGGTAATGATGCAGCTCTACAAAACTCTAGTTAGACCACAATTGGAGTATCGTGTCCAGTTCTGGTCGCCTCATTATAGGAAGGATGTGGAAGCGTTGGAAAGGGTGCAGAGGAGATTTACCAGGATGCTGCCTGTCTTGGAGTGTATGGATTATGAGGAGAGACTAAGGGAGCTAGGGCTTTACTCTTTGGAGAGAAGGAGGATGAGGGGAGACATGACAGAGGTATATAAAATATTAAGAGGAATAGATAGAGTAGACAGCCAGTGCCTCTTTCCCAGGGAACCAATGCTCAATACAAGAGGGCATGGCTTTAAGGTAATGGGAGGGAAGGTCAAGGGAGATATCAGAGGGACGTTCTTCACCTAGAGAGTGGTTGGTGCATGGAATGCGCTGCCTGGGGTGGTGGTGGAGGCTGATACGTTGGTCAAGTTCAAGAGATTGTTAGATAAGCATATAGAGGAATTTAAAATAGGGGGATGTGTGGAAGGAAGGGGTTAGATAGTCTTAGGCGAGGTTTAAAGGTTGGCACAACATGGTGGGCCAAAGGGCTTGTATTGTGCTGTACTGTTCTATGGTGTTGGGATCTACCACCTTGACTAATGCCACCCCACTCCCAGCACATATCCACACGTTGCTGATTTTCAATAGCCTCCTGTCTTCCTCTGGAAATTCATCTAAGCCCAGTGCCTTTCCCCTTCTCCCTCTCTGCATTGGGAAAACCTTCCTAAAACTCACCTTCAACCAACATTTCGTCGACCTGCATCTCCCCGTTACCAGTCACTTCAACTCCCCCTCCCAAGCTATCACTGACATTACAGTCCTCGGCCTCCTCCACTGCCAGGAGAATTCCAAGCGCAAACCGGAGGAACAGCACCTCATTTTCAGTCTTGGAACCTTGCAGCCTAACGGCATGAACATTGAATTCTCCCACTTTAGGTAATCCCCACAACTTCCCCCCCCCCGACCACGCTTCTTCTCTTCTCCCCCTTCCTAGCCTCTTTTTTCCCTCTCTCTCCTTACCTTTGACTCATCCCCTGGTGGATCTGCTCTCCCCTCCTCCCCCACACCTGCCTATCACTGTCTCTTACCTGCATCTACCTATCACCACCCTGTGCCCACCCCGCCTCCCCTCTTTTGTCCACCTATCACTGCTCTGCTTTTCCCTCCTATATACTGGGCTTCCCCTTTTCCTATCTTCAGTCCTGAAGAAGGGTCCGGATCCGAAACGTTAACCATCTGTTCTTCTCCACAGATGCTGCCTGACCTGCTGAGTTCCTCCAGCATCGTCGTGTTTTTCATTGCCTTTTCACTGGGACTAATTACATAACCCTAAGACTGCTTCACCACTGTATCCACATAAAGATACCCACAAATGCAAGTTTTGCTGCTATTGACTGTAAGGTACCACATGACATACGTGGGCAGCACGGTGGCGCAGTGGATAGAGCCGCTGCCTCACAGCGCCAGAGACCCAGGTTCAATCCTGACCTCTGGTGCTGTCTGCGGGGAGTTTGCACGATCTCCCCGTGACTGCGTGAGTTTCCTCTGGGTGCTCCGGTTTCCTCCCACTTCCCAAAGACATGTGGGCTGGTAGGCTAATTGGCCACAGGAAATTGCCTGTAGTGTGTCAGTGAGTGTGGGCATATTGGGGGAAAAGAATGGGATTAGTGTCGGATTAGTGTAAATGGGCGGTTTGATGGTTGGTGTGGACTCATGGGGTAGAGGGGCCTGCTTCCGTGCTGTGTGATTCCATGACAATGGCAGGATTTTCAGCCACACACTCATACCACAGTAGTAGAAATAGCAAATCTTACACAAGGCGACCATCACCGTCCCAAGTCATGCCACTGAAATGTTTTCAAGCAGAAATTTGGTACTGAGCCATATAAAGAGGAACGAGGGCAAGAGAGCAAAGGCTTGGACAAAGAACACAAAAAAATAGCAGCAGTAGGCCACTCTCCCCTCAAGCCATTCAACGTGATCATGGCTGATCTACACTGGCCTCAACTCCCAGATCCCCACAGCCCTCAATCCCTCGATTTTTCAAACATTCACCTCCCGCCACTTTAAATACTTCCAATGATCCAGCCTCCACAATTTTGCGAGACGGTGAATCCCAGAGATTCATCTCCCTCTGTGAGAAGAAAGTTTAACGTACTGTGGTTATCAGTCACCAGCCCCTTTCTGTCCCCTCATTCGAGATTCTCCCACTGGTGAAAACGTCTCAACAACAACCCTGTCATGCCCCCTTGGGATTTTATATGTTTCAAGGGAGATTTTAACAAGCATTTTATCTTTCTTTCTTTTTACAATATTTTCATTAATTCCACAAAAAAAATACAGAGTACATGCATCGGAGAGGATAAAAATACTACTGAATACATTGTGTTAAATCATACTTGAGATCACAATACTCTAAATTAATAATCACATGTAATAGTTAGTTAATAAAGAAAAAATTGGAATAATTTTATTATAACTTTATTATTAAAAAATCTACACCCACTACCAGAAACCGAAGCTGTTTGCTGAAAGACCCTTGAGACATAACGATATCAGCCAATATCTGTACTTTAGTTACCAAACCAAAGGTTTTGAAAATAATTCAAAAAAGGTCCCCACAGGATTTGAAAGTCCAAGTCAGATTCAAGAATTGAACAACGGATCTTCTCTAGATTCAGGTATGACATAACATCCCATAACCATTGAGCAGGAGTAGGTGGAGTAACTTCCTTCCATTTAAGCAACACAGCCCTCCTGGCTATAAGAGAAATAAAAGCCAGAATATGTAGATCAGAAGCCTCCAAAGTTAAATCAGCATTTTATCTTTCAAATTTCTTTACGACATGGAAGGAAACCATTCAACCCATCAAGTTTATGCCAGCTCTGAGGGCAATCCCATTCTCCCACTTATTTCCACTTATTCTTTTTCACATGTCCGTTAAATCACCTTTAAGTCTCCAAATTCACCACACAGCTATAGAGCTGATCTATGGTAACCGATTAACCTTCCCCGGGTGCACCAGTTTTGTTGGAGGAAACTGGAGCACCCGGGGGAAGCTCACAGGGGAGCACACAAACTCCGTGCAGCCAGAACCGGAGGTCAGGATTGAACTCAGGATGCTGGAGCTGTGGGGCAGTGGTACTACCTGCTGCAGAACAGAGGAGAGAGATGTGTATAATAGAGACATTTAGGGAGGAAATTCCAGAGCGTGGGGCACAGACAACCGATGGGAGAAAAGGTACAGCAATCAAAGTCACACACCAGTAAAGCCCAGAATCCATGCCGTGCAGAAAGTTCTCTGGTTAGAGGAGGCTTCTGAATCAGGGAGATGTGAGGGGAGTTGGAATTGAAGAGGGGAGGGGGGGGGTAAGAATCTTAAGACTTGGATGTTTCTTAACCCAGAGACGAAGAAGGTTAGAAAACACAGGGGTGATGAGCTTTGTCGAACTCTGGTTAGGCCATATCTGGAGCAATGCACTCATTTCTGGTCGCCCCATTACAGCAAGGATGTGGAGGCTTTGGAGAGGGTGCAGAGGAGGTTTACCAGAATGCTGCCTGGATTACAGGGCATGTGCTATAAGGAGAGGTTGGACATGCTGGGGTTGCTTTCTCTGGAGCAGCGGAGGCTGAGGGGAGACCTGATAGAGGTTTATAAAATTGTGAGAGGCATAGATAGACTAGACAGCCAGTACCTTTTCCCCAGGGTCAAAATGTCTAATACTCGAGAGCATGCATTTAAGGTGAGAGGGGGAAAGTTCAAAGGAAATGTGTGGGGCAATTCTTTTTGCACAGAGAGTGGTGGGTGCCTGGAATGCGTTGCCAGGGGTGTTGGTGGAGGCAGATACGATGGAGGTGTATAAGAGGGTCTGAGAGAGGCACATGAATAAGGGGAAAGTGGAGGGATATGAACCATGTGCAGGCAGAAAGGATTAGTTTAAGATATCTTTATTAGTCACATGTACATCGAAACACACAGTGAAATGCATTTTTTGCATAGAGTGTTCGGGGGGCAGCCCGCAAGTGTCGCCACGCTTCCAGCGCCGACATAGCATGCCCACAACTTCCTAACCCGTACGTCTTTGGAATGTGGAAGGAAACCAGAGCACCCAGAGGAAACTCTCGCAGACACGGGGAGAACGTACAAACTCCTTACAGACAGCAGCTGGAATTGAACCCGGGTCGCTGGCGCTGTAATAGCGTTACACTAACCGCTAATTTAATTAGGCATCATTAGCTTAATTAGTTTGGCACAACATCATAGGCCAAGGGCTTGTTTCTGTGCTGTACTGTTCTGTGTTCTGAGTGAACGCGACTTATCTATGTTAAGATCTGGGCCTTAATGTTGTAGATGAGGTGAATTCTGTGAGGCTGGCCGGGAGTACTTTGGAATAGTCAAGTCCAGAGGCAACAGAGGTATGGATGAGGAGTTCAACATCAAATGAGCCGAGGCAGGGGTGAGACCAGAACCACTAGTTATGTCCACGACCATAAGTCATGTCAGTCCATTGTACTGTTCCAAACAGGAGTGGCCTTGAAGCTGTTTTGCACCGCTGTAGGAGTAACCTTGCCCAGTATTCAGTCTCTGCGTGAACAATGAAGTCCCGTTTTCAGAGCCTTGCACCATTTGTCAGTCCAGTACATCAAGTCCAATCTTTCAAGGGCACACAAATCATTGCAGCAAGAGATAAAGCAAGGTTAATGGGCAGCACTATTACAAGGCCCACGTCCAGCAGCTGTGAAGGACGAGCCTTGTTTCCATTGACATTAATGTGTTGCAACATCTGACTTTTCGGGGGAATTTCTTCTGGGCTGATGAAAGTGACAGGAAGGAAAAAGAACCTGCAAGAATTATACGGAGGGAAATGGTTTGTAAAAAGTGCAGCAAGGTATTGGTCAAAGAGATGTTGTCTGTGGAGGATGAATAAATGACTGCTTCATCAACCAACTGAATGGAAGAGTCCATGCTCAAAACCAAACTAATTCTCTCCATGAATTGACAGCTGACAGTTCTGGATCAATGTCTCCGAGTCATAGAGTAATAGAAATCTACAGATGGAGGTAATCTCGGCCCATGCAGCTGAATAAACTGATCCCACTTCCCAGCTCTCTGCATTTAGCCTTGTAGGTCATGGTACATCGTCCAATCATATATGTCTTTATAAATAATATATTATGCTTTCAAAAAATGAATTCCAGAGACCCACCCCTTTTGGGTGAAATAATTTTGCTTCAACTCCCCTCTGATCGTTCTACCGATTGCCTTTAAGTACTATCCCATGGTTACTGATGTCTATCAAAGGGAATAGTTCCTTCCTGTTCATCTTATCTCAGCCTCCCTTAATTTTATAAGAAACAACTACCTTTGCTAGGATCTTCTGAAGAACATGACTTTGTGACACAGAATGGGAAAATTTAGCTGGAAGATGACCAGTATTAGAGATGCAACAAACAATCTGCTGGAGGAACTCAGCTGGTCGAGCACCATCTGTGGGGGGAGGGGTTAGGAATTGTCAATATTTCAGATTTCAGTACCCTTTCCCCCCACGGATGCTGCTCGACCTGCTGAGTTCCTCCAGCAGATTGTTTGTCGTTCCAGATTCCAGCATCTGCAGTCTCTTGTGTCTCTAGTATTTGAGACATAATACTAGAACCTTATCTAGGCCAATCTAGAATATTAAATCTTATCTCACTTGCCAACACTTCCATTTCACCTTAAGCTATGACTGAGATGGACCATCTCTTTGCAATTCAATGTTGTCAAATTCAGATTATTTAACCTATATCTTGCATGAAAATAAAACTCTTGAGCGAAGAAATAGCAGTCCAGTTCTTACAACCCCATCACACTAGATCACAGCAGTGAGCTTTATACAGGAATCCTGGCAAAAATGAACCAGCATCTTAATTTGGTCATTAATTGGAGACCTGATTAAAGTGAAGCAACAGAATGAACGTAGAAGAACATAAAACCATTTCTAGATGCTGAGGTGAAGCTGCAACCATTAGGATCTGTGCTTGGATCCACAGACATCACATCAGTCATTTCAGAGCTTGTGCACTACCTCATTATGATCTTTCACCAGAATGGGAAGATAAACGAATCCAGAGGCTGAGAAAGTTGCACTGATTTAAAAGATCAGCTGTGACCTTATTGAATGCCTGACCAGGTACAAGGATGGATGACCCTTGCTTCTATTTCTGATGATGTTATGGGGAACACCATTCACAAAAAACTCATCTGGGACATCCACCAAAATGTAACACCAGGTCAGAGGCTGCTCCCAACACCTCCAAACACCCCAAAGGCGCTCAACCCATGCAAGTAGCTTGACAGAATACTCTCTGTTTGTAGCTGAGTGCAGCTCCAAAGCCAATCAAGAAACTCTACAACACCGGAACACAACACCCAGAACACTCAGAAGTGGCAGATGGAGTTCAACCCGGATGAGTGTGAAGTGATACACTTCGGGATATCGAATTTGAAAGCAGATTACAAGGTTAATGGCAGGACTCTTAGCAGTGTGGAGGAACAGAGGGATCTTGGGGTCCATGTCCATAGATCCCTCAAGGTTGCCGTGCAGGTCGATAGGGTTGTTAAGAAGGCGTATAGAGTGTCGGCCTTCATTAGTTGGGGTATTGAGTTCAAGAGCCGCGAGGTGATGTTGCAGCTCTATAGGACTCTGGTTGGACCACATTTGGAGTATTGTGTTCAGTTCTGGTCGCCTCATTATAGAAAGGATGTGGAAGCTTTAGAGAGGGTGCAGAGGAGATTTACCAGGCCGTTGCCTGGATTGGAGAGCATGTCTTATGAGGATAGGTTGAGTGAGCTAGGGCTTTTCTCTTTGGAGAGAAGGAGGATGAGAAGTGATTTGATAGAGGTGTACAAGATGATAAGAGGCATAGATCGAGTGGACAGTCAGAGACTTTTTCCCAGTGCGACAATGGCTAAGACGAGGGGACATAATTTTAAGGTGATTGGAGGAAGGTATAAGGAGGATGTCAGAGGTAAGTTTTTTTACACAGAGAGTGGTGGGTGCGTGGAACGCACTGCCTGCAGAGGTTGTGGGGGCAGATACTTAGGGCCATTTAATAGACTCTTAGGTGGACACGTGAATGATAGAGAAATGGAGAGCTATGTGGGAGGGAAGGGTTAGGTAGACCTTAGAGCAGGATAAAATGTCAGCACAACATTGTGGGCCGAAGGGCCTGTACTGTGCTTTAGTTCTATGTAATGAAAACGATTTGATTGGCACCCTAAATATTCCATGTTTTGTCAACTATATATTTTCCATTTGACAAAGAAAGAAGCCATTTCAGCTGATCCAGTCTGTGCCAATTTACAGAGTAATCCAACTCCCTACTACTTTTTCCTAAAGTAACTCGCAAAAAGCTGGAGGAACTGGACGGGTCAGGCAGCATCTGTGGAGGGAAGTAGACAGTCGGCATGTTGGGCCGAGTCCCATCATCTGGAATGAAAGGTTGAAGGGAGGTAACCGGTATAAAAATGTGGGGGGAAGGGGTGGAGCAAGAGCTGGCAGGCAATAGGTGGATCCAGGTGAGGACAGGTGATAGGTAGATGGGGAAGGAGAGAGTGGGAATGGTGTCAGAAGCTGGGAGGTGATAGGTGGAGGAGACAAAGCACTGAAGATGATGGAATCTGACCGGAGAGGAAGGTGGAACATGGAGTAAATCCATACGTCCGAGGCCATCAACCACCCTCTCATTCCTACATTATACACTAATCCTAATGCTTTCCTCCTCACCTTCCCATCAACTGTCCCGGAGATTCCACCCCTCACCTCCACACTCGGGGCAATTTACAGCTCCCAACTAATGTACCAACTCGCACATCTTTGAGAAGTAGGATGAAACTGGAGCACCCGGGGGAAAACAGTTACTTGCCTGGGATAAGATATCTTTATTAGTCACGTATACATCGAAGCACACAGTGAAATGCATCTTTTGCGTAGAGTGTTCTGGGGGCAGCCCGCAAGTGTCGGCACGCTTCCAGCGCCCACATAGCATGCTCACAACTTCCTAACCCGTACGTCTTTGGAATGTCCTGGCAGCTGCACCCAGAGCCACGACCTCTGCCACCAGGATCAATAGGAACAACTTACAGAATCCTGACTTGGAAATATATTAAAGTCCCTTCACTATCGCTGGGTCTAAGTCTTGGAACTGCTCACTCAGCATGACTGCGGGAATACCTTCATCACAAAACCTGCAGTAGTTCAAGAAGGCAGCTCACTAACGCCTTTTCAAGGGTAATTAGGTAGGCGTAATCAATTCCAATCATGCCGCATCCCAAGAAATTGATCAGTACAGCTCCTCCCCGTGTTATGAACACCCGACTTGTAGACACCCCGTACAGACAATCAAGCGTTTGGGAGACGGGCAGGATGGATGAGGGTGGATTTGTTGGCTGCTGCTGGGCTGCAGGAGTCTTCTGCCGGGTGGGAATGGGGCATTTCTGCCTGCCTTCTCTCCCCACCCCAGCCCCTCCACCCACGAGCCACAACAACCAGGGGCTGGGCGGAGCCGAGCAGAGGCGGGAGCACCGAGCAGACTGTCTCACTCACCGAATCAGTGAGGCCGGCTGGCGGCTGCTCGCCCCGCGCCTCCTCGCTCTCCATTCGCCGCTGTTTCTGTGATCCTCTCCCACGCACTGTTGTTGCTTGCTTCTGATCTATGAACAGTTCAGGTTACAAACAGTTCTGAGGAACGGAACCTGTCGTAACCCAGGGACTTCCTGTAAGTAATAATGCAATAGATATAAAGCAGCAGAGGATGTGATGGTGCAAGGTGAAAGAGGGTGTTGGGAAAGAAGGTAAACCAGGGCCCGGGGCATGTGAGTAGCCACAGCTCCCACTCCCATCAACCTTCCTGCAACTTGGAGGTTAGGCTAATTCTGAAAAATCCACGGCAAGTGAAAGGTTGTGAAAGGTGAGTCATCATATTTAACAGAAAGTCTTGGTTCATTATAAGTGAACACATTTGCTTTCATTCTTCTCCCAAGATCAGGGTTACACTGGAAATAATCACAACCAATGCATCTTAGCATCAGTCCTACCAATGGAGCCAGTCGGTCAGACTTTTCTCCATCTTCAGTGCACACCATCTCTCAGGTTGACATGGATGGGATTTCCAATCATTGCACTTTGTTGTGGATGGCTGAGGTTTACGTTAAGGTTGAGCTCTAATCTGGGGACTTGACTACATCATCTAGATCGATTCTGTTCCTTATTGAAGGGCCATTACACGGTCATTGGGACTGTCTTTCAGAAGAAATCGGGCCCCATTTGTTGCCTTAGGTGGAGATAAACATCCTGTGTTTTGCCTCTCACGTCAACTCTGCATCCTCTGGGTCTTGAACCTCTATTAATGGGAAAGCTTCTCTCTTTTTACCCTCTCCACACTACTCATGATCTTATACGCCTCTAGGAAATCTCCCCTCAACCGTCTTTGCTCGAAGGAGTCAACCTTATCTTTTCCAGTTTATTGTTGCAACTGTAAGCCTCCGTTCCGGAGACATTCCTTCAGCTTTCCAAGGACCTTCAACTCCTTCCTCATGTACAGTGATGCAGAATCGTATGAATATTCTTCTTGCGGCCTAATCAATGTTTTATAAAATTTCTACTTAACCTTTCATTTGTACTGTATGCCTCAACTTATGGAGTCCGACATCCCATTAGCTTTTCCAGCCACCTTCTCAACCTGCCCTTGAACTTCCAAAGATTTGTACATGCACACCCATGTCCCTCTATCCCCACAACCTCTTTGCTCGAACGTTGTGATTTAGTTCAGGAGACATTTCCATTTACTTAGAACTATACCATTTAATCTCTGTTGTCTCCTGATCTTCCTCCCAATATATTTCACACTTCTGGGCATTAAACTTCATTTGCTGCTTGTCTGCTCATTCCACGGTTCCAGCCATGTGTCCCTGAGGTCTGTTATATCCGTCATACTGTTTACCAGATTTCTAATTCATTTTAAACAGATGGCAGTCTGGGAATTGTTTGTTTCCATGGATAAGCAATTCAAAGTATCTCTGATACTTAAACTTTTACTGAGAGAACATTTCCATACATTTGGATGAGTCTAACAGTGAAATTTGAGTATGCATTTCTTGGTATAGAGCCAGTGTTGAGTTCAGAAGGTTTGCATTTTGCACTAACTTAAAATGTCCAGAGATCATCACAGATGCCATATCCCTGCTGAATCTTCTTAACAAACCAATGCATTCTTTGAAGCAGCATGGTAAATGGTGGGAAATTTCTTGGATCTGATTTTCAGCCAAAAATTACTTTATTGTAGGATACAAGACATGCTTAAAGAATGTGGGAGAAGGATAATAAATTGGATTGAAATTGATTAGCAGGATAAAAAACATAAATTTTGGATCTTAGGGCCATTTTTTCCCCAAGGGGCAAAGACATCCCATGGGATTTAGTTCAGGAGACATTTCCATTCATTTGGATATCTCCAGTGAGAACAATGTTTAGTTTTGATGACCACATCAAGATATGGCATATGTCAACACACCTTACCAGCCGTACAAAGTAACTGGGTTCCCGAGACTAACTGGTAATAATCTAATGCACTTTCCTCCTGGACAGATGGGGATAATGCCCAGAAAAAAATACTTCCCAAAACTAATTCTTCACAAGACCAAAGGAAACAGTGGGTATATTATGTTTGGAAAATAAAGATGTATTTTAATGTTAGTAAGTGCAAGGTGATGCTTTCAGGAAAACTACTGTGATTCTAATATTGGATGCATCGATATATAGTCAGTGCTGTTGTCAACCAGAGGATTTTAAGGCAAATGTTCATCAGACAATAAAAGGGCAAACAGAAAAGTAAGGGTATGGAATTTGGGGTTTTGCCATGGGAAGTGAACTGTTTCATTTACTCCTTCAGAAGATGTGGACAACATTAACAAGGAAGCATTTATTGTCCACCTCCAATTAAATCCCGGGACATTTCAGAGAGCCATCAAGAGTTAATCACATCATTGGGTCTGGAGTCACTTACAGGCCGGACTGGGTAAGGGCAGCAGATTTCTCTTCTGAAAGACATTAGTGAGTCTTTCTATATATAGGGAGGTGTGAGGGGAGTTGGAATTGAAAAGGGGGATGAGACTTTTAAGACTTGGCTGTTTCTTAACCCAGAGACAAAGAAGGTTAGAAAACACAGGAGTGATGAGCTTTGTCGAACTCTGGTTAGGCCATGTCTGGAGCAATGCACTCATTTCTGGTCTCCCCATTACAGGAAGGACGTGGAGGCTTTGGAGAGGGTGCAGAGGAGGTTTACCAGAATGCTGCCTGGATTACAGGGCATGTGCTATAAGGAGAGGTTGAACATACTGAGGTTGCTTTCTCTGGAGCAGCAGCAGCTGAGGTGAGACCTGATAGAGGTTTATAAAATTGTGAAAGGCATAGATAGACTAGACAGACAGTACCTTTGCCCCAGGGTCGAAATGTCTAATACTAAAGGCCATGCATTTAATGTGAGGGGGAAGTTGAAAGGAGATGAGTGGGGCAAGTTTTTTTTACACAAGAGTGGCGGGTGCCTGGAATGCGCTGCCAGGGGTGGTAGTGGAGGCATAGAGGTGGTGGTAGAGGTGTATCAGAGGCTCTTAGATAGACACATGAATAAGGGGAAAATGGAGGGATATGACCATGTGCAGGCAGAAAGAATTAGTTTAATTAGGCGTCATTAGCTTAATTAGTTTAGCACAACATCACAGGCCAAGGGCCTGTTTCTGTGCTGTACTGTTCTGTGTTCTATGAGTGAACGTGACTTGTCTACGTTAAGAGATGGGCCTTAATGTTGTAGATGAGGTGAATTCTGTGGAGAATAGAACAAGGGAGGCTGGCCAGGAGTACTTTGGAATAGTCAAGTCCAGAGGCAACAGAGGTATGGATGAGGAGTTCAACATCAAATGAGCCGAGGCAGGGGTGAGACCAGAACCACTAGTTATGTCCACGACCATAAGTCATGTCAGTCCATTGTACTGTTCCAAACAGGAGTGGCCTTGAAGCTGTTTTGCACCGCTGTAGGAGTAACCTTGCCCAGCATTCAGTCTCTGCGTGAACAATGAAGTCCTGTTTTCAGAGCCTGTCACCATTTGTCAGTCTGGTACATCAAGTCCCATCTTTCAAGGGCACACAGATCATTGCAGCAAGAGATAAAGCAAGGTTAACGGACGGCACTATTACAGGGCCCGCGTTCAGCAGCTGTGAAGGACGAGTCTTGATTCCGTTGACGTTAATGTGTTGCATTAACTTTGCCGGCGAATTTCTGTAGGTCAGAAAGAAGGATAAAGGGTTCAGAGGAAGAGACGGTGGACGTAATTAGGACTATTTGCTCATGCAAAGATGTGGAGGATGAACTCCAGCAGGAACTGTTTGGGCTGAAGGGCCTCTCAGTGCTGTAACTTAGTTGCCTATGTCTTAGTGAACCTGCCAAAGCATACCTTCCATCCAGCCACAAAGTGCAGCGGGTCACCCGAACCTGAACTCCAGTTACCCAAATACACTACCATGAGGGTTATCCCCTGCTCATGACCAGCCCTGGGGAATATCTGTCATCACAAAGTAATTCCAATGCGGAGAATCATTGACTTTGCGATCATATTAAAATAGAGAACATGATCTTCAAGGAGCCTGCTTTGCAAATATCTCCAAAACCATGCAGGAAGTGTAATGCAAACTAAAGAAACAGGCTGTGTTTTCATAGCGCCTTTCACGACTTCAGGATGTCCCATAGTTAGTGACACAAGAGATTCCACAGATGCTGGAATCTGGAGCACCACACACAATGCTGGAGGAACTCAGCAGGTCAGGCAGCATCTGTGGAGAGACCTCCCCCAACCTTCTTACTCTGGCTTCTGCCCTCTTCCTTTCCAGTCCTGATGAAAGGTCTCGACCCAAAACGTCAACTGTGTGTTGCCCGTAGCCAGTGAGGTGCTTTTGAAATGTAGTCGTCACTGCCATGGAGCAAGTTCTGCAGGAAACTCTCACAGCAGCCTTTCACACACAGCAGTGTGGTGTCGGCCAAGGAATCCGTGCTAGTAATCTTGATTGACAAAGACAGCGGGAAGGACCGCCATCCCCAGAATTGCACCAGGTGAATTTCTCCATCCACCTGAGATGGCCAACAGGACGCCGATTTAACAGCTCACCTCCAGCATGCCAGACTCTCCCTTTGGACTTGGGCATCAGCTGAGATTCTCTGTCCAAGTCTCCGGCATGCGGCTTAAACCGACAAACGCCCAACCCAGAGAAGGTTGACAACAATAGCGCATTGGCATTTCAATCTCTGCTCTTTTGTAATCATTTTGTTGACTTTGATACAGTTCCCCACAGATCCTTGTTCAGAGAGATACAATGGATCATCAGCTCTCACATCCGGAAACATTGTTAGAGCTAAATCCTTGAAGTCAAGTTCATCTGCAATTTAAAAAAATGCCAATTCTCCAATATCCTCAAAAAAACTGTGCCGATGAAGAGCGTTCATAGGTATAATTGTCCTTACTGCTACACGTTCAAAGGTCCGTTTGTATAGTGGCATTGTATCTTTTAAACATTTGACAAAGAGCAGTCTTGTTTGCTATGATTGGATGAGATAGACTGAACTGACATTTAATTATTTATCTAGATATTCAAGGTTGATCATTACATCTGACAGTCTCAGAAAAAGGGAGTGAAGCTTTAAATGCAAACTTGCTACCAAACAGCTTCTTACAAAGTATTCGAAGACTCCAAATCATCCCAAACTATCCCAGCTATCGACTGGAAAGAAATTGTATAAGCTAGAATCCTGAAAGTGTATGACTGCTACTTTGAACTCAAAAAGCAACTAATCTTGGAAAAAATATTGGTAAGTATAGTGAAGGCTGGTGATTAATTTTATTAATGAACTTGTTTGAATTGTTGGTTTGCTGTGAAGATGTGTTATTTTCAAACTGTTGTTACACTGAACGTTATGTTGGTACAAATTACAAGTTTAAGTCGATATCTGTCACATGCAATAATTGACTCCTTAAGTGCCGTTAAGGGTCTACTTTTGCAAGAGCCATTGATTGACAATCTTGCATTGCTTGATGCAAAACTCCAATTATTTTCACATAATGCAGTACACTGCTCCAATGCAATTTTTTCAAGCTTGATGAATCAAATCAGACAATGGCAAAAAGGCAGTTTAAGAAGAGACAGAAACAGAAAATAATCAGCAGATCAAACATTAGAGGGAGGAACAGAGTTAACAGTTCAGTTCGATGACCTTTCATTGAAACTTGAACTTAAGAGGAAGATTTACTGCTCCAACTGGAATCCATCATTAGGGATGGATCTTGTCATTCAAGCAGTAGAAAAATCATAATAAGATTATACAACATCAATGTGATTTTATAAAGAGAAAATCACATTTGACAAATCTATTAGTGTTTTTTTTAAGAATATAAATTGCAGGTTAGACCAGGGAGAACCAGTAGAAGTAGTATACCTAGATTTTCAAAAGGTTAGGTACAAAGACAAAATGTTGTTAAAATAAGGGCTCCAAGGTCTGGATAATACTAGAGAAGTTGGTGAGACTGAAAACCAATAAACCCCAAGCACCTGATGATCTATATTGCAGAGTTTTGAAAGTGGTGGTTATTGTTAGTGGACGCTTTATCATCATTTTACAAAATGCTATTGATTTTGAAATGGTCCCTGGAGATTGGAGGGTGGGAAATGTGACACTCTCTAAGAAAGGAGGGAGAGAGATAACAAGGAACTAACAGCAACTAGTAGGGATAATGTTGGAATCTATAATGAAGGATGTCACAACAGAACACCTTGGAATATAATAGGACTCAGCAGTAGCTGCATGGATTGATGCAAGGAAAATCATGTTTGCTAAATTATTGGAGTCCATTTGAAGATATGACTAGTAGTGTAGATAAGGGGGAACAAGTGAGCTTGTGTATTTACATTTCCAGAAGACTTTTGATAACGTCTCACATAAGAGGTTGGTCAACAATGCCAGCAACAATTCAGCACTGCACTGACATTGCTACCTACTTACCCTCTGTGTTCTCTGTACCTGTGAGTGTTGCACACTCTAACACCGTCCTCAGCATGGTAGCAGTGTGACCATGCATTAAGCATAAAAGTTCTCCTAAGAACTGGTGATAGCTCAATTTTGGGGCCATTTAGCAGAAGTGGGTGGAGGGTTATGGAGGCAGAGGGTTATGAAGGTGGAGAGGATGACTTGGACGGGTAAATACTGAGAAAGGTTGTGAGGTACACAGAGGTGACAGGCACCCCGCTGATTGACCTGAACATCCCTTCCTGGTCATACACATTGCTGTATTCCAGCCTTTCTACATCTTGAATAGCACAATTGAGAAGCAGTTGATTCAGTAGCACTGGCTAAAGATAAGAGCGTTTATCAAATGATATCTGAAGGTTAATACTTTGCCTTGTTGTAAATTGATAGATAATCTGGGCAAGTCAAGGATGTGCAGAGACAGGGATGATGCAAGATCATCCATCACCCTGCCAAATGACTTCCTATTTGGTCCTGGAATACTTACGCAGTGACTGGAGTCAAGATTGGGGAGCAAGAGCTCCCCAGTGGAATTTGTAGCCCAGACATCTGAAACTTTAAGCTTTGGTTCAGTTTGATTTGTCTTCTTGCTAAGGTAGGAGTCCTTGTTCACATTGATCTATCTTGACCATTCTAACAAAACCAAAATGTAAAGGGCATAAATCTTCCCTCGTGTCAAAGGCTGGTCATTTGTGAAAATGATATCTATCCCGATTTGAATCTTCACAGTATGACCTCGGCTCTTATTGTCCCAGTGTAGCAGGCTCAGTGGCTCAAAGGAGAGGTGGTCCTGGCTGCTGGAGGACTCATTCCACTGCAGGACATCAGTCAGGGTAATAAATGCTAGCCCAGCCAGTGGTAACCAAATGTGCGGCAAATCTGTTCTGCAGACCTAATGCTCTCCAGCCACAGTAGAGCAGTCAATGCTGGCTAGTAAGAGATTCCTACTTACCAACATGGGTTAACCTACTGGCACAGTGACAATGAAGGAAAAATCATGGATAGGCTCAATTAAAGTACTGCATTAGTTGTTAGAATTACTACTTTGAGAATATTGTTAAGCTCCCTGATAAAGTACATAAGAGATTAATGAATCTAACAACTTGGGAGATCATGGAATCATCAAAATTCACCGCACAGTCAGGGGTCATTCAGACCGGCAAGTGATGCTTCTTCCTCCTCCCATCTCTCAGCCCTTAATCCTGTAAGTGACAGCTCCTCAAGCGGACATTCCGGTACTTTCCAAACGTGGTCAGTGGTTCTGCTTCTGGCAGTGAGTTCCAGGCCACAACCCCGCTCTGGGTGAACGAACTTTTCCTTGTGTGCTTCTGTCAGTTATGCCCCCAGCTATCAATCTCTATCAATCTCTCTGTCACGGGAACCGAGTTCACCCTGTCCAGGCCTTTCATGATGTCATACATCTCGTTTAAACCTTCCCTTGGTCGCTTCCCAAAGGAAATAAGATAAGATAAGATAGATAGGATAAGATTTCTTTATCAGTCACATGTACATTGAAACACACAGTGGAATGCATCTTTTGCGTAGAGTGTTCTGGAGGCAGCCCATTAGTGTCACCACGCTTCCGGCGCCAACATTACATGCCCACAACTTCCTAACCCATACGTCTTTGGAATGTGGGAGGAAACCGGAGCACCCGGAGGAAACCCACGCAGACACGGGGAGAATGTACAAACTCCCTACAGACAGTGGCCGGAATTGAACCTGGGTCACTGGCGCTGTAATAGCGTTACGCTAACCGCTACACTACCGTGCTGCCCTTGCGCCCTTGTAACTTGTGTCTCCTCGTAGCTGAAGTTCTACAGTTCGGGAAATATTCTCATAAATTTCCTCTGCAATCCCTTCCACATTATCACATCCTCCCGTAGTAAGGCAAGCAGAACACCGCACAGTCCTTCAGCAGCGTTGGAGTAGACAGTGAAGTGGAACCTACCGCCTTCAGTTACCTGCAGTGTCACAGCCTTGGGATACACCAAGGTGTTTTACAGCCAGTGAATTACTAGTGAAGTCCAGTACTGTGTAAATAAACTTAACCACTAATTCAAGCATCTCAAAGGAGATAAATGGCTAGTAATGCTGAGGTCAAGCAGCATTGTGGAGGCAAAAGGTGCATGGACACAACAGTATGCTTTCTCTTAATATTGCCTTGAACATCTTCACTTTAAACTCTCACCCCTTACATTATGACTACCTTCAGAGTTAAATTTTGATCAGTTCAAGTTGGTGAAAGGTTTTGACACTGGTTGGGAAGATAATAACTAGCAGGCAAGATTTCATTCAAAACCATTAAAGGTAGAGGTTGTGAGTCCTGTTGATGAGTAGTTTGGTGTGGGCAGATGAATCACCCTACCAGAGACACTGGCAAAATAGATGCAGATTAGTTTATTGTCATATCCACCAGGGTGATGAAATTCCTTGTTCGTGTGAAGCTCACAGAGTAAACAGTAAACATGACAATAATAAACACAGCAATAAATACACGGAGCACAAAAACAAGGGAATGGTGCAAAGATTGTAGTGCAATCTGAAGTAATGCAATAAAGGACAACTGAGAGAGGGAGAGTTAAGAGTCCGAGAACATGGCAGCACTACCGGGAAAGGGGTGTGAAAGAGGTGATTGGTTCAGAAGCCTGTTAGCAGTGGGGAAGAAGCTGTGCTTAATTCTGGCTGTCTGGACATTCAAGCTCCTGTGTGGCTAGAACTCATCATAATCACTTCAGAAGGAAGAAGAATGGTAAATGCTAATAAGCCGTGTGTTGAGAGTTTGGGGATAGCGAAGAAATGAATTGAATGGTTTTCCACAAAGGTAGTGTATAGGTAGTTGATAGAGAATTCCAAAGGCTCTCTACCCTAAGTGAAGACATTCCTCCTCACCTCTGCAAATAACTGGCTAACTTCTTATCTTGAAGCTGTGACCCCTGATTCAAGGGACCCCGGTCAGGGGAACCACAAGCTCCACATCTACCCTGTCAAGCTCTGTAAGGATGCTGTATACTTCAGTGAAATCACCTCTCAAAAATGCTTGCTCTCTAATACAACAAACTCTCCACCCCAGATATCAGCCTGGTGAACCTCCATCACCCTCATTCCATTGTAAGTATACCCTTCCTTAGGTAGGGATACCAGAGCTCCACACAACATTGTGAGCACACGTGAATGCAGTAGACTAGATCCAAATGAGTCATTGCTAGAACTGGAAGAGCCGTTTGGGTATCTGTGTGCTGGGTAGGGAAGATGGAGAAGATCAGATGCTGCAACTCTTAAGGTTGCACAGGAAAGAGCCATGAGAAGGCTTGATAGTGACTTGATAGCGGTGTACAAGATGATAAGAGGCATTGATCGAGTGGACAGTCAGTGACTTTTTCCCAGGGCGAAAATGGCTAACCCAAGGATGCATAATTTTAAGGTGATTGGAGGAAGGTATAAGGGGGATGTCAGAGGTAAGTTTTTTACACAGAGAGTGGTGGGTGCGTGGAACGCACTGCCGGCAGAGGTTGTGGGGGCAGGTACATTAGGGGCATTTAATAGACTCTTAGGTGGACGCATAAATGAAAGAGAAATGGAGGGCTAAGTGGGAGGGAAGGGTTAGATAGATCTTAGAGCAGGATAAAGTGTTGGCACAACATTGTGGGCCGAAGGGCCTGTACTGTGCTGTAATGTTCTGTGTTCTGTGTTCTATGTTCTGTGTTCTGTGTAAGGGGCGTAGTTGGTGGAGATGGAGGAACAACCCAAGGAGTTGCAGAAGGACCAGTCCTGTTGGAATGCTGGGAGGGGAGGGGAGGGGAGGGGAGGGGAGGGAGGGGAAGATGGTATGGTAGTGGAAAATGGCAGGGATGACAGAGGATGACCCATTGAATGGGGAGTTTGGAAGGCTGATCAGTTGGTAACTTGGGCAGAGCAATTTCCCCTGACGTGTGAGTTGCACTTTGGCAGGACTGTGACGGACGGGCCATACACAATGAAGGTAGGGCCTGAGGGAGTACTGAGGAACAGAAGGAGCCTGATGTACAAGTTCAAGAATCCCTGAAGGTGGTAGTGCACAGGTAGTGCGGTGTAGAAGGCCTATGGGATACTTGCCTTGATTAGCTAGGACATAGGATATAACCGCTGGGATTACAACTTCATAAAAAAACATTGGTTAGGCCACAGCTGGACGACTGTGTACAGTTCTGGTCTCCACATTATAGGAAGAATTTGATTGCACTGAGGAGATTCACCAGGATGTTGCCTGGGATGGAGCGTTTCAGTTATGAGGAGAGACTGGATTGGCTGGGTTTATTTTCCTTGGAATGGAAGAGGCTGAGGGGAGACTTTTACAATATACAAAATTAGGAGAGGCATAGACAAGGTAAATAGTAAGAAACATTTCTCCATGGTGGCAGTTTAAGGTAAAGGGCAGCTTTAAAGGGGATCTGAGAAAGATAGTTTTCACCCAGAGGGTGACTGCAATCTCGAACACATTTCCTGAGGCGGTAGAGGCAGAGACTCTCGCAACATTTGTGTCCAGACAAGTACTTGAATCACCAAGGCACTGTGAAGGTCACGGATCAGGTGGTGAAAAATGGATACGTGAGCTAAAGGGCCTGTTTCTGTTCTGATGACCTTGCACTCTGCTCTATACTAGAGAAGAAACCATGGTTAAGCAGAAAGAAAGGTATCTCAAAGACATTGGTGTGGAAAGCCTCATTGTAAGAACAATCTGACAGATGGAGAAACTGGGAGTCCTTGCAGAAAGCATGGTGGCAAAAGGTGTAATTGAAATGGCTGAGAGAGTCTGGAGGCTTACAATGGATATTGACTACTAACCTTTCCCCTGACATGGAGTAAAAAAGGGAAGACCCAAATATGGACATTGTGGAGGTGAGAGCTGGGTAGGTTGGTAGCAGCAGGGGTAATGATTCTTTTAATTTCTGCATGAGTGCAGGAAGCAGAACCAATGGTCATCAACGGAAAGGAAGAAAAAGTTGAGGGAGGAAGGCTGAATGGGCCTGAAACGAGGGTTGTTTGAACTATCCTGTGGAGAGAGAGTCTTAGCTTAGATCCATGCAAGTTCCCATAGCTGCGCCTTTGACTTGCAGCAAGTGAGTGAAGTTGAAGGGGAAGTTATTCAATGTAAGAACGAGTTCAGTCGGGCAAAATAGGTGTGGTGGTGAAGGGGGTCTCAGTTCAACCAAGTGAAGGGACCTCAGACCCTCCTAGAGTGGAATGAAGCTAATAGAGAGATTGGATATCCACGGTGAAGATAAGCAGTTGGACCAGGAAACTGGAACCTGTCAAAGTGGCAGAGAACATCATAGGTGCCGTGGATGTGTAGGAAGAGATGGACAAAGAAATAGAGCCACAGTAGGAAGAGGTAACTTCTATAGGGCTGAACTAAAGGGTCCACGAGGAAGCATCCAGGAAATATTGCCTCAGATTCGGAGGAATACTGCCTCAACAGATCAAGGTGAATATTTATTGGTTAATTAGGAAACATTATGTCTCAACTATGCAACTAATAACCATTTGGTTAGTCATTGTGACATGCAAAGATATCAATCCACTCAAGACACCTAACGCACCACACAGGAGTACCAAACCCATTTGGGACCGATTTTAAAGGTTTCAATCAGTGTCACATGAAGAAGGAAACAGAATGTTGTAGGAAATAGTGACACACTATTGTGTAAATTGGTGCTTGATTATCGGCACAGACTCTGGATGGACTCAATTCGCAATGGTGCATTCTGTGTATTGTAAGCACTAAACTGCTGCAATGGGAAATAAATGGAGTTTTACCATGTGCCCTGGGGTTATAGATTTCATACATTCACCAAGCTTTTTGTGGAACTTACAACCAAACAATGTATCCCAACATTGGCACTGTTCAGTGGCACAATAGAACAGCTTCAGGTGTTTGTCTCCTTCTCCGTAAAGGCCAAATAGAGTGGGCAAATTTGGGAGCAGGAGCTTCCATATGGGACACCTTGGATTTAGTAAAATAGCATACAGCAAAGGGAACATTCTTGAAGTTAAGTACAAAGTTATAAACAAACCTTTGTGGGAAACATCCTTGACAAAGTTTGTTGATTTTACATCTTACAGCAAAGCAAGGCAGGAAGAAGCTCGTCCCCTTAATGTTCATCCTCGTTAAAATATGCGAATGCATGATTTAGTGATGCAGTAAAACTTTACTGCATCTTGATGTATTGCGCAAGTTAATTCAGTGAATGTTCCTGGCATTTGGACGCAGCCATCGAGAGTGTACTTGACATTGTTCTTGCCACCGCCATAAATTGTGGGCCTGACGTCAAGTTGTCCTTCACAGAGAGTATATAAAAAAAGGACAATAGACAAAAGGCAGAAAAACATTTGAGTGAAAGACTGTCCGAGATCCAAGATGATTCCAGCCACTTTTAAGCTCTGTGCGGCAATCTCCTACCAGCATGTTCGAACACTAACAGGTAATTGGAAACAATTAATTATATCCATTTGGTTAGTGGCGATTAACTGGTAATATTCTGATGCTCAGCTCAATGGTAGTTCAGCCACTGCAGATACAAATACCAAGAGAGGAGTTGGGCAAGGAGGGGAGAGTTTGAATTGGCTTCTATCTTGTTTGGATGTTTAGGGGACTTAATGACCAGAACAATTGTAAATGCTTTTAAATGGATGTATCTTATTAACCTCATTGAACTTCCTTGCATTGACAGGAACTGCTGGGCAATTAAACTGACAGATATTCTTGAAATTGCTGTGAAAAATGTCCCTGCAATCATCAACCCATAAAATTTGTACCTCTCAGGGCATCCTTCACATGTCCTAATGCAAGGACACGAATCAACAAAGTGGTGATAATATCCTGGTTATTGACTGGACTTTGTGTTTCCATAGGAAACTATCTTTTCTGTTGACGTACAGCAAAAATTTATCTCTACAATTGGAAAGTTTTCTTGCTGTCGGCACACACCCTGTTCTTCCTGATCTACATTTGCACCTGAGTTAGCCAACACCAATTTTAAAATCCTCATCCTTATTTCAACTGCCTCCATGGTATCACCTCCCTCCTGTGTAACTCCCTTAGCCCTACAACTTTCCAAGATATCCGCAGCATTCCAATCCTAGCCTCAAGGATGCCAGAACTTTTTCGAGGATGTGACTAAACACGTTGACGAAGGAAGAGCAGTAGATGTGGTGTTTATGGATTTCAGCAAGGCATTTGATAAGATACCCCATGCAAGGCTTATTGAGAAAGTAAGGAGGCATGGGATCCAAGGGGACATTGCTTTGTGGATCCAGAACTGGCTTGCCCACAGAAGGCAAAGAGTGGTTGTTGACAGGTCATGTTATGCATGGAAGTCGATGACCAGTGGTGTGCCTCAGGGATCTGTTCTGGGACCCTTACTCTTTGTGATTTTTATAAATGACTTGGATGAGGAAGTGGAGGGATGGGTTAGTAGGTTTGCTGATGACACAAAGGTTGGAGGTGTTGTGGATAATGTGGAGGGCTGTCAGAGGTTACAGCGGGACATAGATAGGATGCAAAACTGGGCTGAGAAGTGGCAGATGGAGTTCAAACCAGGTAAGTGTGAAGTGGTTCGTTTTGGTAGGTCAAATATGATGGCAGAATATAGTACTAATGGTAAGACTCTTGGCAGTGTGGAGGTTCAAAGGGATCTTGGGGTCCGAGTCCATAGGACGCTCAAAGCAGCTGCGCAGGTTGACTCTGTGGTTAAGAAGGCATATGGGTATTGTCCTTCATCAATCGTGGAATTGAATTTAGGAGCTGAGAGGTAATTTTGCAGCTATATAGGACCCTGGTCAGACCCCACTTGGAGTACTGTGCTCAGTCCTGGTCGCCTCACTACAGAAAGGATGTGGAAGCCATAGAGAGGGTGCAGAGGAGATTTACAAGGATGTTGCCTGGATTGGGGAGCATGCCTTATGAAAACAGGTTGAGTGAACTCGGCCTTTTCTCATTGGAGCGACGGAGGATGAGAGGTGACCTGATAGAGGTGTATAAGATGATGAGAGGCATTGATCATGTGGATAGTCAGAGGCTTTTTCCCAGGGCTGAAATGGTGGCCACAAGAGGACACAGGTTTAAGATGCTGGGGAGTAGGTACAAAGGAGATGTCAGGGGTAAGTTTTTTTACTCAGAGAGTGGTGAGTGCGTGGAATGGGCTGCCAGCAATGGTGGTGGTGGATACGATAGGGTCTTTTAAGAGACTTTTGGATAGGTACATGGAGCTTAGGAAAATAGAGGACTATGGGTACGCCTAGTAATTTCTAAGGTAGGGACATATTCGGCACAACTTTGTGGGCCGAAGGGCCTGTATGTGCTGTAGGTTTCCGATGTTCTATGTTCTAACTTAATCCTTCCACCATGGAAGCCACTCTCTCAGATGTCTGGATCCTAAGTTCTGGAATTCCCTCCCTGAACCCTTCTGTCTCTCTTTCCTCCTTTGACATCCTGTACATCTGTGGCTGAGCTCACAGTCATCCAATGACTTGGGGTCAATTTTTGTTAATGATGCTTCTGTGAAATGCCTTGGGTCCCAATATTGCATTAAAGATGCTACAGAAATGGAAGATATCAAAAGCAGTTTTCATCATTTCTGTCACGGTCTCCATCCCGTACAGGAGTAAACAACAAGATGCTGCTACACAGAATGAACCAACCTAAACTGCAGTTGCAATCTCTTGATCCTAAATATTTTACTGTAGACGTTTGCTGGTCAAAAACAGGCTCTCTCCTGAGGTAACTGCACATCTAAAGTACTGATCCTTGATGAGATGGGAAATCTCTGTTGCTTGAGTCAGGAAAAGATTCCACTCTTTCTAGATGGAACAGGACACTTTCCAACAATCCTGCCAGTATTCATCCCTTGACAGTAGATTAATCCAGTCACTATCGTGTCCCTGTTTGTTGGCTCTTGCTGTACACAAATTGACTTCTGCATTTCTTGCACTGCAGCGGTAAATGCACATCAAAAGTACATGACTGGTTCAACAGATTTTGACATGTCCTGAAATTGCAAAAGGTGCATTGATAAATGCAAGTTTTGTTTTTTTAACTGTGTATGTTGCAATATTTGCTCTCTGCAAATGACATCAGAATTTCTTATTTTGAACATTGGTACTGGTTTATTATTATTGTCCGAGATACAGTGAAAAGCTTTTGTTTGCATGTCAGACAGATCATGCTATACATAATTACATCGAGGTAGTAAGTGCAATTACAGAGCAAGTGCAGTACAGGTACACAAGTGTAATTGCAATTGTAAGGTGAGATTCTCAGCTTACAAATTTAACGCTCTCTTCTTGCTCTCAAGGCTTGAGGCGTTCAGCAGTGGCAGCTCTGGGACACAAGCTGAATCATCTCAGGCTGCAGAATCAAGGGCCCAGCTCATGGGTAAATCTGGTTCGGAGGAGGAGCTCCCTGATCAGTAAGTACAGATCTTTCAGTCCTGATGCAGGGTTTCGACCTGAAACATCAACAATTCCTTTCCCCCCAACAGACGCAGCTTGACCTGCTGAGTTCCTCCAGCAGATTGTTTGTTGCTCCAGATTCCAGCATCTGCAGTCTCCTGTGTCTCCAGATCTTTATGTGCTTAGCTTTCACTTGTATGGTCCATATTTCTCCCAACACAGATGGGGGACATTCAGCCCATCATGTCTATGCCAGCTCTCAGAGCAATCCAAAATCACTCCCACACTTGTTTTACTGTAATCTGAATTAATTTGTCTTGATCAAAGAAAGAAAGAATAATTTTGGGGAAAAACAAGACAAACAATTGATAAACTTGCAAAATGGACGAGTAAATGGCTAATGAATTCTCAGGTCACCACGTGAACTGATGCATGTTGGGATGAAAGTTTGGAGACCATATTTGATTCTAAATGGCTCAGTGGGATCTCAGGCAGAGATATTCAACACGGTGATGTGGCTTAGAATATCCACAAGAATAGTGACCAGGGATTCACTTCTGCAGAGAGAGAATTGCAAAGCAGAAAGACTGGGTCGAATCTTGCTGGAACCTCCAATGGTTCATCCAAGTGCTGGTAAATGGGAATGGTGTAGATGGATAATTGATGGTCAGCATGGACATGGTAGGCCAAAGGCCCTGTTTCTGGTGGTTGGTTTATTACTGTCGCCTGTGTGGAGATACAGAGAAAAGCTTTTGTTTGTTTGCATGCCATCCAGACAGATGATTCCATACACAAGTACATTGAGGTAGCACAAAAGGAAACAAAAACATTGCAGAATATAGTGTTACAGTTACAGTGAATGTACGGTGCAGGGAGACAAATAAAGTGCAAGGGCCATGATGAGGTAGACTGAGAGATCAAGAGTTCATCTTTATCGTCCAAGAGGTCTGCTCATGAGTCTTGTAACAGTGGGATAGAAGGTGTCCTTGAGCCTAGTGGTACAAGTTCTCAGGCTTTTGTATCTTCTGCCTGATGGGAGGGGGGAGAAGAGAGAATGACTGGTGTGGAGAACGACCAAGTTGTATGACTTCATCCTTGCCGGTAGGTGCCATGAACCTGAGATTCCCTTACAACTTCAAGGGGGTTGGATCTGTTACCACACTCCACCGCTGAACTCCCCATTGGATCCAATGGTGGGTGCTTTCTTGCGGAGATTCCCCAACATTATGTTGAGCAATGGTCTCTCAGATCCTGAGCCAGGAAGACAACTAAGGGGATTCTGGGCCTGTGAATTATGAGCCAAAAGGCAAGGAAATTGTCTTTTTAAACAGCTTAATGTCTAAGGTATATCTATGACTTTCTTTGTCGAGCTGATTCAAACTGGCTGTAGCTAGTGGTTCTAAAGGGAACCACTCATACTCAGACACTCACAGGTCAGTAATTGGGGGACTTGCTGAGCATCTGATGCTGTCACACCTTCCACTCCACTCCGTCACCAGCCTCCACGTGTAGATCAATGGCAGAGCCCGATCTTGTGGGGATCCCTTCGCGTTACGTCCCCCTCTCCCGTCCTGTGCCCCAGGTTTGGAGAAGGATCAGCCACTCACATGGGCAGGCACGGTAGTGTAGTGGTTAGCATAACGCTATTAGAGCCAGTGACCCGGGTTCAATTCCAGCCACTGTCTGTAAGGAGTTTGTACGTTCTCCCCGTGTCTGCGTGGGTTTCCTCCGGGTGCTCCGGTTTCCTCCAACATTCCAAAGATGTACCGGTTAGGAAGTTGTGGGCATGCTATGTTGGCGCCGGAAGCGTGGCGACACTTGCAAGCTGCCCCCCAGAACACTCTATGCAAAAGATGCATTTCACTGTGTGTTT
Source organism: Pristis pectinata (assembly GCF_009764475.1). NCBI lineage: Eukaryota > Metazoa > Chordata > Chondrichthyes > Rhinopristiformes > Pristidae > Pristis > Pristis pectinata. The sequence goes on from NC_067433.1 coordinate 15,373,241, forward strand.
CAATGTACATGTGACTAATAAAGAAATTTTATCTTATCTTAAATGGGAGTTCTTGCCCCTGTAGTTTAGATGGGAAAAGATAAGTTTATTTATTCATACCTGACATGTTTTAATTTTCACACTTTAATGTGTTTTTGTGGCATATCGTTCTTGTGCAATTTGAATAATTTTTATATTACTAATTATTTTAAGTAATTTAAATGTCTCTGAATTGTGGACTTCCAAAAACTTCTGGCGGTACAGTGGAGCAGCTGGTAGAGCTGCTGCCTCACAGCACCACAGACCTGGGTTCGATCCCGACCTCCGGTGCTGTCTGTGTGGATGTTGCACGTTCTCCCCGTGACTGTGTGGGTTTCATCCAGTTGCTCTGGTTTCCTCCCACATCCCAAAGACGTGTGGGATTGGTTGGTTAATCAGCTGCTGTACATTCTCCATAGTGTGTAGGTGAGTGGTAGAATCTGGGGGGAGCTGATGACAATGTGGGGAGAATAAAAAAATAGGATTAATGCAGGATTGGTGGAAAATGGGTGTTTGGTGGTCAGTGCAGACTCCGTGGGCTGAAGGGCCTGTTTCTGTGCTGTATCTCTCTGTGATTCTGTGAGAAGGATACAAAGCATTAACAGATTCAGCAGGAAGCAAATTTCCTCAGCACAAGCCTTGCTGGGCAGTAGGCAGAATCAGCTTGTTTTGCTCCCATCTCTATTTAAGTTTTTGGCATTGGTTTATTATTATCACATATACCGAGATACAGTGAAAAGTTTTTGTTTGCATGCCATCCAGACAGATGATTTCATACATAAGTATATCGATGTAATAAAAAGAGAACAGAATGCAGTTACAGAGAAGGTGAAGTGCAGGTAGACAAATAAAGTGCACGGATCACAATGAGGTAGATTGGGAGATTAAGGGTTCATCTTTCAACACGATAGGTCCGTTCAAGATTCTGATAACAGTGGGATAGAAGCCGTCCTTGAGTTTGGTGTTACGTGCTCTCAAGGTTTTGTACCTTCTGCCTGATGGGAGAGGGGAGAAGGGAGAATAATCAAGATGGGAGGGGTTCCTTAATTACGTTGGCTGCTTTCCCAAGGCAGTGGGAAGTGTAGACAGAGTAATGGAGAGAAGGTGGATGGACTAAAAGTGCGATATATATATTTCAATTATTTTCGATTTTAGTTTTTAAATGTTACGCAAGGAGTGAGTAGGAACATGATGGGCCAAATAGCCAGTCCTCCCCGATTCTAAGGCCACAATTGCACTTCCGTCCCATCTCACTGAGTAGATCAAGTTTCAATGTTTGTCGGAGCATTCCCAAATGTATTCCAGGACGGAAGATCAGTTTGGGAATACTGAGAACTGTGGTTTCTCATCAGTACAACATAGAGTTGTAAGATTAACTTTAGTGAGATGTAACTCATGGCAATGTGGCCAATCTCACTTAATGCCCAATCATGCATCAAACATTCAGGTAAATTAGCTTTTCTGACCATGGGGTGCAGGATCCTGACAGCTAGATCATCAGTTGAAGTTGTATCCCTTGGGCAATCCCAGTTGTATTTGTATTCCACCAAGAATAGGCAGCCAAATCGTGTTAAAGATACTCAAAGGGAAGGTCAGCATATGCTGTGTTCCACCATAACTCCTGCAGAGTTTGGTTAAACTACTTGAGATTTTCAAATATGCAAGCCTATCATAATTTCAAGTTATCGCAGTAAACATTTAAGAAAAAAGCAAGGAAGTCAAGTGTAACAATCCAATGGTAGATATGCCACAGAAATTAGTTGTGATAATTAACACCAAGCTTGGTTTACTCAAGATCAATTGAAATCACCTTGGTAACCTACCACTCCTGCTACAAATGCTCAGCATTAATCGCTTTTCTCTCCATTTAACACTCGGATTAGGTTGCAGGCTTGAAGAGAACCCGTACTCTGATGCGGAAATGGCCTATGTTAAGCAAGGTGAAGAAGCACTGCATAAATCCCTCTCCATCCTCCAGGACACAAGTGGATGGAAGTCTGAGATTGAAGCGGTAAGTTGCAATATCCCCAATCAATCCAAGTTCAAAAGATAAATCAATCACATCCCATGGATAACACTGCCTCGGAGATGATACGTTTAAATTCCTAACAAATCCAAGAAGCAAATCAAGTCTGCTTGGTTGCAATTTTTAACTGGACCTGAACGTCTGGAATAAACAGGCAAAATCATAGGCATGCGGTCAAAGACGCAAACTCAACTTGTTCAATGATCTCAGCACAAAGTACAGATCACAAATGGATCGTTCATTCTTGGTTGAGAAGAATGATGGGGTTAAATGAAGCTGGGCAGGAGAAGGTTCAAATAGAACACAATCACATTTATAGATCAATAGGTTAAATGGCCTGTTACTGAACAGCAAAACACCATTAACCCACTTCTAACCTCACAGTAAGGACCTAAAGTGAAGGCTGTGAATTTTATTCACACATAGCGTAGCAATAATTTGGAGTTTAGTCCACAAATAGGATGCCAGGTGGATAAATGGAGTTGATGGACAGATAACCTGTAAACAGTGGAGCAGGCTTGAGGGACTGCAAGTCGCACATTCCAAACTTGAGTGACATTTTGAACTTTTAACAGGCAAATGGCGATAAAGTGGTCAGTAAAATGCTTCCAGAGATCGGCAAAGTCTTCAAGCTTGAGGTTGTGATGGATAAGCCCACGGATCTGCTCTACAGGGAGTTGTTTGACAAAGTTGAACAAATGGGAGAATGGAACCCAAACGTTAAACAAGTGAAGGTATGAAACTTGATAGTGGTATAATCAAAACCCACATTAAAATCAGGCTTCCAAACTGGAGCTAGATTTAATTTCAATTTATATAAATATTTCATATAAATACGAAATATTTATATTTCATAGGACCACAATTCATTCCCCAAGGCAGCCAACCATGCACTGTAGTGAAATAATCCAACTAATCTGCAAGAATCAATGGATCTACAATTAGTTCCTTTCAAAAAGATGCATAAAAACAAAGAGCAAGTTAATAGGGCCCAACTGACATGTAAGTGGACTTGCCGTCAGGTTGCTGTTAAACAGTGACTTCACATGTTGCAAATGGGGCACAAAATTCGGGATTAAAGGAATCAATGAACCTGTGGTACGTGGGTCATATGACACAACTTGGGGAATGGAGTGACCGGAACTGCTTGCTCATTAGTGCGGCCACGTCCTTTGGGAAAGGAGACCTGCCTTCCCTTCCCAGTCTGGTGATTGTGTCAGTGACACGGCCAAGTGGTCGACCCTCAATGCCCTTGAAAGCTCCCCAGTTGTATCAAACCTGCAGTCAGACACCAAGAAACAGGCCCACTCTTCACAGCAGCGAAAGATGAGCAATGAACGCTGGTGTTACCAGTTGCACCCATAACTAGAGAATGAATTTAAAAAGACGTGTACTTGATGCTAGTACTGTGTTGGAGATGGAGCAGGGTATATCACACACAGCTCAGATAGAGCAAAGAAAATGGCCCTTCAGCCCACCTTGTCCATGCTGACCATCAAACACCCATTTATAATAATCTTCTTTACCAGCATTTGGTCCATCACCTTAGATGTCTTGCCCTTTTAGATACTTCTTAAGTGTTGTGAGAGTACCAGTCTCCACCACCTTCTCAGGGATTGCATCCCAGATTCCAAACATCCTCTGGGTAACCTCCTCCAAACCTCATACCCCTTGCCTAGACCTTTGCCCTCCCAATCTTAGATACCTCTGCTGGGGGGGGGGGGGGGGGGGGTGTGGAAGCCTCCTCCTATCTACGCCATCTATGCCCCTCATAATTTTCTGTTCCTCTATCAAGTCCTCTGCTCCAAGGAAAACAAATCCAGACACCCCCTCCCCCCAATAACTGAGATGCTCCATTCCAGACAACATTGTCTGCACCCTTTCCAGTGCAATCGCATCGTTCCTAAGGTGTGGTCTCCACAACTGTACACAGAAGATGATTTGTGGCCTAACCAGTGTTTTATAAAGCTATACCATAATCTCCCTGCTCTTACATTCTATGCCCCAGCAATTGAAGGCAAGTATTCCATATGTCTTCAAAAGTTTGTCTATCTATGCTGCCGCTTTCAGGGATACTTGGACTTGGACACCGTCTGTTCCTCAATACTTCCTAAAGCCCTTCCATTCACTGCTTGTGTCCTACCCTTCCTAAAGTCATCCTAAAGTGCATCACTTCACACTTAAAAGAATTAAATTCCATCTGCCATTGCCCTGCCCATCTCGCCAACTGATCGATGTCATCATGCACCCCATCACTATCCTCGTGGCATCTGGAAAATTACTAATCATACATTCATTAATGTATATAACTAACTGTAAGGAACTTAGCACTGATCCCTGTGGTACCACTAGTCACAGGCTTCCAACCATAAAAACAGCCCATCAATACCACCCTCTGCCTCCTATTACCGAGCCAATTTTGGACACAATGAGCCAACTTTCCCTGGATCCCGTGAGCTCGAACCTTTAGAACCAGCCTTCCATGTGGGATCTATGGATATAAAATCATGAGGGGCATAGATAAGGTGAATGCTGTTAGACTAGGGCAGGACTTGCACTGTAAATGGTAGGGCCCTGGAGAGGGTTGTGGAACTGAAAGACCTAGGGGTACATAAAGAGAGTTCCCTGAAAGTGGAGACATAGGTAGGCAGGTAGTGAAGAAAGCATTTGGCATGCTTGCCTTCACTGGTCAGGGCATTGAGTACAGGAGATGGATCATCATGTTACAAATCGTTCATTAGACCACGTGTGCAATTCTGGTCACCCAGCATTAAGCTTGAAGGGGTGTAGAGGATATTACTGGGACCAGAGGGCTTGAGTTATAAGAAGAGGCTGGATAGGCTGGGACTTTTTTTCCCCTGGAACATGAGAGACTGAGGGATGACCTTTCAGCCCTGTATAAAATCACGAGGGCCATAGATAAGGTGAATGGTCACAATCTTTTTCCCAGGGTGGGGGAGACTAAAATTAGAGGCACAGGTTTAAGGTGAGAGGGGAAATATTTAAAAGGGACCTGAGGGGCAAGTTTTTCCACAGAGGGTGGTGGGTATGTGGAACGAACTGCCAGAGGAAGCTGTAGATGTGGGTACAATTACAATGTTTGAAAGACAGGTACATGGATAGGAAAGGTTTAGAGGGATATGGGCCAAACACAGGCAAACGGGACTGGCTCAGGTAGATAACTTGGTCAGCATTGAGATGGGCCGAAAGGCCTGTGTGTTTCAGTGCTGTATGACATATAAAGAGGAATTAGCTGTTCAATTCTGAAAGCCACTCATTCATAGCATCTTCTGTTAATAATGGTCTGCCAAAGGCATTCTAATTGGCAATCTGCACTCAAATCTGATAGTTGCAGCACTGAGTGTAGGACTGGAAGTTCATCCGAATTACACAAGGGTGTGCTGTGCTACGGAATCAGAATCAGGTTTATTAACACTGACATATGTTGTGAAATTTGTTGTTTTGCGGCAGCAGTACAGTGCAAGACATAAAATTACTATAAGTTACAAAAATAAATAAATAGTGCAAAAGAGGAATAACGAGGTAGTGTTCATGGGCTCATGGACTGTTCAGAAACCTGATGGTGGAGGGGAAGAAGCTGTTCCTGAAATGTTGAGTGTGGGTCTTCAGTTTCCTGTACCAACTCCCGGATGGTAGTAACAAGAAGAGGGCATGTCCCGGGTGGTGAGGGTCTTTAATGATGGATGCTGCCTTCTTGAGGCACCGCCTCTTGAAGATGTCCTCAATGGTGAGGAGGGCTGTGCCCGTGATGGAGCTGGCTGAGTCTACAACCCTCTGCAGCCTCTTTTGATCCTGTGCATTGGAGCCTCCATACCAGGCGGTGATGCAACCAGTCAGAATGCTCTCCACTGTACATCTGTAGAAATTTGCAAGAGTCTTTGGTGACATACCAAATACCCTCAAACTCCTAATGAAGTAGAGCCGTTGGCATGCCTTCGTGATTACATCAATGTGTTAGATGCAAGATAGATTCTCCGAGAAATTGACGCCCAGGAACTTGAAGCTGCTCACCCTTTCCACCGCTGACCCCTCAATGAGGACTGGTGTGTGTTCTCCCGACTTCCCCTTCCTGAAGTCCACAATTAATTCCTTGGTCTTGCTGACATTGAGTGTGAGGTTGCTAATATGACACCACTCAACCAGCTGATATATCTCACTCCTGTACACCTCCTCATCGCCATCTGAGATTCTGCCAACAACAGTGGTCAATTAGCGAATTTATAGATGGCATTTGAGCTGTGCCTAGCCACACAGTCATGAGTCTTGAAAGAGTAGAGCAGTGGGCTAAGCACGCATCCTTGAGGTGCACCAGTGTTGATTGTTAGTGAGGAGGAGATTTTACCACCAATCCGCACTGACTGTGGTCTCCTGATAAGGTAAAGATCATCTTGAACCAGACTTGTATAATTTTTCTTCTGTGGAAACCAGAGAAAAAGCAGTTAACGAGCTATTTAATAGAACGTTCGGGATGTGGGAGGTTTACGTTTGAGAGGCGGGGGGGGGGTCACAGATTTGAAGCTGATTAGCAAAAGAATAAGGAGCGAAGTGATGGAGGGTTGGTAGTGGTGATCGTGAGGATTTACTTTTGGCAATGAGTGGTTTCAGTCCAGAACATGATGCCTGAAAGAGCAGTGAAAGCAGATTCAGCAGTAGCCTTCAAAGGGGAATTGGATAAGAACTTGAAGGTGAAATCTATGTACAGTCTGGGGAAGGAGCCAGGGTTGATATGGATGGGGAGTCTAAAGTGCTAACTCTTGTCAAAGAGCCTTTGCAGGTGCAATGCTGAAAGGTCTCTAACATTCAAAATGATTCCAATGATAACTGTCTATCTGCTCTGCTGGAGTTGAGCTTTGGCTGGGCAAAGCAGTTCATTGTGTTATAAATTAATCTGAATTTTTAAGATACTGAAAAAGATCGGCAAGGAAACTATGGTTACCTACGAGGCTTCTGCAGAGACTGCGGGCAATGTGGTCAGCCCACGGGACTTTGTGAGCGTGCGCTACGCCAAGAGACGTGGCTCGACCTGCTTCCTCGCGGGGATGTCCACACACTGCGACATGATGCCTCAGCAGAATGGTTTCATAAGGTAACGCATCACAGAATCCAGCATCTAATTATCGAACGTACTTAGGACATTGGCAAATAATTTCAGCAGTTCTTGGAGATTTTGAAGAAACAAAATATTCCTCATCCTGTGTACAAATTAATGCATTTGGATACTTGGAGCCCCATTTTGGTTCCGAAATGACCATTGGCCATGTTACGTCCCAGGAGTCACTCAGTTTCTGTTGCTGATCTTCTAACTTGTCCAATCACCCTCTGCTCGGTAACCAGCACTGGGTCACAGTCCAGCAACGATTCCATTTTCAAATTCCCATTGCTGTCGACCTCTGCACGTTCTTTCCTCTTCTCCCATTCTGATCTCATTTACCTCTCAGTCCCCACATACTGCCCAAATATCATGCACAGTCAAAGCCTCAAGTGTTGTAGACCTCTCTGCCCTGTCTTCACAAAGACTGCAAGTTTTTAATCAACGTATCTCTGCAACTTGCTGTCATTTATAGCTGATTACATTGCCTTGAAGCACCTTAGGATGTTTCACTGTTTATTGGGTTTTGATGATCAGGACAATGGTGCCAATGATATGCCTCATACAATAAATCACCACACATTCCCCTGCCAAGTGGCTTGGCTTCCAGCCATACAGTGGTTGCTCTGTTGTTGCCAGTGGTACATTGTTGACATACCTTACTCCGATTACAGAGGTGAGAATGGACCGACCTGCATCATCCTCCATCCCTCTACAGATGATCCAAACAAGACCAAGTTCACGTGGCTCCTGAGTATCGATCTAAAGGCAAGTCATTTGAGGATGAAGGGTTAACAGGGTTGAGAGTTGATTTTAATACACGAGTTTGATACTTTGATCCAAAAGTACTGGATCAGGAAGCACAGAGCAGCCTGAAGGTAAAAGATAATATTTTCCACATGACAGCTTAAATTAGTCAAGTCAGCTCCTTGTGACTGGAGGATTCCAACAGAAGGGTGGTATGGAAGTGCAGCAGTTAATACTGCTGCCTCAAAGCTCCAGCGACCCAGGTTTGATCCGTATCTCAGGGGATGTCTTGCATGTTCTCCCTGTGACTTGGTGGGTTTCCTCCCACATCCCAGTGTAAGTTAATTGACTACTGTAAACTACCCCTCAGTGTATGTGATGGAAGAAACAAACAAAAGGGGAATTGATTGGCATGTGAGAGGAAGAGAATAAGTTGGAATTAATTGAATTAAAGCATAAAATGCTGGAAATACTCAGCAGGTCAGGCTGCACCTGTGGGAAGAGAAACAAGAGTTGATATTTCAGGTTGAAGAATCTTCATCAGAACTGGGAAAAAGAGAAAAGAAGCTGAAGGGATGTTGGGGGTGGAGGATGTCTCTGATAGGGCAAAGCCAGGGCGATGATGGGGGCAAGCTGTAAACAAGGTTATCTGGTCAGTGAGTGAATGGGAATAATTAGAGAACATAGACAAAAGAATGTAGGAGTTGTGAAATGCAGAGTGGGAGGACATGCCCGGCAGGTCACACCTACAACTTCTAGTCTTTTAGATCTTTATGAAACTTGATTTCTGTCTCAAGTCTTGGACTAACTGAATTGCTCCCCTGGAAGCTGGTGTGAACCCAAAAGGCCTCCATCTGTTTTGCTATAAGACAACATACTTAAATATCACCAACTTAAATCTTGCACAGAAATGCAGTTAACATACAAAGCAACAGAACAGCAGGGGAAGGCATTTCAGCAATTACTTACAGCCGTCAGAAAAAGTCTTGGTCGAAATATCCAGAGGCTTTTTCAGTTGAACACTGATTTCTTTAACTGCACTGTGAACTGATCTGCTTTATATGATGCAAGTGATGAGACTCAACAGTTTAGTTGAATTTTTACTTGAAAACTGAGAAAATTGTGGATGGAAGGGGTGGATACACTGAGTGAAAAGAGAGATTGAAGGGTGAATTGATGAAGGTCTTTAAAAATATTAAAAGGATTTGACAGGGTAGTTTCTCCAAATCTGCTCTGACAAAGCAATCAAGAATAAGGGAACATCAATCTTAAAATTTATTGCTAGCCATTCAGAAGCAAAATTAAGTTACTTTATTGTCATTCATCCATGCTATAAAAACACGCTGCGGAACGAAATGTCATTTCCCCCAGACTCTCACAACAGAGGACATACAACAAACACAAACAAAACAAAAAATCAATAAAAATAGTGCAAAAAAAAAACAGTATATACAAATTTAGTGCAGAGTTAGTGCAAAACCGAGTTGGATAAGAGAAATACAAGCTCAGTGTGTTGCACTCATTGTATAAACATGTTCAGCAGCAGCTGTTGTGCAAACCAGAGCTTTTGACACAGCATTTGTCTACCAGGGTATTCAGGAGCCTGACAGCCTGGGGGAAGAAACTGTTGTGCAATCTGGTAGTTCTGGCCCGGATGGTCCAGTACCGCTTGCCAGACGGCAGTGGGACAAATAGGTCGTGGGAGGGATGAGAAGGGTCGTCTATGATTCTATAAACCTTACGTGTGCATCGTGTATTGTAAATATCCGAGATGGAGGGAAGAGGTATTCCAATGATCTTTTTTGCTGTACTCGCAATTCTCTGCAAAGACTTACGGTCAGAGATGTTACAGTTACCGTACCAGGCAGAGATGCAGCTGGTCAGGACACTCTCAATGCTACCCCTGTAAAATGTAGTGATGGTGGGGGAGGGCAGGTTTGCTCTTTTCAGCCGCCGTAAAAAGTGGAGATGCTGCTGTACCTTCTTGGCGAGGGAAGAGATGTTAGTTGACCAGGACAGGTCGTCTGCTATACGTATTCCCAAGAATTTATAACAGCTGACTCTCTGTACAATGATGCTGTTGATGCACAGGGGTAAGTGGTCAGCCTGAGCCTTTCTAAAATCCACAATCATCTCTCTCGTTTTGTCCACGTTCAAGGAGAGATTGTTGACCGAGCACCACTCCGCCAGCCTCGCCACCTCCTCTCTGTAAGCTGTTTCATCATTAGGAAGTTTTATCTTAACTGAGATCAGGAGGACCCTCACACAAAACCTTGGTCAATTAGACAAGTGTAAGATAGATTTTTGTTGGGTAAAGTTATGTGCTACATAGCAAAGGAAAGGAAATGGTCACCAACTTTCAAAAAAGCACCCCCAAATCCAATTGCCTGACAAAAGATTTAAGGGACTGATTGAATATTTTTTGATATATATATATGCACTCATTCATTAACACAATGTAGGCAGTGCTTGCACATTCTAAATTGCCCGAACTGGGTAAATTGCTGGCTCATTTCCGAGGATAGGTAACCACAGTTCTATGGAACTGGAGTCACATGTGGGCCAAACAGGATAGGTTTTCTCCTCTTGACATTAGCAAACCAGATGAGTTTTGATACAAGATTCAATAGTCACCATTACTTTTAATTATTTGTATGTTAATTTCCTCAGCTGCTGTGTATGGCTTTGAAATTGAACAATGATAAGGATTGTACCTTGAAAGCAGAAAATTGCAGGATTTAGGGAAGTGCAGGTGATAGGGTATAAATTAGACAGAGAGCAAGTATGCTCATAATGGGGTAAATGCTCTCCTGTGTTGTGTAATTTTAACATAACAGAAGCATGGAGCGAGCACTCAAAATTTAGAACTTCTGCATTTCTGCAATGGGGGAAAAAAAATGAGGTGATATCTGAGAAATCTTTCATTTGAAATATCTGATTGACGACACTTGCATGTTATTTCCTTTTTTGGTAGGGTTGGTTGCCCAAGTCTCTCATCAATCAAGTCCTTTGTCAAACTCAAGCAGACTTTGCTCAACACCTGCGCCAGCACATGGACTCCAAAGCTGCTGCAAGCAGTTGCTGAAATACCCTGCGTTCTTGAGTGGGAGGAGATCTCCAAAAAAAAACCACTTCTGTCTGATTGGAACTTACTTTTACAAAGATCTTCTGGTTTAAAACAAAATCCATTTTCTGACTGGCTGGAATGAATATCCAGATCAAAGAAAGGATCCTCCATTGTTGGAAATCTTTAATATTTATAAGGCTTTAGTTAAAACAATGGTGTCCATTATTTTTAACTCAGCGGAAGGAATGGTGTTAGTGATAGTCAAGTAAACTTTTTTTTGACCCTTGGTGTCACTGCTCTCAAGTCAAAAACAGGTTAGGTATGGAATGGTTCCACTGCTCAGAAAAACCCAAACAGCAGAGTTTCCTGACAGCATTATACCTCATGACATGAAATATGTAACCCATGCAGGGCTTTGGGTTTACTGTGTCCTTCAGTAAGATCAAGGCTGAATGTCTACCATGATTTCTCTTCTGCCTTATTCCTACACCACCACCCCCCATGCAGTTTCCTCAGCATTCTCAAATAACATCAGTAAAGACATACAGTCTTGAGTGAAGACATTTCTCATCTTTTCCTGAATAACACTGAACACTTTAACCAAGGGATTACCCTTCAAGAATTGTTTACATCTCTCTTAAATGACCCTTAATTAAATTGCAAAGCTTATAGCCCCCTTCTACTATCCTTTGATTAATTTCCCATAAATGATAAGATATCTTTATTAGTAACATGTACATTGAAACACAGTGAAATGCACCTTTTGCATAGTGTGTGTTGAGGGCAGCCCGCAAGTGTCGCCAAATTCAGGCAAGATTGCACACCAGATGTTTCGAACCAGTCAGAAACCAGATCAAAGACTTTGATTACATGCTTTAAAGCTGGCAGATTCATCTTCATCGCAAGGATGCACTTTTCATCCTTCTGCTGACTCCTGCCTATTGCAAAATATCCTTCAATGCAGGTGTCTCTTTCAACAGGCAAACCTTGGCAGCAAAGGTCAGTGAGCAACCCTCAGTGACACAGGGAGGTCTGTTGTAGCCAGATCTTTCTATGACACCAAAGGCTCGGCTCATTGGAGCTGGTCCTCACACCCCGTACACAAACAATTGTGCTCAACAGATGGGGAAAGCAGATCTTTATTTTAGAGTGATACAGCACAGAAACAGGCCCTTCGGCCCAACTGGTCCATGTTGACCAAGATGCCCCAAAACCTTCTAACCATTTCCAATCCATGTAACTGTCCAAGCACCTTTTAAAAGTTGTTATTGTACCTGTCTCAACCACTTCCTCTGGCAGCTTGTTCCACATACATACCATCCTTTGTGTAAAATGTTGCCCTTCAAATTCCACTCCCACCTTAAACCTACGCCCTCTAGTTCTTGATTCACCAACCCTGGGAAAAAGACTGTCGCATTGACCCTATCTATGCTCCTCATGATTTTATACAGCTCTACAAGATCACCTCTCAGTCTCCTGCACTCCAAGGAATAAAGTCCTAGCCTGTCCAACCTCTCCCTATAATTCAGTCCTGGCAACATCCCTGTAAATCTTTTCTGCACTCTTTCCAGTTTAATAACATTCTGCTGGAACTTCTGTCCTCTATTTTCTCAGGCCACAAAAAGCTCAGACCTCTGCTCAAGCTTCTGTGGAAAGCAAGGGTCTGCAAAAGCATGGGAACAAAGATCCTTGGATTGGCACCTCCATGTTACCCCCTGCTGTCAAAGGTAGAATTCAAATCACAAACTGACTGTACACCAAACAAAACCCAGTAAGTTGCACAATGCCAGATTTATCATTGTGGTAAAGGAGTGGGCCACTTGTGCCATCCACCACTGAATATGACTGTGGGAGATCTGCTGATCTCAACTGCATTTTCTGCTCTTTTCTCTATAACCTTTTATCCCCCTGTAGTCCAAAAATCAGTCTCAGCCTTGAATATATTTAATGACTTCACTTCCACAGCTCTCTGCAGTGCATACTTGCAAAGATACACAACTCTCAAATGAGAAAAAAAAACCTTCTTCACTCTTAAGTGACCCTTCATCCTGAAGCTACATCCCTTAATTTTAGATACCACCAAGGGAAAATATAGCCTCTATCCTGTCAAGCCTCTTTATAATGCTTGTCATATAAAATTCTGGAGTGTAGAAGCCCAATTTATTCAACCATTCCCTTCATTCCAGGATTCAATCCAATGATCCTTCTCTGCATCTCCTCCAAGGCAAGTACACCTTTCCTGAAATTGTATACAGTGCTCAAAGATCTGAGATGCAATGAACCACCAATTTCACTTTCCCCTTTGTCACCCACCAAATTATTGTGACCCAGAAGTTGACCCATGTTCCTACGCACCACTACTATGTTACAGTTCTAGCACTGATACAGTGAGGAAAGGGATCTAAATGAAGGTCAGCTACACTGAATGAGAACAGGCATGTGGAACTCACGTACACCTGCTCCTCAGATTTCATGCTATTTATACACCAATTTAAAACTCTGCACAAATACTTTCAGCATCAACAGCAGTAGCCTGGAGAAGCTTCTCCATCCATCGTGGAACACAAGGAGATGTTAACTACTTGCCTTGGAATGAACTGCTGTACAATCTATGGCTGGTGACAGGTTAAGGAGTGCAGAAGGAAAGTTACACCAGGGGGTGTTGGAGTTCCTCCAGAATCAAGAGTAGGGAACCAGGGCAGTGAGCTCGACTGGACTAGGTCACTGGTTATGTGCTGTGCATATCTGTGTCTACCTTACAGCATCTCATCCTCCTGACCCAAAGCTTATGGTTTATTTCAAGCTCGCACTTGACATATGCTAGAGAATACATGATAAGTGATCTGTGGCTATGAAAATATCAGGTTTCTCTTCCAGAAACACTCCCTTGTAGGGCAATGTGGTGTCTGGGCTTTGCACTATGTGCACACACAAATTCCAGTTCTTGTATTTAAAACTGAAATTGCATAGCACAATTCACATGGCTATTTATTAATTTTAAAATTGTTTAGTGAAAGGTCTGCAGAGAAAACGATGCACCTGGATTTATATTTATTATATTTAAATAAATTTCAACTTCTAGCACCATGAAGTTGGACATTTCTTCTCAAAGATACATTATCAAGATACAATAACAGTCATCACAACATTATTGTGGTGGTGTTGAGGGGGTCATTGCAGAGACCTACAAGATGGTTAACTGGATGCAGTACAAGATGATGGGGGCAGGCGGAGGGGAGGCAGGACTAAGTAAGTCAAAAGCACATTGGTCATTTCCTCCACCAATGGAGACCTTCAGCTGGGCCCTTGTTGCTAAGAATAATCAAAGTGGTCATAGCACGAGATGAGATGATGCACACCTTGGATTAATACCCAACAGGTTTTACATTTATTCTTCCAATATTTACCTTTTTCTTTCCTCACGGCACTATTCGTCATTGTGATCAGGCTGCAAGGGCTTGAACTTGGAAAAAAAAATCATAAGCAGCAAGGTTTCACTTTGAAAGCCTCCTCTCTGCCCCACATATACCCAGCTCCAGAGATGGCAGAGATTAGATGACTGAGCACAGAACAGAAATACAACTCAGTGCCTTCCTGTTCACATCAAGCAATGTACCTCAACCAGCTCTATCCTTCCTTTTTGCAGGATTCTTTGCATTAAGCCCACAGCAATCTCTTGTTCTATTCTGTTACTTCTCCCACATTTACCTGTATTGCTCTCATTCTAGATTTGGTTTCCATCAGCACTGTGCACATCTACTTCACATGACCGCATCACACAAACCATTCTGTTCCCTTCTGTCAACATGTCCAGCTGTGGACAATTCCCTCATCAGTCTTCACACACCACTTCCCATCTCCCTGGACGTTAAGCAGGCTATCATTTACCCCTGAAGCATATACACCTCAAACAACCTCTTCTCATGACCAAGATCCTCACCATTTCTGACACCCTGGCTTAGAGCCTGGACATTCTGGAGCTAATTCAAACATGGTTATCCACAGCAATCCTCCCCATACACCTGTGGTTGTGTTAATGTACTCTCTATTCTGCATTATTTTGGTCAAACATACATTTAGAGTCCATTGATAACAGTGAGATGAAGATTCTCCAAATCCTCAGAGGAAGACACTCCACAGACTGAAAATACAAGTCAGATTTATTTACAATTAAAATACACAATGTAAAACACAATGGCACTTGAATCTGAGCATTCACACTTACAACTGCCACCACTGGGTCAACAGTATTACACATTACCACCAACTTCTTTGCATCACCATCAACTCCAACTGGTTGATATTTCCCCACCCTCCTAGAACAACACTAGGACGAGCTGTGGTACCCAGAATGAACTGGCAGAAAAATATAGACAAACCAAGAAATAAGCTGCAAGTACAATTGAGGAATGGCATGTTCACATATTCCAACGGCGAGTGGCATCAGAACTGTTTATTACAACCAAAGCTGAAGTTAATTTTCTCAAAGTGTGGAATGAAATGGAATGACTCCTTAAATATCAATCATCAACCAATTTGAAAGTTTGGGCTATCTTTGATATCAGTATTAATTTAGGTTGAAGTTGGGAAAAGTTATGACATTAGAAGCTGAAAATAATACTGGAAAGAGACAAATTAAAAAAGTTTGATATATAAATCAATGACTGAAAACAGAAATTGCTGGCACAATTTACCAGCGAAAAGAAAGTGAACAAAGCTTACAACCAAAATTGAGAGAACAACATGTGGTATAATCACAAATCACAAATATAGAGACATCAATTTTGGCTTCCATAATGGATAAATGACATCCAAATGCAGGGCTACATTTTGTGCACCCATTTCTGAGAGACTCCTTCCGTGAACCCATTATTCCAGCACAGTTTCTACACACATTTACAATTCACAAAGCGCAACAATGGTCTGCAGTGTGGAATCCAACTTCAAGTGTTGAGTAACCTTCCTTCATATCTTTATTTTGGTTCAGTACCAATCTGAAGTTTAGCAGTTAATTGATGGTTAGGATTCCATGAAGCAGCAGCTTCAGTTGGTTTAAGTACCAAAGTCATCAATCCAAAATACAGAAATGCAGGACCTATTGAGAATATGCCATCATTTCTATTGTTACTTAGGGTTGAAGATTCCATCTCAATATAAAGGAAATGCGTCTTACGGAAGCAATCATGTGACCAGATGATTGCACTGGGTTATTGGGGAAACAGGAGTTAATGCACCAGGTATGAAATTGACAACTGTATACCTCACAACTTACATGTGTATGGAGATCAATGACATCTGGCAGTATGGTTAAGGTTAACACTGGGATCAGCTCTGCTAAATCCACGCACACCGAAACAGTCCTGAACTGTACCACTGATGTATGATCCAAATATGATGGCTCTTGGTTGAAGAACCTCTTCTATTAACTTCAGCTGACCAGCACATCATTAAATAATTCTCAAGTTTGTTTCTTAGTGACAAGAGAGTTATGGCTCCCACGGAGGGCTTCGCCTGCCATCTACCTCTCCTTCAGCATGGTAAAGGACATCTGCCAGTGTGTGCTCAACCACAGCATACCAGCCCATGTCACTGATCTGCAAAATAAATAAAGACAATGTTAGTGGTGCAAGCTCCTGAAACCACTGGTCTCTTTCAGCAATGTGATATCTTAAGGGACAAAAACCAAGGCAGAAAACAATTTTAGTTCCTCCAACTCAAATGTGATTCAGAGAAGCTCATGATGGTCAACTAGATGGCAAACTTGCATCTACAGTGCTACTGGACATCTGAACAGAGTTACTGCAATGGAATACATATATCTACCATCAGCTGCATGCCTGAAATTTGTCTCAATTCAGCAGGGCAGTGCAAGGGGTGTTATTAAAGTGACTTTGTTTTTCCAAAGACAACAGTTAGCCCTACGACAAAGAGGCAAATCGAGGCGTGCCAAGCCAGAGCGGTTAAGAGCTCAGCACCTGCACATGTCCAATGCACAACATGCTGTGCTCTAATGCACAAACAAAGCAATTGGTTAATTCCTGCCATAACTGGGTAATGAATCGATGGTTATAGATCTCAAATCATTACAAAAAGCTTTTCCCTCCCACTCAGGCTAGTCAGGATCTGGAATTCTTCAGTTGAAGAAATGGTGAAGGCAGACTCCTTAAGAAAAGCAAATTGGTCAGGTACTTTGAGGACAGAGAACATGCTGTTTACAGTGGGTATGAGACCAAGTACAATTCCTCTTTCAAAAGTGCCAGGACTGGCACGATGGGAGAAATGGCCATCCTCGGTGCTGCAAATTTCTTAGACTTTTACAAGCGTCTCAAGTCTGCTAAAGAGTGATTTTCGCTTATATAGCATCTTGTAGGACCTTTGAACTTCAATTTCTGATGTGTCACTATTACGATGTAGGAAACACAGCCCCAACCTGACACTTCCAATGTTACAAAGAACCTGAAGCTTGAAACCCTCCCACAAAGTTTTCCAAAACACAAGTGAATCAGTAAAAGGCAAGTAGTGGTATTACACATGGATGGAACACTGTCAATCACTAAATATACATTTCTATTACTAAAGCATTTAGTAAACAACATAATCAAAAATTTACTTGCATAACTTACTGGTTTGAATGGAATGTCTTTTGGAGGATACTTGAAATTTGGTCCAAAGTTGATTGACACCTAAAGAGATCAGTCAGACGTGAACTACATGCTTCATTTTAAGCTGTTTGGATCAGTCAATTACTTGTGGACTAAATTTAGTAATTGGACTAACATGAACATTGATTCAAAATGTAGAAATGAATAGCAAAATTCCATCCAATTCTCTAATGCACTTATTTAATTATGTTCTAATTGAATTAATGTCAGACAATAAACTTTAACCTGCAGATGAAAAAGATCCATTTGCTTATGTGAAGACCCATTAAATCCATATCGTTTTTTTAAAAAATGTAAATGTTTCCCAACTGCCACCACCAGCCATATCTCAGTTCCTCCATCTCTCACTTTAAAACACAGATAACAGGCATCCAAAACCAGGTGTCTACCATTAAATCTGCTTTGGAATTTCCACAGCTTTACTGAAATTAAGAAAGGGGCTCCTCTACAATGCTGATTATCACTGATACTCTGACACTGTATTCACATATCCTTCCAGTGGCTTTCAGTCCAGATGCATCATAGGACACATGAAAGTCAAAAGGACAAGTTCTTCAAAGACACTTAGCCATCACATCCCATGGTGTTAAGCAGTGAAACACGGACCATCTTAGGCATAATTTAGCAGCTGGTCACTCGGAGTTTTGTCACCTTGATCCAATTCAATATTTTGTGTGTTCATTCATGGGATGTGGGCGCAGCTGGCAAGAATGGCATTACTCAGCCCTACTTGCCTTGGAGAAAGTGGCAGTGAGCCACCACCTTGAACAGCTCGTGAATGGGAAGGACAAGGATTTCAACTGAAATATCCAAAATACAAAGGCAAAACAATACTGAACATTAGACATCAATAAAGATGATACATGAATGAGTTGTTACCACAAACAGCTCATTTGACCCCATCTATAACTTAAGCCGATGTACTTACTGTGCAGTTCTTGTACAAAGAAATTGCTGGATGATACACACCAGCATACACATCTTCAAAGGCAGTTCCCGCATTCTCTCCATTCTTGTAAAATATCATCTGGTCAAAATAAAATGTGTTTCATAATTCATCTAAGACATTAACTACAGCAAACCCAATCCCAAGAATTCAAACATAACCCTCGGTACAAACAAATGATATCCAAGAGAGAGCTCTTCCAAAGCTGCACCACACCTTCAGCACTGTTGTGCCATCCTGAGTACGCATTCATTTCTGGAATGGGACTGCAACATTAAACCTTTCAACTCCAAGGTCAGAGCTCCACCTCCAGTCAGAGCCACGTCTCACACCTGATCCAGAAGACGTCACGTGCTGTTCTGGTCTGACTTCTGCCATATAAAGTTGGCCTGAACATTGCACCAAATCCTGACTGCAGACTTATTATGAAGTGCGCATCATTTTCCTCTGCAGGGCAAGATGAGACAATCCCCTTATACCACCACCCAGGAAGAGATCGAGTGGCCTGTTCAGCTTCACTGCTCCAGGCTCTCGAGGAACGTGGCAGGAACCAGACCTCAGAACTACAGTGAAAGGAGGGGGCAACCGAGACCAGAAGCACAGAAATTGTGGGATGACAGCAAGTTGACACCGAGCCATGGGGCATAAGTACATCTTATAAGTGGAACGGTCTCATGACAACAACCTTTCCCTCAATGTCAACAAAGCTAAAGAGCTGGTCACTGACTTCAGGAAAGGGGGCGGTGTACATGCACCTGTCTACATCAATGGTGCTGAGGTCGAGAGGGTTGACAGCTTCAAGTTCCTGGGAGTGAACATCACCAACAGCCTGTCCTGGTCAAATCACGTAGATGCCACGGCCAAGAAAGCTCACCAGCGCCTCTACTTCCTCAGGAGGCTAAAGAAATTTGGTTTGTCCCCTTTGACTCTCATCAACTTCTACCGATGCACCATAGAAAGCATCCTATCTGGATGTATCACGGCTTGGTACAGCAACTGCTCTGCCCAAGACCGCAAGAAGCTGCAGAGAGTTGTGGACACAGCCCAGTGCATCACTGAAACCAACCTCCCCTCCTTGGACTCTGTTTTTACCTCTCGTTGTCTTGGTCTAGCAGCCAGCATAATCAAAGACCCCACCCACCCGGGACATTCTCTCTTCTCTTCCATCAGGTAGAAGATATAGGAGCCCGAGGGCACGTACCACCAGACTTAAGGACAGCTTCTACCCCACTGTGATAAGACTATTGAACGGTTCCCTTATACAATGAGATGGACTCTGACCTCACGCTCTACCTTGTTGTGACCTTGCACCTTATTGCACTGCACTTTCTCTGTAGCTGTGACACTTTACTCTGCACTGTTACTGTTTTTACCTGTACTACATCGATGCACTCTGTACTAACTCAATGTAACTGCACTGTGTAATGAATTGACCTGTACGATCGGTTTGCAAGACAAGTTTTTCACTGTACCTCGGTACAAGTGACAATAATAAACCAATACTTACCTTGCTACCTGCTGCTGGTTTGAGACTTTTCTCGGCTTTGTCCACAAAATCTTTCTCCTCAAAGTACAAGTAGCTCTTGAATTTAATCAAAGCCTACGTTGAAAGGAAAGATGGGCATTAACTGCACAAAATAAAGTCCATCACTTTCAGTTTTTCCCGTCACCCCAATTTAATTGGACCAGTGCTTCATTTAGCAATCAAAAGCAGCATTAAGGAAGAGTTCTCCATATCTGGAGTATAAGATGGCAGCCAGGTCTATAGACAGAGATACACTTTGGGATTCCCATGCGTTGCTACAGATCAGGCAGTACAATTTGACCACAGCTTTGTTACACTAACTCCTCATTGTGGAGCTTGCCAACTCAACCCTTCATTTTAATCTGCCATCTTTAAACAATTAAAAAGATATGCAGCTATATCCCAGCTGCACAATGTCAGGATGTCCCACAAGGAACCTAAATTAACCTCAACTGCTTTTTCCTGACCCCATACCGAAAGCCTCAATTTATCAGTGGTCCAAAATCTCCGAGCCTTGAACATAAAGCAACTAAGCATCCACAGCTCAATAATTTCAAAGATTCACAATCTTCAGAGGTTGTTGAGTTAAGAGCACAGGAGGCCACCATTCTATCCACTGACCTCCTACCAGCTCTCTGTGGAGCAATCTAGCCAGTCCCCTTCTCCTGCTTCACCCCAAATCTCCTGAGGTTATTTACAGCAGCCAGTGTAGAGGACACTCCAAAACCTGTAAGATGTTGACGACTAGATGGTTTTTCTTTAGCAAAGTAAGTTGATGGACAAGTTCTGACCAGGGTATTTGCAAGAACTTCCATGCTTTTGCTTCATGCTAGAGCCACAGGATATTTTTTTTAAGCCCATCTGAGAGAGCAGGTGGGACCTTGGTTTTAACATTTCATTTGCAGGCCTGCACTTCTGATCCTGGGGCATTCCCTCAAAACAATTACCACTAATTCCTTGTAAGATGGTAACAAACAGCCCATTGCAACCCAGCATAGTCACGTGGAATTTACTCTTCCCATATTTCTTACCCTGACAGTGACCACAATCTTTATTTTAATTGTAAGAATATTAAATAAAGAGTAAGATGGATGGGTGGGGTTTGTATCAGTTGACATTTTGATCCATTTGTGAACATCCGTGAGAATTACCTTGTCTTTATAAGTGTCTGGCAGTGCCCGGGCAGCCTCTGTGTCCTCAGGAAGGTAGAGGTAAAACCCAAGAACATCTCCTTGCCCATAGCCTTCAGAATAGTGTCTGCCTATTGACTGATGGAACTTGGTCCCCTTCTTACTGCGCCAAGAGTAACTGAACTTGTCATAGCCCAAGGGTGCCTGGAGATTGCCTGGAAGCAAAGTTTGAACAAGATTATAATGTAGTTTCTGAATCTTCGACTCTTCAGCTCCAATAACATCTGTCAAACTCTTAAACTCCTCAAATTCTTTTGTTGGCATAACAACCCAGGGCAGTTTGGCTCTTCCTTTTATCCAAGATTATGGGCTTTCAAAAATCGCAAGTTTGGATCAACTCGTCTTTTACCTCAAACTCTCATTTAAAATTATTTCATCACTGGCAGCCGGGCTCTCTGGTTGCAGAATTCTCCCCAAAACAAGAATTAGCCACCTCTTTTCTGGAAGATCTATATTTTTGACCAAGCCTTTGCTTTTGATGATGTCACTCCTGTGAAACATCTTGGGACACCATACTATTTTAAAGAACCATGTTAAAGCAACTAAACATTGCAGTTACATGAATTTGCTGTGTCTTTTACCCATGTTTCTTTAAGCAAACCTATACAGCCTTTACCAGGAAACAGATGTTAGAAACAGGATGTGTTTTGTTAAAGCAGAATAACTGCCAAACAAAGCTTACTCCAAAACATTTAAAAAAAATAAATGAGCGTTTCAGGCCCCATCTTGCTATTCCACTCAATGAAAAATGCAACTGACCCTTCATTCACAAAACCATCAGCCCACACTCAATTCAACTACATCTCAGTTGCATTACTTTTGATCAATGCCAATGTGTGCTTGCTCCATTTTACCCGATCAACTACTGATTAACACTACTATTTCAGCCCATTTTCCACTTAGCTTTCAATCTTGCTAAGAGTTTGCACTAAACACCCAACTGAAATTGGATAAACCCACATGTAGATATCTCCTTCATTTCTACAGTTTTGCCCAGGTTTTTGTAGCCCTATACCTAAGGGCTGTGACCAGCCAAGTCTTGCAGCTGTCTCTGTGGGCATTTCATCCACTGTGATCTCGAAGTACCAGCCTCCTTTCCGGATTCCATGAGATGCTCGCACCATGGAGTAACCTTTCTCTCCTGTCACAGTCAGCCGGTCATCTGAGATCTTCAACTGAGGGGCTGGAAAAGATTCAAAGAGTCAAATCTCAAACCCTTTCCTCCTTACCATTTCCAATAAATGTTCACCAATGCACTCAAGTTCAATTAGAAGGTCAATATGTGGCACATACTATCTTCCCAAACATCAATACTACCGTTAGGGACCAGTTTAGTAAATGGTGGTTCTGGAAAGTGGAGCATAAAGTCACACAGCACAGAAACAAGTCCTTCAGCCCAACTGGTCCATGCTGACCAAGATACCCATCTAAGCTAGTCCCATTTGCCCATGTTTGGCCCATATCCCTCAGAGTCCATAGTGTGATACAATGAATACAAAGCTTCTGATCTGTGCTTTGAACACCCAGTCTGGTAAACCAAGGCAAGTTCATCACAAATCAACACTAATCTTGGCATGAGCAGGGTTGGGTCAGCACCTCCATTCAGAGGCACTGATCCAGGGGAGGTGGGCAGTGAGACCCAAGCCGCCAAAGAAGAATGCAGAACAGCTTGGTGGAGGTGGGGAAGTCTACTAGTTGCAGTGAAACGAGCCCTGTTATTGTTTTTACCTGTACTACCTCAATGCACTCTGTACTAACTCAATGTAACTGCACTGTGTAATGAATTGACCTGTATGATCAGTTTGCAAGACAAGTTTTTCCACCGTACCTCGGTACAAGTGACAATAATAAACCAATACCACTGATTGCACCTTACATCATGACCAGCCCAACCCAGAAATGCAAGCAAGGATGAGAACAGCCTGCAGGTCAGTGATTAGAGACAGCGTGAATGCCAAAACTACTGAAATCCAAGCAGATTCCCACTCTGACTTATTCCCTTGGAGATCCCCGTTTCTGCATTCCTTTCAAGCTCACACCCCACGGGGGAATAAGGCACCACCCACCACAAGTGACACCAGCCACCCACTCCCCCACCCATTTCCAAGGTGAAAAAGGCAGAACACACCGAGAATCCTGCATACAAACCTCGATCGTGGAGTGCCAGGAGAACCTTTTCATAGAGGCAAGCCCGGTAAAGATCCCCAGGGATGGGTTTACCAGCCCAGCAGTCTAGTTCAAGTTTCTCTGGGTCTGGTGCATGGGGATCAGGCTCAGCCAGGATATACCGATATCCATCCTTATTGAACGGATGTTCCAGGGGATAGCCATGTGGGGGCAGTCGCTGAGCAGCAAACAGTGGGTCACTGAGGGAAATTAGATACACAAATAGAATTTAATTTACAACAATTTCCTTGTACACCTTTCATTCCATTCCTCTGGTTCAAATTTAGCCGACCCTAGTATTCCAGAGTATATAATCCCAACCAACTTCTGGGAAAAAGATTTAGATAAAAACCAATCTGTCCACAAACAAAAGCCGTTAGTGTAAATTTGCACCTTTCCCAATATAATCAAATACTGCGAAAGGTCTTCACAACTATAACACATTTTGTTCCTTCAGGGCTGGAGGGATATTTCATGCCTGTAACCAAATTCGTAACTATTAAGGAACAGGTCACAAGAACACAAGGAAATTAGCAGGAAAGAGTCACCAGGTCTTTCGAGCTGGTTGGCTCCACCATTCAATATATTGGTGGATCTACCCCAGGCCAATTGCTCATCTGTACCAGTTCCCCACAGCCCTCAATTCCCAGACCTTTCAAAAATCTACCTACCGCCACTTTAAAACCTTCCAATGATTCACCCTCCACAATTCTCTGTGGTAGAGAATTCCAGAGATTCACCACCCTCTGCAAAAAGAAATTTCTATACATCTCCATTTTAAATGACAGGCTCCTTATTTTGAAACTATGGTCCCTTGTTTGAGACTCTCC
The DNA here is from genome assembly GCF_009764475.1 of Pristis pectinata. Taxonomy (NCBI): domain Eukaryota; kingdom Metazoa; phylum Chordata; class Chondrichthyes; order Rhinopristiformes; family Pristidae; genus Pristis; species Pristis pectinata. Next base: position 15,397,528 of record NC_067433.1, read on the forward strand.
CATTAATGAAAACATTTTGACATCTGCCTGGTCACACCACCCAAGGATCACCCCTAAATTCCAAAGAATACACACCCAAACTGTCTAGCCTCTCTTGATGGGACAACCCTCTCATCCCAGGAACTAGTCTGGTGAATCTCCCTTGGAATGTCTCCAAGGTTACCGTATTTTTTTCCCCCAAAAGGTAGTGGGACCAAACTGTGTGCAGTACTCCAGGTGTGGCTCCACCAGCACCCTGCACAACTGTAACAAAACATCCCCATTTTTAAACTCTAAAAACTCTTTATAGTAAAGGCCAAAGTGCCACTTGCCTCTTAACTGCTTGCTTGGACCTACCTGCTAACCTTTGATTCATGCACTACAACACCAAGCTCCCTCTGTATTTCATTCACTAGCAGTCTCACTCCATTCAGATACTAATCTACCTTTAGATTCTTCTTACCAAAGTGCTGAGCTCACGCTTCCCACATTAAACTTCAGACACTAAGTTTTTGGCCACTCACTCCATCTATATCCCAGTGCAGGGTCACAATATCCTCATCACAACATTCCCTTTCACCTATTTTTGTGTTATTAGAAAACTTGGACACCTTACCCTTCACCCCCTCCAGGTCATTAATGTAAGTAGTAAATGATTGATTCCTGGGGTGCTTTACTCGTTACAAACTGAAAAAAAAAAGCCTTTTTCTATGAGATTGCCAGTTTTTAAATATATGCCAATGTAATTTCTCCAATTATGCACCAGCCTCCCGTGCAGTACCTTGACAAATGCCTTTTGGTAATCTAAGTACACTATATCTACAGGTTCCCCTCTATCATCTCTGTTACAACCTCAAAAGAACGCAAGCCAATTTCTTAAATACAATTTACCCATCATTAAAACATGCCAACTTGGTTTGATTACATTAAGCTTTTTTAAAAGTTAGTTATTTCCTCTTTGATAATCAACTCCAGCATCTAGTCAATTCAGCTCCTTTGCTCACTGAAACAGTGGCTAACCTGTGACCCAGCTCCACAGATCCCTCCTTCCCCAGATCCCTGAAACAATCCTTAAATTTAAACTTAACAATTACCCATCATTAGTTGCCATTTGCAAAGACAGCTCCAAATATCTAGCATGTTCTGGGTGCAGAAGTGCTTCCTAACCATTCCTTCAAGGACTGGATCTCATTTTTAAATTCTGCTCCCTTGTCCTAAACCACCTAAATTGGTAGAAGTGGTTTCTCTCTATTCAGCTTTCCATTCAAACAAACCACACTTAATTTTTTTTAAACTCATCCACTTTGTTCACTCAATGAACAAAACCAACAGTTTTCTTTCAGAGTTATAACCTAGCTAACTCCAAAGATTTTGTGCACAATCCACTTCAGAACTCTCTTCCTCAAGGAGTGATAGAAGCAGAGTCCATGTGTATTTTTATGGCAGGGGTAGATAGTTTACCAATAGGCACGGTGAAAAGGATACTGCGGATGGATGTGAAAGCGAAGTTTACACTCAGACCAGCCATGATCTTATTAAATGGCAGACTCAAGGGGTGAGGTGGTCTATTCCTACTTTGTGTGCCAACAGGCAAGAAAAGGTCTGCTTATTAGGATTCATCTCTGGCCTGGAGGTGGGAGAGAAACGAGAAAGTGCATGAAACTCAGTGAATCAGCACCATCCTTATATAGAGTGGCACATTAAACTCAGCCTTGGGGTGGACCAACACTCTATACATCCCAAAACAGGCTTGCGTATATTGGGGCTTTCGAAACTACTGAAAATATTTGAAAGTGCTTTAAACCTATTAGAGTTTTTTTAAAAATAGAAGTGTAATTAGTGACATATAATGCAGGAATGGTCAGAAGAGAGGAGTTCAAATCAAACTGCTGGTGAACATTCAATCCAAAGCCCAATTTAAATAATGAAAAGCTCCCTGAACCAGGAAGGGAAAAGACAAGTACAGAAAAATGCTGGAAACACTCAATAGGTTCAATTCTGGTTCAAGCACCTTCAGCACAACATGAAAGATCTCATTAACACAAGAGACTTCAGATGCTGGAATCTGGAGCAAGACACAAGATGCTGGAGGAACTCAGTGGGTCAGGCAGCATCTGTGGAGGGAAATGGACAGTCAATGTTTCAGGTCGAGTCCCTTCATCTGGACTGGTCGATGCTTCAGGTTCAGACCCTTCATCTGGGGTGATGAACACCATGAAGTCCAGATGAAGGGTCTCGACCCAAAACGTTGACTGTCCATTTCACTCCATAGATGCTGCCTGATCCACTGAGCTCCTCCAGCATCTCATGTGTTGCTGCTGATGAAAGAGCTTGAACCTGTAATGTTTACTGTTTCTCTTTCCACAGATGCTGACTGACCTACTGAGTGTTTCTAACATTTTCTGTTTTTATTTCAGATTGCCAACTTCTGTAGTTTGTTTTATATATTCATCAGGGAAAGATGAGAATTGTGCGTGCAAGCTGTCTGAAAGTACTGGATTGCTCTGTGAACCAGCACACTGTCATTCCAACAGGGAATCATGATCGCCCCTGCCGCCCCCCCCCCCCCCCCAGGAACCTGCAGATACCAAGCCTGGGATCCACTCTATGAGGAAGTACACTCCTGTTTCAGTGTTGCACTCCCACTTGTCTAAGCGGCTGCTGGCCCTGGACATCATCCCACCAACTGAAAGGCCCTCACCTTCGGGTCCTCTTGGCAGCCCCTCCTGAAGTGCCATCCTGTTTACGTTTTGCTCCTCTTCCTTTTCCACTCCCTCCAACAGAGCCACCTTTGAAAGAAAACACTGAAGACTGTGATCTGGAAGTAATGAACCTATACCCAAAACCCAAAGCTAAGCAGCCATTTGGAGAAGCACGTTAACAATTCTGAGTGTATTGAACACAGACCAGCCCATAAGCATTTGGCTACTTCACATGCCCAAAGTAGGAGAGTCCCAAAAGTAAACATTTTGGCAGCACCAAAACTAATTTCAGCACGGTTGCGCAAGGTTACTCACTATGCTGTCCTCCAAGGGTGTTACTGCCAGAATCTCACAGGGAACAAATAAATAAAATTAGATGTTTTTTAAAATGAATGGCGTCCATTCTATCCGATTAAAGGTAAAACCATTTCAGCTTCAAGTATGTTACATCTGATCATCATGTACCAAGAACAAATAGAGGAATTCCCTTTAAATAAATAATATTGAATATACAATGGATACAAAGTAAAGTGTTCAGGCAGAATCAGCCTGGATTCGTAATGACTGCTAATGCTACCTCAGCTCTCCTGCGCCAAACTGTATGTACGCCCTCGCAAAAGCAGTTGTACTCCTCATAAAACTGCTTCCTCGTGCCCATGCCTACAGCCTTTACCTCTCTTTATTCTAGTTATCAGATCCTCATCTTTCAATGAAAGCAAAATGGTGCACTTCAAAAATAAATGCTCAGCAGAATACATGGAAACACTGAATGACAATTTGCCTACTGGAACCAGGAACCGATTTCCAAGTTAAGATGCAGAGTGTTGGAAATAACCAGATGTCAGGAGAATGCCCATCCAGTTTTGACCTTTCTGTATGTCTGCTTATAGTTCACAGTAATCCAACTCAAGCCCCTGAAATTATGAACACTAATATTTAATATTCAACATAGTGCCCAAAAAACAGCAGCCATCTGTATGAAGGATAAAGGATGGATGCCTTTAGACCAAATCAAATCCCTGGCCCTGAAGCATTTAGTTTCATTATGCAACCTGGTTACACCAAGGGTAGAGTCAATCTAATTGATGCTGTGGCAGCACGTACATTGATGCTTCTGCCTCATTATCAGGGTTTGAAAGATCAGAATAATTTTCTGTCAGCATTCAAGTCCTGATACATAAACTAAACGGTGTAGTTGTGTGCCTCTGTAGCTGACTGGCTTACAAGATTGATACCACTTTGTCCCATTCTAATATTTTGCTCCTCACAAAACTGTCAGGAGCAAAAATAGATGCAGCTTGCAAAACGCACATTTTAAAACTTTGCAACTTTTTCGATACTTCCAAAAAGTTAAAATCATTTTGCCTATGTGCTAGTGTGGTCCAGATTCCTGCATCCTCGGGATGCAGAAGTGCTTGGGATTAGGTTAGGTTTCTGACCGATTCACAACAGGAGAGATGTTGGAAGAAAATTGCGGTGGGAGAACTATTGATTTAAAGAAGGCAGTGAAAGAGGAAATTGCATAGGAAGAAATAACTCAGTCTGGGCATTAAGATATGTGTAATTGCTAAGAAAACTATTTGGTGCTGAAGCGAGGAGGAGAAAATGAATTTTAAAAAATGTAACCAACTTCAAGTTGCACTTGGTTCATCAGGATCAAGGCAAGAAGCTAACATGACTGCAAACAATACTTATCATTCACTCCAAGTCCCTTCCCAGCAGTTTTGCAATTATCACTGTCAGAATGAAATGCATTGGAGAACTTTAAGCCCCATTAGAGGCTGAAAATGATCTGTCTTTTCAAGGACACCATAAATTATGACCTGTGGAGTCAAATTCTTCAAAGCACTCTTTCTCCAAGGGAGACATTTTTTTGTATGTGGGACTGATATCTTCCTGAACCATCAATAAACACTGTACAAACTAAAGTCACCCAACTTAATTAGCAGACATCAATAATTTACTGAGTACGACAAAGGAAAGTCACCAATAAGCTAATTCTAACCAAGTCTCCAGATTTGAAGACCCTTAGCCCGACACATCAATTAAGCCTCTCCCACCTTTCGTTACATACAGAGATGCAATACTGTAACTTTTGTTCCACTATCTCGCACACTTCACTATGGGTTACATTTGAAAACAAGCACAATTTAATCTTAGATACTGTATATTGCCTAACATACATTTTAAACAAATAACAATTCATACATTAAAATATTCTCAAGTTAAACCTAAAAAGGTACTTCACATGAATGTATACATAAATGCATTTTTGTTGGTGCATTGGGTTAGATCAGGAAGGTTGATGTACTATGTGATACCTATTCTGTCCACATGGGAAAATAACCGCAAGCTCGTTGAAGGAGGACAATTTCAAACAGCTGCCCCAAGTTACGAGACATGCCGTTCACCTTTATTCAGCTTTTCAGCTGATCTTGTAGCAAATGAAAATCAAGCTGAAGATAGCACGAGTCTAAAGCTCTCTCCACTGCTCCTGCAGCTGTAGAAGACTATCTACCCCCATCAGTCTGCCATTTCCGGTTCCCAAGCGTGTTCACCAACAGCTGGCAGTGGTAGACCAAACTACATCCAACTTTAAGGTTGTTTAAACTTGTGCATCAACCACAATGTAACCCAAAGCCATCAGCTGAAACTCTTCACTAAATCTTCATCCAAGACGCCATACAGAAGACTTTCTAATCTCAGCTACGCTGGCAAGTGATGAGAACAGGGCTCCCAGCTGCAGCATAACTGGGATCTTCTCCCCAACCGACCACACTCTGACCTTGGCAGTTCCAGCAGAAATCGCAACTCACCTTGTGTGGAGTCACGGGTGCGACCCCCAGTCGCGTCACTGCCCGCTGCACCGCTGGGTTGCCCTGCAAACACAAATTGTGAAGCCACGATTCTCGCGTGTCAGCCTGTTGGGTTTAGTCAGCAGAGTGCTGCCAATGTCCAGAAGCATAAAAAGGACCTGGCTTAACATAGGACAGGGAGACCAGCACTTCAATAAAGGCTCTGCAAGAGCTCCATAAAGCTATCACACTGGGGTGGGGCGGGGAGGGAAGGTGGGAGACTTGACAATGACTTCAGTTCTGATGTCTGCTCTCCTGATGTTACCAACTTGTGCCAGGGAATAGGCTCCAGACATTGGTCATGCTCCAGTGCCAACGGAAGTAGCCATGCCTGACATGAAAGCCCTGGTGATCAATAGTGATGGCTATTGGACACAATGTCACTGTTGAACTGGCTCTTGCTCTTATGCAATAGCTGGGGTCAGGGATATACAAAAAAAACAGGCAATCAGTTCGTCCTTCCCACACCCGCCACCCCTCCCCCCCCACCCCCCATTCAGGGAGGCTGAAGCAACGTTGCAGAACTCGTGCTGCCCCCATATACGAGAGCAGTAAACTCAGCAGGATCTTGACCGCCCATTTACCCAAAGGGCGAATAGAAAAAATAAGCAGCAGGAGTTGCCAGGAGGAGGAGAGATAATGATCAAAAGAGCAATGAGAAAGCACTCAACCGGAGGGGCAGGGGTGGGGGAGAAAGGATGTTGCACGTAGAAATCCAGTGCATTTAAATGTGATCCCATTCCCTGACTGGATCTGAACTATGGTAACTCACCTGGGGCTACACTGTTTCACGGTGACCAACATCATCGGCCAACCTAACCTCCCTTCCCCAAGATCGCCTGTAGGTGCAACTTATAACACTAAGCTTACAACATTTAGAATGCTCATCATCTAAAGCTCAACGTGGCAAAAACAAGAACATCTCCACCACCACCACCCACTCAAAATTTCAGTTTAAATGGATCATCTGATCTGAACTGTGCAAGAAATGCATCACAACTGAAACAGAGGCCATCACCTTAATCTGCACTTTCAATGTTTCAATATTAACTACTCTGCCAATTATGGTTTGCTTGCCAACACTTCAGCTCACATCCACCGTATTAGAAAATACAACAAATTTGCATCCTGTTGCACAAGTGCTATATTTTGCCCAGTTCAGATCAGAGGAAAAAGGAAAAGTTTTTTTTTAAAAAAGGCACTGCAAATCGCTAAACAAGCATTTTAAGCCAGGTACAAAATACTTAAGTTTCAGAACTTCTTAAGACACAAACTTTCACCTCCAAATGAAGGTCCACCTGGAAGAGAAGTTACAGCATGCATTTGAAGTCTGAAGTCAACAGAAGCATCAACTATGGATTCTTATGCATTTTTTTAAAATTTAGTTTGAAGGCAATGTTCCACACGCAGCTCTTGGTTAGAACCACTCTTCTTCCCCAAGGTTTCCTGTCGCCCCCAGGGGTAGCAGGACACCAAGCAAATAGTCGAACTTCCCTCTGGAACTTCCAAGGAAAGCCCACCTCTAGATAGGCAAGTATCCAACTTGGACCAACTAAACCTTGCACACAGCCAAACGCAATGTGTGACTAACAGCGTTTGCTAGGCAAATGGCCTTGCAATAAATGAATGGGAGGCTTGACTGACTGCACAATGTTGGTTATATCTGGGATATAACATCTTTGTAGATATTTAAGGGATGTTTACTCATTATAAATAGACCAGAAACAATAAAAGCCCTCAAAAGCATATAAAATATCATACTACACTTTAGTCCCACTTCAAATACCGAATACAGCAACAGGATTTTTTAATAAGTATTTTGGTAGGGACAGTTGACTTTGCATCCTTGATTTCTTCTAACTATGGAGTTTTCTTCACATCACATCTGTGTTGGTTGCAGACAAATTGATAGAGACTGATTGCCTTCATTTGTCAACAGCTTCACTGATACTGCAGCATGCAGAATCCAAGATGGTAGAAGGATAGTTTTCTAGACCACAGCCTGCTTTCCATTCATCAGTTTCTTTAATAACAACATGAATTCTTTTCCGAAAAAAAGGCAATCAGGAAATAACCTATTCTTGCATGAAGAACAGGGGACAGTCAGCTCTGTGGGTTTCCATGTAATGGGAGTGAAATGGAAGACAAGAAGCTTGAACTGTTTCAATATTTTGGCATTGGAAGGTGATGGACTAACTGGAAAACCAACACATGGGATGGGAATTGGAAAGAGTTTGGCTGAACAGCATCAGAGTACCAACAAGTTGGCTTCCAGCTCCTCTGGATGCAGGTACCTTGGCATTGTACATCTCAACACGAGCTCTGAATTTTTACAGAAGGGCTGTCTATTAAATTTATAATCCCACCCATATCCCAGTTGAATGATTTAGGCAGTAAACTAAAAAAAAAGTCTCCCCAAGACAGAACCTCATTAAATTTAAGTAGTTTTTGGTTTAAAAATAACTTTCATTTCCTACCCAGCATCCATTGTTGAAAAGTTAAACTTTGTTTCCAGAGTATTCTAGATGTTTTGTCAATAATCTGTGAACTGCAAATCACATTCATAAAAAGGGCTTTTTTAGACTTGTCCCAAAATAGCTGCTATAAATATGGTCAATGATAGTTTTATTTTTCTTGAAACCAAGTAGATAAACTTACTGCCAGTCACATACTTAGTGCAGAAATTTGCCCTCCTGCAAATAGGGTTCGAATGATTTGTCAGAAACGTCTCACCCTTTAAGGAGGCAATCATCCTTTCCCCTGGCTTAGTTTAACTATGAACGTGTTTTTCCAAAGAAAGAGTTTATCAAGTGACTAATTAGTTGAATAGATTTTCAGCCAGAAGATACATTCATGTCATAAACTGGCAAGAAACTCAAAACTAAGACGAGTTCAATTTTGAAGTCGTCTACATACCATTGAGGGTGCTTCCTGGAGTTAAGGATCCACCTTGTTTCTGTGTGTCATATGCTGGGCCAATGTTAGAAAGATCCTGTAAAAGAGTTCCAAGCATTAAGCCAGTTTCAATGGATCAGCGCATATTACCAAAAACCTGACTAATCAAAGAGTTGAATGCCCCAAGTGGCCTTCTGTTAAAGTGCACTCAGTAGACATCAGTCAATTTTTAAATCATTTAAAGCACATGACAACTTTATTTGGCATTTTCTGTATGGAAACAACTATTTACAAATGAACTTGGATCACTGGACTAAACAAATGGAACATTAAGAATAAAATATGCATTTGTACAGAGCAAAAACCCCAAAATGCTTCAGAAGAATATCGTCAGATAAATATAATTCTTTGTGTGTTCCAACTAAAAACTCCAACCAATGTATAAAAGAAAGCCCTTAACGGGGAGCTGGAGATCTGTAGATGTGGAGAAATTCAGAATTTCATGGTTGAGGGGAACAAGAAAGCCTGAAGATGCCGAAAGTTGAAGCAAAAAAAACCAAACTGCTTAGTAACTCAGCAGGTTGAGACACTGCAGTCCTGATGCAGGACCTCAACCTGGAACATTGACTATTCCTTTGCCTCCACAGACACTGCTTAACCCACTGAGTTCTTCCAGCAGTTTGTTCCATTGCTGAACATCTGGAGGGCTGAAGTCACAGCAATGTTAAAGTGAATGGTTGTGGAGATCCAAAGATCACAGCTGAGAGAATGCAGTTTTTAAAGAGAGCTTTAATACTGGAGGTTATCAATGTTGTACAGGGTAGGGGGAGAGGGGTGAAGGATTTGAACACAAGGATAAGCCCTTTAAAACAGGGATTGGTGGATGAAACCGAAGTGGGTTAACAAGCAAACTAGTACTGCTCAATAACTCAGCGCACCAGCATACGAGAAGCACAATCGTGAATGAGATTAAGTTCACTGAGAACAGAGTGTGAAGCCAGATGAGAATGCATTTGGACAGGTAAATCCAGAGACAAACTTCATTGATCACGTAGAAATATGCAGCAGGCAGGCTGATGCATGGATGGAGAGAACTTGTTTATGTGTAGATTGTGTTCTGATTATGATAACCATTTTCACTCTTTCACCATGGCAGTGCACATTACACATCCATGGTTCTTACCTGGTCTAGTAATCCAAACTTGGGGTAATCCTCCTGTGGATCTTTGCTGCCAGGATCCGGGTTCTCCTTCACTAGAAACACATCCCGCTCTTTGGTCTGAAATTGTAGACATCTGAAATTGGTTAAAGGCTCCACAAACCTCATCAGAACATTTGGCTTTACCTATGGCAACTCCAGCCAGTTCTGCCATTACATTTTTGAATCCCCTTCCAATGAGGTGTGGTGAGGCAGTGCCCTGGTTGTAAAGTCGTACCAGTCCTCACAGCAGATGTAATTTTATATCCCAATATTAGCATCATGAGAACAAGGACTTTGAAACACACATGGTGCATGCTACAATACTTTCACCATACCATTAGCTGACATGTATTTCAAATATCATTTCGAGCATTCTCCTCCCAACTAATTTTCCAATCTCTACTCCTTTAGAAACTCCATAAAGTCTCTTTAAAACAAATTTTTGGTCTCTCCTCTCCTGGTGTCATTTTTTAACGTGTTCCTGTGAGAGATATTGGAATGCTTCACTCATTGCATTGCAGTTACTTGCAGTGACAACTGCTCCCAAACCTGTAACCTCGACCGCCAAAGATAAATATAGGGATATCACCGACTGCAGCCCAATGTGGAACTTCAAAATCCTGGAACTCTATAGCAAACAGTGCTGTGGGACTACCTTCATTGGAAGAACTGTAGTTAGCTGTTCAAGGTTATTTCTCTTCTCAAAGGCAATTAAACATGGGCAATAAATACCGGCCAGAAGCGAATTGAAAACCTATATTTTAAGTGCTATATAAATCCAAACTGTCAGCATTGCCAAACAGTGTTACTACAGATACAGGAGCATCATGTCTGAATAAAGCAGAGTGAACATGGTAAAAGGTCATCACTAAGTGTGCCTCCAATGCTTCTGCGGGAGTAACAGAAAGGCGCCAGGGAGTGGCGCCATTTTGCAAGCAGCTGCTCTTACTGTGTACATTGTTTACTCTGTGAGCTTCACACGAGCAAGGAATTTCATTACACCCTGATGTCTATGACAAGAAACTAATCTGATCGGAAGACCAGGCTCAATAGGTTAGCCAGTGTTGTTGTTCCAAGATAGACAATGATCATGAAAGAGATCAAACTTTTAGGTTTAGCCAATCTTTTCTTGGGGCCAAAATATGGTTTCAGGCAAATGTACTCTCCACAATGCCAAGCTCAAAGGGACAAAAAAAAAGTTCATGCTGGGCATCATCTTAATTCAAAGGGCTTAAGAAATCTTTGAGATATAATTCTACAAGTTCCAGGTACTCCTCCAATTGTGGGGATTTTTAAATCATTCTAGCTTTAAGGTCCCTTGACCTCTCTTTCCTCAAAACTTTTGACCAAATATGTGGTATGTAGCTGGTCATCAAATTTTGCTTGATAATGTTCCAGTGAATTGCTGTGGGATGTCTCAGTTTTATGACTGTTAGTACAAGCACTTCAACGAGTTAGTGACAACCCTGAACATGTTACTCATTTAAAATCTGAAATAAACATCTTCATTAAGCTAGAGAGGTGCAGAAGAGATGTACAGGGATGCTGCCGGGATTGGAGGGCTTGAGTTACGGGGAGAGACTGGATTGGCTGGAATTGTTTTCCCTGAAGTGGAGGCAGCTTAGGGGTGACCTTATAGTGGTTAATAAAATCATGACAGGCTTGGATAAGGCAGATGGCCACAGTCTTCACCCCACCACCCCCCCCCCCCCCCCAAGTGTAGGGAGTCTAAAACTATAGGGTATAGGTTTAAGGTGAGGGGGAAAGATTTACAGGAGACCTGCGGGCAGGCGAAGCTTTTCCACACTCACAGAGTGGTGGGTATATGGAACGACCTACCAGAGGAAGTGGTAGAGGCAGGTACAATTATAACATTTGAGACATTTGGATGATTCATGGATGGGAAAGACTTACAGGAAAATGGGCCAAATGCAGGCAAATGGGACTAGCTCAGGAAGGTACCTTGGTCAGCATGGATGAGTTGAGCCAAAGAGCCAGTTTCCATGTTGTATAACTTATGACTGGAGAGGTAACATGTAAATGTGCAGGAAGAAGTTTATCAATAACAATTATCACCACTCCCTTGTTTTCAATAAACAAAATCACAGGAAAAATGTTCATCCAGTTCTCATTGGAACTCACTCACCATTGTCTTCACGATGTTGTTTGGCCAAGTGATTTTGCTAGGTCTCTGTCGGGTAGTCAAACATTCCCAGTACTTGTCGATAAAAGGTATGATATCCTACAGGAAAAAAAACAGCAGAATGCAAGAAAATGGGCTCAAATTGAAACTGCATTTAAGAAAACACTAGATGTTACATTTCAAAATCCCCAAATAGGTAAGCAGGTTTATAATTCAACTCCCCTTGCCTACAGATCTGCAGGAAAATCTGCTCGTCTTAATAGGTCAGGCCCCTTGTGGCTTGAGGTGCAGGTGGAGCTTGCTCAAGAGCTGACGTGTCACAATGGCAAAGCCCATAACTGACAGAGTCAGGAACATTTGATCTTAAGAGGTTAGCTCCAAATCCTTCTCTAGACTGCTTCACCATAAATGCACAGTGACACACAGAAAATGCAGATCGTGATGAAGGACCACTCTGTGCAGCCTGCTCACCCTCACCATCTACACTCATGAATAACAATTGCTTGGATAAGTGCAAGCAGGAAACCATTTCCCCGATTTCATTAAAGTAAGCAGCAGAGGAAGGAAAAATAAGAGAAAAAAATCCTTATGCCAAAATAGTGAAGTAACACATTATTGAGGACTCTTGTTCAATCAACCCGGGTGAAAATCCAAACAATCCCCATCCCCCTCATCAAAGTCACCCAACCATGCATGGAAAGAGAATCCTATCCTCCAAGCACCTGCAGTGCCAGAAGGGAATTCTCCACATTTTATCCTTTTCAGAATCAATTTTATCCTTTTCAGAGTTCAATTTCTGCATCCTTGAACTACACAGGCTGTGTGGCACACAAAGAACACCACTGTAAGGCCGAGATTAATCCCAATTCATCCAACCTTTCCAAACACTCCCCTTCAGAAACGCACCCGCAGAACTTTCACTTTCCCTGGTCCTTTTAAGACTGTAGCAAATTTAAACAGTTCAAAAGATGGAGCTGTTTCTCTGCAACTTTGGATTCTAGAAAAAGGAACTGTGACCAGCTTTGTTTTTCTAGCACGAGAAAGGCAGAGCACTTTAGTCAATAATTAGTTAAAAACTAAAATAAAAACAGAAGATGGTAGAAACACTCAGGTTAGGCAGCATCAGTGGAGAGCTGCAGTGGAGAGCTGCCGTGGAGTATCTATCTGGACACAAGCCCCAACTGCATACCTTATCCTTTGAAAACATGGTCTTGGGATGTTCGTCCTGAGTTCGGGAACGCCAGGTCAAATTAGCAAGACCCGTGAGGCACATTTCCTTCAAGTCTACGGGGAGGAAAGAAAAACTTACATTTGTCCTGAGCCTTTCACAACCTATCTTGAACCACTTTGCAGCCTTTCATGCACCTCTGAAATGCCATCTCTGTTGCAATGTAGCAAAGCCAAAAAACAGCAGCATAAGGATGAGGAATAAATATTTTTCAGAACACCTGAGAATTTTCCAGCTCTTACAGATGTATCAAGGGAACTTGTACATGCACAACGTGGCAGATGGGACTTCAGTTCGCTATCACAGCTGTAAGGTGACACCTCTAACAGTGTAGCATTCCCTGAGCCCTGGTAACTCATTACAGATTCTGGATGATTAAACCTTTACTATTAATAGATATTCTGTGCAACACACTATAGAGACATGCCTGGTTACAGCACTTCAATACATTGATCCTCCTCAGCAACTTCCCCTTTGGAGAAGAGCATCTGCTTCTCAACTCAGACCTTTAAGAAAATAAGTGTGTTTGGACCAATTAATAATTGTGAACTTAGCCTTAGAGGGGTGAGGAATTGAGCATTGATGTTAGCCAACATTTGGAGTGACAATGGAATTAGAGTCATAGAGCACAGAAACAGACTGGTGGGCCTACGTTGACCAATCAAATACCCATCTATACTAATCCACAGGGATCTGTGCTGGGACCTTTGATGATCGACAAGGGTAGGGCAGTAGATGCTGTCCACGTGGATTTTAGTAAGACATTTGACAAGGTCTCTCCAGAAGATTAACATGCACGGGATCCACAAAGACTTGGTAAATTAGATTCAAAATTGGCCTGGCCATAGAAGACAGAGGATAGTGGTGGAGGGGTGTTATTCTGACTGGAGGTCTGTGACCAGTGGTGTTCTGCAGGGATCAGTGCTAGGACCTCTTGTTTGTGATATACATGCAAATGATCTGGATAAAAATGCAGGTGGGCTGATTAGCAAATTTGCAGATGATACAAAAATTGGAGCTGTGGACAGTGAAGAAGGTTGTCAAAGGTTACAGCAGGATATAGATCAGTTGCAGATGTGGATGGAGGAATGGCATTTAATCAAGAGATGGAGTTTAATCAAGATTGATGTGTTGCACTTTGGGAGGTCAAATTTAAGGAGAATGTACACAGTAATGGCAGGACTCTTAAGAACATTGATGTACAGCAGGATCTTGAGGTCCAAGTCCATTGATCCCTGAGAGTGGCAACACAAATCAATAGGGTGGTAAAGAATGCATACGACATGCTTGCCTTCATCAGTTGGGGCACTGAGTACGAGGATCAGGAAGTCATGTTGCAGCTGTATATAACTTTGGTTGGGCCACATTTGGAATATTGGGTTCCATTCTGGTTGCCCCGTTAGAGGAAGGATGTGGAGGCTTTGGAGAAGGTGCAGAGCAGGTTCACCAGGATGCTGCCTAGATTAGAGGGCATGTGCTACAAGGAGAGGCTGGACAAACTTGGGTTGTTTTCTTTGGAGTGGCCGAGCCCGAGGGGAGACCTGATAGAAGTTTATAAAATTATGAGAGGCACAGATAGGGTAGACAGAGTCTCTTTCACAAGATAGAAATATCAAATACTAGAGGGTATAGCTTTAAGGTGAGAGGGGAAAGTTTAAGGGAGATGTGCAGGGCAAGGTTTTTTGTTAAAAAACAGAGAGCAGGAGGCACCTGGAACATTCTGCCAGGGGTGGTGATGGAAGAAGCAGATACAATAGTAATGTTTAAGCATGCAGACAGACACATGAACATACAGGGAATGGAGGGATATGGATCATGTGTATCATGGCACATTTGGCGTCATGGTCAGCACAGACAGCATGAGCCAAGGGGCTTGTTCCTGTGTGGTGCTGTTTTATGTTCTTGTAACACTTAGGATTTGGATGTGGATATAGGAAGCATGATCAGCAAGTTCACAGATGCCACGAAGACTGATGGAGTTCTAGATAGTGTTCAGCATAGTCTTAAGCTACAGGGCAATATTGATGCGATGGTGAAACGGGCTGAGAAATGACAGATGGAGTTTCATCCAGACACAAGTGAGGTGATGCATTCTGGGAGCACAAACAAGGCCTGGAACAATACCATGAATACAAGAGCCCTGTGGAACATTGATCCTTGAAGGTAACAGCGCAGGTCGATAATGTTGCTCAGGCTGCGTGTGGGCTATTGGTATTCATTAGTCAGGGCATGGAGTACAAGAGCAGGGAGGTTATGCTCCAACTTCGTAAAACATTGGTCAGACCTCGGCAGGCTAGTTGTGCGCAGTTCTGGTCACCACGTTATAGGAAGGATGTGATAACGCCGGAGAGATTGCAGAGGGAATTCACCAGGATGTTGCCTGGGATGAAATGTTTCAGTTATGAGGAGAGACTGGGTCTGTTTTCCCTGGAGCAGAGGAGGTTAAAAAGAGGACATGATTGAGGTACATAAAATTAGGAGGGATAGATACAAGGTAGACTGCAGGAATATTTTCCCCATAGCAGAGGAAGATAAAACTGAGGGACAGAGATTTAGGTTAAGAGCTAAAAGAGATTTAGAGGGGATCGGAGGGATTCTTTTTTTCAACCAGAGAGTGACAAGTATCTGGAACAAACTTCCTGAGAGTGGTGGAAGCAGTCGCTGACAGCAGTTAAGAAGTGTCTAGATGAGCACTTGGACCACCTAGGCATAGAATGCTACAGGCCAAGTGCTGGAAGATGCCATTCGTACAGAGGGCATTTCCAGGCTGTATGACTCTAGAACACATTTACCAGCACCTATCCCTAACCCTACTACATCTTGGAGATTCTGATGCTTCTTAAATGTGAGAGGACCTGCCTCCACCACCTTCTCAGGTTGTGTGTTCCAGATTGTATCAACCCTCTGGGTGAAAAAAAAAATCTTCCTCAGATCCCCTCTAAACCTCTTATTCCTCACCTTAAGCCTATGCCCCCTGGTCCTAGACTCCTCTGCCTTGTGGAAAGGTTTCTTACTATCTACCCTATCTATGCATCTCATCTCCTCTGCTCCAAGGAAATCAAACACAATCTATCCGGTCTCTCCTCACAACCAAAACACTCCAAGCCAGGCAACGTCCTGGTCAATCTCCTCTTCACCATCTCCAGTGCAATCATGTCCTTTCTAAAGTGTGGCAACCAGAACAGCACACAATATTCCAGCTGTGGCATAACCAGTGTTTTATAAAATTGTCCCAAGACCACCCCAGCTAATGAGGGCAAGCATCCCTCCTTCCATCTTCATCACCTTATCTACCTGCTGCAACCTTCAAGGACCTTTGGACTAAAACAAAAAGTGAAAGCAGGAAAGCATAAAGAGAAAACAAATCCAGAATCTTCAAAATGCCTTTAAGGGAATTTTGCAGATTCTGGATTTGCTTTCTCTCAAATATACAAGTTTAAGAGGCGATCTAACTGGTGTTTAACTTGATTGAAAAGACTTCAATGCAATCATTTCAGACAGACCAAATAACCATATAATTAAAGGCAAGATGTTCCTCATAAAAGAGAGATAGTGGGAATCTAGACACTCAAGGCTGCATGGCTCCTCTTTTGTGAGTTCTTAATAAAGGTTGAGTTTGGTAATCAATTGGAAGTTTCAGAACATTTATAGATTTGTCAGGCAAAGCTATTAATGGGTATGAAACCAAGGTGGCTAGATGGAAGTGAGGCACAAATCAACCATCCATCACTTGACTATGTTGGCAAAGACACACGATGTGTAATAATCTCCTATCCTTGGTACCACAACTTCTTGTGGCACAATGCATCTAGGCACTCATCCCGAGCAGATCCTCCCAGGAGATTCATAACTGATTGATGGAATTTTTCCCTAAACCCAATTCCAGGACTTTTTGCATCAATTATTGCTACTAACTTTCACAGCAAAGTCATCAGTTTTAATCACAATGCTTTTACACCGGGCAGTGAGCTGACCATCAGACAAAGGGATTTTGCTCGTAATCTTACTTGCTTGTTTTCGGAGGAAGTAGGTGTTCCCACTGTGGTGACACAGGTTGCAGTGAAAAATATAGTTGGTCATGAACGGAAGGCATGAGCTGTAAAAACAAAAAAATAAATAAATCAGAATTGGACAGCAGTTGAAAAACATAAAACTACAAATGCGGGAAATACAAGATAAAATAAAGTGCAGGAAATACTCAACAAGTCAAACAGCATGTTAACATTTCAGGTTGATGAAATAATGAACTCAAAACATTAACTGTTTCTCTGTCCACAGATGTTGTGACCTGCTGAGTAACTCAAGCATTTTCTATTTTTAATCAGAATTAGTTACAACCCATAAATCCATCCACATTAAGTAGTTCAGGGTAATCTTATTTCAGTTAGTGGAAATAAGACACAAAAGTGCAATGGTTATAATAGTGATTCAAATCCCATCACACATCCTTAGGAATTCTCATTTTTATTTTTTTTTAAATGTGGAATCAAAAGCTGGTGCTTATAAAGTGACGATGAAGGTATCGGACTGTTGTAAACTCCAGTGGGTTTGTTTCCCTGCCCCTGTCCCCCATCCCCAAAGGAGACTTGTTGTCTTTCCCTCATCTGACAATGTACAATGTTGTTCCCAAAGTTACCTAGCTCATTTACCCTTTGAAAGGACAAACAAAACTGGGGTGGACAGTAAATGCAGTCTTGCTGGCGACAAACACAAAAACAATGAAGTCTCACTGTGTCTGGTTCCTTGCATGACCTCTGGTGGTGAAGAGCTTTGGAACAACCCATGAAGTACAATCATCTCTCGAAAAACTACACATCATTCTTGTGCTTCCATCTTACTTGCCTAGACCAGTTAAATCAAAGGACAACCTCAAACTCCTCTGATGATATTGGGGGAAAGGGGGGCAGATGGTGGGAGGTGAGAGAGGGAGGAGGAGGGCCAATTAAATCACCAGCTGATTGCAGCTTAGGAAGAGTGCAGGATCTGCCTCAGTGGTGTTGCCATCTACTGGTTCATTTGTTACCTACATTTCCAGTTCAACTGTCAACCACTAGCTGGGTGAGAGGTTCAAAGACCTGACAACACTTCTGCAACAGCAGAGGGAAAAAAAGAGGGAGAAAGCCCAACCTAGGATGGAGGAGGAAAAATAGTTTCCCATTAAAACCTTAATCTGCACTCTTTTGTGCAACTCCAGCAGTTACACTGTCTCCAGCAGAGCAAAAGGCCATTCAGCCCAAGTGGTCAATGCCAGTGTTTATGCTCCACGAGAGCCTTTTCCCACCCCTCTTCATCTAACACCATCGTGCTTCTTTGTCACCATCATCCTTCCTTTCCCTTATATTTATCTAGCTCCTCCTTAAATGATTCTGTGCAATTTACCTCAACTCACTGTAGTGAGTTCCACATTCCAACATGTCCGGGATAATGACATTTTTTCTAAATCCCTTTTTGTATTCGTCAGTGTCTACTTCTGATCAATAGCTCTTTTGTCTGCTGTTATAATGAACATCTAACCTTCAAACGCTTTCACTGTTAAATTTCTGTGACCACTTTTCTACAGAGAAAGAGCCCACATCCCTGCCCAAGAACATGAAAAATCTTCCCTAGAATCTTTTTACTGCATGGAAACCAAAACTTTGTGGGTGTGGCCAAACTAAAGCTTGAAATAAATTTAACATGACTTCTCTGCTTTTCAATTCTATTGTTTAGAATAAGGTATTTAGGGGCAATCATGCCCAAATCCATCCATCTGCAAGACAGTGGGTTCAAGTCATGGAATCAAATTAAAGTGACTAGATAGATTAAACTGACTAGGAGATAATGCAACAACTTAAATACACAGGACCAAGAGCCCTTCAAACTGAATTCATGACACAAGAATGAACCTGTGACCTATTTAATTACATACGTGGTATCAAGGCCAAATGTGTCTGCTGAAAACCACTTTACACAGATCCCACACTGGAGCTCCACTCCACCAAGATGCCGCACAGATTCCTCCTCTACTGTCCCTGTCTGCTGGTTATCAGTGACTTCAGTGCTGTCAGCGGGTACCTCCTGAAAATAACAGGGTTCAATTACTGGATGCAGAACTGAGCAGCAACACATTGCCGTTCAACCTTTACAAACACAAGTTTAATAAATTAAGCATTAGGAATGGAGTAAATACTGCCATCAACACCCAAGCTGATTATCAACGTAAACCAAGTAACGAGCAGCCCATTACGTCACAGTGATGCAAAGAGAACCTTGTGGCCAGAGAGTGGGTGATGACGTAGTACAGTAAGGGTGGTATAGCAGCAAGCGCCACCCACTACCTCCCCCACACCTCCCCCCTCCCTATCACACCACAGCTGCAGGCATACCATTGCTGGCCACTCTGCAGTGCAAGTCACTAATGCTTCTCCTGCAGCATGGTCCAAACCAGAGACCTCTGTATGAGAGCATCACAGCCCCCAAGCTCCCCTCCAAATTGTTCACCACACTTCTGTGTAAACACCCTACCCGTTCCTTCAGATGAATGTCAGATTTACAGGAAAGTTCCATACAGTGTGCAGATGTGAAAGAATCGAGTTTCATTACTTTCAAACACATTGCAGCAGGCCAGACTAAGCTTCGTGACTCAACAGATTGCTTCGTGCATTTGCTGAAAAGTGTTTAGGAAGGTGACTTTATAATTAGAAATGAGCCTTCCCTAACCCAACCTTTTCAACTGAAGGGCAGGGTGGGGGGGAAGGTAGTTGTGGGAGTTAAATCAGAGACGTAGCAAAGGTCTGAGCATGACAGTAAACCCGGGCAAAGATCACAAAAATCACACTAACCACTGCCAAAAGACCAGCAATCAAACTCGGGAGAGTCAGTCTCATTCATACAAAAACACCACCATACTTACAATATCTTTACAACCAGACGTCTCTGTATTCATGTTAACAGTTACATCTGCCATTGCAGAATCACTGGAATGAGACAAACAGATCAAAATTCAACAGGACTAAATTTAATTCAACCAATGATATAATGAGCAGCCCATCACATTCATACAGCTATGCAAAAAAAAATTGATATAAATTGCATATCCCTCCATCCCTCTCCCCCAAGTCTCCTTTCCCTTTGAGATGTTTCCCCTCCAATCACTGACCCATGTGCCCTCTTCCCTCCTTCTGACCCCTGCCCCTCCTCCCTGGCCCATGTGCTCCCCTCACTCCAAATCCTCCTTCGTTGCCCCTTGCGCTCCACTCCACCTCCCCCAGTCTCTCTCCCTTGCACCTCTGCCGTCCCCGCGCTCTCCTCACTCTCAGATCGTTGCCCCTCGTACTTCCCTACCTGAGCCCCGTGATCACCTCTTTCTGACCCCAATTACCTCCCGTGCCCCCGACACCCTCTTTGACAGAGCCCCCTCGCCAACCCCCATTCACCCCCCACCGACCCCCCGCTCCCTAGCTCCCCCCTCCCTGCTCATCCCCTTCTCCCTACCTCCCCCCCACTTCACCCCAACCCCCTGCCCCCCCCCGCCCAAACCACCTGCCCCCCCCCAAACCCCCCCCCCCGGTTCCTCCTTCCGCTCCCCCCCACCGACCCCCCTCCCTGCTCATCCACCCCTTCTCCCTCTCCCACCACCCCCGGCTCCCTCTTCCCCCAGCCCCCTCTTCCACTCCCCCACCCCCCCGCTCCCCCACCCCTTCTCCCTTCCCCACCACCCCCGGCTCCCTCTTCCACTCCCCCCACCCCCATTAACCGGTGAGGCTCCGCCTCCTCTCTCCATTCAAGTCCCTGGGCCCGGGTTTCCGGGCCCACTGGGGACCCCCGGCTCTTCAGCGGAGCCTCCTCCTTCCCCGGGTGCCCACCTGCCGCAGCCGGCAGCTGCCCGGGGCCCGGCCGGCGCCTCCTCCGCCGCTCCGGCCGCCGCCGCCGCTCCCGCCTCCCCAACCGCCGCCATCTTTCAGCCCGCCCCGCTCTCGCGAGAACTCCAAGGCACCGCCGGTCCGCGTCTCTGAGTGAGCCCCAGACTCTTAAAGGTGCAGCAGCAAAGGGGCCTTAAAGGGTCCATGACCAGATCTGTGTGCTGGCTAAAAAATAAGGTTGAATCCCCCCTTGGTGATGGAGGAGGGTGCTGTTTTCACCACTGTGTAATGCAAAAGAGGAAAATAAAATATATTTTCTTTATATTTAAAAAATAATGTGTGTTATATGGGAGGAAGCAGGGGCTTTAGTCCTTTGGATTGGGAGTTGCGTTAACACTGCATCCTTATCCAACCCTAAAATGGGAAAAAACTCTTTAGTTTTGGATCAAAGTACCCCCTTCTCCACCTATTCAGATTCCCAGCTTCCATATTGCAATTACTGCAATCAGTTAGTCCACTGGCATTGACTTCTCCCTCATCAAAGACGTCGACTTGCTGTCCAGCGATCTCTTCTCCTCCTCCAGTTTTTTTTTTGCAGTATCTGCAACTACTTGTTTCCATTACTTGAAAGCTTTTATGAAGTCCAGCATTCCAAAAGTCCTTCACGGCCAGAGTGCTTTTAAAAGTAGCACAAAAGAGAGGAATTATTAAATTTAGATTGGCACTTATCCCAATAGTGACCACTGTCACACAAAGTTTGCAAGTGATCATCAAACCATCTTTCCAATATCATTTAAGATGAAACAAGCACACAGTGCAGAATATTATCTCTTTTTAAAATAGGAAGTCAATGAAGCCTGTTATCTATGCTACATAAGACTGCTTTCAGTGGCTGAAGATTCAATAACTGGACAAATAGCAGAAAGACGTACAGCAGAAATCAGTAATTAATTGGTGACAGGGTGGTCTATCTAATCTTGGTCTGGATCTGCATCTGGAAATCTAGTTTCTTTTAAAAAAAAAGAGAGTTCCTTTATTCTTCAAAGGTTCATTTGTTCATCAGGCAAGATATTTGTTCCACAAACTGGTTTTAATTCACCAAAATGCCATGGTGCAGTGCACTAGCAGATCCTACTGAAGTGGCAGCTGTTCCTGCTAACACCTTACTCACCACAGGATGGCAGCAGGATTGAAAAGTCACCACATTATTGCCCACATAACAGCTCAGGCTGGGGTTTATTCAAAAGAGCTGCTCTCTATCTCCCCCATCAACAGTAACCTTCTTCACCATGACAAAAACCTCCAGACGATATAAAACAGTAATTTCATTTTACAGAAATTCTAATAATACAAATAATAATTTTGGAGGGTATATTCAACTTAAAAAGCAGCACAAAAATGACAAGTGAGCACTGTACTTGTTATACACTGCCTGTATATAACTGAATATCTGTACTTTTATGCATCAAGGCTGGCAATTTTCCAGTCATGAAGTAATATTTATGAGTACTGTAGCAACTCAGGACTATGTTTCTGAGGCCACCAAACACTTTCAGTTTTGGAATTAAAATTCTTGTATCTGAAATTTGTCCATTCCCAAATTTAGAATCTACCCCAGTTAGACAGGACAGTGTCACAGGAGAGATAGAAACTAGGGGGTCCATCAATGTTAGTGAGTCATACAGCACAGGAACAGAACCTTTGGCCCAACCGGTCCATGCAGACCAAGATTCCCATCTAAGCCGTCCCATTTGCCCGCATTTGGCCCATATCCCTCTAAAGCTTTCTTATCTGTGTACTTGTCCAAGCACCTTTTAAATATTGTTAATGTACCTGCCTCAGCCACTTCTTCTGGCAGCTCATTCCATATACTGACCACCCTCTGGGTGAAACATTTTCCTCTCAGATTCCTATTAAATCTCTTCCCTCTCATCTTAAACCTATGCCCTTGATTCCCCAACCCTGGGAAAAAGACACAAGAACACAAGAAATAGGAGGAGGAGGCCAACTGGTCCATCGAGCCTGCTCCGCCATTCAATAAGATCATGGCTGATCTGGCCGTGGAATCAGATCCACCTACCTGCCTTTTCCTCGTAAACCTTAATTCCCCTACTATGCAACAATCTAACTGTATCTTACATATATTTAATGAGGTAGCCTACACTGCTTCCCTGGGCAGAAAATTCCACCGATTCACAACTTTGAGAAAAGCAGTTCCTCCTCATTTCCATCCTAAATCTACTCCCCTGAATCTTGAGGCTATGTCCCCTAGTTCTAGTTTCACTTACCAGTGGAAACAACCTTCTTGCCTCTGTCTTATCTATCCCTTTCATAATTTTATGTTTCTAAGATCCCCTCTCATTCTTCTGAATTCCAGTGAGTATAGTCCCTGGCAACTCAATCTCTCCTGATAGGAGAAGCCCCTCATCCCCAGAACCAACCCAGAACTGCAGGCAGTACTCCAGGTGCGGCCTCACCAGTACCCTGTACAGTTGCAGCTTAACCTCCCAGCTATTAAATTCAATCCCTCCAGCAATAAGCGTCAACGTTCCATTTACCTTCCTGATAACCTGCTGCAGCTGCAAACCGACCTTTTGCAATTCATGCACAAGAACTCCCAAGTCCCTCTGCACAACAGCATGCTGCAACCTTTCACCATTTAAATAATCTGATCTTCTATTTTCCCTTCCAAAGTGGATAACCTTGCATTTACCAACATCGTACTCCATCTGCCAGACCCTTGCCCACTCACTTAACCTATCTATATCTCTCCGCAGACTCTCTGCACAATTTGTTTTTCCACTCAATTTAGTGTCATCAGCAAACTCAGATATGCTACACTGTGTGCATTGACCCCATCTATGCCCCTCATGATTTTATACACCTCTATAAGATCACCCCTCATTCTCCTACACTCCAATGAATAAAGTCACAACCTGCTCAACCTCTCTCCAGAACCCAGTCTATCAAGTCCTGGCAACATCTTCTGCACTCTTTCCAGCTTAGCGGCATCTTTCCTCTAGCAGGGCAACCAAAACTGAACACAATATTCTAAATGCGGCCTCACCAATGTCTTGTACAACTGCAATGTAACCTCCCAACTTCTATACTCTGACTGATGAAGGCCAGTATACCAAAAGCCTTCTTCAGCACCCTATCTACCTGTGACACCACTTTCAGAGAACTATGTACTTATACTCTTAGGGCCCTCTGTTCTACAACATTCCCCAGGGCTCTACCATTCACTGTGAAAATCCTACCCTGGTTTGACTTCCCAAAATCCAACACCTGCAACTATCTGAATTAACCTCCATTTGCCATTCCTTGGCCCATTTACCCAGCTGATCAAGATCCCTCTGTAAATCCTGATACCCACCTTCACCGTCAACGACACCCACTATCTTTGTGTCACCTGCAAATGCAGATAAGTGATATGCATCTTTTGCGTAGTGTTCTGGGGGCAGCCCGCAAGTGTCGCCACGCTTCCGGCGCCAACAGAGCATGCCCACAACTTCCTAACCTGTACGTCTTTGGAATGTGGGAGGAAACCGGAGCACCCAGAGGAAACCCACGCAGACACGGGGAGAACGTACAAACTCCTTACAGACAGTGGCCGGAATTGAACCCAGGTTGCTGGCACTGTAATAGAGTTACGCTAACTGCTACACTACCGTGCCTGCCCCCCTTGTACATTCTCATCCAAATCATTGATATAGATGACAAGTAGCAATGGGACCTATCATAGTCCCCTGGGGAACACCACTAGTCATGGGCCTCCAGTCCAAAAGGCAACCTTCCACCATCAACCTCTGCTTCCTACCATCAAGCCAACCGTGTATCCAATGAGCCAGCTCTCCCTGGATCCTGTGCAATCTAACTTTCCATAGGAGCCTACCATGCGGAACCTTATCAAAGGCCTTACTAAAGTCCATATGACTATGTCTACCACCCTGCCCTCATCAACCTTCTTGGTTACTTCTTCAAAAACTCAAATTCATGAGACACGATCTTCCCACGCACAAAGCCATGTTGACTATCCCTAATCAACCCCGACTTTCCAAATGCTTGTACATCTTGTCCCTCAGAATCCCCTCTAGTAACTTACCTACTAAAAATGTTAGGCTTACTGGTCTATAGTTCCCAGGTTCTTCTTTGCCGCCCTTCTTAAATAAAGACACAAACATGAGCCATCCTCTAGTCTGCTGGCATTTCACCCATTGCCGACAATGATGCACACATCTCAGTCAGGCCTCCTGCAATTTCTTCTCCATCTTCCCACGGTGTCCTTGGATATACCTGATCAGGCCCTGGAGATTTAGCTATCTTCATAGGCTTTAAGACATCCAGTACCCTCTCTGCTGTAATGCAGACTATCCCCAAGACCTCCCCACTAACTATCTCAAGTTCCTAAGTCTTCATGTCCTTCTCCAGGGTGAAAACAGAGGAGAAGTATTCACTGAGGACCTCGCCCATCTCCTGTGGTTCCACACAAAGATGTCCACTTTGGTCTTTCGGGGCCATATTCTCTTAAAGTACTTACGTGGTCACTACTACCTTCAGCAGAGGATTCAGGGAAAACTTCATCAACCCAAAAGTGGATCTCTTTCCCACAGGGACATCGGGGAAAATAACCAAGGTGTATTTGAGGAGAAGCAATTTAAATGCACGGGAAGGGGTGAGAAAGAGAAAATGGGAGAGGGTCCTAGAGCAGGATTAGAGGGGTGTGAGGAGGCTCATGAGGAACAGAAAAAACAGTATGAACAAGGGAGGCTGAATGGCCTGTTCCTAAATTATATGGAGTAGGGTCAGATTGAGCAGGAGTGTGCAGTGGGCAAGGAGAAGGTTGGTACAGTTAGGGAGGTGGGATCGGTGGGTGTGATGGGGGGGGTAGGAGGAGGAGAAGGAGGAGTGCCAGTGGGAATGGGGGGGTAGGGAGGGGGAAAAGAGGGGAAAGAGGGGGTTGGCGGCAGGGGAGAGGGGAGGGTTGGCGGGCAGGCGGGGGGAGGGGGAGCAGTATGCATGACAGGAGGGAGGGTCAGTGGGCTTGAGGATGGAGAGGGAGTCAGAGGGAAGAGGGTCAGCGCGTGTGGGGGGTCGATGTGTGGGTGGAGTCGGCGGTGGGGGAGGGCTCAGTAGGCGGGGAGACATTAAGTGGGTGTGAGGGGGAAGGACAGAGATTCAGTGGGTGTGAGGGGGGAGGGGAGAGGAGGGTCAGTGGGTGTGGGTGGTGTCAGTGGGGTGAGTTGGGGGGGAGGGATGAGGGTCATTGGGAGTGGGGGAGGAAGGGGAGAAGTCGGAGGTTGACGTGGGATGGTCGATGGATGAGTGTGGGGGCGCGGGCGAGAGATTTAACACCACCAGCCGAGTGCCAACAACTGAAGCAACAATGTTAACCCCGAGGTCCCCAACAACCCTCCAGTGAGGGGGGTCCCCAAGCTCCCCCCGCACTCCGTGGCCGGGACCCCAGCTGGGGTCCAGCTGAGGGGAGCTGGGCTGCAGGGGAGAGAAATGACCGTATAATTAAATGACCCGGCCTGGTATTTGGCCCATTAGCACCTCGTTTACGTCCCCAATTCAAAGAGGCCGGCAGCTCACACCTCGCTGACTGAAACTAACCTGAAACTTCACCCAAGACCATCGTCCCGATTTTAGCTCGGGAGTTACTGAGTTATCGCCACAGAATAGATTGGGGGCTGGAAAGAAAGGTTCGTTAGTGGCTTCATTACTGAGAAAAGTAAGGTCTTCAGTCGTATCTCTTTCACCCTTGTGTGTGGGTTAAATATATTGATCTAATATTACACGAAGAAGCACAATTCTCCAATCAGACGGTTGTATCTGGATTAGGGAGATGTGGGTTAATTGGGATGGATTAGAGGCGGGATTGGGAATTGAATGGGCTCTTTTATTCTTGAAATGCTGATCTCGTTTGCAACACACTGATTTGATTACTTCTGCGCGGAACGAACGAGTCGCTGTTTCTCCGACACTCTGGGTTAAAGGGGTTTGGCCGGCTGATTAATCAGGGGGTCAGACACGGTCAACTCAACCACCCCCACCCCAAAACAGCAAGGAACAGTTTAAAAACTTTCTATCCGCCCCCCTAATCTCAGACCGATTTAAACTGTTGCTGATGATGGGAAATGTTTCTGAAAACTTGTTTTCCACTTAATTGTTACTTCACACGCAGGAGGGGATCACCCGCAACTTCCATGTTTAACGAAAGAGGGAAGGTGAAAGTGAAGGCGGGCTGTCCCTCCTCCAGGCCGGGGTGAGCTGCGAACCTGTGTGTATTGGGGTGAAGGAAATTAAAGTCTGCCAATGAGAGGCGGCGAGATCAAACCGCCCCGTCCTGGGTTATAAGAGGCGGCCAGTCGCTCAGAGACTGCAGTTTCCAACTTCCTCATCAACCAGGACTGACAACGGGCTTGAAGATCCGTTCCAGATGGCTGCCCTGCTGCTCCTGCTTACCTCTGCCCCGCTCCTTGTGGTGGCCACTTGGTACGGGAGTCCGGAACAGGAGCGGGACAACCTGCGCCGCTTCCTGGGTAGAGCCCAGACCGCGCCCGCTGAGCGGGGGGTGCTGGGTCCTGGCCACCGACCCCGCTACCCGTTCTACATGATCCAACTGTACAAGGCTGTGACTGGCAGGGGTGGCAGGGATCTCTCCGCCCAGGACCAGGCGGCGATGCAGCAGGCGGACGAAGTGGTCAGTCTCTTGGCCAGGGGTGAGTCTGACATTTTTTGGAACTCGGGGAAAGAAAAATCCTTTTGCAGGTGTCGAAATCTGAAACAGACCCGGATAATGCTGGGAATACTCCTCGGGTCAGGCAGCATCTGTGGAGAGATGTTAACAGGGTTAACGTTACAGGTCCGAGACACCCTTCGTCAGGTCTCCGATCTGGGAAAGTAGATCCTGTTTGTGTTTCCTCTTGAGAAAATTTCCTTCGGCATTTACCCGGGATGAGGCGACTTGAAACTTGTACGGGGTCAGGTGTGGGTTCACGGCCCGCCAGTGTTAAAGGACACTGGTTTCTATCGCCTTTCAAAGCTCTCTGGAGCAAGTGATATTTGGAAGTGTGGTGGTAGACCAGGGTTTGCCTTGCCCAATATCCAGCTCCCACAGCCGGGAGGAAGGCTAAGTCTAGTTGGCCACTGGGACCCCCTTCTATCAGGGGTCAGGGTGCAATGCCGGACCCCTTCCTCACTCCGCGGGTGAACAGAGCCGGCGAAACCCCGCAACCTCACGGAACGGGGGCAGGTGACCCCCAAGAGTTCGGTTCCAGGAGAGGATGATCCGTGGCACATCCCCCGAAAGAGGGCATAATTCTAAGGTGATTGGAGGAAGGGGGATGTCAGGGGTTAGTTTTTTTTTTACAGAGTGGTGGGTGCGTGGAACGCACTGCTGGCAGAGGTTGTGGGGGCAGATACATTAGGGACATTTAAGAGACTTAGATAGACACATGAATGATAGAGAAATGGGGGGCTCTGTGGGAGGGAAGTGTTAGATAGATCATAGAGCAGGATAAAATGTCGGCACAACATTGTGGGCCGAAGGGCCTGTACTGTGCTGTAGTGTTCTATGTTCTAAAGAAGTGGGACTGCGGACATGTCTGATATACACAGGGTCGGGGAGGAGCGACTCGTGTTCTAGAGAAAAGGACTTGACACTTTTCTAGAATATCCTCGGCAGCCTAGAAATGTCCCAAAGCATCTGGTACAAAGTGCGACGTTTTTTCAAAATTGGGAGCTGGTTGTAATGTAGGGAACAATGCGGGCAGTTGGCACCCGGCCAATTCCCCCAACAGCAACGTGGAAATAGAACACAGAACATTACAGCACAGTACAGGCCCTTCGGCCCACAATGTTGTGCCGATATCTTATCCTGCTAAATGTCCAGAAATCGAGCGGATAGCGGTTAAAAATACCCTCCAGAATACTGGTCCTGACCAATAGTCATCCCCCAGCTAACATCATTAAAATAGATTATCCACCGGTTAACAGGTTAGGGTTGTACAGATTTCCAACAATACAACCCTGCCTACATTTCAGAAGTACTTTATTGGTGGTGAAAGGTGCTGCATAAATGCAACTATAGGAGCAGGGGTAACTACTCTTTCAGAGGTTGGAGCTGATGAGCTCTTTCTGTGTTATAGGTTTCTATAATTCAGTAACTCCGTCTCTTTCAGCTTGGAATCACAGTGAAGACAGCTGGGGTATCGATTTTGACCTGACCTCCATCTCTGCCCGTGAGACGGTACAGTTTGCCGAGCTGCGGATCCGCCCACCCCTGTTCTCCGCCTGCCGAAACTCCACGGTTGTCATAAATCACAGCCACAGCTACAAATGCAACGGCAACGGGACGTGTCGCGACCGCTCGTCTCTGGGCTCCTTCACCGCAAGTCCTTCCAGCGCCAGGTCGGGTTGGCAGGTCTTCAACATCACCGGCCTCCTCAGCAGCTGGTTGAGCCACCAGTCCCTTGAGGGGTCCGGGCCCCGGCATCGGCACCAACCTCTCACCCAAGGTTGCCAGAAGGAGGAGGAGCGGCGACACCCTCTGCTGGGCAAGCTCAGCAAACCGGGAGCCGCGGACAGCCGGAGGAAGTTTCCTCAGCGGAGCGCCCACCAGATCATGATGGTGGTGTTCCTCAAGAGGAATAACACCAAGGTAGGAGGGGCAACCTCCACCCTGCTGAGCACCGTGCAACACCGGCTGACCAGCAAGATAAGGGAGGACACGGGCAGCAAGAGGCAGAAGAGGAACAGGAAGGAAAGGTTGAAGATAGGCAACAGCACCTTGGACCTGAGGAGGGACCAGTCCTTGTGCCGGAGGATGGATATGGAGGTGAACTTTGACCAGATCGGCTGGGGCGAATGGGTCATTTACCCCAAAACCTTCAATGCTTACCGGTGTGGCGGGGAGTGCCCATCGCCAGTGGATGAGACTTTCATGCCAACCAACCATGCCTACATGCAGGTGAGATGGAAGAGGTGCCTCGCCACCAGTACCCTGCCTTGGTGATTTTGCTTCATCCAGGGTGATACCGGAGCAGCCATACTTTTCTAAATGTCCCAGAGTGTCCATTCTGATATCAGGTTAACCATTTCTGGTCATCCACTCTACAGCCTAAACCACAACTAATCCCACTGGAATAACACTTCTCAGATGCCATTACTTTGTAAACGTAACTTGTATCTCACTCTCACTACACTGTCACTCCTTCAGACTTCATTCACTCTTGACATATTTGATGTATCTTTTGATGATAGCTCCGTATCCCTTCCCCAGACAATTCATCTACTCTCAGCTCTAGTCCTGAGTATGTCCCATTTCCCCCTCTGAGACAAAATTGACTATGAAAATGCCAAATTTGAAAGCCGTCTAAGGCAACTGATGAGATTACTCATTCATGGTCCAAAGGATCTTAAAATCCAATGTACCTCCCTCCTGAATTATTTCTGTGCACTTTCCCTATCCCTCTTACCATTTCTACTCTTTCCTTCTACTCCCTTCTGCCTTCAGTGACATTCCTCTCCAACACCTTAAGCTTCAGTTAACTTCATACGCCCCTTTGCAGGATCGGTTTTGTGCATAGTACAACTCTTACCTGTGTCGCACCCCCACCCCACGCCACCCCTCCCCTGGAGATTTACAATGATGTTGTCACAATGTAGGCCCAAATCTTGATTCTACTAATGGGAGGGAGGGGGGAATTTACCCTCTTGTGTTCTGAGCATGCTGATTCAAACCAACTGTCTGGGAGGCTCTTTGTCACCATGTTGGTGAAGAAGAGGGTCAGTTTGATCTTGCTGACAGCTCTGAGGTCTTCCAGTGGGGATTCAGACTGATAACCTAACTGGTTCACTCAAGCATTTTGAGCCTTGTCTCATCTACATGTGATTCCTATCCCACAATGTGGTTCGGTCTTGAGTAACCTCTGAAGTGGCTAATTCACTAGGTTGTATCAGCTTAAGAAGACTCCCCACCCCCTATTCTTGTCATTGGCAATTAGGGATGGATTGTAGGATCTCTACACTTCTAGAGCTTGTGGGAATGAAGGAGTGGAGGTGGGGCTGAGCTCAAGTTGGCCATGACCTTGTTGAATGGCAGAGCAGGCAGGAGGGGCTGATTGGTCTATTCCCTGATTCTGTTTTATCATCACTCTTGGCGTTGCTAGTGACACTCCTGTCTTGAGAATGAACAGCAAAAACTATTTGTTTCCCTTGTGAGAATTTCCTTTGGTCAGAGCTACAACTCCGAGCTCTGATTCTGCCTTGTATCATTTCACACTGTTAGTGAATCTGCACCAACTGGGGCTAAGGAACACTCAGGTCAAAGTGATGCTAGAAAAACACAGGAAGCATCAAGGAAGAGAAGAGGTCCATTAAATTTCCCCAATCTGCCTCATTCTCCCACCACAATATCTGACTTAAATATTCATCTGGCAGCTTATTCCAAAATTCAATATCTGAGCAACCGGGAATGACCAACTGCTCCTAATCCCTACATCAGAACCACTTCATTCCAGTTGTTGGAATTCTTACTTCCTGTACTCTGGATGGGTTCACAGTGGATCTGACTCTTCATTCACTGTCTTCCATCTTCTTCTGGTGTGGACTCTGATTCCATTCCTTGGACAAGGGCACCAGAATGAGTTAACTAAATAGTCCAGGCAGCATCAAACTGGCTCCTGAGTTTAACCTATCCATCTCATTTAGTACTTGATAATCTGTACACCTTGTCTACTTCCAGCTTTGGATGTTCCATTGCTCTCAGCAGTGGTCTTGTATCCCGATCATATCCCTCAACTTGTCTGAATCTAGTATCCCCCACACCAGTACTCCCTGTCCTCACAGTCTGACAGGGTTTGGAATTTTTGTACATTCCTCTGGTTTCCATTTCATCAATTTTCTACAGTCCTCCAAATTTCCAGTACTCTGAGCCTCTTATTCTGGCCTTTTGTGTGTCTGTCTGATCCTGGTGACCCTAACGAGTGCTTCACTTTGTGGACCTCTTCATTTACTGGACCTCTTCATTCACCAAACCTCTTTTCCCCCATTCCCCTCTGTGCCAAATCACACAGATCTCACCTCCTTTTGACACTTCTCGGCAACCAAGATTCCAGACATAGGCCCATTTCCATGCTGTATGACTATCAGCCCAACTGGTCCATGCCAACCAAGATTCCCATCTAAGCTAGTCCCAGTTACCTGTGTTTGGCCCATATCCCTCTAAATCTTTCCTATTCATGTACCTGTCCAAGTACCTTTTAAATGTTGTCAACCACTTCCTCTGGCAGCTCATTCCATATACTAACTACCCTCTGGGTGAAAAGGCTGCCCCTCAGGATCCTATAAATCTCTTCCCTCTCACCTTAAGCCTGTGCCCACTAGTTCTTGATTCCCCAACCCTGAGAAAGCTTGTGCATTCACCCTATCTATGCCCCTTATGATTTTATACACCTCTATAAGATCACCCCTCATTCTCCTACGGTCCAATGAATAAAGTCCCAACTTGCTCAACCTCTCTCCATTACTCAGTTCCTCAAGTCCCGGCAACATTACCCCCATTTTCCTGTCCCCTTGTGGCCTATGACTTTTAGCGTTGTTGAATCTAAGCACAGGAGGCTGTTCAGCCCATTATGCCTACCTAGTCCTTTATTTGAAATAATTCTCCCACTAGTTGCACTCCCCAGCTCCAAGCACATTTCCTTTATGTGTGGTTATCCATGTCCCCTTTCAAAAGCTCTGGTTAAATCTGCTTCCACCCCCCACTTTTAGACAGACCATCACAATTCACTGCATATCTCTTTGTTATTTTGACAAAGAAAGAAGTCGTTATCCTCTGGTTACCGATGATCTTGTCAATGGAAATCCTTCTCCATGAAAACCCCTGTATTTTAGATATTAAATCCTTCCCTCAACTGCCCTTTTGTTTCAAGAGATTTGTAGATCTCTGCCTTAAGGAGCCATAAGTCGTCTTTGCTGACCAATCTGTTCCAAGTTGAATAACTTGTTCTGCTTTTTGATTTTTTTGGTTGCAGAGTCTGCTGAAGTCCTTCCATCCAGAGCGTGTGCCCTGCACTTCTTGCGTACCAATCAAGATGAGCGCCTTGTCCATGTTGTACTACAAGGACTGGGAAGTGGTGCTGAGTCACCACAAGGACATGATTGTGGAGGAGTGTGGCTGTCATTAAATGAAGCCACGCACAACACATGGCTCTCCATTTAAAAAAATATGTAATGTAAATAATGAAATACAATATATAGTTGACAAAATATATTTTTGTATAAATGTAATAAATGTACTGTGAAAATATTTTGACTGTGCTGGGTAAACTTTGATATATCAATAAATTAGAATGTGATGGGGCTGATCCTACATATTCACTCTGTCCATCAGTGGCTGCAGTGTGCTCCACCCCCACTGCAGCAACCAAGCCTAAAACAACAGCATTTCCCAAACTCCAGTTCTCTGTTGCATTGAGAGGTACAGGAGAGCAGCAGGTGAGTCTACCTGACCATCAACCTTCTATTTATAACTGATCCTACACCATCCCATTTTTTTTACTCTCCCTGCATCCTCATCAACCTCCCCCCTGCCCCCCCACCCCCACCATACTTTACCCCTCAGCTACACACCAGGGCAATTTTCAGTGACCAATTAACCTACCAACCTGCAGGTCTTTGGGATGTGGGAGGAAATGGGAAGAATGTTTTAACTCCCAACAGGTGGCAACTGAGGTCAGGATTGAACCTGGGATGCTGGTGCTGTGAGGCAGTGGCTCTGCTGGAGTGTGTCACCATTTACAGGGGATTCCCAGGAGAGCGCCAGTATTTGCAAAGGTACCCTGGGCTTACTTTGCGCGTTAAGGGTGTGAGGTGCTTGGGAACACCACTGGGTACAGGACTTCCCCCTCCAAGTCCCACACCAGCCTGAAGGGGCACTTGTTTGTTGTCACTGTCAGATTCCTAGTGCTCGCAGTCCATCAGCACCGTGGGAGGACCATGGACCACAGCAGTTCAAGGAGGGGTTCACTACAAACGCTCAGGGGCATTTACGGATGGGCAATAAATGCTGGCCTTGCCAGTGAAAGAATCAGGTTTATTGTCACTGACCAACGTTGTGAAATCATACAGTACAAGACATAAAAATTACTGTAAGTAACAAAAATAAATAAATAGTGCAAAGGAGGAATAATGAGGTAGTGTTCATGGGTTCATGGACCATTCAGAAATCTGGTGGTGGAGGGGAAGAAGCTGTTCCTGAAATGTTGAGTGTGGGTCTTCAGGCTCCTGTACCTCCTCCCCAATAGTAGTAACATGAAGAGGGCATGTCCTGGGTGGTGGGACTCAGTCTTCAGGGATGAAAATGTGAAGCAGACCAGCCTTCCACTGGTGAGACCCTCCTGTGTGTCTTCATCACCTCCGGTGCCCCCCTGGTGTTCCGCCTGTTTCGACAGACTTCGGCTCATGCCAAGGTGCCTGTCACCAATTACCCCAGCAGTCTCTGACCTGCTTTGGCTTCAGGTCTGCTGGTCCTTCGTGGTTAGAGTTTCCTAACTGCATCACCAGTGAGTGCGTAGTTCTCTCGCTCACCTCTCCGTCAGACTGTGGGCGCCGTCCTGCTCAAGAGACTGAAGCACAAACATCTGGGCTGATGCTCTGGAGCTAGGGGAGTGCTGTGCCGTGGGAGGTGCTTCTTTGAGACATTAAACAGGGATAATTGGATATAAGGGATCCTATAGCAGCACTTTGAAGAGGTAGAGGTGAAAACGGATGGTCTGGCTGTGGTCTAATTGCCGCTCGTGGGATCTTACTCTGCACTGTGCCTGGCTCAGTTCCTACAACAGCAAAATTAAATGTGTCATTAAAACCTCCTGATAATTTCTACAGAAATGCAAATTTCTGTCATGACTGTTAAAAACATGGTACCCCCACCACCATCTGCAGCCTTCCCTCCAAGTCACACACCAACCCCAACTGGAAATACATCGCCAGGCCTTCCTGGTCACTAAATCCTAAATCGTGGATTCTAAATCCTGGAACTCCCTCCCAAGGAGCACTGTGGGAGCACCTTCAGCAGGAGAAGATGGCTCATCACAACCTGCTCAGGGGCGATGAGGAGTGGGCAGTAGACGCCGGCCGTGCCGATGGCACTCAGATCCTGGAAACGAATTTTAAAATGTCAGCCTCCCACCCATACATTGGTATTGGAATTGGTTTATTATTGTCACTTGTACCAAGGTACAGTGAAAAGCTTGTCTTACAAACCGATCGTACAGTTCGATTCATTACACAGTGTAATTACATTGAGTTAGTACAGAGTGCATTTATGTAGTACAGGTAAAAACAATAACAGTACAGAGCAAAGTGTCACAGCTACAGAGGAAGTGCAGTGCAATAAGGTGCAAGGTCACAACAAGGTAGATCGTGAGGTCAGACTCCATCTCACCGTTCAATAGTCTTATCACAGAGGGGAAGAAGCTGTCCTTAAGTCTGGTGGTACGTGCCCTCAGGCTCCTGTGTCTTCTACCCGATGGAAGAGGAGAGAAGAGAGAATGTCCCGGGTGGGTGGGGTCTTTGATTATGCTGGCTGCTTCACCAAGGCAGCGAGAGGTAAAGACAGAGTCCAAGGAGGGGAGGCTGTTGTCTCTGATGCGCTGGGCTGTGTCCACAACTCTCTGCAGTTCCTTGACGTCCTGGGCAGAGCAGTTGCCATACCAAGCATCCAGATAGGATGCTTTCTATGGTGCATCGATAAAAGTTGGTGAGTGTCAAAGGGGACAAACCGAATTTCTTTAGCCTCCTGAGGAAGTAGAGGCACTGTTGAGCTTTCTTGGCTGTGGCATCTACGTGATTTGGCCAGGACAGACTCCTTTCCTTGGTTTGTAGCCCGTGACCCAGCAGGTCTCCGTGTTCGACAAGTGATTCCCTGAAGCCGTTGTTTCACTGTGCTGCTTCCAGATCCATCCTCAGACACCCAACCTCTTGACAGCTCCACCTGCCTGCATCCATTTTGCATCCTTGTGGT
The DNA here is from genome assembly GCF_009764475.1 of Pristis pectinata. NCBI lineage: Eukaryota > Metazoa > Chordata > Chondrichthyes > Rhinopristiformes > Pristidae > Pristis > Pristis pectinata. The sequence goes on from NC_067433.1 coordinate 15,433,403, forward strand.
TCCAAAGGATCAGAGTGATCTGGTGTATGTGTTCATAAATCTTCGAAGTTGACAAGCCACGTAGAAAGAGTCTTCACAGGGTCACAGAGAGATGCACCACAGAAACAGTCTCTTCAGTCCATCAAGCCCATAGCAGGACTCTTAGCAGTGTGGAAGAACAGAGGGATCTTGGGGTCCATGTCAATACAACCCTCAAGGTTGCCGCACAGGTCGATAGGGTTGTTAAGAGGGCGTATGGTGTGTTGGCCTTCATTAGTCAGGGTACTGAGTTCAAGAGCCACGCAGTAATGTTGCAGCTCTATAGAACTCTGGCTAGACCACACTTGGAGTATTGTGTTCAGTTCTGGTCGCCTCATTATAGGAAGAATGTGGAAGCTTTAGAGAGGGTGCAGAGGAGATTTACCAGGATGCTGCCTGGATTGGAGAGCATGTCTTATGAGGATAGGTTGAGTGAGTTAGGCTTTTCTCTTTGGAGGATGAGAGGTGACTTGATAGAGGTGTACAAGATGATAAGAGGCATAGACCGAGTGGACAGTCAGAGACTTTTTCCCAGGGCGAAACTGGCTAACATGAGGGGCCATAATTTTAAGGTGACTGGAGGAAGGTATAAGGGGGATGTCAGAGGTAAGTTTTTTTTACACAGAGAGTGGTGGGTGCATGGAATGCACTGCCTGCAGAAGTTGTGGGGGCAGGTACATTAGGGACACTTAAGAAACTCTTAGATAGCCACGTGAATGGTAGAGAAATGGAAGGGAAGGGTTAGATAGATATTAGAGCAGGATAAAATGTTGGCACAATGTTGTGGGCCGAAGGGCCTGTACTGTACTGTGGTGTTCTATGTTCCAAGTCAGTGCCAACTCCAAACACCCATTAACACTAATCCTACACTAATTCCCATTTGTTAATGTCCGCACATTCTCAACAACTGCCCCCAGATTCTGCCATTCACCTACACACTGGGGGCAGTTTACAGCGACCAATTAACCTTTCAACTCACATGTGTTTGGGATGTGGGAGGAATCCAGAGCATGCAGAAGAACGTGCAAACTCCACACAGATGGCAGCTGAGGTCAGGATTGAACCCAGGTCTCTGACGCTGTGAGGCAGTGGCTCTACCAGCTGTGTCACTGAGTAAGGCATCTCGGAACCTGGGCTTCAAAACTACAGGAACACAGCACAGATGGAGAGAAGGTATCTTGAACATTGTTTGGACCATAGTCAGAATACATGGTCCAATTTTGGACACCAAATTTTTGGAAGAATGTGAAGGGCCAGGAAAGGACACAAAATAGATTAGTAGGGTTCCAGGGAGGGGACATTTCAGCTATAAAGTTCATCAGGAGAAATTAGGCTTGTTCTCCTTGGAGCAAAGAGGGTTGAGAGCAGATTTGATAGGGGTGGGCACAATCAGGTTGGGTGTAGAGTAAACAGAGAGAAGGTGTTCCTGGTAGTGGATGGCTCAATGGATGGGGGCACAGAGTTAAAATGATGGGAAGAATGTAGGAAGGGACCGTGAAGGCAAACTTGTTTGGAGGGAGAGTTATTATGATCTGGAACTCAGCCTCTGTAGGGGAAGGGGAAGCAGCGCCAACCAGGGCTTTTGAAAGAAAGGCAATTTGCAGACTCTGGAGAAAGAACCAGGGCTTGGGATTGAAGGGATGGTTCCTTTGGGGGCCAGCAGAATCAGTGGGCTGACAGGCCTTCTGTGCCATTATAGATCCTCCTGGTGTTACGAACGCCCAACTTATGGACACCCCAGGTGTATGGGAGACAGGCGGGATGGGTGGGGGTGGGATGTCGGCTGCTGCAGGGCTGCAGGTATCTTCTGCTGGGTGGGAATGGGGCATTTCTGCCTGGCTTCTTTCCTCTCCCCCCCAGCCCCTCCACCCCCCTCCGAGCTTTAACAACCGGGGATGGGGTGGTAGGTGGGTGGAGCCGAGCAGAGCTGGGGGGCGCTGAGCAGATTCACCGAGTCAGTGAGGCTGGCTGACGGCTGCTCCTCCCACGCCCGCTCGCTCGCCGCTGTTTCTGTGATCCTCTCCCACGCACTGTTTGTTGGTCATTTCCGACTTACAAACAGTTTGGGTCACGAACAGTTCCCAGGAGCGGGAACCGGGGACTGCCTGTTCTATGACTCTGTGAAGACCCAGGGACTATTTTTCAATATTAAAGCAGCCAAATGCAAAGGGCTGTTATTTACGTAAAGGCTTTGAGCAGAGACACCCTTTACATGGTAGGAATGTTAGCTTTAGGAGCAGTAAGTGGCTAATCTGTTAGTTCACAGGGAGCCCACTGAGACGGACCTGGTGTATGTTCCACCAATAACATTTACTGAGAGGGAACAGGTGGGGATTTGCCTCACGATCAGTGTCTGGGCCTGGTTGGCAGCTGCCTGAGGTCTAGTGTGGATGACCCCAGTGACATTCTGTTGCCGTGCCGCGAGAGGTCGTGCCCCTTTCCTCCTCCCTCCCTCTGCCTGTCTGGGAGCACATATTTATTTAGCAGTCACAACAGGAATCTGCAGGGAATCCCAGAACGATCCTCAGAAGAAGGCCTGGTCAGCAATTCACAGGAACCTGCGGTGGTGGGAGGACGTGTGGGCAAGGTTTTGGGGTCTCGTTGTACGTGTGTCTTGGTGCAGTAGAGAGAACATTGCATTTACAAAACACCTCTCGTGTCACTGTTGTAATGGAGGAAGCAAAGCAGACAAAGTGGGCCCAGCACAGTGGCTCAGTGGGTAGAGCCACTGCCTCACAGCGCCAGAGACCCGAGTTCAATCCTGACCTTGGGCGTTGTCTGTGTGGAATTTGCACGTTCTCCCTGCGACCACATGGGTTTCCTCCGGGTGTGCACCGGTTTCCTCCCACGTCCCAGAGATGTGCAGGTTGGTGGGTTAATCAGCCACTGTAAATTGCCCTTCATGTAGGTGAGTGGTAGGATCTGGGGCGGAGCTGATGAGATTGTGGAGAGAATAAATAAACTGGGATTGATGTAGGGTTTGTGTAAATGGGTGACTGATGGACAGTGCAGACTCGTTGGGCCGAAGCGCCTGTTTCCAAGATCCCACAAATATCTTAATGATAATTAAATAATCTGCTTCGGTGATTTTGATTGGTGGGTGAATATCGGCACAGGAGTCTGCGAAGAGATCCCCAAGCGCTTATTATCACCTGAGACACAAGCAGGTCCTTGGTTTGTCTGTTCTGGAAGTGCAACGCAACAGTTCGGTCACAGGGCAGCAGGGAGAGATGGGGTGGGGGGTGTGGGTGAACAGATTTCCCTCCCTACCCTCGGTGTTGGGCGGACACCACCCATATTTAGATAAGATATGATAAAATTTCTTTATTAGTCACGTGTACATCAAAACACACAGCGAAATGCATCTTTTGTGTAGAGTGCTCTGGGGGCAGCCCGCAAGTGTTGCTACGCTTCCGGCGCCAACATACATGCCCACAACTTCCTAACCCGCACGTCTTTGGAACGTGGGAGGAAACCGGAGCACCCGGAGGAAACCCACGCAGACACGGGGAGAACGTACAAACTCCTTACAGACAGCGGCTGGAATTGAACCATGACTTAACCTCAACACAGAGCCCCCATTCACCTCGCACCTGGGGAGTTGCTCACATCTCTCCCACACCACCCACTCCCCCAACTCACCCAGCAGCAGCCCCACCCCCACCACCAACATCACCATGGCTGTGGCAGTTGTGAAAGGAGAGAGCGAAAGGTCCCCCTTACATGAGGGAAAACAGGACTCACTCCATTGCCACTCAGATTCCTCCAGCACTTCACCTCAGTCATAGATTATTACAGCATCAAAACAGGCCCTTTGGCCCATCTTGTCCATGCCAACCATCATGCCTATCTATACTCATCCCTTTACCAACACTTGGTCCATAGCCTTCTATGCCTTAGTGATTCAAGTGCTCATCCAGGTACTTCCAAAGTGAGATGGGAGGCTCTGCCTCCACCAGTCCTCTGGTTCAGATTCCAACCATCCTCTAGGGGAGAAAATTCTTCCTCAGATTCCCTCTGAACCTCTTCCTCCTCCCCTCAAACTGAGGCCCTCTGGTGTTGGACACCTCTGCCATGGGGAAAGGTTTCTTCCTGTCTACTCAGCAGCGCCTACATCTGGATGGAGGGATGCAGACCTTTGTCTCGGCCCTTCGGGATGTTGCTGAGGTCGGCGATGGTGTGGGGAGGGGCGGAGTGGTGGGAAGGGCGAGGTTGGAGCTGCGTTTTGCAACTCCACCTTCCTGAGCGTGACCTCGGAGCGCTCGGCTTGTACCCCAGCCGCTCCGGAATAGTCAGCGGCCCACGGTCCTCAGCGCCGACATACTGTGTTTCTGCAGGAGGAGCACAGAAATAGAGAGGGGAGAAGGAGAGCAGAACGTTTGGCGAACACCCCAGGCCGACTGAGTGAAGGGGAGTGTGGGGCACATCCAGACACAGTGACACTGAGCACAGTTCCAACTGCAATGAGAACATGGAATCCAACTGCTTGAAGGATCCCTGGTGGATGACGGGAAATAATCGCTGATGTGATGCTGGAACCTCTAGCAAGTGACACCAAAGGCAATCCCTCAAAGGCAAGAGCCAACTCACTGTAACATCAGACACACCATCCATTGACATTTGTAGTGTCAGGTTAATTCTACCTCGGAATAGGGAACTCTGTGTGTGTGTGTGTGTGTGTGTGTGTGTGTGTGTGTGGCACAGTGCATATGTGTACATTTATGCACAGATACATGTGTGTGCAGTGCATGCATTTGTGCACACACGTGGGTGTGGATGTATGCACAAACGTGTGTTTGTTGTGCATGAGTGTGCCCGTGTGAAATGCATACATGTTTGTGTGTGCATGCATGGTTTGTGTCCAGGTGAGCATGCATTCAAGCACACATGTATTTGTATGTGTGAGCAGTGCAAGCATGTGTTTGTGTGCATGTATGTGTGTAGCTGTGTGTGCACCAGTGCTACTATATATATTGACGGGATGCCTGTGCCTCATCACTCACTGCCCTTTCTGTTCTACAGCTGACACGACTGGCGGTGTTTCCTCCTTTACTCACTGGTAGTCAGAGATTCCCTGATTTCTGTCACATTTTTCGTGGCCCAGGATGTCCCAAAACACTTCACAGCCAATGAAGTACGTTGAATTCTCGTCAGTATTATAGGCAGAATTTGTGCATAGCAAGCTCCCACAAACAGCAATGGCTAAAGGCCAGGTGAGGCTGGTCAGATGGATTAGAACACAGAACATTACAGCACAGTACAGGCCTTTCGGCCCACAACGTCGTGCTGACATTTTATCCTGCTCTAAGATCTATCTAACCCTTCCCTCCTACCTAGCCCTCCATTTTTCTATCATTCACGTGGCGAACACTTGGCCCCTATTGAAGGATAAATATTGATCACTGCACTGGGGAGAACATCTGTTCATCTTCTGACATCTCCTTGTAATCCAGCTCAATACTGCAACATCAAAAACTGGAGGACATGCATTTATGGTGAGGGGGGAAAGTTTAAAGGAGATGTGTGGGGCAGGCTTTTTACACAGAGAGTGAGTGGTGGGTGCCTGGAATGGCTGCCAGGAGTGGTGGTGGAAGCAGAAACGATAGAGGCATTTAGAGGCTGTTAAACAGACAGATGAATATGCAGGGAATGGAGGGATATAGATCATGTGCAGGCAGGAATTTAGTTTCATTTGGCATTGTGTTCAGCATAGATATTGTGGGCCGAAGGGCCTGTTCCTGTGCTGTACTGATCTCTGTTCTATACAGTACTGGGAATGTCAGCCTGTGACTTGCACTGAAGCTTCAGGAAGGGGATTTGAACCCGCAACCTCTGACAGAGGCAGGTGTGCTCCTCACAGTGTGGGCCCCATGGCTCTGCCTGCAGCTGTCGCGAGCCATGTTTACTCGAGGGGGAAGGTGGATCACACCACCCTGCCCCAGAACCTGCTGACGCTCATCAGACCCGTCACTAACGACAGGCAGAGCGTTCAGGGTTCATTAACAAAGGATTCTGTAAACAGGAAGGATGGAGACTTCCCTTCAGTTTGGCCTGGTTGGCAGCACCAGCATTCTGGTGTCTAGTCCAATCTGATACAAGCAAAGTCAAGAGGACGAGCTGTTCTCTCAGACCCTACACTGAGGCTCCAGCAGCCCATTTTCAAAAATAAATTTGACCACACAGTAATACAGTCGGGACATCAGGAACAGACCTGCACAATCCTAACCCTACCTCAACAACAGAACACTGCAGGCCACCTCTTGCACTACCATGGACTTAGAAACAGAGTCATACAGCACGGAAAAGGCCCTTCGGCCCAACCAGTCCATGCCGACCAAGATGCCCATCTAAACTAATCCCAGTTGCCTGCGTTTGGCCCATATCCCTCTGAGCCTTTCCTATTCATGTACCTGTCCAAGTGCCTTTTAAATGTTGTTAATATACCTGCCTCAACCACTTCCTCTGGCAGCTTGTTCCATACATGGACCACTCTCTGTGTGAAAATGTTGCCCCTTGGGTTCCTATTAAATCTCTCCCATCTCACCTTAAACCTTTGCCCTCTAGTTCTTGATTCCCCAACCCTGGGAAACAGACTGTGTGCATCCACCCTGTCTACACCCCTCATAATTTGTTTCATGACTTGTTTCTAACTGTGGTTTTGCACTAATGTCTTGCTTTGCACTCTTTTTCTTCACTGTCTTGTGTAATGTATGTACAATTCATGTATAATTTATGTTCTGTGTTGTCTGAATCTACGTGCCTGTGATGCTGCTGCAAACAAGTTTTTCATTGTACCTGTACCTCACAGTACTTGTGGACATGACAATAAACTCGACTTCAACTTAGACATGCCACTATCTCCGTTCCTTGCAGTAAGCAATTCAATCCATTCACTTACAATATCAATGTCACTAACATTTTGTCTCCAAGCATCGGTGGTACATTTGAGAGCCTATTACACAGGATCAGAATCAGATTTATTATCACTGACTTATAATACGTGAAATTTGTTGTTTTGTGGCAGCAGTACAATGCAAAGACATAAAATTACTATACATTACAAAAATAAATAAATAGTGCAGAAAAAAAGGAATAACGAAGCAGTGCTCATGGGTTCATGGACCATTCAGAAATCTGATGGCGGAGGGGAAGAAGTTGTTCCCGTCTCACGGGGTCCAGCCTCTCAGTGCCCAGTGGCAGTGGGACCCTGGACTTGTCCTTTCCCACAGAGACTTTGTGTTGGCTACAATAAGCTTCAGCGCATCTCTCAGCACCTACTCTCGCAGCCTGGAATGTGCCAGTCAGCAGCAATCATTTCCGGACATTTCTGGGAGACCCACAGGTTCTGGGCAGACCAAAGTGAGTCTTTCACTGAGTTGAAGAGTAGGCCCTTCTCCTCAGGATGCAAGAACTGTCTGATGATGTCCAATCTGATGATGTAACATTTTGGTCTTGGATGCTTCCTGCTGGCTAGGGCCAAGGTGTCATGTGATATCAGAAACGACAAGGTTTTAGCCTCAGTTAAAAGCCTCTCCAACACCGTACCAGGCTTCGCTGTGTATCACGATGACTACGGGGGAATGAGGTAGTCTCTGGCAGAGAGTGAGTGGTTCCGGGCCATCTGGTCTGTGGTCAGCTTTCGGGTAGATTCAGGGGGACTGAGGCTCTTTCCGTTCTGTGGAGCACCCTTGGACTTTGTTGGGAAAGGAAATGAAGGAACGGTGAGATATTTCCAAGTCAGATGGTGGGTGACTTGGAGGGACCCTGTGGGTGAGGGGGTGTCCATGCATCTGCTGCCCTTGTTGATGTCGTTGGGTCCACCCTCGTTGGATGACGGGCAATGTTTTAACCGGAGTGCAGACCAATCAGAAGTCACACTGATTTAAAAAGAACTAGGATCAGAAATAGTAAAAGGGCCACTCAGCCCATCCTGCCTGAACTGACTCCTTAGAGCGGTCCAACACTAATCCCTCTGCACCACTTTCTCCGTAGCTTTTTATCAATCCAAAGCAAAGCCCTGTATCAATCCCAATATAATTCCGATGCTCCTCTTTCCTCAGTCGTAGACTAATCCCACTGCCCTGCCTTCTCCCCACATTCCTGCATCAAGCCCAGACTACATTCCCACAATCACACTGCAGCCCAAACTGTGCTTCAGTTCCAGAGTAATCCCACTGCCCAACTCTCCCCATCCCCATGCATCTGTTTCTGTTTCAAACATGTATCCCTTTCCAATTTACCCAAATCTTGTATAAATTATTTCATGTTAAACAACCGTTCATGGAAAGTAATTTCTCCAAGCTCTCTCCTCATTCTTTTTGTAACTATCTTAAATCGATGTTCCTTCATCTCTGACACCTCAACCACAGGAAACGGTCTTCCTCATTTTAAAAACCTTGCCTTAATCCTCCTCTCAGCCTCTCGGTTGGGGAGGAAACTCTCACTGCCGTCCATTTTCCCATCGTTAGCTGTGCTCTCTTTATGAAGCGCAAGCTGATGATGTTATTGACAAAGCGGATCTTTCCCCAATTTTACGTTATTAGCCTTCGATCATGAATTCCCGTCTCCAACTGGACAACTGGATCCGTCAATTCACACTCAATCTCCTGCCTGGGAGTTCCCTCAGATCAAAGACTCGCTCATATCCTTTCTGTGGCGTTCAAACCCTTACAGCATTGAATGGAATATTGTTTTAAGCTTAGCTATGCACCACAATCTGACTCTTCAGGACACAACAAAAGGATTCAACTGACCAGCCCCAGTATAAACAAGCCTCTCTGCTCTCTGAAGCCAGACACCTATTTGTTTGTTCAGACTAATGGAGATTAGTTCAATCCACATCAGCCTGGGCACGAGGAGCTGTTACAGGTCCTTTGAATGGTACCGCCCCCATCTGTTATTGTTACAACATCAACAGCAAAACTTCAAACCTGCAGTCCGTGCCTTTGTCAACTCTAGACTCTGTTATTCCACTTGGCTGGTGACGAGAAGGGCCTTCCTCTCCAGATCCTTCATACACAACTGGAGTTTTGATCCCACTGCACACTGGCTGAGATCGCCGTCCATCTCCTTCAGGAGTGTGCGTTTACCGAGATGGGAAGCGGCGGTGTTTGTTGGGGTTCATCCTGAGTAATTGTGTGACATGGCACTCTGTGGTCCACCGGCTATTGCCGGGGTCACCAACTGGGACAAACATCCACTGCAGCTGGCAGGTCATCAACTCGGTGAAAGACGCACTCAAGTCCACCTGAAACTTGGAGACACAAGCGACTGCTGATGCTGGAATCTGGAGCAAGAGAAAACAACCTGCTGGAGGAACTCAGCGGGTCAGGCAGCACCTGTGGAGGGAAATGGACACTCGACATTTCTGCCCAGGTGAAGGGTCTCAACCCAAAACGTCGACTGTCCATTTCCCTCCACAGATGCCGCCTGACCCGCCGAGTTCCCCCAGCAGATTGTGTTTCACTGCCTGAAACTTGTTGCTCTTCCAGTGAGAGATGTCCGCAAGTGAATGCTGCCGGCCGGCACATTCCAAGATGCAGAAGAAGGTGCTGAGGAATGCACTGAGGCCTGGTGGCGAAAGACCACAGTCCGGGGTCCTTCTACCACTGGCTGGGCCATATGTAACATATGTAACACAGCAAATGTTTCACTGTGGAACAAAGATTGAACACATGTCGTGATGGTGTAAATATTGTAAACAGTGGAATGATGTGCTTGGTACATGGAGTGAAGAGAATGCAATATCCAACATACAGGTAGATAGATAGATATTTATTGGTCACATGTACATCGAAACACACAGTGAAATGGGTCTCTTTGCGTTACTGAGGATGTGCTGGGGGCAGCCTGCAAGTGTTGCCACTCTTCCAGTGCCAACATAGCATGCCCACAACTAACCCGTACGTCTTTGGCATGAGGAAACCAGAGCACCCGGAGGAAACCCACGCAGACATGGGGAGAACGTACAAACTCCTTACAGACAGTGGCCGGAATTGATCCCAGGTCACTGGTGTTGTAATAGCATTACGCTAACCGCTACACTACCGTACTGCCTATAACGTGATAGTTATCTTCCTAAGAAACTCCACATTATGGAAAGTCGCGTTATAGCAGAACAGGCTGTAGTTGCCTTCAAACCACAGAATTAAATAGGTTTTCCGGATCACAGTTGTGCTATAATGAATGCAGCCCATGGAACGCAAATAGTGTTCCCTAATCCATCAATCGGATTATAAACAATTCACATTACGGAAACACATGGAGCAGAACTACCTGTAGTGCAACTGTGTATTTTATGAATAAAGTCTCCTGGGCCGTACTCTGCCACACACCCCCTGCCCCATCCCCTCTTTAACCTCCATAAACACCAGCTCTGGCAGTACTGTGCTTGCCCATATCCTCACCTGCACCAACTCCCAATCACTCATCGTCCCAGTTCTCTCTGTCCACCGTTCGCCAACAGCTCAGATTTAAAATTCTCATCCTGGTGTTCAAATTCCTCCATTTAATGCAATCCCAAAGATGCAGGTGTGACAATGTAGCTCTGCCCCAGTACTGCACTAATAGGTCAGCCTGGATTATGCACTCAAGTACCTGGATTGGGATGTGAATCCACAACCTCCCGACAGAGATGAGAGAGCCCCCATTACACCCTAGAGCCAATACTTCAGCATACTGCAGTAAGATTCCCTTCTGAAGTGTATTTATCCTTGGGACATGGAAGGCACTGATAAAACAATATCCATTGCCCGTTGCAAAAAAATGCTTTCACGTTTGAAGAGAATTCCTTGGCCCCCATAATATAACTGCATTTGAAACATACCCCAAAAATAAAACTGTTGAAAACATACCCATGAGCTCATCAAAAATTCCTATTGTCCCTGAGTCCCTCTTTGAGAGAACCATCCAAGTAGCCCGTTCCCCATTGTTTTTCCATTATCCCACATATATACCCAGTTCAGACATTTATCCAAATCCTTTTTAAAATCCCATCTGAATCTGCTTCCATTTCCCTTTCAGGCTGTCAGCTCCAGATTCCAATCTGCGGCATAAAATTAATTTGCCTCACCTCCACGTTAGTGATGTAGGCACAGTAGTGTAGTGGTTAGCGTAACACTATTACAGCGCCAGTGACCTAGGTTCGATTCCGGCCGCTGTCTGTAAGGAGTTTGTATGTTCTCCCCGTGTCTGCGTGGGTTTCCTCTGGGTTCTCTGGTTTCCTTCCACATTCCAAAGGCGTACGGGTTAGGAAGTTGTGGGCATGCTATGTTGGCGCCGGAAGAGTGGCGACACTTGCGGACTGCCCCCAGAACACTCTACGCAAAAGATGTATTTCACTGTGTGTTTTGACGTACATGTGACTAATAAAGATATCTTATCTTATCTTATCCCTACCCCTGCTTCATCGACACATTCCCAACTCTGTATCCTCTGGTCCAATTGAATGCGCCCTCTGTTCCATCAGAAGCTCTCGCAAGAGTGTTGTTGTTCTAAAATGACTCTATTCCCTCTCCAGAGCAGGCAGCCCAGAGAAAATTAATTGCATGCTCCAATTCTGTAACAGTTCCTGTTAAGAAAAAGATGTATTAATGCAGGATGGCCTTTAATGCCAATAAAATACTTTGTGAACCCAACAGCCAATCTGCGCACAGCCAGCTCCCACAAACAGCAATGTAATTGTGGGCAGATAAATCATTTGTTTGAGTGATGTTGGGTGAAGGATAAATATTGGCCAGGACTATGTCCTTTGTTGAATGTCCCGGGACCTTTGTTCAAAGCCCACAGGAGGGTCCTCCAACGTCCAGCCTTGGTACAATCAGTGAAGATTGTTGACGGCTTGTGGCTGAGTTATACTGCTGCCTGTGGCTGGGGTAGTAGGTGCCAGCAGGTACCTGTTCATCTCATTTGACTACAGCTTTGCCTTCAATACAATAATTCCAAGCAAGCTTGTCACCACACTCCGAGACCTAGGACTCAACACCTCCCTCTGTAACTGGATCCTTGACTTTCTAACAAGCAGACCGCAATCAGTGAGGATAGGCAGCAATACCTCCGGCACGATTATTCTCAACACTGGTGCCCCACAAGGCTGCGTCCTCAGCCCTCTACTCTACTCCCTATACACTCATGACTGTGTGGCCAGATTCTGCTCTAACTCCATCTACAAGTTTGCAGATGATACCACCGTTGTAGGCTGTATCTCCAACAGTGATGAGTCGGAGTACAGGAAGGAGATAGAGAGCTTAGTGGAATGGTGTCATGACAACAACCTTTCCCTCGATGTCAGCAAAACAAAAGAGCTGGTCATTGACTTCATGAAAGGGGGCAGTGTACATGCACCTGTCTACATCAATGGTGCTGAGGTCGAGAGGGTTGACAGCTTCAAGTTCCTGGGAGTGAACATCACCAACAGCCTGTCCTGGTCAAATCACGTAGATGCCACAGCCAAGAAAGCTCACCAGCGCCTCTACTTCCTCAGGAGGCTAAAGAAATTTGGTTTGTCCCCTTTGACTCTCACCAACTTTTGCCGATGCACCATAGAAAGCATCCTATCTGGATGTATCACGGCTTGGTACGGCAACTGCTCTGCCGAAGACCGCAAGAAGCTGCAGAGAGTTGTGGACACAGCCCAGCGCATCACGGACACCAGCCTCCCCTCCTTGGACTCTGTCTTTACCTCTCGCTGTCTTGGTGAAGCAGCCAGCATAATCAAAGACCCCACCCACCCGGGACATTCTCTCTTCTCTCCTCTTCCATCAGGTAGAAGATACAGGAGCCTGAGGGCACGTACCACCAGACTTAAGGACAGCTTCTACCCCACTGTGATAAGACTATTGAATGGTTCCCTTATACAATGAGATGGACTCTGACCTCACGATCTACCTTGTTGTGACCTTACACCTTATTGCACTGCACTTTCTCTGTCGCTGTGACACTTTACTCTGCACCATTACTGTTTTCACCTGTACTACCTCAATGCACTCTGTACTAACTCAATGTAACTGCACTGTGTAATGAGTTGACCTGTATGATTGGTACGTAAGACAAATTTTTCACTGTACAAGTGACAATAATAAACCCATACCAATAATGCATTTTGCTGCATTTTTCAGAAATGCCCCCCAGAATAAGTTCTCAGTCCAAGACATTAGACATATCTTGGATGCCCAGTGCCAATGTTAACTACCTGCAGGCTGTGTAGAGGATGGCAAATTACACACCGTGTCAATCTGTTACTCTCCCACTTTCCCAGACTTATCAGGTCATGCACGTCCCTGTTTGGATTTAGTACCCCACTGAGTTTATAACATAGCAGATCTTAACAGCCAGTGGGTTCAAGATGATTTCATGCTAGGAGTGGGGACAGAAGCTCTCCGTCTCTCTATAACTTTGCACCCAAACCAGCAAACCCGACAGAAACTCCTGAATCAGTTACACTCATGCATGACAACAGTGCATGCACTTCAAAAGGCTTCACTGGCTGTGAAGTGCTTTGGAACGCTCTGAAGGCAAGAAAGGTGCTACAGAAATGCAAGTCTTTCTTGCTTGCTGAGTCAACTATCCTGAAGGCTTCTCTTAGGACTCAAATTTTATGCTTCCCTTGCCCCAGCTCTGCCAAACGAGAGTGCTGGGGAGGACCCCCATGCTGGCTTTCGACCTGAGACGTCAACAATTCCTTTCCCCCGACAGATGCTGCTCGACCCACTGAGTTCCTTCAGCAGATTGTTTGTTGGACCTCCCACTGCCAGTGCATTAATTGAACAACTTCACTCCCGAGCTACAGCACAGTGTTTGGACTGTACTGGCGGGGCAGACCTGTGTCATTTAATGCAGAAGTTTAACTATAACTGAGGCCTAGGGAGGGAAGTGTGTTTGAAGAGATCAAATAGCAGAGGGCAAGAGAGAGAGAAAAAAAGAACAATTTAACGAGACTAACATGAACCAGAATCAAATCAAGAGGCACGTTAGAGACATCAACATCTGCCATTCCCTCCTCCAGACCACCCAACCCTCCCCCAGACCACCCAACCCTCCCCCAACCCCCGTCCCTTCCCACAACCAGTAATGAGGGGACACATTCAGTCAGCCTGATGTGAGCTGATTAGCTGCAATCAACATCTTCAGAGGGACAATGAATAAACAAATGTCTGTCTGGTTCTCACAGCAGCAAGGAGCTAAGCCGATCACATCGCGGGCAGCCGAAGGGAAACACTCTGCAGTCCTCAGATCAAGTGTTTAGACAGCAAGGACTTGTAGGAGTATTGACTGATTTGAATTGATATCTAAGACTATCTCATAATCTGAAAACGATCTACGTTAAGTGCTATAAGCCATCATGTTCTTTCCTTCATTGATGGTTTGCATAGTCATTATAGGATCATTGATATTTAACCTTTCACGCAGACATTAATCCACCAATTACTGCAGATCTTAAAGTTTGCCTGACAAATGAACTAAGCTAGAAAGTCTTTAATCATCAGTCTGCACAAGTGGGAGAGTGAGTAGGATACGTTGCCAACATCCAGGGCATGTGAATGAGCAGGGAGCACTGCCCTGTGAACAGAAACACTGGGCCATTAAACCATTTAGTCATAGAGTCATTTGGGCGGCACAGTGGCGCAGCTTGTAGAGCCACTGCCTTGTGGTCCCAGAGACCCGGGTTCGATCCTGACCTCGGGTGATGTCTGTGTGGAGTTTGCACGTTCTCCCTGTGACTGGGTGGGTTTTCCCCCTGAATGCTCCAGTTCCATCCCAGACTCCACAAAGACGTGCGGGTTGGTGGGTTAACTGGCCACTGTAAATTGTCCCTAGTGCTCTGCCCAGGACCGCAAGAAACTGCAGAGAGCTGTGGACACAGCCCGGCACGTCACAGAAACCAGCCTCCCCTCCTTGGACTCTGCCTTTACCTCTCGCTGCCTTGGTGAAGCAGCCAGCATAATCAAAGACCCCACCCACCCGGGTCATTCTCTCTTCTCTCCTCTTCCATCAGGTAGAAGATACAGGAGCCTGAGGGCACGTACCACCAGGCTTACGGACAGCTTCTATCCCACTGTGATAAGACTATTGAACAGTTCCCTTATATGATGAGATGGACTCTGACCTCACGATCTACCTTGTTGTGACCTTGCACCTTATTGCATTGCACTTTCTCTGTAGCTGTGACACTTTACTCTGTACTGTTATTGTTCTTACCCGTACTACATCAATGCACTCTGTACTAACCCAGTGTAACTGCACTGTGTAAATTGACCTGTACGATCGGTTTGTAAGACAAGCTTTTCACTGTACCTTGGTACAAGTGACAATAACAAGTGACAATAATAAACCAAAACCAATAGTGTGTAGGTGAGTGGTAGAACCTGGGGGGAGTTGATGACAATGTGGGGGAATAAAAAGTACGATTAGTGTAAACGGGTGGTTGATGGTGGGTGCGGACTCGGTGGGCTGAAGGGCTGTACCTCTCTACGACTTGAGCCTGTCCTTTTATCCTTCTTTGTCAGTCCTTCAGGGTTGAGGGCGAGTTGCTTCTCCTCTAGTTCTGTGGGTTCTGAGGTGACCAGTGAAGTCAATGTGGGGACAACAGACTCTTCTACAGTCGGGGCGGGAGGTGCCCGATGGGATAGACAGAGGAGTAATTGGGAAGGTAGTATACTCATTCCGTCACTTACATCGGGCTTCTGTGTGCTCCAATGCATGGAGTCAGGGATCTGGTTGAGTGGTGCCCAATGTCACTAAAACTAAAGAGCTGATTGTTGACCCCAGGAAGGGGAAGGAGGGCGAACATGTGCCAATCGTTAGTGGACTAGCGATGGAGAGGGTCAGCAGCTTTAAATTCCTGTGTATTAACATATCAGATGACCTGTCCAGGGCTCAACACATAGATGCAATCACAAGGAAGGCATCTTTACTTTCTTAGAAGGTTAAAGAGGTTTGATTTGTCACTGAACACTCTAACAACTTCTACAGATGTACTGTTGAAAGTATCCTGACTGGTTGCATCATGGTCTAGGACGGCAATTCAAATGCGCAGGAATGCAAGAAGCTGCTGAGAGTAGTGGACTCAGCCCAATACATCACGGGCACATCCCTCCCCATCACTGGTAGTATCTACAAGAGGTGCTGCCTCAAGAAGGCAACATCCATCAAAGATTTCCACAGTAAGGTTGTGCCATCTTCTCGTAACTACCGTCGGGCAGGAGGTACAGAAGCCTGAAGTCCCACACCACCAGGTTCAAGAACAGCTACTTCCCTTCAACCATTCAGTTCTTGAAACAACCTGCACAACCCTAATCACTACAGTTTAGCAACACTATGACCACTTTGCACTACAATGAACTTAGTTTTTTTTGTTCTATTTGTGTTCTTTCTTGTAAAAGTTGTGTATAATTTATGTGAATGCTGCTTATCTGATGCTATGTGCCTGTGATGCTGCTGCAAGTAAGTTTTTCATTGCACCTGTGCACACATGGACTTGTGCAGATGACAATAAAATTGACTTTGACTCAGGACCATCCAGAATTGTCTTTCTTCACTTTGAGCGATCTGGGATTCCCAGTCAGAAGGGATGTTACAAATTTTTAAGGCAGCTTTGAAAACAACCTTGAATATTTTCTTCTATCCACCTGATAACCTTTCCAGAGTTTGGAATATAATCTCTGTTTCGGTTGTCTGGTGCCAGGCATGTGATCAATTTGAAATCTTCACTGGCCACAGGTAAGGTGCCAGGTGATTGGACAACAGCAAATGTGTTACCTTTACTCAAGAAGGGCACCAAGGATCAGTCAGGTAATTCCAGGCCTGTGAGTCTACATCTAAAAATGCTAGGGGACAGGATTAACCTACACTTAGAAAGGCAGGGATTGATCAGGGATAGCCAGCAGGGATTTGCTGGTGTGAGATCCTGTCTGACTAACTTGACTGAGTTTTTTTGAAGCAGTAACACAACATATTGACAAGAGCAGTGCGGTTGACGTGGTCAATGGGCTTCAGTCTGGCTTTCGACAAGGTCACATGTGGGAGGTTGGTCCAAAGTTTAGGGCCCATGGGATCCAGGGCACGTTGGCAAATTGGATCCAAAATTGGCTGGGTATTGGGAGACGGGATGATGGTGGAGGATTGCTTTTGTGACTGGAAGCCTGTAATCAGCAGTGTGCTACAGGGATTGGTGCTGGGACCCTTACTGTTCGTCATATACATTAATGATTTGGGTATGAATGTAGGAGGTAATCAGTAGGTTTGTAGATGATCCAAAAATTTTGGGTGTTGTTGATAGTGAAGAAGGTCACCTTAGGTTACAGAACAAGATTGATCAGCTGGTAAATTGGATTGAGCGATGGCAGATGGAGTTTAATCCTTTAAAATGTGACGCGATGCATTTTGGGAGGTCTAATAAGGGTAGGAGATACACCATGAATGGTAGGACCTTAGGGAGTACTGAGGAACAGAGGGACAAGTCTATAGATCCCTAAAGATGGTGGTGTGAGTAGATAAGGTGGTGAAGACGCCATGTGGGGTGCTTGCCTTTGTTAGCCAGGGCGTAGAACATCAGTGCAGGGAGGTCTTGGTACAACTTTATCACATTTTGGTTACTGTAGGCTACAGCTGGAGAATTGTGTGCAGCTCTGGTCACCTCACTATAGGAAGGATGTGATTGCACTGGAGGGGAGATGTTGCTTGGGACAGAGTGGTTCAGTTATGAAGAGAGACTGGATAGGTTGGGGTTGTTTTCCTTGGAGCAGAGGCAGCTGAGGGTGAACCTGATCGAGGTGCACAAAACTGAGAGGCACAGGTAGAGTGGATAGTGAGAAACTTTTCCCCATAACAGAGGTGTTTAAAACCAGAAGGCACAAGTTGAAGGTGAAGAGTCAGAGGTTTTGAGGGCATCTGAGGATTCTTTTAAACCCAGAAATTGGTTGCAGTTTGGAACGCACTGCCTGAGAAGGTGGTGGAGGCAGAGACTCTCACTACACTTAAGAAGTCATACAGCACAGAAAGAGGACCTTCAGCCCATTGTGTCCATGCCAACTATCATAGCCGTCTATACTAATCCCATTTACCAGTGCTTGAGTCATCAACACATAGAAGGCTACAGACCAAGTATGGGAAAGCACATTGGGATATCCTGAGGTTGTGATAGGTGTTATATAAATGGAAATTCTCTCTAGGATGATTCAGGACAACAAGGGCCTCACATTAAGGTTAGGTTAGATGGTGATTTTATGTTCTGTTAGCAAACAATGACCAAGGTAATAACTTTCAGCTCTTTAATGTTATTAAACCTTCCAGTGACATTTGCCCATTTGCCATTGTGATCAACACTAAATAGTCATAGAGTAACACAGCACGGAAACAGGCCCTTCAGCCCAACTCATCCATGCCAACCGAGATGCCCTTCTAAGCTAGTCCCGTTTGCCCACATTTGGCCCATATCCCTCTAAACCTTTCCTATCCATGTACCTGTCCAAGTGCCTTTCAATTGTTGTTAATGTACCTGCCTCAACCACTTCCTCTGGCAGCTCATTCCATATACTGACCACCCTCGGTATGAAGAAGTTGGCCCTCAGGTCCCTTTCAAATCTTTCCCCTCTCACCTTAAACCTATGCCCTCTAGTTCTTGATTCCCTTTCCCTGGGAAAAAAATTGTGTGCACTCATCCTATCGATGCCCTTCATTATTTTATACACCTCTGTAAGGTCACCCCTCAGTCACCTATGCTCCAAGGAATAAAGTCCTAGCCTGCCCGACCTCTCCCTATAACTCAGGCCCTTGAGTCCTGGCAACATTTTTGTAAATCTTCATTGCACTCTCTCCAGCTGGATGACGTCTTTCCTGTAACAGAGTGACCAAAACTATACACAATACTCCAGGTGCAGCCTCACCAATGCCTTGTACAACTGCAACATAGCATCCCAACTCCTATATTCAGTGCCCTGACTGATGAAGGCCAGCATACCAATGCCTTTTTCACCACCCTGTCTACCTGTGATGCCGCTTGCAGGAAACTACATACTTGTACTCCTAGGTCCCTCTGTTCTACAACACTCGCCAGGGCCCGAACCTTCACTGTGAAAGTCCTACCCTGGTCTGACTTCCCAAAGTGCAACACCTCACACTTAACTGAATTAAACTCCATTTAAGATAAGATAAGATCTCTTTATTAGTCACATGTACATCGAAACGCACAGTGAAATACATCTTTTGCGTACAGTGTTCTGGGGCAGCCCACAAGTGTTGCCGCACTTCCAGCACCAACATAGCATGCCCACAGCTTCCTAACCTGTACATCTTTGGAATGTGGGAGGAAACCAGAGCACCCGGAGGAAACCCACGCAGACACGGGGAGAACGTACAAACTCCTTACAGACAGTGGCCAGATTTGAACCCGAGTCACTGGCGCTGTAAAGCATTATGCTAACCACTATACTACCGTGCCTGTCATTCCTCGGCCCACTTACCCAGCTGATCAAGATCCCCTTGTAGTTTCTGAGATCCTTCCTCACTGCCTATGATACCACCTATTTTAGTGTCATCTGCAAACTTGTACATTCACATCCAAATCGTTTATTTTTGGGAAGGAAAAGAGAAAGAAGGCAGACACCACCAGAGGGCAGCTCACCCACAGTCCCCAGGAGGAAGTGTTCCAATCCACAATAAGCTGTGCCTTTAGTGCTCTAAAACCAGACAAGTCATTCACAGGAGAGTTCTCAGAAATAATTTGAGACCACGCCACTAACCATCATGGGGAAAAGGGCAGATAACCAAAAGAGTTGGGTTTAAAGGAATGTCCTAGGACATGTACCACCAGGCTCAAGGACAGCTTCTATCCTGCTGTTATAAGACTATTGAACAGTCCCCTATTATGATAAGGTGAACGCTTGACC
Organism: Pristis pectinata; assembly: GCF_009764475.1. NCBI lineage: Eukaryota > Metazoa > Chordata > Chondrichthyes > Rhinopristiformes > Pristidae > Pristis > Pristis pectinata. Next base: position 15,453,304 of record NC_067433.1, read on the forward strand.
TCACAATCTACCTCGTCATGGCCTTGCACCTTATTGTCTGCCTGCACTGCACCTTCTCTATAGCTGTACAACTTTACTCTGCATTCTGTTACTGTTTTCCCTTGTACTACCTCAATGTGCTGATGTGACAAAATGATCTGTATGGATGGCACGCAAAACAAAGTTTTTCACTGGACCTCTGTACATGTGACAACAATAAACTAATTTACCAATTAAAAAGTTGAAAAGGTGAATACATTTAATGAGAAAATTCTAGAGTTTCAGGCAAGGTCGCTGGAGATATAATCCAGGGTTGAGAATGATGAACACTATTAGTGTGAAAGAGGCTTGAACTGCAGATGTGTATGGACTTATAATTACACCGTATCATCTCATCCAGGATACCCAGAGCACCTCACTCCCTGTGGCTAACTTCCGTTACTGCAACTATACTGCTGGCAGTGTCACACAGCAAGATCCCACAGACTGTAAATGAGAGGATTGGTCAGTTACTGAAGCCCAGTCCAAGAGTCCACAATCAGCCTCTGCACCCTGTGAGAAGTGGCAGTGGAGCAAGGTACATTTTCTTTTGTAGCTCCCTATTAAGCAATGCCTCAATTTAAAAGTTCTCAAGTAAGTGAAAATCAAAACATCTGTAAATTCTGGAAATCTAAAATAAAAACAGAAAGTACTCAGCAGGTCAGACCACACCGGCGGGAAGAGAAGCAGAGAGAGAGAGTTCACGCTTCAGGTCGAAGTCGCTTCGTCAGAACTGGGAAGAAGACAAAAGGAGCTCGTTAAGCTGCAGGTAGGGTGGGGAAAGGCGGGATGTCTCTAATGGGGTGAAACCGGGGTGGCCATAGGGATGAGCTGTGGACACGGTTATTTGGACAAGGAGTGAATGGGAGCAGTTAGAGAGTGAGAACATAGACAAAAAAATGTAGGAGTTGTGAAATGCAGAGCAAGAAGACGTGCCCAGCAGGTCAGGCCGGACATGTCCTCCACTCCAAGAAAGGAAAAAAAGAAAGAAAAAACAAACGAGCTGAGCCAACACCACAGAAGGATAAAACAAGATCCTGTCCTGAAGAAGGGTCCTGACCTGAAACATTGACTGCCTGCTTTTCTCCACGGATGCTGCTTGACCTGCTGAGTTCCTCCAGCACCATCATGTTTCTCACCACAGAAGGACGACTGATACAGACAGAAATCGAGTTACCTGTAGAATTCAATATGGAGTCCAGAAGGCTGTGACCTACCCAGGTGGAAGATGAGGTGCTGTTCCTAGTCTTCCAAAATTCTCAACTTTGTTTCCAAATCACTCTGTGGTTTTATTCTTTCCCATCAGTGTAATCTCATCCACCATTAGCTCTTTGAGAACCTCTTGCTGATTCGGGCTTCTTGATTACCTTCAGATTTAGTGGCTCCATTGGCAGCCATACCTTCAGCTGTCAAGATCTAAGCTCTGGATTTCCTGTTCTAAACTTTTCTCCTCCTTGACCCAGATTTTGGTCTTCTGCCTTTGTATATCGTGATCTGTCTTGGGTCCATTAATTTGTTCAGATTTAAAGAATGGAGAGGGTGAGAAAGAGGGCTGGAAAGATGGGTTTTATGCGGCCAGAGACAAAGTGCAGACAGAACTGGACCAATGGTCAGAGGAGGTAGCACCTATCATGGCTCAAAGGCCAGCAAGGCTGGAGTTAGAGGAGCACCTTTCTGATGGAATGTCATCGATCTGAAATATTAACCGTGGCTTTTCTCTCTCTGTAGATGCTGCTTGACCTACTGAACATCTCCAGCATCCTGTTTTTATTTGGTGCAGCAGCGTTCTGAGGGTTGCAGAGTTACAGGAGATGACAACGATAGCAGAATCAAACCAGACTAGATTGTGATGAGATTTAGAAATTGAAAATCAGGATCGCTGTTTATCAGTTGTAAGGATTGTGGCTTTGAACTAAGAAAGCAAAAACTGAATTTGATGTCTTGAATTCTAATGAATGCTCCATTCATGAGAAACCACAGGTAATGATGTGAAGAGAGATTTAAACTATAAATCTAATGTTTTCCTCAACTCAAAACTGATTTCTGCTGGTACTTTCAATATCACATCCAACTCTGGTTCTTCACGTGAAAGCAAATATTAATGGGTTACTCAACTGCATGAACCATCACCGTCAGACATGATCACGTTTAATAGGAAGCATAGTAAAATAATTATCAGGGTGCAGTGTGAACATTGCAAGAGAGTAGGTAATTACCACTCAATTGCTTGTCATTATGCAAAGTGCTTTGTCCCTAGTGTTGTATGTAGGCCAATTGAGATAAGTATAGTGTTTACGCTGGAGCAAATAAGAACCAGGCCTTTTAATTGCTCCAAGTGCAGTGCAGCGTTCTGCACTAAAATTGGTCTGGGCAGCACGAGAGTCGCATGCACTTTGTAATTAGCAATAATGAAAAGGCTGCAGCTGCTAAACTACTACCTTTAGTCAGTGATAGTGTTACTGGTAGGAAGGGTAGGCTCCCATCTGTTTGGACTGAGTGAAAACAAGTTTACTCTTAGAATTGGAGCATTCATATGCAGATAAGAAGAATATTAATATTTTAATAGCCAGTGAGCTTTGTTCTATATAGTTATCCAACAAATGCAGGGTTTAACAAAAGCCTTTTGCTTTTTATCAGTCAGACTTTGGATACAGTGCTTGCTACTGATAGTGGTAGTGCAGATGATGTTGTTAATCTGTGTGTCCTAGATTTAGATGCTGGAGATCTCTGTAGTCATCTGTTTCTGACTTTTTATAGAAGTGTGTTCATCTCCTTGTGAATGTCTCCCTTCACCTTCAACCTCTCAACCACCTCCCAATTATATTATAGGCCAGAATTGGGACCTAAATCCTCAGATCTTGTCTAGAAATATCACATTTACTCATGTAAAAGAAATGGCCCAGAAACTGACTTGGTGAGACCAAAAGGAGATGTGGTCTTTCTGGTACAGTAGTGTGGATTTGGAACGATGGCTGGTTAGGTACCTCTGACTCATCTATGAAGTGGTCACAGAAGTGGGTGAAGCAAATGAGGAACAGGATGGGAGATGAGGGCAGAGATACAAGCTTCTCACCACTACACCAAGGAATGAGGGCAGAGATGCCAGGTGGCCACTGAGGCTCCATGGGGAAAAGATAGTAATATACCCATTAATATTCTCAGTCCATGCACAGTCAGCAGGTCAGACAATGCTACTTGCATTGTACAGGCTGCCCCCAGGTTATAAATGGGTTCCATTTTTACATGTGTCCATAAGTAGATTTTATCCATAAGTTGGGAAATGTTCAAAATCACTCTATGGTAACCATACCTCTATTATTTGTAATGATATTGACAGCACATAAGACTTGCACAATCTCTGCAAGTGGAGTGAGAGGTGAAACTAGTTCTGCCGTTTGTAGGAATGAACGTGTGCATTGGACTTGAATTTATTATTATGGGAGCTTGCTCATATGTATGGTTGTCAGGTGTCCATAACCTGGGGTTCACCTGTACGTCCTTTTGTTGTGCTTGAATTATTGCTTAATGCTATGACGCAACTGAAATGTTCAGTTCAACTGAAATGTCTCACTTCTCCATCAGTTCCAGTATGAAAGTGCTTCCCTTTTAAACATTTACTGTTTTTACGGTGCACTTGTTTTACTTGCGTCTTTGGGTATTCAATGCCACTACTTAACAGGAATTGGCACAGTTAATTTTCAACTTGAAATTAATGTTATCTGCACACTTTCAGAAAATAATTTTGATTTTTGTCATGAACAGAGCAACTGCAAAGATCTCCTGAATTCCAGGAGATTAAAATTGTCCCAGTTGTCCCCTGAATAAGGTGGCACAGGTGGATAGGTTAATGAAAAAGACATTTGGTATGCTTGCCTTCATAATTTATGGCATTGAGTATAAGAGTAGGGATGTCATGTTGCTGTTATCTAAAACATCCTTTAGATTGCACTTGTGTACAATTCTGGTTCTCACATTACTGGAAGATGTGGTAGCAGTGGAGATTCACCAGGTTGCCGCCTGGAATGGAGGGCCGTAGTTATAAGGAGGGTTTGGATAAACTGGGTTTATTCTTAGTGGAATGGAGGCTGAGAGGTGACCATAGAGGTTTATAAAACTGAGGGGCACAGACAGGATAGATGGTCAGAATTTTGTTCCCAAGGTAGGGGAGTCTGGAACTAGAGGGTACAGGTTTAAGTTGAGGGGGAGAAATTTAAAGATCTAAAGGGTAAGTTTATCACACAGGAATGAGCTGCCGGAGGAGGTGGTAGAGGCAGATACAATTGTTTAAAAGGCATTTAGAGATACTTGAATGGGAAAGATGCATGCCTAATGTGGGTAAATGGGGTTAGTGTAGATGGACATCAGGGTTGGCATGGACAAGATGGGCTGAAGGGCCTGTTTCTGTGCTGTACACTTTTATGATTCTATGATTCTGAATTATTTTTTGATTTGTAAGCTGTTCTGGCTCAATGATGTAAAAGTTAACTGTTTATCTCCTTGCAGATGCTGCAAGACCTGCTGAAAACTTCAAGCATTTTCTGATTGATCTACAGGAAATGAAAGTACAAATAGTTCCCTGGGCTCCAGGCAATGGAGTGCTGAGACTTGAGCAATCTGGCCCACTTATGGAAATGGATTGCATGGCCTTAACTTGCAGCACTGGCAAAGCATTAAAGCAAAATTTGCTGATTTTTTTTTCAGATTAAGAAAGTCAAACTCTTCTGCTTGATGGTTGAACACAACTTCATGCACTTCTGAGCAAAAGCCTGCTGTATCTAGTTTCGCATTTGGATCTTTACCCAAAATGGCAAAAGTAACTGCACATTTCACGGTACTAATTGGTTACTGGCATTATCTTCACTTCCTTTTCCAACTCGGAGCTTGCTTTGGGCAGGAACATCACAGGTTCTCATTGTTAAATGCAGACTGATCAACTTGTTCAGCATATTTTCCTAGTTTCAAATTCTATTTGGTTGCTAATTTTTTTTTATTACTTAAATTCTCTGAATATATTTTGCTTCTCAGGGTATTACCAATTATCTTGGTGATAAGCAAATGACCACTTTTCCTACAAGTGGTTTTCGTTGGCTAGAAGCTTCCCATTTCAATACTTTCGCAGTAATTCTCCACTTCACCAATTACATAACAGCAGTTAATTAATTGCCTTTTATGGGCAAGCAGATTTCTGTCACACTGAAGTGGATTTATTCAGGAGTGTTTTAGTGTAAATGACTGCCACCGAGATCAATGTATACTTGTAAATAAGCTCTGGTGCTTCAGGCAGGCAACTTGTACTCAACGCTCTGTCCAATGAAACATTTGTCCATGTGGAGAAAGTATAAGGAGAATGTGAAAGGCTTTCCGTGAGCCTCAGTATTACATACCATCTAGTGATGCATCAGCATTTGGAAGCAACACAGTTCTGATCACCATTACCACTCTCTTCAGTATCAGGTAACTCTATGAAGTGGTAACTAGGAGAAATTCTTATCTTGAAGACTGCTGACTTAATATGCCCACCTCTTGGTGAAAACTGAACAATGTTTGGGTTCTTAAAGCTCCAAGTTGCAAGTGGGAGTAGGTGTTTGCAAATCCTTGCTAATGGGGAGTCTGACCACTCTAGCATGTAACAGTGTGTGGTGCCCATTTCCATAATATTAATTCTGCATTAAGAGGGCAATATGATATTAGCAAGAATCATTCACTATCATCATGTCCACTTTGGCTAAGTGCAGCTCAAATGCCATCTATACACTTGCTGATGACACCACTGTTGTTGGTAGAATCTTAGATGGCAATGAGGAGGCTTACAGGAGTGAGATAGATCAGCTGGTTGAGTGGTGTCACAACAACAACCCTGCACTCTACATCAGCAAGACCAAGGAACTGATTGTGGACTTCAGGAAGGGGAAGTTGGGAGAACACACACCAGTCCTCTATTGAGGGGTCAGCGGTGGAAAGGGTGAGCAGCTTCAAGTTCCTGGGCATCAACATCTGAGGATCTATCTTGGGTCCAACACATTGATGCAATCACAAAGAAGGTATGCCAGTGGCTCTACTTCATGAGGGGTTTATGGAGATTTGATATGTCACCAAAGACTCTTGCAAATTTCTACAGATGTATGGTGGAGAGCATCCTAATTGGTTGCATCACAGCCTGGTATGGAGCCTTCAATGCACAGAATTGCAAGAGGCTGTGGAGGGTTGTAGACTCAGCCAGCTTCATCACAGGAACAACCCTCCCAACCATTGAGGACATCTTCAAGACTTGATGCCTTAAAAAGGTAGCATCCATCATTAAAGACCCTCACCATCTGGGACATGCCCTCTTCACGTTACTACCATTAGGGAGGAGCCTGAAGACCCAAACTCAACAATTCAGGAACAGCTTCTTGCCCTCCACCATCAGATTTCTGAACAATCACTGAACACCACCTCATTATTTCCTTTTTTTGCACTAATTTATTTTACAGAGTTTTGTCTTTGCAGTGTACTGCTGTTGCAAAACAACAAATTTCACATGTCAGTGATAATAAATCTGATTCTGTACTGCAAAGCCAGCAGATATTTACATCCACAGTCTGCATAATCAGACAATTGTGAACAGAAGTGGAAGTGCTGAAGAGATATCACCTTTTGAATCACAACTAAATTGCAAAGTTTTTCTGTCTTGTAGGCCAGGACTCCTGTAGTGTGCAGAAAATATCACAAAACTTAAGACTGCACAGAAGCACATTACACAGTTACAGAATGCAGATTGGGAATGGTGTCTCAAAATGATTCATGCTACCAATTAAACTTGATTTGCCCATGGGGCAAATCCTGCAGCCAGTTTCTGGTTGGTGTAGCAGCATTCCCACCCATCAAAGTGCAGGGTTCACTTACTTCGGTTAGTCTTTGGGTTGGGAGACCAGATCCAATTTTGGGGACGATATCCTAAAGATAGCTTGTGTCTACCTCATCTGAGATTGACGGAGCCTGCAAAATTCTCCTGTTGGCCACACTACTGACTATTATAAAGAGCACTTTGGAAGGATTATTGACAGTAGTCAATTAACTGACTTGCAAATCCTTCTATTCCTTCACACAAACCCCAGGGAAGAATGAGGGGATAAAACAAGACCACTCATGCACTGACAGGAGATGGTAGCACCCTCAGGCAATAGTGCTGCTTAGAGGACTTGTCTCCCCTGATGTGACTATCAAGAATAAAGACTATGGAGAGAGCTCATTGGACACCTAGCAACCAAAATGGGAGGCAAGACATTAATAAAGAGGTGCAACATTTTTCTGTGGGCAGTACTAGATTAGTAATCTGAATAACTCCTGAAGGATTATCCACATGAATGCAGAAGACCAAATTTCGTGATGTCTCCTTCTGATGTTGTTCAGACGATCCAACATTTGGACTCCTCATGAAGTCCAGCTGTGTTGTATCCTTCCTGCAGTTATGAAGGGAAATCTGGGAACTGAAGCCACACCAAACTGGACTTCATGCGATTCTATTCATTTCAATGCCAAGGAAAAAGTCCTTGTATTAACTTAATTGTATTAGTTTACATTTAAATGCATTTAATTATTTCTATCTTTAAAATATTTTAAATTAGATTGAAAATATAAAAGTTAATGTTTAACCTTTAAATGCTTGTGAATTTCAGAGCCATTGACAGACATTCAAACTATTCAAGATCCATTTCAAAGCTGCTGATAAAAGATCATTGTCCTGAATTGTTAACTTTCTCTCTCTCTCTCTCTCTCTCCACATTTGCTGTCTGAGTATGTTTTTCTGATTTCCAGCAAGTATAGTATTTTGCTTTTGAATTCAAAGTATTTTGACACCCAGATCTCCATGAGGCCATGACTATTTGTCACATAATTCAGGGGACGGAACTTGCTATTTGCTGCAGGTATTCCCTCTATGCTGGCTTTGAAGAACAAGTTGTGCTCCAGGTAAGAGAAGATGGCAAAGCAGTGAGTGTAAATGGCCCATTGCAATAGGCCAGATGGTACTTTCTTGCTAGCCTGTTCTCATGTACCACAACTTTAAAATAAAATGTAAAGCCAGTTTTACCTCCAACTTATACCTTATTTGGTGAAGTGTATTGTTTTATTCTTGTGCACATTGGAAAAGAATAACACTCCACAATTGAACTTTGTTAACAAACTCTGAACTGGGAACCATGCTGAGAAAATGCTGAAGTCAAGACACAACAAATTCAAATTACTTAATTTCATTTTATTTCATTGGCTTTCCTTCTCCTGCTCTTTCCCCTCCTTCTCAACAAGAATTACATCTCTGAAAGGTTAACCTTTAGCCTTGATTACCAAAGGTGTATAAAATTGAAACCAGATTAAACAGATCAAGAACCTGAGAGACGCCCACTCTTTACAACGCTTGTCGCCAATTAGAACAGTAGATGCTCTACCACGTAAAACACGCGGCACTTACGCTTTTCACAGCATTTGAAGAAAGTGTCACGTCTGCAGCTTCACAGAAGTGGATGGATTCCATCAACGGCAAAAAATGTTTGCATATTTTTTTTGTTAATAAGTAGAGCTGGTGGCTTGGAGAAGACAAGTGGGCTGATGCACAAGCCCAAATGGCGAGGTTCCAGGACCAAAGCTCCTCACCTTGGAGGAAACCACATGGTGTTTCTTAAATGTCCATCTCAAATTGGGCATCATCTATTACAGAAAACAGAAAGAATGCCAAGTGACCTTCAAATTCAATCAATAATCATCTTGTGGATTATTTTTCTTGCTCTATTTCCTTCCATCGCCACCTCAGGCAGTACTCAGTACTGGTTTCAAAATTAATACCTCATCCACTTGTTCTTCGCCTGTTGTCCACATTATTTAATTTGGTTGCCTTTTTCACTACCGCACCATGATACGATTCATATCCTCACGTGCACATATTTCACTGAATGGTTATCAATACTGCGTCCTGATTTTCCCTGTTGGCCCATCAACATGAAAGTCTAATGAAGCCCCCCAATTCTGTCCAGGGCCAGTTCATTCAGTGGCAATTGCTAATCTAGCCCAAGACCTACTATAGTTCATTTCAGTTTATGATACAGGTTGGGAACTTTAGTCTTTCAGCCAGTGAGTGAATTAGTGTTGCTGCCTCTCAGCTCCAGGTTCAATTCTGACCCCACTTGCCGTGTATGTGGAGTCTGCACATTGTAGGGCACAGATCCAGGCCTTTGGCGCCCACTGTCCATGCTAACCATCAAGTACCCATCTATAGTAATCCCATTTACCAGCACTTAGTCCATAGACTTCCATGCGTTGGTGATTCAAGAGCTTGTCTAGATCTCTCTCAAATATTGTGAGAGTATCTGCCTTCACCATTTCCTCTCCCACTGCATTCCAGATTCTACCTTCCCTCTGGGAGAAAAAAAATCTTCCCCAGCTCCCTCTAAACCTTCAGCCCTTTATCCTAACCTATGCCCTTAAGTTTCAGAACCTCTGTTACCTTTGGTCAAGTAGGACCTCCCTCTAACAAACCCATACCATCTTTGATTAATGCCTACCTTTCCAAATGTAGATTAATCCTGTCCCTCAATAATTTCCAAAGAGAAAAGGATGGATAAAATCCCCAAGACCGGACAGGATATATCCCAGGTTACTATGGGAAGCGTAGGAAAAAATTGCTGGGGCATTGGTGATGATATTTAGGTCCTCCCTGGCTACAGGAGTCGTACCAGAGGATTGGAGGATGGCAAGTGTTGCTCCCTTGTTCAAGAAAGGTAATAGGGATAATCCTGGGAATTATAGACCAGTGTGTCTTGTGTCAGTGGTGGGCAAGCTATTGGAGAGGATTCTGATGGACAGGATTTACGAATGTTTGAAGAAGCATAGTCTTATTAGGGATAGCCAGCATAAACTTTGTGAGGGGTAGGTCGTGCCTCATGAGCCTAATTGAGTTTTTCAAGGAGGTGACAAAACAAATTGATGAAGTGATGGATGTGGTGTATATGGACTTCAGCAAGGCGCTTGACAAGGTTCCCCACAGTAGGCTCATCCAGAAAGTCATGAGGCATGGGATCCATGGAGACTTGGCTGCGTGGATTTGGAATTGGCTTGCCCGCAGAGGGCAGAGGGTGGGAGTAGATGGAGAGTATTCTGCCTGGAGGTCGGTGACCAGTGGTGTTCCGCAGGGATCTGTTCTGGGACCCCTGCTCCGTGATTTTTATAAATGATTGGATGAGGAAGTGGAGGGATGGGTTGGTAAGTTTGCTGATGACACGAAGGTTGGAGGTGTTGTGGATAGTGTAGAAGGCTATCGTAGGTTACAATGGGATATAGACAAGATGCAGAGCTGGGCAGAGAAATGGCAGATGAAGCTCAATCCAGACAAGTGTGAAGTGATGCGCTTTGGAAAATTGAACTTGAAGGCAGAGTACAAGGTTAATGGCAGGATTCTTATAGGAGTGTTGAGGAACAGGGGGATCTTGGGGTCCAAGTCCATAGATCCCTTAAAGTTGCCGCACAAGTTGATAGGGTAGTTAATAAGGCGTATGGTGTGCTGGGCTTCATTAGTCAGGGGACTGAGTTCAAGGTAATGTTGCAGCTCTATAAAACTCTGGTTAGACAGTACTTTGTTCAGTTCTGGTCACCTCATTATAGGAAGGATGTGGAAGCTTTAGAGAGGGTGCAAAGGAGATTTACCAGGATGCTGCCTGGATTACAATCATGTCTTATGAGGAAAAGTTGAGTGAGCTAGGGCTTTTCTCTCTGGAGCGATGCAGGTTGAGAGGCAACTTGATAGAGGTAACTTGATAGAGGTGTATAAGATTATGAGAAGCATAGGTAGAGTGGACAGCCAGCACCTTTACCGTAGGGTGGCAATGGCCGATACCAGAGGACATCAGTTTAAGGTCAGAGGAGGAAAGTTTAGAGGGGATGTCAGAAGTAGGTTTTTATCCCCCCCCCCCCCCCCACCGAGTAGTGGGTGCCTGGAATGCACTGCCAGGGGTGGTGGTAGAGGCTGATACAATGGAGACATTTAAAAGACTCTTAGATAGGCACATTGATGTAAGAAAAATGGAGGGTTATGGGCTGTGTAGGAGGGAAGGGTTAGATTGATCATAGAGTAGGTTTATATAGGTCGGCACAACATCATGGGCCTAAGGGCCCGTACTGTGCTGTACTGTTCTATGTTCCCTACTACTGATATTAGACTTGCAGGTCTTTCATCATCTGGCTTATTCCTGCTGCCCTTCCTGAATAAAAGGAACCACATCTGCTGTCTTCCAGTCTCCTGGCACCTCGCCTGTGGCCAGTGAAGATTTAAAACTCTGTCAGGGCCCCAGCAATCTCCTCCCTTGCCTCGCATAGCATGTTCTCCCCATGACTGCATGTACATCCATCTAGTGCACCAGTTTTTCTCCCCAGATGCCAAAGGCTACCTCATTATTCCTTTTTTGCACTATTTATTTTGCAATTTATAGTAACCTTCATGTCTTGCACTGTACTGCTGCCGCAAAACAACAAATTTCACGTCATACCTCTCAGTGATAATAAACCTGATTCTGATCCTGAACTGACCACTGTAAATTACCCATTAGTGCAGAAAAGGGGGAGCTCTTGGGCATGTGAGAGAATAACCTGCAGAGCTGTAGGGAAATATGGAGAGGGGAACAGGACTGACGAGATAACTCTGTTAGGAGCTGGCATGGATTCAGTAGATTGAATAGCCCCTGTATCCTAATAAGTAAGCAAGCTGAAGAGATTTTCACTGGCAGGTAATTTCAACTAAGTTATAACTAGTGCAATTTTCAACACATTTTTAGTTACAGTATGTGGTAAATATCAAGTTTAAAATATCCCTTGAAGACTTAGCCTTAAAATATTTCAGGTGAAATTTCCTAGCTTTGGAAAAAAAATGTTATGTCAGTGTCTAATTAACAACCCAACAGAAACTGGGTGCATTTTTATACCCAAGATTGTTAATATCTGCTATCTCACCACACAAAAATACCTTCCAACCTCAACCACATGGTCCACGTGCTTCTACTAAAGAAGGCAGAGATAGACTCAACCACTGATCATGACTTCAAAACAGCACTGGCAGCAGCACAAGCAACAATCATTAGGTTGTGAATAGTGTGGTATAGATTGCGTACAAATGCGTTTCAACCACTTTAAATTGCTCACGCCAGTACTGATGGAGCTAATGCTTTCACACCCTCGTACAGCTCAGAGTCTGAATGCACTAATGTATAATTGATGTAAATAACCTAATACAAAAGAATCTTTATTCCCCAAACCAGCCTTCATTGAAATCTGAGCAATACCCCGATCTTCATCCTTACCACCAGCTGCCTTCTCTTCATGGCTGTTTACATGGTTCACTGCTGGCTTCACCTTCTCTGTGGTACTTGGACTTGTGACACCTGGGATGTTTGGAAGGTCACGCGGAGGGGTCCTGGCAACAGGGGAGTTGCGACATTCCATGAGGAACTTGCGGTCATAAATAATACGGGTGCCTGCAACATAACAGCAATGCACTCATTAGAACAGGGACAGAGGGTTACTCTTTGTCACTGGTACAAGCTTTATGGAATGTGCTAGTTTTTTTTCCGACATGAGGCTGCCACGATGCAAAGATGCCTACTATTGGAAACCATTTTATTTGTCCACAAGAGGCCAGATTGCTTCATGTCAATACCTGGTGTTAATGAGACTGCACTTTGAATGATCCTGCACAAAGTAAAGAACCAGCATTTCCACTTGAAGTTTCATGCCTGCTCACAGCTCGACTAATATATAACACCATTGTGCACAAGTGCAACTGCAGAGGGTGTAAAATGCACTCATTTCAAATGTTATTTTTAATTCACACCTCAATGTTCCTGTGGTACTTGCAGTAGCCGTCCTCTAATGCATTTCATTGTCTGCACAGCACTTAGGAATAGCCTGCAGTCTTGTGAGATACTCTTATTTTTAAATGTGTCCGAGTTGAGCTGCCATCTTCTTTCTGCAGTCTCTTTGAGGATTTCAATTTTAGGGATGATCCAACTTCAACTACTATTCTTGGTGGGAATCTTACCCAAGACATCTCAATCAGTTGTAGGAAATGTATGCACTCAGAAGATGGGACTGTGTAATGGAACTGAGAGTATATCAAAAGCCCAGAGTAAAAGACAAGCGGACAAACTTGGGGATTTTATGGGCATTATCTATTATGCACACACATCTCCTTTTCCAGCCTAATCATTTATCAGTTTCGGGCAGTGTTTTTGGCAGTGCTTATTAAAATAGCAGAAGTAGAAGACTGTCAATCTTGCTTAACACAAGCAAGTCTTCCTTCAGCAGGGAAGTTATGCTGCAACTGTACAGGGTACTGGTGAGACTGCACCTGGAGTACTGCATGCAGTTCTGGTCTCCTGACTTGAGGAAGGATATACTGGTTTTGGAGGTTCACCAGGTTGATTCCGGAGATGAGGGGATTAGCCTATGAGGAGAGACTGAGTCGCCTGGGACTACACTTGCTGGAATTCAGAAAATGAGAGGGGATCTTATAGAAACATAAAATTATGAAAGGGATAGATAAGATAGAGGCGGGAAGGTTGTTTCCACTGTAGGTGAGACTAGAAACTAGGGGACATAGCCTCAAGATTCAGGGGAATGGAATTAGGATGGAGATGAGGAGAAACTGCTTTTCCCCCCAGAGACTAGGGAGTCTGTGGAATTCTCTGCCTAGGGAAGCAGTAGAGGTTACCTCATTAAATATATTTAAGACACAGTTAGATAGATTTTTGCATAGTAGGGGAATTAAGGGTTATGGGGAAAAGGCAGATTGGTGGATCTGAGTCCACGGCCAGATCAGCTATTATCTTATTGAATGGCAGAGCAGGCTCGACGGGCCAGATGGCCTCCTCCTGCTCCTATTTCTTATGTTCTTATTACAACTGTTCTGTCTGATATTCAGATAAAATTAAGCAAGAAGGAAGTCATTTGGCCTACCATGTCTATGCTGACCAAGAACCAACCTTCTTGAGTGAATCCTCCTTACTAGCTCTTAACCCACAGCATTATGATCCTTCATTAATCATCCAGCTACTTTTTAAAGTGTAGTGTAGATCTCTACCTCTACCATCCTTTCAAGCAGCAAGTTTTAGTCCCACTGTTTAGAGTGAATTATTTTTTCCCTCAGCTCCCCTCTAATCCTTTCATCAGATTCAGTTTAGTTTATTGTCACGTACACCAGGGTGCAATCAAATTCCTTGTTCACATGAAGCTCACAGAGTAAACAGTATACACAGTAATAATACATACAACAATAACTGCAATGGTCGAGCGCAAAGCAGCAGAATGGTGCAAAGATTGTAGTGCAATCTGAAGTAGTGCAAAAAGAAATGCTAACAGAATAACTGAGCGAAGTAGAATTAAGAGTCCAGGAACGTGGCAGCACCACTGGGAAGGGGATGTGAAAGAGTTGATTGGTTCAGAAGTCTGATCACAGTGGGGAAGAGTGAACTCCTTTACATCCCTGTTATTGTTGATTTTAAGGGTAACAAGTAATTCCTCATCACTCATGCCAAAGTCCCTTATCTCTTTTGTTCCTCCTAACAGTAATTCTCCAGCTGTAGCAACATTCTCATAAGTCATCCCTGCATGTTTTTGAATGCTTTCACATCCTTCCTCTAGTGTGGTGACCAGAACTACCTATGGTGTAGCTGTGGCCCAACAAGTCCTAACAAATCCTGTACAGTCCTAACATGACCTCGCTGTGCTAAAGTTCTAATCTCAGTCAATAAAGTGTTTTCCTTCTTAATCACATTATCTACTTTTTGTTATTCTACTTTTAGGGATGTGTGGGAACGCACTCCAATATCCCACTATTCATCTACACTTCTCAGTTAGTGTGTATTCTCCTGCCTTGTTTACCAACTCCAAATGCATTATCTGACACCTACTTTATTGATTTCATTGGACATTTTTGCCCTCACTGATATCTTCCTGCAGCTTAGAACTTTCTTCCTCCAGAGCTTATTTTGGTGTCAATGGCAAACTTCATAATCATGGCCACTACATTCAAATTTGAATCATTAATATATTCCACAAATAAAGGGCGAGGTCCTGAATCCTGCTACATACAGCCCTCCAGTCACTAAAACCAAACAAACCAACTTTTAACCCAATTTGCCATTTTACATTGAATCCCTTGGATTTTAATTCTGTGATCAATCTGCCTCTGGGTCTTTGTCAAATGCCTCATTCATATCCATATAAAATACATCAAACATGCCAACCTTAGCAGTAGTCCTTGTCATAGCCTCAAAAACATTACTGTTAGCCAGCCATGGTGTTTCCTCACCAAATCCATGCTGTCAATATTTTGATTAATCCGTGCCTCCTTTAATCCCAACCAAGCCCCAAACCTCAGAACGTTTTCCAACAGTTTGCAATTAAGCTAAATGGCCTGTAATTACTTGATCCATTCCTTCCACATCAGCAATATTCTACGCTCTAGCATCACGCTATAGCCAGACAGAACTGCAAGATGACATTCAGAGCATACGCCATTTCCTTCATTTCTTCCTTTACAACTTATCCAAGACTGGTGAATTATTCACTTCTAAGGATGCTTGACCTCTTACTATATCCTCTCCATCTAATTGTTTTTATAACCTCCAACAATTCACATTCTACCTCTTCAATGCCAATGCACGCAGCATCCTTCATTTTCATGAAGATGGGTACAAAGTAATCATCCCAAACTCCACCACCCTGACAACTGATTTGGTCTCTAATGGGATCTATTCTTTCCTTTGTTACCCCCTTCGGCAACAAGTATAGATAAAATATCTTAGGGTTTTGCTAGATTTTACCTGCCAATATATTTCACGTACCATCTTTGCCTTCCAAATTTCCCTTTCAACTTCACCTGCACCCCCTATATTACTCTGGGTTTTCTGCGATAGAAATAACAGAGGACTCCTAGACAAATCCAACATCATCAAAATTTAGAATTAGCCACCTGATACAGCAACACTTGAAGTACAAAACCGAAGGCAAGTACATAAAAAAACACCAAAAAAAACGCATGAGCAATCACCTACCTAACCGGTAAAATTAGATGATTGCTTGTGACAAATGGGTTGCCATTGGCAGTGCAGGTTTCATGGCTATACAGTACAGGAGTTAGGCTCGTCAAATTTCTTCCCTTCTTTCCCTTCATACCACATACTGGGGTATGGCTGTGTAACTGCACCTGGTAGACATGGGGTAAACTGGTGAGGGGGAATGTGAGAATAAATCCAATGAGAATATATGCCAAAAATCCCTGACCGAAAGTGTTTAGAACACACATTGGAGTATTGCCCAATGTAACCAGCAAGCAAAGGGGACCAGGAACTGAACAGAGATCGATAGAGCCACTTCCATGCATTTTCCTGCCTTCTTTCTTTACTTTTAACTGACATAACTCAGCATACATTAACACTGCTTTGAAAAGCAGTAAACATGAACTCCAGATTACTGGAAATATACACTTGGGATAAAATTAGAAGACATAACATACCTACAACTGGCAATGTAGAATCATTTCCCCAAACTACTATTTGGATACTGCAAATCCATTATACAGATTGCAAAAGATTTTTACCTTGAAGTTAGTCCCAACAGATATTCTAATTCATGTTGGCGCTGTGCATTTATTCAAATGTACCCACTGTGGAGAAGTGCACACTTCTCAATCCACCTCAGTATTTGGATATAATTACAAGGTGGTTGAGAAGGAAAACTTCTGGGAAAATTTGCATTTGGTAAGCACCAGATCTCATTGCCCCTTTCCCCAAAAGGAGATGGTGAGAAAGCGTCTGAACAATGAATCAAGCTTCTGTACAGATGATGAAATGTCCTTTCTTCACTATTGAAGAAGAAGGATTCAACATTGCATCTATGAATACACACTTTGATAACTAATACTTCCTGGATTATTGCATAAAATTCACCATACAGTGTTAAGTTTGTATTGTCAAATGAGGAAGACCCTACAGGTTAGGATAAAACCAGGGACAAGTTAGGTCAAGAGAATTGTGCAACTTCTCAATCACTGGTATAGTGTGTTATGTGTCAAGGCTACAAGTCGGTGGCAAATAAACAGTTCCTTGTTCTCACCTCCACCCACGATTATACCTTAGCTGTCAACATGTATAGGCATGTTACATTAGCAGGGAGAGATAGGACTAATTCTTACTCACATCCTGTTTCAGGAACAGTGTCAACCAAAGAGTAAATGGAGTAAGAAAATAAGTATTTTCTGAATGAAAACTAACACTTACTTCACGGGGAAGAGGTACAGGAAACACAACTGAAAACCTTTTGAAGATAGTAAAGCATTTTAACATAGAACATTACAGCACAGTACAGGCCCTTCAGCCCATGATATTCTGCCGACATTTTATCCTGCTCTAAGATCTATCTAACCCTTCCCTCCCACATAGCTCCCCCATTTCTCTATCATTCATGTGTCTATCTAAGAGTCTCTTAAATGGCCCTAATGTATCTGCCCCCATAACCTCTGTTTGCTGTGCGTTCCACACATCCACCACTCTCTGTGTAAAAAAACTTACCCCTGACATCCTCTTTATATCTTCCTCCAATCACCTTAAAATTATGCCCCCTCGTGTTAGCCATTGTCACCCTGGGAAAAAGTCTCTGACTGTCCACTCGATCTATGCCTCTTGAGATTTTCCTCAAAAATATTTCGATCTTCATTAGTGATCAATTGTAAGGCAGTTACAAGACTGTAAATCTGTTTATCTGCCAATAATTGATTGATTAGATTTGGAAGTTATTTTATATTCACTTGGCATATCTTTAAACACAGTGGAACTGCTTGAATTCGAATTTCAAGCTTGGATAACAATACCTTCAATTAACCTTTAGGTTGTCATAGTTATGGCATGACGAAACTATTCTGCAAGTGCAACATGCAGAGGCCACGCTTGAGTTTGGCTCTCTGTGCTGTTGGCAACAATGAAAAAATATCTTGCTACACTGATTTTTGCAGCAAAATTTATACATTCAATCCATCAACATTTAAATCTGCTCTAATGTTTAAAGCCAGACTGCCATTAATTCACACTGGAGACAGCAGGACTTCCCCATATGTGGCCAGGTGTATAGGTATTAGTTCCAAAATTGTATTCAAATTTGATGATGCAAAACAACCTCCTGCACTGACAGCTCAAGTATCTGACCACAGCTATCCTGCAATTGCCTTATTGACAAAATGTGGATTTAGCAGTTTACTAATTCCTATTACCAGCACATTCCAAGAGGCAAATGATATAAACCTTCCAATATAAAAGCCTAACTAATCAACACTTCACTTGACAAACTTTGAGTTGTCTCAAAGGATCACAGCATTAACCACAAAGGATTAACCACATTTTGATGTTCAATCATGCTTCTCAGTACCTTGACTTAGAAATTGGGACTCATGAACAGCACCAAAACTAATTTTTGCAATGCAACATTTTACACTCTTGGTTACAGGGAGCTGAGAACTCAGGTTCATTTCCTCACCAATTAATCTGCAGTAATGCTAAGTGCTGCCATTTAATAAAAACAAATAGTGGAGCAGCATTTCTTAAGTAGGAAGAACTAAATGGAGTCTTGACTGATGAAGCTTCTTGAGTGTTACTGATAGACATCCGGAATGGATCACACCACATCCTCTGGAAGAACAGCATCCAATCAAAGATAACAAGCAAACAATTATCTTCTCATTAATTTTCTCTTCTGCCTCACCAGCAGACCTTGGTGCCTTGCTGAGGAACGCAATAATGAAAAAGATTCCAACTGCCAACCCATCTGTGTTGAAGGATAAGTTCTAGACCAATCAATAATTGTTCTAGTTGTCCAACCTCAAATGTTAACTGTTTGTACTACAGTAGGAAATGAATTCCACTGAAATCAGGCATCTTATTCTTTGGTGAAAGGATGTGAACAGCTGAACATTATTCAGCACATCAGTAAATGATCATCAGTCTGTGCAAGGCTTCTGGCAAGTGTAAGCTGGCTGTGCAGCCTACAATCTACATTGCAGGAAAGATGCAGCAGCAACAGTTGCTGGATAGTGAACTACAGGAAGAGAACTGACAGAGGCAGCTGACAGGATGGTCACTTGTGTTTGGAGGAAATGGTAGAGGAGACAGGAGAGGGGTGCTTAAAACAAAAATCAGCTTATGGTGAGCATTGGAGACCAGGGCCAGACTGATCTAATTGTCAATGGTTAAACTAGGTGTCCATCATATCTGTTAAGTCTGCATCCCTTGAGCTTAGGGACCATACCAAGGGCAGTTGCCAGGATGAGAGAGAATAATAGTTTTAATGGGGACATGGGTATCAAAAGTTACTGTATTCTTTTTTGTGCAAGTAGGCAGTGGAGAACAAAGGTTTTTAATGGAAAGGAAACAGAACACGCCTCTATAATTCCAGCAATACCCATCAGGGAGAGGAAACAATCTGAGCTGATCTCAGAGTGGCACATACTGAACAATTATTCCATTCTACACCCGGTCACTGATACAATTCTAATTTCCCTTCACCTCTTGTATGATATCCAACAAAGAACAACAATTAGAGAACAAAACCCGCAAAAAAGAAAACACCACAGCATCCTGATACAAATATAGCCAAGGGAGACAGAAATTCTCAGACACCATTAGCTTTTGAAAGGGAATTTTTGGGAAACTCCAAACTGTTTGGGTGTTTGAAGATCTGGTAGGTGCCACACAAAACAGAATGTACAAGATTAGAGCAATGAACAATCTGCTGGAGGAACTCAGTGGGTCGAGCAGCATCTGTGGAAAGAAAGGAATTGTCGATGTTTTGGGTCAAAACCCTGCATCAGGACTGAGAGTGGAGAGGTGAGAAGGATTGCCAAGCGATTGGTGGACTGAGGAAGGTATAAGATTAGATTCTTCTGGATATCCTGGGTTTCCAACCTCCCCACCATCAAGGCCATCTTCAAGAGGCAGTGCCTCAAGAAGGCGGCATCTATCACTAAGAACCCTCATCATACGGGACATGCCCACTTCCCGTTACTATCATTGGGGAGGTGGTACAGGAGCAGGAAGTCCCACACTCAACGACTCAGGGACAGCTTCTTCCCCTCCGCCATCAGATTCTGAACAGTCCATGAACACTATCTTGTTATTCCTTTTTTATTGCACTATTTGTCTTGTAATTTATTGTAATTTTTTTATGTCTTTGCACTGTACTGCTGCCACAAAACAACAAGTTTCACGTCATATAACTCAGTGATAATAAACCTGATTCTAATTCTGGTTGTTTGACTAGAATTGGCACTGGCTCCTCAGATAAAGGGCAGTGCAATTGAGAAAATTAGCCAGCATTCTGCTTGTGACTTTTGGTGTTGAGAAGCAAGTGCGTGAATTTTATTAGACGAGGAGAGACTCGGCTGGGTGATTTCCATAACTGTTTCATGAATCAGACCCACTATCTGTTGAGAAAGAGTTTTCAAGATTGAAAACGGAAACTAAAAAAAAATTATGGACAAGAAAAGATAAAGTGTTAGGGTTGGAGGCAACATGGCCAAGAATACAGAATAACTGAACCAGGTCAATCAAAAGGTTAATTAAAAGCCGCAAGACGACCATTTTAGTGATTCCTTTAAGAAAATTAAGACTGCAAACATGTTTCTTACATAATGACATTAAGCTAGTTTGGCAGGGCACAAACCTTCAGTCAGTTATAAAAACCACCAAAGCCACAGAACGAATTAAACTACTTTATGGGAACAAGCATGGGTTGTGCAGCAGCCAATCACAGATGCTATAATATGACAGCTGCTTCACATCAGATCGTCTACCAATAATGGTTTCAGCATTCATTTCCTAGGTTGAATCACAATTAATTGCCATAACTACAGTATTGGAATAGTATAAATGTACAAAAATAAGTATAACCCTGTAGATGTCACCACATTCTGCTTTTATGGTTTGTAATGTCTCAATAGCTTAAATCAAATTTGCTATAACATGTTAACAACTGATAAAACAGGAAGAAAATTCAGCAAGAAACCTAAAATACACTGCACAATCTAGTAGAGATTAAAATTCTCTGCAATGGAGGGTTAAAGGAACAGGGCAAACTAGTTAAATTCCTTCCACACCAAAGAAAATGCTTGCATTTCTACTGTTCCTGTCATGTCCCTTTCGGAACAGCCTGAAGAGGTTTGCAAGCTCTGAAGAAGTTTCTTCTGATGTATAACCACTGTTGTAATGTAGGAACCATTACATCCAACTTGTGCTGAACAGCAAACCACAAACAGCAATATGATAATGCCAGATTATCTGTTTTAGTGATGCTAAATGTGGGAGAAAACATTGGCCAATTAATCAGGGGTAATTTCCTGGGAATTCTTCAAAAGAACTTGAATGGGATCTCTTTCTTTAACCCTTGTGGCCTTGGTTTAACATCTCATCTAAACAACAACTGCCTTCAATACCCTAATTCCAACAAACTCATCTCCAAACTCCTAGACTTAGGACTCTGCAACCCCCTCTGCAATTGGATCCTTGACTTCCTGACTGATGGCGATGAGGAGGTGTACAGGAGTGAGATAGATCGGCTGGTTGAGTGGTGTTGCAACAACCTCACACTCAGCGTCAGCAAGACCAAGGAATTGATTGTGGACTTCAGGAAGGAGAAGTCGGGAGAGCACACACCAGTATTCATTGAGGGATCAGCGGTGGAAAGGGTGAGCAGCTTCAAGTTCCTGGGCATTAACATCTCAGAGGATCCATCTTGGGCCCCAACACATTGATGCAATCATGAAGAAGGCTCTTCTTTGTTAGGTGTTTGAGAAGACCTGGTACATCACCAAAGACTCTTGCAAATTTCTATAGATGTACAGTGGAATGCATTCTGACTGGCTGCATCACGGCCTGGTATGGAGGCTCCAATGTGCAGGATCAAAAGAGGCTGCAGAGGGTTGTAGACTCAGCTGGCTCCATCACAGGCACAACCCTCCCTGCCATTAAGGACATCTTCAAGAGGCAGCATCCATCATTAAGGACCCTCACCATCCAGGATATGCCCTTTTCGTGTTACTACCACTGGGGAGGAAGTACAGGAGCCTGAAGACCCACATTCAATGTTTCAGGAACAGCTTCTTCCCCTCTGCCATCAGATTTCTGAATGGTCCATGAACCCATGAACAGTACTTTGTTATTCCTCTTTTGCACTATTTATTTATTTTTGTAACTTACAGTAATTTTTACATCTTGCACTGTACTGCTGCCACAAAACAACAAATTTCATGACATATGTCAGTGATTATAAATCTGATTCTGACCAACAGATCACAATCAGCAAGGACAGGCAATAACACCTCCTCCATGATTATCCTCAACACCAGTGCCCTGCAAGGCTGCATTCTCAGCTCCTTGCTATACTCCCTATACACTCACGACTGTGTGGCCAAATTTTGGTCTAACTCCATTTACAAGTTCACAGATGACACCACCACAATGAGTTGCATCTCAGGCAATGATGAGATGGAGTACAGGAAGGAGATAGAGAGCCTAGTGACATGGTGTCAAGACAACAATCTCTCCCTCAATGTCAACAAAACAAAGGAGTTAGTCACTGACTTCTGGAAGCTGGGCAGAGTACATGCCCATCTGTATCAATGGTGCTGAGGTGGAGATGGTTGATAGCTTCAAGTTCCTAGGTGTAAATATCACCAACAATTTGTCCTGGTCCAGCTACATTGACGCTATGGCCAAGAAAGCACACCAATGCCTCTACTTCCACAGAAAGCTAAAGAAATTTGGCACATCCCCATTGACTCTTACCAATTTTTACTGATGCACCATAGAAAGTAACCTATCTGGATGCATCACAGCTTGGTATACTAGCTGCTCTGCCCAAGACTGCAAGGAACTGCAGTGAGTTGTGAACGTAGTCCAGTACATTAAGCAAAGCAGCCTCCCCTCCATTGGCTCCATCTACACTTCCCACTGCCTCAGGAAAGCAGCCAACATAATCAAAGCCCCTCCCACCCTGGTTATTCTCTCTTCTCCCCTCTCCTGTTGGACAGAAGATACAAAAGCTTGAAAGCATGTACCACCAGCGTCAAGGACAGCTTCTATCCCCCAGTTATCAGACTCTTGAACAGACCTCTCATGTGCTAAAGAAGAATTCTTGATCTCCCAATCTTCCTCATCGTGACCCTTGCACTTTATTTGTTTACCTGCACTTTCTCTGTAGCTGCTATACCATAATCTGCATTCTGTTTTTTCTTTTTACTACCTCAATGTATTTATGGCATGATCTGTCTGGATTGCATGTAAACAAAGGTTCTCACTGTATCTTGGCACACGTGACAATAATAAACCAACTCCAAAAGTACTCCCTGTCCTGGACTACCTAACTAGATTTTTGTGTTCAAACCTCTGGTGTGGTGTTTGAACCTACAACCTTCCAACACAAGCACAGTATGACCAGTCCAGATCTGAAACCTAAACATTACTCAAAAAGGTTAAAATCTCAAGGAGGAACAAAGTTTCATAATGGACCTCAATTTTGCAAGCCAACTAGCAGGCATTATACATCAGTTTCATCTTGAGTCAAAGGGCACAGAACTCCTTTCCTCGTTAAGTGATAAGAAACCCTTTATGTAAATGTACTGAAAATTTGAGTTATTTTTAGCGATAACGAAACAGACTGTGCTGTTGTGATCAACACCTGCCTTTTATTAACTTGGTCATCAAACATGACAACACAGAAAGTTGTCAACTTGTAACGTTAGTTGTTTCTCTCAATGCACAATGCTGAGTATTTGCACCATTTCTTTGTTTTATGTCAGATTTGAAATAAAAGGCAATGTTTTGCCTCGTGGGCATGGACACAACCCTGGCTTCTTACACTTGGAAGCGCAAACCGGGGGCTGATCTTCCAACCATCCAACAGGATCAGGGTTGGTGCTGCGGCGAGGAGAGGGTGACAGTGTGGGGAAGGAGAGGGTTAAGTGTTGGGTCAGAGGTGGGGGGTGGGGTCAGGGAAGTGGTGATGGTGTGAGGGAAGGGTGACAGTACGGGGAAGGACAGTGTTAAGTGTTGGGTCAGAGGTGGGGGGGGGTGGGGTCAGGGAAGTGGTGATGGTGTGAGGGAAGGGTGACAGTGTGGGGAAGGAGAGGGTTAAGTGTTGGGTCAGAGGTGGGGAGGTGGGATCAGGGGTGTGGCGACGGGCCGAAGCCCTGACGCCGCGCACGGCTTTACCTCCTGGGGTGGTGCTGAAGAGGGTGCCCCCGGGGGTGGTGCTGAAATCGTGCGGCAGCTGCGCCGAGTCGCTGACGGTCACCCTGCGGGTGGGAATGGCGCGGCTCTCGGTCTTCTGAGCTGGGCCGGACATCCTGACGCCACCTCAGCCGCTCGCACCGGACGGGGGGACGGGAAGGCCGGGCCTGATCTCACTCACTCACCCACACACTCTCCCTCACACACCCACTCCGTCCGCCCGCCGGGACCTCGCACAGGCCCCCCCCGACCCCACTCACTCACACTCGCTGCCAGGCCCCAGCACCCCGCCACCGACAACATCCGCTCACCCGTCGCGTCATCCTCGGGCGCGGCGGAAAGAGCCGAGCGGCTTCGGGGCCAGCCGTTTCCCAAGCCGTCCGACCTCGGCTGTTGCGTCACTTTCGGCGG
The DNA here is from genome assembly GCF_009764475.1 of Pristis pectinata. Taxonomy (NCBI): domain Eukaryota; kingdom Metazoa; phylum Chordata; class Chondrichthyes; order Rhinopristiformes; family Pristidae; genus Pristis; species Pristis pectinata. The sequence continues at coordinate 15,478,023 of NC_067433.1, forward strand.
CGGGGCGGAAAGAGCCGAGCGACTCCGTGCGATTCGTTTTCCGCCGCCCGACTCGGGTCTTGCGTCATCTTCGGCGAGGGATGGAAAGAGCCGAGCGACTTCGGGCGAGCCGCCGGAGCCGGGCTTTGCGTCATCTTCGGCGGTGAGGCGGAAAGAGCCGAACACCTGACAGTCCGGGCGCTGGGCTCTGTTGACAGTAGCACTTCTGCAGAGGACACGCTCTGGCTCATTGACAATCCAAAATCAGAATTCGTCCAAAGTCTGCATGTTGTAAATGTTTCAGCAATTTTCGTTTAAGCAATTCAATTTTTATTTGTTTAAACCAATTAATCTGTTTAATAATTTATTTAACCAGTAACTGCTCAGATCAATTGCTTTCGAGTCTACTGCCTATGCAGCTGAACATAAATATTTATGTTTCTGTACTGTTTTTCGCACGCCTCAAGGTGCTTCACAACCAATGAAGTATTTTTGGAATGTCGACAGCAATGTGACAATGACCAAATAACTGAGGGATAAATGGCAGGAGATACAAAAACCTGAGAATATATACCACCAGGCTCAAGGGCAGCTTCTATCCCGCTGTTATAAAACTCTCGAACAGACTTCTCAGTCGATAAAGATGAACTCCTGATCTTACAACCTACCTCGTCATTCCCCTCGCACTTTATTTGTCTACCTGCACTGCACTTTCTCTGTAACTGTAGCACTGTATTCTGGACTTTTTTTTTTCCCTTTTGTACTATCTCAACATGTGGAATAATCTGTCTGAATGGCATGCAAATAAAGCTTTTTTAAAATCCAAAATAAACTTCATTCATCATAAAAAAAACAAACTATATACAACAATAAAACAGTGCAAACCTTTACATTCATGTACGGATCAATCATTAGTGTTACCTTTTTATGCATGCAAAGAAAGCTTTTTACTGTATCTCTGTACATGTGACAATGGGCAGGCACGGTAGTGTAGCAGTTAGCGTAATGCTTTTACAGTGCCAGCAGCCCGGGTTCAATTCCGGCCGCTGTCTGTAAGGAGTTTGTATGTTCTCCCCGTGTCTGTGTGGGTTTCCTCCGGGTGCTCCGGTTTCCTCCCATGTTCCAAAGACGTACGGGTTAGGAAGTTGTGGGCATGCTATGTTGGCGCTGGAAGCGTGGCAACACTTGTGAGCTGCCCCCAGAACACACTACGTAAAAAAAATGTATTTCACTGTGTGTTTCGATTTACATGTGACTAATAAAGATATCTTATAATAAACCAATTACCATTCACCAATATTGGACAGGGCAGTGTCACAGTTGGCACAGCTGTTGCCTCACAGTGCTAGTGACAATCCCAATCTCTGGAGCTGTCCGTGTGGAGTTTGCATGTTCTCCCTGTGGGTGCTCTGGTTTCCTCCCTCAAAGGCGTGAGGATTAGCAAGTTAACCGGCCACTGTGAATTGTCCCCAGTCTGTAGATGAGTGGCAGGATCTCGGGAGAGTTCTTGGGAATATGGGGAGAATAAAATGGGATTAGTGTAAATGAGTGCTTGATAGTTGGTGCAGAGCTGGTGGGCTAAAAGGTCTGTTCCCATGCCGACTTTCTGGCATTGCGGTAACTCTCCTCAAATTCAAAGCAGTGCCCTGGATTCTCTAAAGTCTGCCTCAGTTTAACATCGCAGCGTCCTCAACATTACGAGACTGCAACACCCCCTAGATTTTTGTGCTTGAGACTGGAGCACACAATCTCCAGCCCAACTGCAAGAGAGGGGGCCTTGACTGACACTTGAGTTTGCTGATTACAATGACCTCTGGCCTTGTTGCATCAGGATAGTGGGGGTGGTCAGAGAACCCACTTTGGACTGTAATGCAGTGACACAAAGAAAGGAAGCCATTAAAAATACACAAAATTCATGATTAGAATTTGGGTGTGGAATAAAACTCCACGAGGTGGTAACAGATTAGCCTCCTATTTTACACAGTTGCTTATATTTAATTCCTGTCAATGAATTTAATTGAAGATCAGTTGCTGTGTCTCACAGAAAACGGACTCAAGACTGCTTGTTTTGCCTCACTGCCCAAGATCCATTCATAACCCAAGGACTTGCACTGGCACTTCTCATAATCCCTGAAAATTCCAAAGCATTTTACAACCATCGAAGCAACATTTGAGCAGTAGTCACAGTTGTGATGCAAAAAGCAGGAGCCAAATTTCATCCAGCAAACTCTAACAAAGCAGCAAGCAGATAATGTTGTTAGTGATATTAAATAAGGGATAATAATGGCCAGGACACCAGGGAGAAATCCCTGCTCTCCCTCCCTGATCTTTTACTTTCTCCTATTGGGGAAGACAGTGGCCTCGTACAAGAACTTGCACATTTGACACTGCAGCACTCCTTTAGTACCGGACTGGTGTGCTAGCTGGGATTATGTACTCTGAACCAGAATAGGAATCAGGTTTATTATCACTGACATATGACGCGAAATTTGTTGTTTTGCGGCAGCAGTACAGTGCAAGACAAAAATTACTATGTTACAAAAATAAAAAAAGAAGAGGTAGTGCTCATGGGTTCATGGACCATTCAGAAATCTGATGGCGGACGGGAAGAAGCTGTTTCTGAATCGTTGATTGTTGATCTTCAGGTTCCTGTACTTCCTCTCCAATGGTAGTAACGAGAAGAGGGCATGTCCCGGATGGTGAGGGTCCTTAATGATGGATGCAGTCTTCTTGATGGGGAGGGTTGTGCCCGTGATGGAGCTGGCTGAGTCTACATCCCTCTGCAGCCTCTTTCGATCCTGTGCATTGGAGCCTCCATACCAGGCAGTGATGCAACCAGTCAGAATGCTCTCCACTGTACTTGGAGATACATTTACAGATTTCCAATCATTAAGTCACAATCTACAGAGATTTTAAGAAAATTGGGACCAATTGACCCTGTCATATTAGTGTTCTGATGAAGGGTCTTCCACTTGAACTGTTATTTCTGCTTCTCTTTCCACAGATGTTCTCTGACCTCTGAGTGTTTCCCCTCACCTTTTTATTCTGGCTTCTGCCCTCTTCTTTTCCAGTCCTGATGAAGGGTCTTGACCCGGAATGTTGAATGTTTATTTCCCTCCGTAGATGCTGCCTGACCTGCTGAGTTCCTCCAGCATTTTGTGTGTTTTGTTCCAGATTCCAGCAATGGCAGAATCCTGGTCTCCTGTTTCCATTATTTTCTGTTTTTATTTCAGAGTTCCAGCAACTGCAGTTTTGTCACATAGTGGATTTGCTTGGTACGACATATATATCTTTGAAAGTGACCGGTCATTTGTACGACTGGTTGATAAAAGAATTTGACATCTTAGGATTCATAAATAGAGTTATGGACTACAGAAGCAGGGAAGTTGTGTTGAATCTATACAAAACATTGCTTAGGCAACAACTGGAGTACTGCATTCATACCTGGTCATCTAACTGTAGAAGGTGTGTAGGGCTGAGAGAGGTTACAGACTGGTCTCATGAATGAGGGATTAAGCTCCAAAATTGGGCTGAAGAAACTGGGATTGTTCTCCTTGGAGGAAAGAAGGTTGAGAGGAGATTCAGTAGATGTGTGAAAGATTAGGAGTGGTTTACAATGGGTATGTTAAGAAAGTTGCTCCCGTTGGCTGACCGTTCACGGACTGGGTTTTTTGGCAAAATGTACAAGATGGGATATGAGATAAAGTTTCATGTCCCATTTTTGCCCTTTGAGGGAGAATAATCTGTAAGGTTATGGGGAAAAAATGGTAGAACGCAACTGATAGATCTACCATGAGCAGCACAGACTCGACGGAGTGAATGACTTCCTACTATTCCAGAACAATTCTATGATTCTCTAAGTATCAGGTTTCGAGATTGCTGCAAAAAAGATCAAGAATCCAAACCCCATCTGCTAGCTTTTCGACCCAAAGAGAGTTGCTCACTCTTCCCCAAGGGAAGACTAAAGAAAGAATCAGACAGAAAAACCAGCCAAGAAAATTAAAGTGTCAGTCAATTCTTTCATTTGCAACTCATTATTTCCAATACAGCACCCTTTGAAATTCAATCCCAGAGATGCCTCAGCACTTTTACCTGCCAGCACTTGCTCAATATACTTTCACAGACATCCAAACTTGTTCAGAAAAATTGGTTAACACATTTTCTTTGATCAAAAGCTCTGTGAATTCATGAATTTGTTTAACTTGAGATGCATTATTCCACGTGATTGATTGGCGTTAACTTTGCTGCGTTAATGAACAGTGAAATAAATTGATAACACACAGCTTCACAGCTGCAGTGTCCTTACAGGTGAGAGAAAGACAGTTGCCTTGTCGTTATTACTAACTTCCTGCAAAGCATAATTTACTTTCCAAAGTTGGCCCCAACCTCCTTTCTGTGTAATAAACTGGGGGGTCAAACAATTTTCTATTTTCTTTTCAAATGTTGCAGCAGGATAACATTTGGGTTCTACAATATCCCATATCATTTCCCATCAGCAGTGCCAATAGTTTCCAAAGCAAGCTAAGCAATGAGAAACACTAATGCAGAAATCCATTTGCATCTAGTATGGTGAAATATTCAGTTCCATTGACTTAAACGGAATAAAAAACATGCTGGAAATACTTGATCGATCAGGGAGGTCAACAGTCTTATTCTAATTTACTAAGATTTTTACCCTGTGTGAGGGGACTTCTGCAGGACGTTTTGGAGCACAGAACCTTAAAAATGACAGAATTGGCAGTAAGGCATATTATGCGTGAAGACCTTTTTAATATGTTAATAAGTACCTTAGCATTTCACTGCTAATTTAGGTACATGGATGAAGGAAATCAAAAATTGTATATCCAAGCCTCTGGTTGATACTAATTTAAGGGATACGGCAAGTTATGTGGCAGGATGGTCAAAACCATGGCAGGTGGAATTCAAAGTGGGGAATTTTGAGACGATTCACTTGGATCTGGGAAATACTAATCAGAATACTTTCTTAATAAGCTCGGTATGGAGCAGTAGAAGAGCAAACAAACTTAGGTGATTGCAAATGCAAACCAGAAGAAAATGAAGAACAAGTGCAAAAATCTCATCAAAAAGCATTTTAAAATAGATTTCTTTATTAGTCACATGTACATCGAAACACAGTGAAATGCGTCTTTTTTGCGTAGAGTGTTCTGGGGGCAGCCCGCAGGTGTCGCCACGCTTCCGGCGCCAACATAGCATGCCCACAACTTCCTAACCCATACGACTTTGGAATGTGGGAGGAAACCCACACAGACACGGGGAGAACGTACAAACTCCTTACAGACAGTGGCCGGAATTGAACCCAGGTCGCTGGTGCTGTAATAGCGTTACGCTAACTGCTACACTACCGTGCCTGCCCGTTAAACCATTAGCCTCAACTTCAAGGGAGCGGGAATACAAAGATGACAAAACAATATTTCAGTTGCAGGGTGAGAGCCCATGTGGTGTGCTACCTTCATTTCTTGTTGTCAATTCTCAGATAGGATATATTGGCCTTGGGGTATTTACCGATGGCTTCACCAGTGAAAGAGTTAAAATTTAAGGATAGTTTGCATTCCCTTGAGCTAAAGGGATGATTTGCTTTGTTGGAAAAATTCAAAATGCAAAGCTGTATAAGAACTGAAGAAATACATGGGAAGAAAAATGTTATGTTGGCCTTTATTTCAGAAGGACCTGAGTTCAAGCATAGAGTTGTCTTGCTCCAATAATCAGAGACCCAGGTGAGACCACACTCAGAATATTGTACAGGCTGTCCCCGGGTTACGAACACCTGACTTATGGACACCTGTACATATGAATGAGCTCCCCACAATATTGTTAAATTCAAAAATCCAATGTACTAACATATGTTCATTGCTACAAACAGCAGAACTAGTTTCCTCTCTCTCACTATCCACTTTTAGTAATTGTTCTTTCTTATCAGTCTTACGTACTTTTGATGCCATTCATTACAATACCATGGAGAAAAGGTTACCGTATGCAATATTTTGTGTATTTTCCAACTTACGGACAAAATTAATTTATGGTAACAATGGAATCCATTCATTCCCCAGGATCAGCCTGTGTGCATGTCTTGCCTCCCTACCAATGGCAGGATATGCTTGCAAGACGGAGTAAACAAAGGTTCACTAAGGTTGATTCCCAAGATGGTGTTTTGCATGTGAGGAGAGATTAAGCAGACTGGCCTTTACTCTGTGTTTTTTCAGAAGAATGAAGAGTGATCTCAGTGGAATGTACTCTTACGGGGTTAGACAGGATAGATGCAGGGATGTTACACCACTGGCTGGAGTATCCAGGACCAGGGATCACACTTCAGATCAGCTATTCAGGACTGGACTAATGAGAAGTGAAAGAGGAAGTACATTTCTACAAGAGGTTTGTGAATATCTACAACTCCTAACACATAAAGGTCAGGGCCATTGCTAATAAATTGAGATTGCCAGGACTAAGATCAGTAGAATTTTGTTTGTTAAATGTAGAACTGCTCTGGGACAAAGGTGTTCATATGTATTTGGATTGGAACTGACTCAAGGGGTTAAATGACTGCCTCTAACTGAATTACTCATGAGCTGGACATCAAACTCGCATTTCTGGAAACCAGGCTCAAATGATAGATCCCCTCTGGTGTTGGTTGTTAAGGTTATACGTGGTTATAGGGACGGGACACTGACCCTTCAGGCCACTTGCAATCATGAAGTCACAAAAGCATTTGTAAAGAACATGTGGAAATTTTCCTCCCTTGTTCATAAACATCCTTAAAACAGAAACTGTGGTCAGTTATCTCAGTGCAAAATTGCAGCGTGAAAATTGTCCTCTATATTACAATAGAGCCTTTGTATTTCTATTTGTGTCTATGTGAGGAAGTGTATTTCTATTTGTGTCTATGTGCACGTGCATGTGTACGTGGGTGTGTGAGCATTGGTGTATGCATATGCAAAAGTGTGTGTGGGCATGTGCATATGCTGGTTTGTGTGTGCATGCATGTACACACACAAGTGTGTGTAGACATTTGTATGTGGAGGGTGTGCGTGCATTGTGGTGTGCATATACACAGGTGTGTGTGTGTGTGTGTGTGTGTGTGTGTGGGCACATGGGTGCCTTTCTGTGCTAAGAATGCAGCAGAGCTTGGTCTTGTGGTTTTCCGCCTGGTGCTCAGGTTTCCTCTCACATCCCACGGATGTGCTGGTAGGTTAATTGGCTGCTACAAACTCACCCTTCGTGTAGGTGAGTGCCAAGTTGATGGGCATATGAGAAAGAACTGAAAATAAGCAGAGGGGGAAAACGGGACTGAATGGACGGTTCAATTGGGAGCTGCCATGGCCTCCTTCTGTGTCGTGTCGAGTAAGTGTGTCCCCAAATTGTCCTGGATCCATTCTCCGGTGTACTAAGACCTCACTGTGTTGAGACCGTGTGGTAGATGGAGTACAATTCCCTTATACAATGAGATGGACTATGACCTCACGATCTACCTTGTTGTGACCTTGCACCTTATTGCACTGCACTTTCTCTGTAGCTGTGACACTTTACTCTGTATTGTTATTGTTTTTACCTGTACTACATCGATGCACTCTGTACTAACTCAATGTAACTGCACTGTGTAATGAATTGACCTGTACGATCGGTTTGTAAGACAAGCTTTTCTCTGTACCTCGGTACAAGTGACAAAAATAAACCAATACCAATCAAAGAGTTCATACACGTACATCTACCACATCTCAGAACTGGATTGGAAGCAAGTCGAGGGGCAGCCTAAGAGGAAGAGCATCATGGCAGTGAGTGCACTTCAAGACCACTTGATTTGCCTGCAAATGGCTTTGACACTTCAAGTTCACAAAATCCACTGTATCCTGGGGTCGAAGAAGAGCCATCATCCACAGCCGGCACTAACATCTGGTCATGATGCTTGGCAAAGAGTGTGCTTTAGAACTGATAAGTCTACAGTGCAAATCAATAAAAATGATCAACAAGATATAGAACTGACAGCAAAGTCTTTTTTTAATACATGAACATCGCACGTGCCACATAACTCCACTTCCTAGTTCTCTGTCCAGCAATACATAAGCAACACCAAACCGGTACAAAAATATTTCTTCGCAATGAAAATATCTAACAGCAATTATCAATTCAAGATAAGAAAAAACAATACATTAATTCATCTTGTTACTACATCTAGCAGTTTTCTTACATTAAAATATCTAATAATAAGGTATAAATTGACATATTGCACAGCTAGGGCTGAGCAGCACTCATGGACCAAGTATCGCACTTCAGAATTACTTAAAGACCTGACAGTGGAAAAGCAACCGACAAAAACATGGGGGCGAATAACCTCATCTGTCCATCGGGAAATTAGAGGTGGTTTTGCCCCCTGCCTGCACTCCTCCACATTCTTGACATTCATCATTCCACTATTGATGGATATCTTCAGGATTCCAGACTCTAAATAAGCTCCAGGATTCCTATTCCAAAATCTCTCCTATGTCCTCTTCTAATGCACTCTTAAAACTTTCCTCTTTGTCTGAGCTCTTGGCCACCTGTCCTGCCTGGCATCTCCTTATGTTGCTGGGTGTCAAATCTTGTTTGCTAACACTCCTATGAAACACCACAGGATGTTTTTTCCCAAGTTGGGGAGCTGTACAAGTTGCTCCTGCCCAATTTTAGTCTCAATTGAGGTCAACAGGGATGTAAAACCAGCCATTCCCGGGATTTCCTGCTTGGCCAGTTAGGTTAAAATTAGCTCTCCAAGGACTTCCCAATCTAGAATTTTTGATCTCATAGGAAGGGGTTTGTTCCTGTGAAATCTTTCATCTGTAAACCAAATATCTGTACAGAACGTGATGTCGAATTTTTAGGAGTCCAATTGATGGCGGCAGTAGTGATGTTCTGTCCCAGGAGGCAGGTTCTGATTATATACATTAGTTTGTAATCCCTCAAGGCACTTGCTGATGCTGGAGCTGGAGTTCCCAGAAGCTCTCCAGGTGCTTGTTCAAGGGGCTTTTCAGCTTTTGAGAGCCATGAAGGGAGTCCCAACTTAATGACTGCAGAGGCCATTGCTGCTGCACTCAGTTCCGTCCTCATCAAATGTACCCTGCCCCGCTCCAGACAACACGTACACTTTGCAGTGTGGGTGGGATCACTCGAGGCACTGAGGCAAATTGGGACATCAACAATTGCCGCACCAGCTGTAACCCTCTAACTCAGCATGAGATCCAATTTACGACCTTCTTGGCCTGTCAGTGAGCAGAGAAATAACCCAGTCCCAGTCCCAAGTGAGAGTTGAATCCATTGTGCAACTGCATATATTACTTCCATTTGTTTCATCTACCGTGCTGGCACATGCAATGAGCTACTAAACCCTTCCTAATAATTGGACAATTGGTCATCAAAATAATTAAAGGAGGATTTGTTAATTAAAGGTGATGAAATCAGCGGAGTCCTTGAGGAGCAGAAATAGAGGCTAAATGGCCTAGTTTGCATGCTGTAAATTCTATGTGGATGTTATGATACTAATCAAGATACTTGAATCACTCATGGAGAGGTAATAACCTCGACAGAGAAAGATTTGGAGAAATGATACTCGAGAGAGCTGGAGGAGCCCAGTTTGATCCTGACCTCCGTTGCTGTCTGTGTGGAATTTACACATTCTCTCCTGAGTGCTGCTGTTTCCTCCCACATTCCAGAGATGTGCCGATATGTTAATTGGCTCCTGTAAATTTTCACTGGTGTCGGTGGACAGGGAGTCATACAGCCCAACTGGTCCATGGTGACCAAGATGCACCAAGCTTGTCCTATTTGCCAGCGTTTGGCTGATAAGCTTCAAAACTTTTCCTATCCATGGACCTGTTCAACTGTCTTTTAAAAGTTACTATTGTACCTGTCTCAACTACTTCCTCTGGCAGGCTCATTCCGCATACATACCACCCTCCGTGTAAAAAAAGTTGCCCCTCAAGTTCCTATTAAACCCTTCCCCTCTTACCTTAAATCTATGCTCTCTGGTTCTTGATTCCCCACCCCAGGGAAAAAGACCGAGAGCATTCACCCCATCTCGCCCCTCATGATTTTATACACCTTTATAAGATCACCTCTCAGTCTCCTACACTCCAAGGAACAAAGTCCTGGCCTGTCCAACCTCTCCCTGTAACTCAGTTCAAGTCCTGGCAACATCCTTGTAAATCATTGCAGCACTCTTTCCAGTTTAATAACATCTTTCCTGATCATCTATCAGCTTTCCTGAGCTGATGGACGTTTGAGAGAGAATAGGTTTGAGGGAATAAGTTCGGAACGAGATTGATGGGATTGCTCTGAGAGCCAGCATGAACTAGATGGGCCAAATGGCCTCCTTCACCATCGTAAAGAAAAATCAGAAAGAGAAGATTTTTGCAAGAGGATTCCTTTAACTTTGTCTCAATGATTCCTTCACAGCATTCAACAATTACATGCTTAGAAACGGTTTACAATGTGTCAGATTTCATACTTGAGAACTTAAGGAAAGTTACCAGGTTTCAGTCGTAAGGGAGTGAAGTCCTGGTCAATGTAGATGAGGAGACCCCTTACCCCAGGGTAAATGTCTGTTTCCTAGTCCCCAGGTACCATGTTACCTGGCAAACATTGTTTCTTTATTCATGACAGCCCCCGCCCCCATCAACAATTAAGCAGATCTATAAGCTCGCTTCTGTGCTTGGGGAGCTCCCCAAAAGAGCCAAGGATGTCCACAAGGTGTTGTGGCTGTGCACATGTACAACAGCCATCCCCTGCCCTTTCTCTTAATTTGCCTGGATGGCACGGGCAAAGGACAGAACCTTGGAGACGGGGCAGGAAAGCAAAGAGCAGAGGAAGAGGCCAAGGAATAGGGAATAATGGATTGGAGCAGGATGGGAGGACAGGTGATGGAAGGGGAGATGGACAGGAGATTGGAGGGGGAGAACACGGAGTGGGGAGGGGAGGAAAGGAAATGGAAACTGGGGAGAGTTAACTTTCAAAGTTATTCAGTCCACACTCAGAACCCTCTGTGCACAGAACTGGCATCTCTTGTCAGTTGTGGCAGTACCGCTTGCCAGTTGGATAGAGTTTTTGTAGTATTTCTAAACAACATCTGAATGTGCTTCAACCATGCACCCTAATTACATGCACAATGTTGTAGTCTTTATGCACCTCTCAAAACACACAGGCTGCTGAAAGCCTTTGCATTGCTACATCATGTAACCTACAGTTTCTGTACTGCCTGCTTTGCTGTGCTCACCTCTACATAGTCTCTGAAATTTTGTATTAAATGCAAGGGACATCAATCACTTAAAACTTAGAGTCATAGAGTTATACAGCACAGTACAGGCCATTCGGCCCAACTGGTCCACAGCAACCAAGACGCCCATCTAACCTGGTCCCATTTGCCTGCGTTTGTCCCTCTAAACCTTTCCTATCCATGTAGCTGTCCAAGTATCTTTTAAATGTTGTTAATGCACCTGCCTCAACCACTTCCTCTGGCAGCTCATTTATTGCTATTGTTTTCCAGACACATTTGTCCAAGTGCCTTTCTAAACAAAAATACTGTGAAAAATTTTTTAAACAAATTTCAGCGACCTCAAGACCAACTTAATTCAAAGGATTCCAAGTATGTGGTGAAGAGCAAGTTAACTTGTAGCCGAGATAAAATGAACAATTGTCAGTTTGTGGCCGTTGTTAAAATCTGTTTGTGACACCTAGTGGAGGAAGGTCATTACTGCAGAGATGCTTACAATGTCAGGCAGGGAGTTCTGTCTGTTTTGGGCACAAATTAGTACTTGGTGCCAGAATTCTCCTTTTCATGGGATCACTGAACCTGTGCTGGTTCTTTGGCCAGTAATTCTGTCTCCCCCGCTTCTCTCCCACACCCCAGTTCTGTAAACGTTCCTTTGCAGTTGTGATACAATTGAAAGTTATAACTGAACTTGCTTTCATTTCCCTTTCAGACATAGATGATAGAGTCATAGAGTAATACAGCAAGAAAACAGGCCCTTTGGCAACCAAGGTGGCTACCCAAGTTAGTCCCATTTGCCTGCCTAACATGTACCTGTCCAAATGTCCTTTAAACATTGTAATTGTAAACGCGTGGATCATAAAAACTGCTTTGATTGATAAATTTTGTCAGCTTTCTTTTCTACAGCTGATGGACTATTCAATCCAACCGTTTTGTTTATTCCCATTGTGTCCACTTATTATATCAACCACACCAACTCTTCATCAAAAAAACAGACAAAAAGCTGGAGGAACTCAGCAGGCTATGCACATCCATTGAGAAAAGCAGACAGTCAATGTTTTGGGTCAGGACCCTTCTTCAGAACTGAAGACAGGAGAGTGGGAAGCCCAACAAATAAAGGGGGGGAATCAGAGCAGTGATACGTGGACAGGAGAGAGGGTGGGCACAAGGCAGTGATAGGTAGAAGCAGGTGAGAGACAGCAGTGGGTAGCTGGGGAGTAAAAAGTGTGTGTGTTGGGGAAGGGATGATAGGCAGAAGGGGAGAAAGGGGGAGGAGGGGAGAGCAGATCTCCCAGGGTATAGGTCCAAGGACTGTGGAGACAGACAGGAGGAGGGCCAGTCAGGAAGATGATATACTGACCCTTTCCAAAGAGTGTGTCAGAATTAAGGTATGTGTTTTCTGGTTTTATTCTCAGTAACTTGGGCTGCATTTTACCACCAAACATGAGAATTCTGCAAACAACAAAAAAACAAAAATATTTTGTGATCCTACGCTCACTTTCACTCTTCTGAAAAACCAGTGAAGCCCTTTAATAGTATCACAGCGGATAAGGCCACATCCCTTGTTAAAACACTTTTCAACAATCCCACCATCCAGAATGCTGGACATTTGGCTAACAATGGTCTTACTGTGAGCAATATTTATAATGAACAGATCCCTGACATTTCATGGTTATACACAGACGTTCTGCTCTGTGACAGCAACATTCAAAGCTAGACACTGTGATCTGTGTTATTATGAAGCGTGGGTGGTATGGTTTTTTCCATCACAGACAGAAAGGTGAACTGAAGTGAAGCTCAGAGTGTGTAGGACAGCAGTAGAGAAGTGGTTATTTGATAGTCAGCGGTAATATTTTCCCAGCAATGGTGATGTCAGGAAGCTGTTCTTCACAAAAGCTAATGGAAATATGGAACTTTCCCAACCCTCCAAGCTGTTTGAGGCTGTGGTTATTAAGGTATTAAGGTTTATGCAATCAAAGCAGGTAGAAGAAGATGAGATATGGATCAACCATGATGTATCTGAATGCTGGAACAGCCCTTGAGGGTCTGAATGTACCTCTCCCATTCCCCTGTTCCCAGCAAGTGTGATATATCAAATGTTGCAATCAGATTCCTTGTCCTCCAGCAGATGGCTCATGCTATATGTTAAATTACAGACTACAGTATATCACATTGTACAGAAGTCCCACACCACCAGATTCGAGAACAGCTACTTCCTTTAAGCACTCGGATCTTGAATCAACTGGCACAACCGTAATCACTACAGTTTAGCAACACTATGATCAGTTTGCACTACAATGGACTTTGTGTTTTTTGTTCTAATTGTGTTCTTTCTTGTAAAAATTGTGTATAATTTATGTTTAATTTATGTTTTACTTGTGAATGCTGCTTATAAGGTGCTATGTGCCTGTGATGCTGCTGCAAGTAAGTTTTTAGTATCAGTTTTTAGTATGAATAAGATTGCAAGAATGACAATAAACTCGACTTTGACTTTCACAATGCCCAGTATCATGATGATAACCCTTTAAAGTGCATTATTGTTGTGCAAATCAGTAACAAGTGGAAAAGTAACGGCTCCAGATGTTCTGAGAACCAGAAATATAAACACTGTGGGGTAATATTTAAGCTAACTCATAGGGTGGAAACTATGAGATCCATATTTCAGCAGCGACTTCAACAGAGTGTCAGATTGGAACACTAGTGATATACCTGATAGTCAGTTCTTCAATGCATGGGTTCATATAAATTTGTCCCATTTTGATTGCAATTACAATGCTGCCATATGGAGTAAGCAGCCTTTATACATGTCATCTGTTATATATATATCATATTTTAAAATTGTGTATGTCAGTCAAATTGCATTTTTCGTAATCAGTTAAAAGAATTCAAAACTCAGATGTTTAGTGGCAGTAAGTATAAATTGCAAAATTTTTATTTCATGCAAGGTATTTTGAAAATTCAGTCATAGATGTGCTCAGCAAGTGGATTTGTGCCTTGCCAATACACTTGACTGCAAGGCAAGATTATGCATCAAATATGTTAAGCAAAGGTTTGAAGGATCAGACAGGACCCTGACTACCTGCTAAAAACAAACCACTCTCCAGAAGGCATGCATAATATGAATATATTTCAGCACAACACCTCAGAACATTTGCAACAATGATCTCATGGATCAGTTTGCCTGGGTACAGTTATGCACCACAAGTATCACCTCCTACAACTTTCCTTGTCATTAATTAATACTGTCTAAAATTACTATTCCACCTTGTCCCCATCATCATTCTTTCCACATTTGTTGTCTCTCCACTTGGTTTCACTCTGGAGCTGATTGTTTGCTTTCTGCCGGTCTGGTGCCTTCTTTTTGCAGCCTGATCTTTGTAAGTCTGCCAGCAGTTTCATCATTCTCCAGCTTCCTAAAAGTGGGCTTACAAGCTTTTATTGCCATCAGCTGCCTCACTCCGTGCATTATGTACATTTCCCCTTTATTCCTCACCTTCTCCTCCAGTTAATGCTCTAAATGAAGTGACCTGTCTTGAAGGTTTTTGCAGCACAGAATGAAGTCATTTGGACCTAGATAGGCTCTGAAAGAGCTCCATAACCTCTTCTCTTTCCTCATCACATTGCATCATTTTCTTGTCTTGTTCTTACCATTCACCATTTTAACGTTACAACTAAATCCAACACCCTTTCAATCAATGAACTCCAAATCATCACAATTCATGCAGGAAAAGATTCTCATCATTTCCCCTGTGGCTCTTTTTGAAAGTCTGGAGCCCCTGGTTACTGAGCTAATACTTTTTGATTAAGTGATCTCCACCTGTCTTTTGTATCCTCAGGTAATATTTGTTCACACATTCTTCATTGATTATTCAATGGTCCCAATGCACAACGCCCAATGAAACAAAAACTGTACTGCAAGATAGGGATGTCAGATGGGCAAACTATTTGACCAGTGACAGGTCTCCATCAAATAACCTCAGTTTTTCGTGTTTGGAACTCATTGATCAGTACATGGAATACGAAATCAAGTCCTCAACCTAGAGAGTAATCTCAATACAATGCTTCTTACAGAAATTCTATAAGTTTCCTGTTAAGTTTCCAATTCAATCACAATTCTAATAAAGAAACAGTTAACATTTCAGGCTGACGAATTTTCATCCAAACTTTGTAGTTTGATGGACTAATGCACCACTAATGCTCTACCTTAACAACAAACAACTTCTCAACCACAAATTGGCACATTCTACAACATGGTTTACAAGGGAGAGAGAAAAGTTTAAACCACATCTATGCAAGAGCTCTGGTTTATTTATACAAAAGGTCCACAGTCAAGAGAGAAAACCTATCAATGACGACATTTAAAATACCTTCACATTTCTCTTACCCTTGAACTAAATCACTGCCCATTAAACCAGTCAAAACAAAATCCTATTTCTTTAAAGCAATTTCTTATTAAATTCTCGACAAGCAATAAAATAATGTAAACATTTGATCCTTTCAGCAGTCTACAGAGCTTTAGATTCCTACAAAAAATAATAAATTAGAAGGGAAAAAGGCCTCACAATGCAGACATTTTCACCTCTCAGAAGGAGTTCTGTGAGTAAAATTACAATAACTCAACATTGGGTCGGTTGGAGACCAAAAAATTGGCTGCACTGAGTTCAGATATGAAGAAGTATTTCACAAAATGTAACAGACACTTTAACTTGCTTTGACTATTGTCACATGGAATTGACACCTAATAGCCTTTTTTGGGATTTCTTCCGACAAGAGATCCCACCTTGTTACTGAATGACCAAGCTGCTTATTACATATTCCTTATTTCGAATCAATCCATTAAACACTCTGTTATTGGTGCATAAATGTCTTGGATAATCTGGGTGCTACTCAAAGGCCAGAGCACCAAGGATTACGTGCAATGCAAGCACATGATCCATAGCAGCTAATCAAATGGTGCATGGGTTCAATGTGCTGAACCATCTACAGTCATCAATTCTTTGTTTGCAAACTGAAAATATCTATACCTAATCTTCTACCTAATCACTGAAATTATAGATTACGTGACCTTTCCTGTCAGAACCTAAAGGAATGGTAAAAAGGTTATCATCTTTTTTCAGATTCCATTCCAGGTCCCCATTCACTTTACAAATGGAGAATGTCCCTGAAACAAGCCAACACTCACAAAGCAACATTGAATGCATGTGACTGCACAATAGTTGCATGAAAATAATCCAGCTATACACTTTTTTGTTGCTAATATGATCCTAGGTCAGCCTTCCTACAGTTGTCCTGTTGATTTAGTTTAGTCAAAACACAGTGGTAGAAAAACTGTGATTTTCGTTTAGTAAAATATCACAATTTGAAAATTATCACAGGCAAAAAACATTTTTTTCCCACTATAACTGTAAATCACTAGAGTGTTGCGAGGAAAAATATTCTACATGTCTGGTTCTAGTACCACATCACCTTATGTTGCAACCAGAGACACAGGGTCACATGTGAATTCCACTTTCTCATGCACTGCTTTGCAACCCTTCAATTTGCATGTAAAGTAGAAAAGGAACAGCATTGTTCCTGATTCAGATCTATTTGCTAATAAATTCTGTTTATTTTTTTCTGAATATTTTTGAATATAAAATATGTACATCTTGTACATAAGCTCAGTGTGCAAATGAGGAAACAACAAATTCAGGGATTGCTTTTCTAATCAACTGTTCAACCGTTAAGTAAAAAGAAATAAGCCCAGTATCTTATTCCTCAATTTCCATTAAATGAAACCCTGATTTATTCTTTCTAAGAGAAGGTATTAGGTGAGAATATGAACTCAGCAGAGCATCCAGCTTATACCCAAATATGATTTCTGGAATATATATCAATTTGTAATCAATCTGGCTCAGCCACAGCAAGATCCATGCAAGGAAGAGTATCATGCTTTCTAGAACTGAACCATTGTGCTAAATAACCACACCCATGTCTGCTTTACAGTCTAATGTCGTGTGTGTGTGTGTGTGTGTGTGTGTGTGTGTGTGTGTGTGTGTGTGTGTGTGTGTGTGTGTGTGTGTGTGTGTGTGTGTGTGTGTGTGTGTGTGTGTGTGTGTGTGTGTGTGTGTGTGTGTGTGTGTGTGTGTGTGTGTCAGTGTCAGAGAGTGGGAGAAGTTAGCACTGACCATCAGGAAATAAAAACTCACTTTGATTGCCATGATCTATCCAGACTGCAGTGGTCTGGCTGCTGGTCGTTAAAACCTGGTAAGCATTTGGCTGACTCGGAAGAAGGCCTTCAAACTGTTGGATGCTGGATTAACTGTTAGTTTAAAATAAGGGTTCTTCGATCCACGCCATGTCCTCAGATGACTGTGGAGGAGGAGGAGGCTGCAGATGGTGAGCTTGTATTCCAGAAGAACCACTTGCGCTTTAACTGACGTTTCTGGCACAAGTAGTCCTCCTTATCACGCTCTCTCCTCGCTCGCTGGTAATGATCATCTTCTTTGAGAAACCACACAGGAGGCCAACGGTGTTTTTCAAAGTAGTCCTGGTTTTCTGAAAGTACATGTCAGTAAAACCGTTAGTAAAATAGAGGGGTCCTACTTTCTTGCTCTCTACTTTACCTTCCATTTGAGGGACTAAGGGAGTAGATCCAGCATGTCTGAATTCCCCAGTGCAGCTTTTTATGGCTTCCTTCGACTGCTCGGGGTCCTCCAAACCTAAGCCAATTGTCACCATCCTAGATCTAAGCCGAGCCTGACTGCTTTCTCTATGCCCAACCTGACCCAACCATCACTGTCAGTACAGCAGTCTCCAGTGTGTTGGGAATATTGTCCTGACCTAGTTGGAGTGGTGGGGCGTGTGGGGCAGGCCCAAACCACCCTTAACATGCAGGCTTTGTTGGAGGATACATCTAACCCAACCTGACCCTGAAATACGTGTTTTGTCCTGTCAGGCTCAGGTGGGGTAGCTGGTCTCCATTTCAAACCCACTTAGGAGAAGAAGGATAAAACTTCATTTATATAGCACATATTGTAATCTAAGGACAGCCACCACACGTTGAAACTAATGACGTACTTTTGAAGAGTACCACTGTGTAATGTAAGAAATAGGTCTGCAAGTTTTTATATAGCACCCAGTAACATTGTAAGAGTTGGATCATTTATTTTAATATTATTGGTTGAGGGATAAATATTGGGCAGGATTCTTCCAGCAGTGCCATGGAATAATTTATGTCCATTTGATACAACAAAAGGGGCCTTGGTTTTATAAAAACCAGAGAATGCTGGAAATGCTCAGCAGGTCAAGCAGCATGGAGAGAGAAACAAAATTAGTTGTGGGTTGATGAATTCATCAGAATGAGGAAAGCTTAGAAATTAAGCACGCTTTAAGTTGCAGAGAAGTGGGAGGAGGGATGGGAAAGAAAGGATGTTTGTAATAGGGTAGAGAGATTAAATGACACAAGTGGTTGGGAGTGGTTGATGGAGGCTTCTTGATCTCAGCTGATCTGACTGGAGGAAGTAGAAACAGGAGATAAATGAGAACAGAGGAGAGGGAGAGAGAAATAGAGACATAGAGCTATACAGCACAGATACAGGCCCTTCGGCCCAACCAGTCCATGCCAACCACAATGTCCACCCAACTAGTCCCAATTTCCTGGGTTCAGCCTATATCCCTCCAAGTCCTGCTCCTCCATGTTCCTACCCAAGTGCTTCTTAAAGGATACTATTGTACCTGCCTCAACCACTTCCTCTGGCAGCTCAGTTGCCCCTCAGGTCCCTTTTAAATCTTTCCACTCTCATCCTAAACCTATGCCCCCTAGTTTTGGACTCACCTACCCTGGGGAAAAGACTGTTACCATCCACCTTATCCATGCCTCTCATGGTTTTAAACATTTCTATAAGGTCACCCCTCATTCTTCTACATTCCAAGGAATAAAGAACTAGCCTGGCCAGCATCTCCCTATAACTTAGGAATTCTAGTCCTGGCAAGATCCTTGTAAATCTTTTTTGCGCTCTTTCCAGTTTAACCACGTCTTTCCTATAACAGGGTGACCAAAACTGTGCACAGTACTCCATGTGTGGCCTCACCAATGACAACAAATTTGAAATAAAAAGGAATGCTAGCAATACTCAATAGGTTACACACCATATGTAGAGGGAGACAAACACTTGATAACCTTCCATTAGAACTGGCTGGTTCTGATACAAACTGGAAAGGCTAATTATGTGAAATTGCTGCATCTCCTGTGGTTGCATGGGAAGGTGCCATGAGCAAGGAATTGGATGTTGGTGTAGAAGAGTGAACCATGGAGTCATGGGGAGAACAGTTTCTTCGGAACGCTGAGAGGGATGGGTTTGTCTGCTTGTGGGAATTTTTCACTATGGTCTGCTGCTTAGAAAGATGGGTATCTGTGGCAGGAAATTAGGAGCCTCTTTCAATAAAAAAACTGATAAATTTATGTATAGAATTATATTATTGGTGCTACAAATAATGTGATGCCGGTATATATTTACAGCTTTCTGTGTTGGATGTAACTAAATTATTGATTGCAATTAAAAATAAATTATTAATGATAATGTTCATATTCATGTTCATAGTGAATGAAGAGCTCAGAGTGTTTGAGTTGACTGACAAGTTGTACACACTAGGGCTGAATTCTCTTGAGTACAGTAGATTGAACAATAATATTACTGAATGAGGAAAGGTATCAGAGTCCTACCGGGAGACTTTGCTTTCATTTCCCTGGGAAACTTGCGACAAACGTTGTTGTAGTTTGTACAGATGTGGTGCAGGCACCATTCAGAGAGTTGATGGGCACAATGGAACTACACATAAAACAAGAGAAATACAAGTAAATTCATTAAATCTATTGCACAATAAAACATTTTGTCAATCACAGGGCATCATCTGAATAAAACATTCCAGGGTATCAATAGACACATGGCCCGATTCACTGGCTGGTGTTTGGAAATTTGCCCAAAGGCTACAGTGAAGGAGTCGGGGAACCCCAGTAGTCAGGTGTGCCATATAAACCATTGCTCCCATCATTAATACTTTCCCCACCATTGCATATTCTGAGGTGGTTCAAATCTTCATCATCCATTTTCCTCTTTGTCATTTGGTTCCACTCTGTGAATGGTTGAGGGTGTGGTGGTTGTTGCTGTACTTTATTAGTCTAATCAATGAATCATAGAAATTTACAGCACAGAAGGAAGCAATTATTCAGTCCATGATGTCTGTGTAATCCAAACAAAAGAGCTATTTTGGCTAATCCCACTTCCCTTGTGGTTTATGGTTCTTCAAGTGCTCTCCTGGAAACTTGTAAACGTGATGACTAGTTCTGTCTTTATCACCCTTTCAGGCAGCGAGTTCTGAACCCACTCCATACTTTGGCTGAAATATATTTTTTCTTTAATCCCTTTAGATCCTTTTACTGATTCTGCCAAATAAATGTTTTCTTTAACTCTGCAAAGGGAAATACATCCTTCCTGTCAACCGTATCCAAGCCTCTCATAATTTTATGCACCTTGATTAGATCCACCTTCATCCTCCATTGTTTTAAAGCTAACAACCCCAGCTGAGCTAAATTCAGTTCCTAACTAAAATACTACAGCCCTGTCAACATGCTTGTAAATCTCTGCACCCTTTCTTGCTCTCACGTGCTTCCTAATAAGGTGGTGACCAGAATTGAACATGATACGCCAGCCCTTCCTAAACCAGTAATGTATACATTACAGTATACATACAGTACATTACTATAATGCATACAGCAGGCACGGTAGTGCAGTGGTTAGCATAATACTACTACAGCACCAGTGACCCGGGTTCAATTCTGGCCACTGTCTGTAGGGAGTTTGTACGTTCTCCATGTGTCTGCGTGGGTTTCCTCCGGGTGCTCCGGTTTCCTCCCACATTCCAAAGACGTACGGGTTAGGAAGTTGTGGGCATGCTATGTTGGTGCCAGAAGCGTAACGACACTTGCGGGCTGCCCCCAGAGCACTCTATGCAAACATGTATTTCACTGTGTGTTTCGACGTACATGTGACTAATAAAGATCTTATCTATTTCTAGCATCACCTTCCTGCTCTTACATTCTACTCCTTGGCTGATTAAGACAAGTATCCAGTCTCTTCAATCACCTTATTCAATTGTCTGGCTACCAGTTATGTACTGGGATCCCTCTGTTCCATACACTTCCATGTAAATTACCACTTATCAAGCATTCCCTTGCTTTGCCTGTCCTCCCCAAATGTAAATAACGCAGACTTCTCCAGAATGAATTTCATTTTCCTCTTCTGTCCCATCTAACCGATCCAACGACATAGGTAGGAAGGGGGATGAGGTCCTGAAGGGTGAGTTCAGGGAGCTAGGCAGAAAATTGAGGAACAGGACCTCAAGGGTAGCAATCTCGGGATTGCTGCCAGTGCCACGCGATAGTGAAGGCAGGAATAGGAGGAGGTGGCAGATAAATGTGTGGCTGAGAAGCTGGTGCAGGAGGGAGGGTTTTAGATTTCTGGATCATTGGGATCTCTTCTCGGGAAGGTGGGACCTGTACAGAGAGGACGGGTTACACCCGAACCAGAAGGGGGCCAATATCCTTGCAGCGAGATTTGCTAGGGTGGTTCGGGAGGGTTTAAACTAGTTTGTGAGGGGGAAGGGAACCAGAGGAGTAGGTCAGAGGAAGAAGGGGATGGGGAAAAGTTAGATCAAACAGGTAGAGAGGGTTTGGGGAAGGAGAAGCAGAATACAGGCTATAAAAGTAGTAAGGTAGATGGACTGAAGTGTGTTAACTTAAATGCAAGAAGTGTCAGGAATAAGGGGGATGAACTGAGGGCTTGGATAAGTATGGGCGACTATGATATCGTGGCTATTACTGAGACGTGGCTGACGTCAGGAGGGGAGTAGATATTGAATATCCCTGGTTTTCGGTGTTTTAAGAGGGATAGGGAAGGGGGGAGAAGAGGAGGAGGGGTGGCGATATTGGTCAGGGACACTGTTACGGCTGTGGAAAGGATGGATGTTGTAGAAGGATCATCTCTAGAGTCTGTATGGGTGGAATTAAGGAACAAGAAAGGAGCAGTTACTCTACTAGGAGTATTCTATAGGCCCCCTGGTAGCAGTAGAGATATAGAGGAGCAGATTGGTAGGCAGTGTTTGGAGAGAAGCAAAAATAACAGGGTTGTTATAATGGGAGACTTCAACTTCCCAAATATAGACTGGAACCTGCTTAGTGCCAAAGGTTTAGATGGGACGGAATTTGTTAAATGTGTCCAGGAGGGATTCCTGATGCAGTATGTTGACAGGTCGACTAGAGGGAATGCCATGTTTCATCTAGTTTTAGGAAATGAACTGGGGCAGGTGAAGGATCTATTGGTGGGTGAGCATTTGGGGGACAGTGACCATTGCTCCATAACCTTTAAAATTGTCATGGACAGGGACAGGTGCAGAGAGGACAAGAGGATTTTTAATTGGGGAACGGCGAAGTATGAGGCTATAAGGAGAGAACTTGGGAGTGTAAATTGGGATGTCCTTTTTGAAGGAAAATGTACCATGGAGATGTGGTCGATGTTCAGGGATCTTATGCAGGATGTTAGGGATAAATATGTCCCGGTGAGGCAGAGAAGGAATGGCAGGGTGAAGGAACCATGGGTGATGAGAGAGGTGGAACGACTTGTTAGGGAGAAGAAGGTAGCATACGTGGGGTATAAGCAGCAAGGTTCAGACAGGGCCCGTGAGGAATATAGGGTAGTGAGGAAGGAACTTAAGAAAGGGCTGAGAAGAGCTAGAAGGGGACATGAAAAGGCGTTGGCTAGTAGGGTTAAGGAAAATCCCAAGGCCTTTTTCAAGTACGTGAAGGGTAGGAGGATGGCTAGGGTAAAGGTAGGTCCGATTAAGGACAAAGGTGGGAGAATTTGCCTGGAGGCAGCGAAGTGGGAGAAGTTCTCAATGAGTACTTCTCTTCGGTATTCACCAGGGAGAGGGGTCTTGATGACGCCGAAGGGAGTGCTGGTAGGGGTAATGTTCTCGAGGTTGTAGATATCAAGAGAGAGGATGTGTTGAAGTTGTTAAATAATATTAAGACACAGAAATCTCCGGGGCCTGACGGGATTTTCCCCAGGCTGCTTCGAGAGGCTAGGGAGGAGATTGCTGAACCGCTGGTAAGGATCTTTGAGTCCTCGTTGTCCACGGGGATGGTGCCAGAGGATTGGAGAGTTGCGAATGTTGTCCCCTTGTTCAAAAAAGGTAATAGGGATAGGCCAGGGAATTATAGACCGGTGAGTCTCAAGTCTGTGGTGGGTAAGCTGTTAGAAAGGATTCTAAGGGATAGGATTTATGAACATCTAGAGAATCATGGACTGATTAGGGACAGCCAGCATGGCTTTGTGAAGGGAAGATCTTGCCTCACAAGCCTGATAGAGTTCTTTGAGGAGGTGACCAGGAAGATTGATGAAGGCAGTGTGGTGGATGTGGTTTACATGGATTTTAGTAAGGCGTTTGATAAGGTTCCTCATGGTAGGCTTCTTCAGAAGGTCAGAGGCCAAGGGATCCAAGGAAGCTTGGCTGTGTGGATTAGGAATTGGCTTGCATGTAGAAAGCAGAGGGTTGTGGTGGAAGGAGTGCCCTCGGATTGGAAGGCAGTGACTAGTGGTGTCCCGCAGGGATCGGTTCTGGGACCTCTACTTTTTGTGATATTTATAGATGACTTAGATGAGGGGGTGGAGGGCTGGGTTAGTAAGTTGGCGGACGACACTAAGATCGGCGGTGTTGTGGATAGTGTGGAGGGCTGTCGGAGCTTACAGAGGGATATTGATAGGATGTAGAGCTGGGCTGACAAGTGGCAGATGGAGTTCAATCTGGAGAAGTGTGAAGTGGTACACTTTGGAAGGACAAACTCCAGGGCAGAGTACTGGGTAAATGGCAAGGTACTTGGCAGTGTGGAGGAGCAGAGGGATCTGGGGGTTCATATTCACAGTTCATTGAAAGTTGCCTCACAGGTGGAAAGAGCAGTTAAGAAGGCCAATGGGATGTTGGCTTTCATAAATCGCGGGATTGAGTTTAAGGGCCGCGAGGTGATGATGCAGCTTTACAAAACTCTAGTTAGGCCACACTTAGAGTACTGTGTTCAGTTCTGGTCGCCTCATTATAGGAAGGATGTGGAGGCATTGGAGAGGGTGCAGAGGAGATTTACCAGGATGCTGCCTGGATTAGAGAGTATTGAATATGAGGAGAGGCTTAAGGTGCTAGGGCTTTATTCACTGGAAAGGAGGAGGATGAGAGGAGACATGATAGAGGTATATAAAATATTGAGAGGAATAGATAGAGTAGACAGTCAGCACCTCCTTCCCAGGGCACCAATGCTCAAGACGAGAGGGCATGGCTTTAAGGTTACGGGTGGGAGGTTCAGGGGAGATGTCAGGGGGAGGTTTTTCACCCAGAGAGTGGTTGGTGCATGGAATGCACTGCCTGGGGTGGTGGTGGAGGCAGATACATTGGACAGGTTCAAGAGCTTGTTGGATAGGCATATGGAGGAGTGTGGGATGGGGGGATATGCGGGAGGAAGGGGTTAGGTAGTGTGAGGGTGGTTTGATGGACGGCACAACATGGTGGGCCGAAGGGCCTGTTTTGTGCTGTATGGTTCTATGGTTCATTGATAACTTCCTCCGTGCGAGGATTTACTTCTGCATTATTAACCACATGGCCAATCTTTGTATGACCTGCAAACTCTTTAATCATGACCCCCACAATTATATCCAAGTCATTGTTAGATATCAGGAAAAGCAAGGCATTTCATACTGAGTTTGTAGAGTCCAACTGTACATTGCTTTCTAGTCAGTACCATTGATCCCAATTCAAGAGTCAGGAAGTTACGTCGCATCTTTATAAAACTCTAGTTAGGCCGCATCTGAAGTACTGCATTCAATTCTGGTCGGCCCAGTATAGGAAGGACATGGAGGCTTTGGAGAGGGTGCAGAAGAGGTTTACCAGGATGCTGCCTGGATTAGAGGGTATGTGTTATAAGGAGAGGTTAGACAAACTTGGGTTGTTTTCTCTGGAGCGGTGGAGGCTGAGGGGAAATCTGATAGAGGTTTGTAAGATTATGAGCAGCGTAGAGAGACAGCTGGTATTTTTTTCCTTCAGAGTCGAAAGGTCTAATACCAGAGGCATGCATTTAAGGTGAAAGGGGGTAAATTCAAAGAAGATATGTGGGGCAATTTTTGTTTTTACACAGAGAGCGCTGGGTGCCTGGAATGCACTGCCAGGGGTGGTGGTGGAACAAACACGACAGAGGCATTCAAGAGGCTCTTAGATTGGCATTTGAATGTGCAGAGAATGGACGGATGTGGACATTGTGTAGGCAGAAGGGATTAGTTTAGTTAGGCGTTTAATTACTAGTTTAATTAGTTCAGCACTACATTGTGGGCTGAAGGGCCTGTTCCTGTGCTGTACTGTTTTATGTTTTATAATAATTACCCTTTGTTTACTGGCACTGAGCTAACTTTGGATCCCACTCACTACTCTCCTTGGAATCCATAGGATTTTACATTTCTGATTGGCCTGCTATGTACGATTTTATCAAATTAAGATAAGATATCTTTATTAGTTACATGTACATCGAAACACACAGTGAAATGCATCTTTTGCGTAGGGTGTTCTGGAGGCAGCCTGCAAGTGTCGCCATGCTTCCGGCACCAATATAGCATGCCCACAACTTCCCAACCCGTATGTCTTTGGAATGTGGGAGGAAACCGGAGCACCCGGAGGAAACCCACGCAGACACGGGGAGAACGTGCAAACTCCTTGCAGACAGCAGCCGGAATTGAACCCGGGTCGCTGGCACTGTAAGGCATTACGCTAACCGCTACACTACCATGCCTGCCCTTAATAAAGTCCATGAACTATATCAAGGATGTCACACTCCTTATAACCTACTCAAACGTTTTACTTAAGTTAATCATACATGATGTTACCTTAACAAATCCAAGATGGCTGTACCTTTCCAAAATTGGATTGGGAACACCTTTGCCACACAGATTGGAGAAGTGATTACACTGGGGAAAGTGCAGAGGAGATTCCCCAGGATGTTGCCTGGGATGAAGTATTTCAGTTATGAGGAGAGACCTGATAGGCTGCATTTGTTTTCCTTGGAGCAGAAGAAGTTGGGGACGGACCTGATAGAGTTATACAATGTTATGAGGAGCATAACTTCCCCATAACAGAGTTATCCAAAAGTAGAGGATGTTGGTTTAGGGTAAGGGGGTAAGAGGTTTAAAGGGGAACTGAAGATTTTATTTTTCCACACGGAGGGTGCTGGGATTCTAAATGTACTGCCTGAGTGCGAGGTGGAGGCAGTTATTCTCACAGTTAAGAAGTATCTCGACAAGTATTCCAATTGCCAAGCATAGAAGTCTATGGACTAATGGCGGTAAATGGAATTAGTATAAAAGGTACCTGATGACGTACGCCAAAGTGGTGAGCTGAAGGGTCTGGTTCTGTACTGTCCGACTCTATGACTCCGTTCCAAAAGGCAACCTGCTACTACCTTTGAAGAACTAAAGCTGGGCAAACAAAGCCAGTCTTGCCAGTGATAGCCTCATCTTAAGTCTGAATTTCAAAGTATGCAATGTTTAAAAATAAATTTCTCTGTTGTGTTTAACATTAATATCTCCCAGCAAAATTTCCTTGCTTACTGCAGTATGGTTCAAAGTCCGAGGCCTCTGAGGATCTCTACAACTATAGGACTTTCTTGTCCACAGCCAACTTGGCAAAATAGAGTATGCATGCAATGAGAAACACTTATACTTATTTTGAGCAACAGAAGTATTTTATGTTCTCACTTAATGTAGATCATTAGCAGCTTTTACCTGAGCAATTTCCAAGAACAGTAAAACATCTCCATCTATGTCCACACCCATCTGTGTTGCTTCAATCAACCCACATACAGTGTACTGCTCTGCAACATAAGAATTGAATCATTTAATTAATCTCTGAGACCTTGGCTTTTAATAGCCTACTATCATGACTTGCACTTAAACACCATCTCAAATACAGAAAAGTCACAGGTCAGTTTGAAGCATGAGGAAGAAATGAAGAAACGAATGTTGTTGATACAAAGAAACAGGGATTAAAATTATTCACAACATTTCTGGCAGAAGGTTACAAAGTTCCAAAAAGGTCAAGCGATGTTAAAGTTAGGGGAGGGACATACAGAGACATGGATTCCTACTGATCTTTTCACTGAGCTTCTTGAATTCTGGAAATCTTTCCTCCATCATAAGGTCATTTTCACATTTTGACTTGTCCAGTTCATGGCCGCACAGAGGAAGACCTGGACAACAGTCAGGTTTTGGGTTGTTATGCAGTGAAGCCATTATTTATTCCTTATCCATAAATGCCCTGGAGAAGGTGGTGGTGAGCTAACCTCTGATGAAGGTACTCACACACTGCTGTTGGGGAGAGAGTTCCAGGACATCACAGGAACACAATATATTTCCAAGACAGGATGGGTGAGAGTTGGAAGGGAACTTGAAGGTCATGGTGTTCCAATGCCCTTGCCTTTCTTTGTAGTACAGGTCACAATCTGGGAGATCTGGTTGAGTAACTGAGTGTACTTTGTAGACGCTGTACATTACAGCTATTGTGAAGCACTGATGAAAGGAATAAATGTTTATTAAAGGATGATTGATGAGCTACCAGGTAAGTGAGCGGTTTTGTTCTGGATGGTGTCAAGTTCCTTGAGAGCTGTTTGAGCAAGTAGAGAGGTCTCCTGACATGTGTCTGTTAGATACTGCAATGGCTTTGGGTTGCCAGGAGCTGTATACTCACCACAGGATACCCAGCCGCTGACCTGTTCCCCCAGTCACGGTATTTATGTGGCTGGTCCAGTTGAGTTTCAGGTCAATGGTGGACACCAGGATGTTGATGGTGGGCAGCCTCGACACTGACCATTCAATGTCAAGGGTAGATGGTTAGTTTTTCTCTTTTGGAGATGGTCATTGGCATGTTTGTATCATGAATGTTCCTTGCCATTTATCAACCTATGCATGAACGTTAGAGCCATGAGAGACTGCAGATGCCGGAATCCGGAGGAAAACACAAAATGCTGGAGGAACTCAGTGGGTCAGGTAGCATCAATGGAAGGAAATCCATAGTCAATATTTCGGTGTCAGATGAACGGTCTCGACCTGAAATGTCGGCTGTCCATTTCCCTCCAAGATGCTGCCTGACCTGCTGAGTTCCTCCAGCGTTTTGAGTTATGAATGAACATTGTCTTATGTCTTGTTGCACGCAGGCATGGATTAGTGATGGGCTGAAGGACTTCTGCAGTTATGTCCCAGGGCTGAGCTGAATGACCATCTTCACTTGTGTGAGGTTCAATTCCTACAACTGGAGTGTTTTCCCCTTAATGCCCATTGACTTGTTTTACTGGGGACCTTTGTGCCACACTTGGTCAAATGCTTCCTTGCTAAAATGCTTCCTTGCTGAAATGGACTGTCACTCTCACCTCACTTGTGGAATTCAGCTCTTTGACCATGGCTGTGATAAGGCCAGCAGCCTCTATGGATCCAGCGAAACCCAAACCAGGCTTCATTGACGACTGATATTGAAGATGATTGAGAGCAGACTGATTAGATGGTAATTAGCCAGACTGGATTTGTCCAGTCTTTTGTGATCAGGGTATACCTAAACAATTTTCTGTATGGTTGGGTACATGCTGGCATTGTAACTGAACTGGTACAGCTTGGCTAATAGCACAATTGGTTCTTAAGTACTACAGCAGGGTACCATAACTTTTGTTGTGTTCAATGCTGTCAATCATTTCTTGATTGCACGTGGAATGAATCCCATTGGTTGAAGAATTCCTTCTGTATGACTGGAATCCCAGGAGGGAGCTGAAATGGATCACCTGTTCTGCAATCCTCGCTGAATGTGGTTGCAAATGCTTTAGCTTTGTTTTTAGCTATTTCTATGGATGTACGGTGAAGAGCATCTTGACTGGTTGCATCTTAACTTGGTATGGAGACTCCAATGAACAGGATCACAAGAGGCTGCAGAGGGTTATAGACTCAGCCAGTTCCTTCATGGACACAACCCTCCCCACCATCAAGAGGCAGTGCCTCAAGAAGGCAGCATCATTAAGGACCCTCACCATCCGGGACACGCCCTCTTCTCGTTACTACCATCAGGGAGGAGGTACAGGAGCCTGAAGACCCACACTGAACAATTCAAGAACAGCTTCTTCCCCTCCGCCACCAGATTTCTGAACAATCCATGAACTCTACCTCATTATTCCTTGTTTTTGCACCATTTATTTTTGTAATTTATAGATTTTTTATTCCTTTGCACTGTACTGCTGCAACAAAACAACAAATTTCACATCATACATCAGTGATAATAAATCTGATTCTGATTCTAGCACTCATGTGTTGAACCCTCCCTTCACCGGATTAATAGTGAGGGGTATTACCACCAGCAAGTTTCCCTCAAAGTCACATACCATCTTGACTTGGGACTATTTCAACAGCACTGGGTCAAACTGCTGGAACGTCTGATATAACAGCTCCTTCATCGCAAAATTTAGACCAGTCAAAAAGGTGATTCACCATCATTTACTCAAATGCAGTCTGTGTTGGGTAATAAACATGGATCTTGTCAGTGACACCCATAAATAAAATTCTTTAACTCTCCCTTCCAATTAAATCCAGGGAATAACAGTGACCATTCTCTTGTATGTATCCAGCATACAACCAGAACCTGAAAAGCAAATCTTAAGAGCAGAATCTTTTATTCAAAATGTTAGTTGGGGTCTTGTGTGACTCACTGTAAGGCACTGTTAACAACAGTATTATTTTATTGGGAGGCTTGCCTTTTGAGTTTGTGATGAAATTTTGGTTTCAGTTCAACACAGAAGGAGATTGATTGATCATTGAGCCTGTGCTGGGTCTGAAAAAGAAGTCTCCAATCAGCAGCACCTCATTCTTTCTCCCCAGACCTCAGCAATACTTTTTGTTCAAGTATGTACTCAATTCTCTTTTGAAGTGTAGAGATGAATCTGTTCTGAATGATTCAGATCACGCATAACAAATGGAAACAACTCACTGTACATAACAGTCTCCTAATTTTCCCTTTGGATAATTTGTCAATGATCGTAATTCCAGGTCCTCTGGTTACTGACATTCTTGTCACATTGGTTCTTTGTTTCATTGGGCCATATACTTTTCTATTTACTTTGGTGTTGCCTTTAATGATTGTTAGCTGGGACACACTCACGTCACCCTTAGTAGTCCACGAAAACAGGCCAAAACAGCAACTAGAGCTACATGATTGAGCAAGCAGATGCTGGTCTTGCTAGCAGGTGTCTGGACTTGTGCCACAGTATTCAGTAGTGTGGTGAAATTGAGTTTATCAGCTTCATTGGGTGGGCATTCATATTGTTCACAAATGGGTTTTAAAAAAGAGATAAAGGACCTAGAGATTGATATTTTCATTCATTGTTTCAGGAGAGCACTGAACTGTGGAGTCTTGGTCTGTTGTTCATGCTGGAAACTGCAATGTTGAACCCTATAGGGTGCTGTACACTTCTTGTTTACTAAGGCTGGACTTTGAAGGGGAGATGATGTTTCCTATCAACACCACTTGCACAATAATTCCCTCACTGGGACAGCCAAAAGTCAAACTGATTACATTATCACAGAACATGTGATTCTTTGGGCAGCATCCTTACAGCTGAGTCAGAAGATCGTAGGTTGAAATGATGTGTTTTAGGATGCACTGAGGTGTGACATATGCTTTAGTAAAAAAAAACAAATTCTCTCTTTTTCAGAGCTAACTTGGGAATATGTGCAAGTTACAAGCTGAAGTGAGTTTAGTGGGAAAGTATTAAATGGTGACTGAATTTTCTGTAATAGTGGGAGGGGACCCAAGTTGGCAATCTGTTTCACCCGCCAATTCTATGTATCTCTGAGGGAAAACTCCACAAAAGTGTAGTCAGTATTATTTTAAAGATAACCTTGCAGTCTATCGTAGAGAGTAATGAGATATTGACGGAGTCAGAATGAAAGTCAAGTAAAAATGGGGAGATAACCTTAATGGGATTATGCTGAAGGCTCCCCAATAGTCAACGGGAATTAGAGGAGCAAATAAGTAGGGAAATTGCAGATAGGTGTAGGAATAATAATAGTTGCAATAGTAGGTGATTTTAACTTCCCTCTTATTGACTGGGA
Organism: Pristis pectinata; assembly: GCF_009764475.1. Taxonomy (NCBI): domain Eukaryota; kingdom Metazoa; phylum Chordata; class Chondrichthyes; order Rhinopristiformes; family Pristidae; genus Pristis; species Pristis pectinata. The sequence continues at coordinate 15,509,457 of NC_067433.1, forward strand.
CTGTTAAGGGATTAGATAGGACAGAATTTGTTAAGTTTATTCAGAAAAGTTTTCTGAAACAATATGTAGATGGCCCTACTAGAGAAGGGACTACACTTGACCTCCTCTTAGGAAATGAGGCTGGGGCAAATAATGTGTGATTGGGGAAGCACTTTGAGGCCAGTGACCAAAATTCTATTAGTTTCAAGATAATTATGGAAAAAAAAAAATAGGACTGGTCCACAAGTTAAAATCCTGAATTGCAGAAAGGTTAATTTTGATGGCATTAGACAGGAACTTGCAAAGTTTGACTGCGAAAGGCTGTTAGCAGGTTAAAGGATGTCTGGCAACTGGGAGGCTTTTAAAAGTGAGATAGGAAGAGTTCAGAGCCAGTATGTTCCTGTTAGAGTAAAGGGCAAGGCTGGCAGGAATCCTGGTTCACAAGGGATATTGAGGATCTGGTCAGAAAAAAAGGAGGTATATGACAGGATTAGGTAGCTGGGATTAAACAAGTCCCTTGAGGAGTATAAGGGATGTGGCGTACTTAAAAAGGAAATTAAGGGGGCAAAAATGGGACATGAGGTATTCCTGGCAGATAAAGTAAAGAAGAATCCTAAAAGATTCTATGTATATTAAGAATATTATTTATGTATATTAAGAATTGTGTATAATGTATATTAATAGATATTTATGTATGTCTATGTATATTAAGAATTCTATGTATATTAAGAAAAGATTCTATGTATATTATAGTTACCCTTTTAACTAGGGAGAGAGTAGGTCCACTTAAACATCAGTGTAGTAATCTATGTGTGGATCCACGGGAGATGGGTGAGGTCACGTCTGTATTTACCATGGAGAAGGACATGGAAGCTAGTGAGGTCAGGGAAGAGAACAGTGACGTCCTGAAGCATATTGACAATACAAAGCAGGAGGTACTGGTGGTCTTGAAGCGCAAAAAAGGTGAATAAATCCCTAGGACCTGACCAGGTATATCCTCGGACATCGTGGAAAGCAAGGGAGGAGATTACTTACTTCCCACATTGTCCTAGGATACACCTGGTCAGGCCCTGGGGATTTATCCACCTTTTTGTATCTTCATTAGCCATCGTCCAGTCTTCCAGTACCTCACCTGTGGCTAAGTGCCTTTCTTTAAGAAGTGCTGCAAGGACAAACCAAGGAACTACAGGCTGTTGAGCTTACATCCGTGGTGGGAAAGTTACTGGAAGGGATTCTGAGGGACAGAATTGATTTGCATTTGGAGAGGCTGAGACTGATTAGGGTTAGTCAGCATGGTTTTGTTTGTGGGAAATCATGTCTCACAAATTTGATTCAGTTTTTTTTTTGAGGGGGAGACCAAGAGGATTGTTGAGGGCAGGGAGGTGGACGTTGTCTACATGGACTTTAACGAGGCCTTTGAGAAGGTTCCGTAAGGTAGGCTGGTTCAGAGGGTAGAATACATTGGATCTAGGCTGAGATAGCAAATTTAATACAACACTTATTGGCAGTAGGAGGCAGAGGGTGGTAGTGGAGGGTTGCTGTTGTAATTGGAACCCTGTAACCAATGGTATGCCACAGGGATAGGTGCTGGGTCCTCTATTGTTCATCATATACATTAATGATCTGGATGAGAATGTAGGTGGCAATGATTAGTAAGTTTGCAGATGACACCAAAATTCGTGGTATAGTGGACAGGTAAGGAAGGCTGTCGAAGGTTACAAGAGGATCTAGATTAACTGGGAAAGTGGGCAAGGGAATAGCTGATGGAACTTAACTCAGACAAACGTGAAGTGATGCATTTTGGGAAGTCAAACCAGGCCGTGAATGGCAGGACCCTGGGACGTGTTACTGAACAGTGAGAGTTTGGGGTACAAGTACACAGTTTCCAAAAAGTGGCGACACAGGTAGACAGGGTGGTGAAGGTGGTGTCTGGCATGCTTGCCTTCATTGGTCGAGGCATTGAGTTCAAGGGTTGGGATGTCACATTACAATTGTACAGATCGTTGGTTTGGCCACACTTGGACTATTGTGTGTAGTTCTGGTCATCATGCTATAGAAAGAATGTGATTAAGCTAGAGGGGGTTCAGAGAAGACTCATAGGAATGAGGGCTTGAGTGAAAAGGAGAGACTGAAAAGGCTGGGACTGTCTTCCCTGGACCGAAGGAGGCCAAGGGGTGACCTCATAGAGGATTATAAAGTTATGAGAGGCATAGCTAGGGTAGGTAGTCACAGTCTTTCTCCCAGGGGAGGGGAGTCTAAAAGTAGAGGGCATAAGTTTAAGTGAGAAGGGAAACATTTAAAGGGGATCTGAGGGGCAAGTCTTTCCACATATATTAACAGGAGGTGGTCATTTAGCCCCTCAGGCCTGTTATGCAAGTCAATGAGATAATATGTGACTTTATGTTCTTGCCTTTGCCCCATATCCGTTACAACTTTTGGTTAACAAAAAACATACAATAATTTGGATGGATTTCAACTTGCTAACATCAAAATATTTTCAAGAACATAAGAAACAGGAGTGCGAGTGGGCCAGTCAGCAATCCAAGCCTGTTCCACCATTCATTAAGGTTGTGGCTGATCCAATCTTGGCCCCAACACCACTTTCCCACAATCCCTTCACTCCCTCGTGGTTCAAATGTCTGTCAGTCTTTGCCTTGAATATATTCAATGAGTCCACGTCCACAGCTCTCTGGGGAAGAGAATTCCAAAGATTCACGACGTACTGAGGGAAGGAATTCCTCTTCATCTCCATCTTAAATGGTGAGATCTTCTTTTGAAACTACGCCTAGTTCAAGATTCTGCCCAACGGAGAAACTTCCTCTCAACATTCACCCTGTCAATCCCCTCAGGATCTCATGTTTCAATAAATCACCTCTCATTCCTTTAAACCAACTGCTTAACTTTTCGTCATACACCAACCACTTCATCCCACGAAGGTGAATCAAGTCTGTACTGCCTCCATTGCAAGCACAATCAAGATCCCAGATGTTGCTTTATTGAATTGGAGGAGGGGGCAGAGTGTAAGATATTGTTAGTTGATGACATGAAAATAGGTAGGAGAGCACGTTGTGGTGAGATATTTGGCTATCAGCTGGATATAGATGGGTTGAGTGAGTGGGTGAAAATTTGGCAAATGAGTTTAATGTGTGAAAGCATGAGGTTATGCATTTCGGAAAGAGACATTTAAAGCCAGACTATTATCTAAATGGAAAAATAGTGAAGTACAAAGGGAGCTAGGCATGAATTACAAAAGGTTAGTAGGCAGCATGGCGAGAAGTTAGGAAGGCAAATGACGTGTTGGCCTTGATTGCAAGGGGGTTGGTGTTTGGAAATATTATTACAATTGTACAGGTGTTGGTGAGACCACACCTGGAATATTGTGCACAGTTTTGGTACCCTTATTTAATAAAGGATGTCTCGGAGGCAGTCTAAACGAGATTCACTAGGTTAATTCCTGGGTTGAGAGGGTTGTCCTACTGTGAGCAGCTAAAGAAATTAGTCCTTTTTTCTTTGGAGTTTAGAGGAATTTTATTGAAATATATAGGATATAGGATACTAAGGGCATAACAGGGTGGATATTGAGACACTTCCACTTGAACATGGGGACAGGGTTACAAGATTAGGGGGCAGCCAGTTAAAAACCGAGGTTTGTAGGAACATTTTCCCACAGAGAGTGGTGAATCTTTGAAATTCTAATAACCCAGACAGCTACGCAAGCTTTGTAATTGCCTTTACTTAAGCTTAAGGCACAGAAGAAATATTATAAAATAGGAGCAAGAATTGGCCATTTGGCCCTTTAAGCCTGCTCCCATTTCAATGCAATCGTGGCTGATCTGCTGTCCGTCCTCTCCCCTAACCTCCTGATGCCTTTTGCTTCTGGACACTCATTTCAGACCCAAGTTTCTAACTTAATTTGAAGATCTGCCTTGCTACAACCATTCATTCATAGGGTATCCTTTACTAAAAATCATTAACTAATTCTGCTTGGGACACACTACCAGATCTAAAATAGCCCATACTTTGATTGATTCCTCAACATTTTGCCTTAAGAAATTATTCCAAATATACTCTATGAACTTGTTCTCAAGGCCATCCATGCCAATTTGATTGGTGAAGACTACGTGATGATTAAAGTTGCCCATGATGATTGTAGTACTTTCTTTACAAGCCCTCACTATTTCTTTATACTCTGTCCTACTGTTCAGGGCCCGTACAACTCTCACCAGAGACTTTGTACCCTTATTATTTCTCATCTCCACCCAAACTGTTTCCACATCTTGAGCTTCTGGGCCAATATCGTTCCTCACAACTGCAGTGACCCCATTTTTTCATCAAATGAGTACTCCATTTCCTTTTCCTTTCTGCCTATACTTGGATATGTGAAATACCCCTCTAAAATTTTACTTCCAAAACTGTTAAAACAAAACTTTTAAAAAATTGAAAACACAATTGGCAATGTCAGTAAATGTACTAATTACATTCAGGCACCCTACTGTCTTTATTCTGCTTTCACTCTCATTCTCTCCCAAGGCACCAACGGTAGTAGTGGAATCAGGCAGTTTGGTGGAGTTTAAGGGGCTTTTAGCTAAGACACATGAATAGAAAACCAGTGGAGGGACAGAGATGATAAACAGGAGGAGGACATTTAGTATAAATCGGCACAACATCGTGTGCCGAATGGCCTGTCCAGTTCTATTCTATGTTGGTTCGAAGTGATATCTATAATGTGTACAATGAGAATGAGCAGAATGTGCAGGTAAGAGTGCCTTCTTAGGAGGCATCAATACTCTTTAGTCAGATGTGTAGTGCTATAGTTTTCTTTGACAATTCCTACTTGCTGTTTTTCAAAATTCCTTAAAGGGACAAAATACAAAACATTGTCTTACTGGGGCAAGTGGGCCGAGTCTGTGCTTTAAATTCTACATTAGCTGTTGTTTAGAGGACATATGGTGGCCAGACCATTGGGGAGAAATCCCCTACTCTTCATCAAAAAAAGTCTTCTCTGCTTACCTGGGAGGCAGAAGGAATCTTAATATAACGTCCCATCTGAAAGGTGGCACTTTTAGAAATGGATCACTTTTGAAGATGCACAGTGAAATGTAAGTGGCAACCACATTGTTATGTTTTGTTCTGTAGCTTTAACATGTGAGCTTTTGACATATGTGAGATTGCTGTTGCTACACTAACAACAGTCGAAATCAAGATGAGAATGTATTTAACAAGTAATTTTTTTTTATTATAATCTAAAATTTTCTGCCATCTTATTCAGTCCCCTAATCATAGAATCATAGAACAGCCCAGCACAAAACAGGCCCTTCGGCCCACAATGTTGTCCCAACCTTTAAAAACTCTCCTAAGACTATCTAACCCCTTCCCCCCCACCGTCCCTCTATTTTAAATTCCTCCATATACTTATCTAACAATCTCTTGAACTTGACCAATGTACCTACCTCCACCACCACCCCAGGCAGCGCATTCCATGCCCAACTACTCTCTGGGTAAGAAACCTTCCCCTGATATCTCCCTTGAACTTCCCACCCATTACTTTAAAGCCATGCCCTCTTGTATTGAGCATCCATGCCCTGGGAAAGGAGGCGCTGGCTGTCCACTCTATCTATTCCTCTAATATTTTGTATACCTCTATCATGTCTCCCACTCATCCTCCTCCTCTCCAAAGAGTAAAGCCCTAGCTCCCTTAGTCCTCTCCTCATAATGCATACTCTCTAAACCAGGCAGCATCCTGGTAAAATCTTTCCAACGCTTCCTATAATGAGGTGACCAGAATATTCCGGAGAAGCACAATGGTGAAGCTAGTAGGGCTGCTGGCTCACAGTTCCAGTGACCTGGATTTGATCTTGACCTTGGGTGCCCCTTGTGTGGAGAACCCATGTTCTCCCTGTGACTGCATGAGTTCTTTCCAGATGATCTGGTTTCCTACTACATCCCAAAGATGTGCAGGTCGGTAGATGACTGGTTCCAAGTGCATAGGTGAGTGGTTGAATCTGTGGGGCAGTCGATGGGAATGTGGGGGGTTAATGAAAATAGGATTAGTGTAGGATCAGTGTAAATGGGTGCAGACTTGGTGGCTTAAGGGGCTATTTCGATGCTATATAACTCTATGATTAGCATTCCTGAATGAACTGTTCCAATACAAGGTGAAGAGTGCTGAGATCAAGACTTTTACCTGTAGTGCTACCAGGTGAGGTAGACAGAGGCGGTTTGCCAACACAATGAGCTCCATTGAATCCAGGTCTGGGCTAGAGCAGAACTGTCCTGTGTACAGATATTCCAACACTGCTCGCATACAGCTCTTGCTTGTGTTTTGGGAAGTACACCTATCAGAATGCAAAAAATAAAACATATCAGTGACACTCTTGTACTCCAGCTACAACAAACGCCAGCACCTCACAATGATTTTGTCTTGGAAATTTCTGCCTTCACAGCAGATCTGCTTTACACTTTGCCACATTCAAATTCAGGAAGTTCCACTAGTCAGAGTTACAGAGTCCCAAGCAGATTCAGCACAGTAATAGACCTACCAAGTCTGCACTGATCATGTACCTACTCTTACACTATCCAACAGCAATCCCGATTTATTCTCTCCACATTCCCACCTACTACCCCAGGTTCTACCACTGATCTACACATTAGGAGCAATTTACAGTGGCCAATTAACCTACCAACCTGCATGCTTTTGGAATGTGGGAGGAAACCAGAGCACCTGGGGGAAACCCACAGGGTCACAGGGAGAACGTACAAACTCCACACAGACAGCACGGGAGGTCAGGATAGAACTCGGGTCATTGGGGCTGGAAGGGAACAGCTGTACTAGCTGCGCAACTGCGCTGATAGTGTCGGCTGTACTATTATCTTTGAATCAGCAAATTATAGGCTCATCTTTCATTCAAAAGACTTGAGCACACAATTCAGGCTGATACTGCAATACAGTAAAGAAGGACTGCCACACTGCTCAAGTTGTCAGCTATTGGAGTAGACATTAACTGTAACTGGGTCTGATGTCTCAGGTGCACATAAAATATTGTATAGCATTATTTTGAAGAATATCATGGGATTTGTTCTGCAAGGCCAATACTTATCCCCAAACACAATAACAAGTGGTCTGGTCATCATGGCGTTTGTGGGAGCTTGCTGTACACAAACTGACTGCTACATTTGCTACATTACAACAGTGACTACATTTCAAAAGTTCTTCATTGGTTATAAGGCACTTTAGGGAACTTGAGGTCATGAAAGAGAATGTATATGTATGTGTTATTTCTTTACATACACAAGGCCTGTCCATGAATTAAAACCAACGAGGAGTTATCACCTATAAATACATCAGTGTATGAACTAATGGGGAAAACAGACTGCCCAGTTGGATGTGCTGAACATAATTCCCACTTAATGAAGCAGTTCATTGTAGAAATAATAAGCTGTTTTCTTAAGAGATAGAAGAAACTGCAGATGCTAGAATCTGGAGCAACAAACAGTCTGCTAAAGGAACTCAGAAGACAAGCAGCATCTGTGGGGAGAAAGGAAATGATGTTTTAGGTTGAAGCTCTGCATCAGGACTGAGGGTGGAAAGGGGAAAATCGCTAGCATAAAGAGGAGACAGGGTGGGGGGTGGTGAGACCGAGGCCAGAGGCGATTGGTGGACAGGCAAGAGTGGGGGGGGGGGGGGGGGGGGGGGGGGGGGGGGGGGGGGGGGGGGGGGGGGGTAGAATTTTCTATTTTCTTATATATCCAGCTATTTTCTTAAATATCCTGCACATTCATAAAATAACGCACCCACAATCCACAACACTACTGCAGCAGATGCAGAGTTTATCAAGCCCACAGTAATCTTGTTGACCAAGTGAAGCCCCATGGCAGCTTGTTTTCTTTGATACAGCATAAAAGGAGGCGATTCAAACCCACTGTAGCTGTGCTGATTCTCTGGGAGAGCAAGCCAGGCAATCGTACTTCTCAACCTCCTTGCCCATGAACACGAGGTGCAGGTTCATGTGCACTGGGAGCAATTTTGTGAATGTTTGTTCATTTGCAGCAGCCAGAAAATCTGGCTGGTCACATCACATGATGAAACTGATCTCTCTCAGAACTTGGACTGCCAACTCCCCAGCAGTGCCTTGGAATCTGCACAAGTTGATCTTCAAGACACAGCTGCAAACAACTTTCAACTTTGTTACTGGCTGCAACATTTTTGGAGGTGGGAAAAAGCTGTTTGACTAATTGTCAGAAAATCAGGCTGAATCTACAAACAGCGAACAGAGTTTCACACTGAACTGACCTGAATGTTAACCACTTCCCTATGTACAGACCTGTGTCAGCTGAGGCTTTGTGGCTGTACTATTGTTTTTGAATCAGAAGATTATGGGCTCAAGTTTCACTCAAAAGACGTGAGCATGCTGATACTGCAACACAGTAATGAGGGAGTGCCTTACTGCCCACATTTTCTGTGTGTTTATTTCAGAGTTTCCAACATCTGTTTGCCTTCTGTATTATCAGGTATAATAAGGAGTCCAATCACTTTTCCAAGGCTGAGGGAAAACAGTGAGGGGGACTTGCCAAGTGATCACTGGTGCACTGCGAGACAGGAGCCTTTATGATAAATCGTCCAAGAATATGTCCAAGCAGAGCTGACAAGCCTGCTAGCTAATGACTGCCACTTGCTTGGTGCAGCATATTTTGATAAGCCATTCCCTCCCACACTTCCCAAGGATATGCAGTCAGCACAGAAATTAGAATTAATATGAAATGAGAGAATTTTGGAAAAGTCCAACGTTGCCTGATTACATGAATTGTAAATGACTCTAGTCTTGTTCCAGCATTACCCAATCTCTACAGCTGACACTTGTAAAAATCACAACCCTGTTCAATACTGGACTCTGTTCCTGAATATCCAACATGACAATGGATCACTGATAGTAAAACACATTGCATAATTTAATTGTGGCTTCAGGAATGCCTGTCTACGCTGGGACACTAACTTTTTATCTAAAACACACACACCAATAGCTTATGCATTATTGAAAATCCCTTCCTCATTTTGTAATACCAGCACCGTTGTTATGTGGATTCCATCAATCTGAGAGTAAGTGCACTTTCTGTGGCAGTCAAGATGCTGGACATAATAAAGATGTGATAAGAAGCTACATCAATGCAAGTTCTCCTTTGTCCTGACATGGTTTTTAATTGGCTGTTTGACTGTGATAGTTTCCTTAGCTAATGTGCAGAACAATCAGTAGATGGGTGGATAGCAAACCAGAGTTAGTATCTTTACTGACAATTTGCCATTTTGATCCAGAGCTCTTCCTGATCGAGGTTTGCCAACAGTTCTGTTTTGGAGGAAACTGTATTTAAATGGGAAATTGGCTATTCTGTGTGATATCGGTATGGACACCCTATTTCTCGTATAATTTTCCTGACATGACACCTTAACTTTGGCATCTGTAATAAAAATGAAATGCTGGAAACATTCAACAGCCCAGGCAGTTAATATTTCAGGTCAAAAACTCTTCATCAGAATGCAACTTGAAACATTAACTCTGTTTCTCTCTCCATAAGTGCTACCTGGCCTGCTGAGTTTATCCAGCATTTTCTATTTTTATTTCATACTTCCCACATCTGCAGTTTTTTGGTTGAAACCTTGAGTTGGTACGGAATTGGTGATTACCACTGTTGGTTCATTGCTGACTTTCAAAATAACTTGGATGCCTCCATCCGGGTGAGACTGACTTACTCAAAGGCTGGGATCTAGGAACTTCTATGCAAACTCTTACAAAAAAAAAAGTACTCTTTGTTTAAAAAAATGCTCAACCCTACAGGTTATTCTCACTTCTGAAGTCCTAAACACTCACTGGAAAATTTGACTCCTGTCTTTGGCAGGGATTTCATTTGTGAAAGTAGCTTCTACTTCTGATGTGAAAGTAGCTTCTACTTCTGATGTGGAAGTCCCATGAGTGACAGTAGTATAGAGCATGATTTTCAATTTTATTGGTCTATTTTCTTCTACGCACAGATCAACCAAGGTTCACTAATCCCAACTCCCTTGAAAATGGCACTATTTAAAGAACAAACACTTAGACTGTATTTCTTCTCACTGAGATCTGAAACCTCCTGCAACCTCAAATACAGCTTCATGTGGGTCAGGTCAGCTTCACTGGTGGAGGTCAGGGTCATGGTCATGGTCACATCTCAACTTCCAAGCCTCGGGTCATTCCTGGCTGCCACCAGCACACCTCAGTTTGCTGCTCGTTGCTGTTACCAAACTTCATATTCATGGTGAGAAAAACTTGATCTACATTCCCTTTAGCCTACAGCAGCAAGCTGAGTGGGCAGGGAGATGTGCCTACATTGGGAATAAGTATTCACAGACTTATCTCATGCAGTGTTAGTCCTTGCAGGGATCTCCTCAGCAATTTAGCAGTGGCCTTGGAATATTTTGTACCCCCTGTCACAAAGAACATACCTCCTTCAAGGACTATTCTTCAGCACCTCCTGACCTCCTTGGAGCATTCTCCCATCCATCTCCAAGGCAACATCCATGCATTAAATAGCTATATTTCCTCAAGGCTGGAAGAGTCTTGCTTGTACTGTGGTAATGTCTGTTTAAGAGGTGGCCACAGAGATTAACCTAGTGAGGCTTAATGTCGGCTGCTGTGGGGAACTTGCAATAGATCAGATGAGTGGTAGAATCTGGGACTAAGCAGTGGGAAAGGTGGGGAGTAGAATAAAATGGGTTAGTGTAAAACTGGGTGCTTGATTGTTGGAGTGTACTTGGTAGGTCAAAGGGCCTGTATCCGTGCTATGTCTTTCCATGACTCTATGAGGAACACCACACGGAACTCACAGACAGCAGTTAGTCTTGCAAAATGATGATCTTGATAGAACACAGAACAGTACAGCACAGGAACAGGCCCTTTGGCCCACAATGTCTGTACCAATCATGATTTCAAATGAAACTAATCCCATCTGCCTGCGCAGGATCCATATTCCTCCATTCCCTTCATGTCCTTGTATCTGTCCAAATGCCACTTAGACACTATTATCATGTCTATTTCCACCACCATCCCTGGCAGCGTGTTCCAGGCACTTACCACTCTGTGTAAAAAAAACTTTCCCTGCACATCTCCCTTAAACTTTCCCCCTCTAACCTTAAAGCTAAGCCCTCTAGTATTTGACATTTCTACCCTGGGGAAAGAGACTCTGACTACTTACCCTAAATATACCTCTAATAATTTTATAAACTTCTATCAGTTCTCCCTCAGCCTCTGATGCTCCGGAGAAAACAATCCAAGTCTGTGCAAACACTCCTTACATAGATCTTTATATAACTTTCATACAAAAGTGGAGGCAACCCACGATGCAGTTTTAACACAATTAATAAGGTGCAAAGCAATTTCCGGATTTATCTCTATAGATCAGCTGCTGTCTGGATTGACTCGCTGAGCCATCTGTGATCCCTGTTTGTACACATATTGGGTGTAATGGTGACCATGATATGTAAAATGGGTAACAGCTAATTCCACTAAATTCAGCGTGATTCAAAATTTACACAGTTGGCCAAAGTCAAAAACAATCTTCAATGTGTCATAAAGGCAAGACTCCAGGAGAAGCATTCACCTGGCAGCTTTCAATACACAAAATAATTTTCCTTTGAGGTTCTTGTTATGGGACTATTTTTTAAAATGGTTATGTTGATATTTATCATACAACAAAATCTTCTGCATTTATTACACATAGGCGAATTGCTCCATCATCAGTTCTATAAATAACTGTAACCTTTAGACAGCCAATGCAGTGCTGCATGAAGTAACGAAGGGTCAGAGTCTGCGAGCCGCATCGACCAACATCACTCTTAATTACTGCTGAACGATAAAGAACAGCACTCCACATCTTTCAGGCAGAACCAGATCGGACATCATCTGTACATATAATCTCTTGATTATTGTACAGCCTCCTGTCTGACTCTAATTATTAAGACAAACAAGATCAATGCCACTTTTTAAGCAGCAGATTGAATTATGTAGCATATCATGAATTCAAAGTACAGATATAATGTGCTACTGTGATATAAAGGTAGCTAATATCATCAGATAATATGTCCTTGCTTGTATTAATCCCCAAAACATCTGACATATCTTTTCTCTAAATTTGGAAAAACACAATCTGCCACAGCTTCATTTTAAATGGGTCCCTGGCCAACCTTTGTCAAACTCAGCTGAAACAGATTATGTGACCATCCTCTCAACTGCTGTTTGGGGAATCTTGCTGGAACCAATCTATTGTCATTTTTCCCTACATTGTATAAGTAATGCATCAATATTAATTACTTGGTTGTTAAGGAATATGGAATGAGCTAAGCTATGAAAAATACTGTTTAATGTGTCGTTCTCTTCTGAATGAGAAGGGTTGTGGTTGACACACCACTGCAGTACTGGACAAATAAAGGTCTGTCCTCTCAGCTGGATGTATGACTTGATAGCCATTATAGAGGTATGTTACAATATTCAGGAGTATCTTACATTTTGGAAGGATAGGCAAGAAAAGGGGGTGGGGTAGTTCTGTTAACAAGTGATGAGGAAAAATATTGGAAAGACATTTTTAACATTATTTCATCGGTATTGAACATTGATTTACAACCTCATCCTACTACTGCAATTTTGGGTTACCAACGATGGAAACTTGCTATTTATCTGCTTCTGCTCGTCGTATGATCGCCCTCGTCACATTAATGGCCAAGCGATCCATTTTTGTTCAAATGGAAGGATCCAATACCTCCCACCACTTTTCAGTGATTTTCTCAAACTATAGCATGTTTAACCTTAGAAAAAATTAGGAGTGGTACTGTTGATCCTTCGCTTAAATTTGAGGAAGTTTGGAGTCCATTTATTCAATACTTCCACATGATATAAGCTGACCTTTTTCAGATCCCTTTCAATAACTTTTGAATACAGAGGTGCGGAGTTTTTTTTAATTGAAGAAATATTAGTCCAGTTTTTCTTTGAAGTTTTTGGTTTTTTTTGGTTTATTATCAATTTTTTTGATTTGGGGGTTCTTTCTCATATAATTAAACTTCTTTTCAATCTTTCCTTTTGTATTTGTTCACTTAATAAGAGAGCGGGAGGTCTAGATTACTTTTTTTTTTACTCCTTAGTGATTATATATATTAACCGTTATGATTGTTATCCTGATCTCTTTGCACCACATGTATAATTACTAATGTTATATATATACATTCTGTACTAATTTGAAAATTAATAAAAAGGTTGAAAAAGAAAGAAAGCGATCAGATCACTGCAATAGTGAGGAATGATAATGGCTCAGAAGTTTGAGGTGCAGAATCACTTTGGATTGAGATTAGAAATAGTAAGGGGAAGAAATCACTGGTGGGGGTAATATATAGGCTATTAAAAGTAGCTATACTGTGTGGGCAGCACATAAATCAATAAATTATGCAAATCTATAAAGAAAATACTGTATCATCATGGGTGATTTTAATTGTAGTGCAGACCTGGATATATCAGATTGGCAAGAATAGCTTCAATGATGAGTTCATAAAGTATATTCAGGATAATTTCCTAGCGCAATACACCACCACCAAGGGAGCAGGCTATTTCAGATCTGGTATTGTGTAATGAGACGGGATTAATTAATGATCTCATTGTGAAGGATCTTAGAGGAAACAGTGATCATAGCATGGCAGAATTTCAAATTCAGTTTGAGGGCGAGAAAAGCAATTACAATGGTAAGACAAAGTTAAGGACGGTATCAAATTAAAAGAAAAGGTGTAGAACATTGCCAAAATTGATGGCAAGTCAGAAGACTGAAATTTCAGAAACAAGCAAAAGGATAATTTAAAAAATTATCAGTAGGGAAAAGATAGACTAGGAGAGTAAACTAGCAAATATTAGACAGACAGTAAGAGATTCTATAGTTATATATAAAAAAGGGAAATAGTTAAACATTGGTCCTTACAGGATGAAACAAAGGAATAAATAATGGGAAACAGAAATGGCGGGAATTCCCATAGTTTATATAATTTAAAAAATTATCAATAGGGAAAAGATAGACTAGGAGAGTAAACTAGCAAATATTAAACAGACAGTAAGAGATTCTATAGTTATATATAAAAAAAAGGGAAATAGTTAAACATTGGGTCCTTACAGGATGAAACAAAGGAATAAATAATGGGAAACAGAAATGGGCGGGAATTCCCAATAGTTATTTTGGACTGGTTTACATGTTAGAAGACAATAAAAACTTCCCTATAATAATAAAAGATAATCAAAGAGCTACAGGGAGAGAGAGGAACTTAAAACAATCTATCATTGGACAAAAAAGTACCAGGCAAACAAAGGAGCTCAAGTGTTGGATCTCTGACCTGTGTTCTGGGGTCTTAAAGGAAGTGGTTGGGTGAAAATAAAAAACTGCAAATGCAATAAATCCAAAATAAAACAGGAAATTTTGGAGAAAAAAAACAGTAGGTCAGGCTGCATATATGGAAATAGAACAGTTAATGTTTCACATTGAAGACTCTTTATTCAGAACTGAGAAAGAGAGAAAGCAAGTTGGTCTACAGCAGCAGAGAAGATAGGGCAAGGGCAATGGGTATAACAAAGGGAATGGTAGTGGGTGCATTGGTTGTAATTTACCAATGTTTCATTAGATTCAGGAGACATCCCAGCGTACAGAAAAACCCCAAGTAAAATGACACTATTCAAGAAAGGAGGGAGAAAGAAGGTTGTTGTTGGGAAAATGCTGGAATTGATTATTAAGCAGTTTCAACAGGACATTATGAGAAGTGGAAGTGGTTGACAAATCTGCTAGGATTCTTTGAGATTAAAGAGGAATTAGTAGCTGGGTGTATTTGGATTTCCAGAAGGACATTCAATAAGTTGTCATGTATGAGGTACTCCACAAGAAGAGGGCATTTTGAGGTTGATGTGGATAGAGCAATGGTTATGGAAAACAGAGACTTAGGATAAATGGGGCCACTTTCAGATTGGCAATCAGTAACTAGTGGAGTGCCACAGGAATCAGTGCTGGGGCCTCAACTATTTAAAATCTATACTGATGATTTGAATGACACATTTACTGATGGTATAAAAAAGGTTGTTAAACAAGTAAGGAGGTTTGTAAGTGCATACAGATGGATGAAATGAGAAGGCAGGGAATTGACAGAGTACCAAGTGGAAAATGTTAGGTCATATACTTTGGAAGGAAAAATGAAAAAAGCAAATTTAGTTGAATGGAGCAAAACTACAAAATGTTGCAGTACAAAGGGAATGGGTGGTGGTGGGGGAGGGGTGTATTCCTGGTACATGAAACACAATAAGCCAGCATGTGGGTACAGCAAAATAATTGGGAAGGTTGATGGAATGTTGGCCTTTTATCGCGTGGGATGTGGAATATAAAAGCAGGGCAGTTATACAGGGTGCAGGTGACTGTAACTGGAGTACTGTGTACAGTTTTGGTCTCTATATTTAAGGAAGGATATGCTTGTATTGGAGGCAGGTGTTGCGAAGGTATACCAGGTTGATTTCTGGGATGAAGGGTTGATAAGTGAAGAGGGAGGTTGAGCAGATTGGGCCTATAATTGCAATATGGAAGAATCAGAGGTGATCTTACTGAAACATACAGGATTCTGAGAGGAATTGGCAGGGTGCAAATGAGTCCTTAGAGGGAGCTAGGTGTTCTAGTACATGAATCACAAAAGGTTTAAACAGGTAGGTTCAGCAAGTAGTTAAAACAGCACATTGGCCTTTATTGCAAATGGGTTGGAGTTTAAGAATAGGTAAGTTTTCTAACAGTTGTACAGTTTGTTGGCGAGGCTGGAATACTGTCCCAAGCTTTGGTCCCCTTACCTAGAGAAGTTATATACCTGGCAGTCCAAAAGGAGATTCACCAGGCTAATTCCTGGGATGAGAGGGTTATCCTAGCAAGAGGGACCTAGACAGTTTGGGTTTATATTCCTTGGAGTTTAGAAGAATGAGAAGTGATTAGCTGGGGTATTTCATTAGTCAGGGTAGAGTTCAAGAGCCGCCAGGTAATGTTACAGCTCTATAAAACTCTGGTAAGCCCACACTTGGAGTATTGTGTTCCGTTCTGGTTGCCTCATTATAGGAAGGATGTGGAAAATTTAGAGAGAGTGCAGAGGAGATTTACCAGGATACTGCCTGGATGGGAGAGCATGTCTTATATGAGGATGGTTGAGCGAGCCAGGGCTTTTCTCTTTGGAGACAAAGGAGGATGAGATGTGAATTGATAGAGGTGTAAGATTTTAAGTGGCATAGATTTTTTCCCAGGGCAAAAATGGCTAACATGAGAGGGACATAATTTTAAGGTGATCAGATGAAGGGTATAAGGAGGATGTCAGAGGTAGGTTTTTTAGAAAAACACAGAGAGTGGTGGTGCGTGGAACGCACTGCCGCAGAGGTGATGGAGGCAGATACATAGGGACATTTAAGGAGACACTTAGATAGCCACATGAATGATAGAAAAATGGAGGGCTATGTGGGAGGGGAAGGGTTAGGTAGATCTTAGAGCAGGATAAGATGTTGGCCACAACATTGTGGGCCAAAGGGCCTGTACTGTGCTGTAGTGTCTATGTTCTATGATGTTATTCAAACATACAAGATCCTAAGGAGGCTTGACAGGATAGATATTGAGTGTTTTCACTGTGGGAGAATCATGAACAGAGGGACATAGTTACAAAATAAGGGGCCAGTCATTTAAAACTGAGGTGTGTAGAAACTTCTGAAGTGAGTCTCAGGAATTCTCTGCTCCTGATGGTGGAGGAGGCCAGATCATTGGATATGTTTAAGGTAGAGATAGATAAATATTTGAAAGATCGAGGCAGTAAGGGTTATGGTGAACTGGCACAGAGGAGTTGAGGCCAGCATAGATCAGCCATGATCATATAGAATGGTGGGGCAATCTTGAGGGACCAAGTGGCCTACTCCTGCTCCTATTTTCTTGTAGATGGATCCTTCCCCAGTATCCTGAATGTTTGAAATTCTCTACCCCAGAGAGGTGAGAAAGTCATTGAATTTATGCAAGGTGGTAGATTGACAGTTACTTAGCATAACTTGGTAGGCTGAAGGGCCTGTTTCTGTGCTGTGTGACCAAGTCCATGCTGACCAACAAGCACCCATTTACATTAATTCCATAATATTCTCCCCACATTCCCCTCAATTCCTCCCAGATTCTACCATTCAGCTACACACTAGGGGCAATTTACAGTGGCTAATTTACCTACAACCTACGCATCTGGAAGAAACCCATACAGTCCTGGGGAGAATGTACAAACACCACACAGACTGCTTTAAAGGTCGGCATTGAACCTGGTCAGCTGGAGCTGAGAGGCAGCAACTCTATTAGCTGCACCACTCTGTCACCTTGCTACAAGTTACCATGGAATCAAGGACATAGGGAGAGTGAAGGGAAGCGGTGTTGAGGCCAAGATTGGATCTGCCATGACCCCAATGAACGGCAGGACAGCCTGACTAGCATGCTCCTAATGTCTTATGCTCTTATGTAGATTTTGACTCTAATTAGATTGTCTAATATGTGATAGTGAGATTGGCAGCCCATTTCACATCTCTCCCCAATTTTATTTCCATTGAATTTGTGGAGTGAAAATCTTCACCCCTACCTTTGAGCCAGTATACCTCATGCAATAGCATCGAGTCCTTACCTCTTTGGTTGAACTCTCCACAAATGGACCTCCAAACATTGCTGCCATCCAGTCACAGCTGGAGATCAGCAAGGGTTTATGGGCACAGATTGTTCCATCGTCCAGCTTAAATACCACATCTGTTATAAAACAAGAACAACGGAAAAGTTCATGATGACATTGTCTTTTGAATTCCTTAGAAACTGAGCATTAACATAACAAACTCTACTCAAGTGATCACCACACATTTATACATATACACCAAAGGAAAATTGCAATATTTCTCCTCGAACTGTTGCAATCATGAACATGATGAACATGATGGATAGGAGGAGTCCCTTATATGGTCTCTTAAACCTGCTTCGCCACTCAGTTAGATGATTGCTGATCTGATCTTTGGTCTTAACGTGACTTTCCTGCTTGATCCCCATAGCTTTTGAATCTGCTAGACCAAGCATCTATCTGCAGCTCTCTCTTTCACCACCACCTTCTCAAGGGCAATAAACACAGTCCCTGCCAGTGAAGCCCAGATCCTGAAAAAAATACATAACAAAAAAAGTGCATCAAAACTGACATTTTGGAATTGGATTTGGTTTATTATTGTCACTTGTACCGAGGTACAGTGAAAAACTTGTCTTGCATACTGTTCATACAGATCAATTCATTACACAGTGCATTGAGGTAGTACAAGAGAAAACAATACAGAATACAGAGTAAAGTGTCACAGCTACAGAGGAAGTGGGGTGCAGATAGACAATAAGGTGCAAGGCCATAACGAGGTAGATTGTGAGGTCAAGAGTCCATCATATCGTACTAGGGAACTGTTCAATAGTCTTATAATAGAAGGATTGAAGCTGTCCTTGAGCCTGGTGGTATGTGCTTTCAGGCTTTTGTATCTTCTGCCCGATGGGAGAGGGGAGAAGAGAGAACGTCTGGGGTGGGTGAGGTCTTTGATTATGTTGACTGCTTTACCGAGGCAGTGAGAGGTATAGATAGAATCCATGGAGGGGAGGCTGGTTTCCTTGATGCGCTGAGCTGTGTCCACAACTCTCTGCAGTTTCTTGCGGTCCTGGGCAGAGCAGTTGCCATACCAAGCCGTGATGCATCTGGACGGGATACTTTCTGTGGTGCATCGATAAAAGTTGGTGATTGTCAAAGGGGAGGGGACATGCCAAATTTCTTAAGCCTCCTGAGGAAGTAGAGGCACTGGTGAGCCCTCTTGGCTGTGGCATCTACGTGGTTGGACCAGGACAGGCTATTGATGATGTTCACTCCTAGGAACTTGAAGCTGTCAATCCTCTCGACCTCAGCACCATTGATGTAGACAGGAACATGTACACCGCCCCCCCCCTCCTGAAGTCAATGACCAGTTCTTTTGTTTTGCTGACATAGAGGGAAAGGCTGTTGTCATGACGCATTGTCACTAAGCTCTCCGTCTCATTTTGACTTTCACTGAATCAGATCCCTCAGTATACAAGAACCTCCTCCAAGAAATTTCTCAAATGATTTTTAGCAGTGCATCTGTGCCCAATTTTGTGAAAAGTTGACACAATAGAAGATGTCAGTTAGGAAACCAACACACATCTTTAAAAATGACATGTGGCTCATTAAGTAAGCACAGTACTATCACTGGCATCCACTGGGTAAAATTCTTTGGAACAGCATGTACAAAGCTTTTGAATATGGTTTGCATTGTGCTCTGCAAAATAAGCTGTGGTCTTCAAGAAAGCTCAGTCTAAAACTAATGATATTTCTCTCACATTGATCATCCTCTGAATAAAATCTATTAACAGAGGTCCCTCAGAGCCCTGCTCTCTTTCCGCCTACTTTTGTTAATGTCCCTGGAAGGACAATGCACTGGTTGAATGCTATAGCTTGCTCTATTCTCTTGGAAGTCAATGGATATCACAAATCTTAAAGTAAACTGTTCTGTACACCTTTCCCAAATCCAGTCAGTGGTTATAACCACTTACTTTTGATGGTTTCAACCACACTCGAGATTTCATCCGTTGACATCCTTGATTTCATTACTTCCAATCTCAAATTACATTTCTACTGATAAAATATCCACGGAGAAGATCAGGTATTCATTTTTCTCATCTAATTTCCTGCCCTTTTCAAATACTGTTGGTCTTGGCTTTTACTTTGGTTTCTCAGCGAAGTAAAACTGCTCACAGCATTTGATTGCATCTGCCCTCTGACGAGTTCCAACCACAGGGAATCTACAGAGATATACTGCAGAATAAATTGGACAGTACTGGAAAAGAGGCAGTGGGGATTTGCCTATGCCCATTTAACTCAGTGAAAGGATCATGCAAACTTCATGCTACTAGCTCATTAATTACTGTAACATTTAGCTGTTCTGTTCATTAGATCCTCAGCTGGGAGCCCAATTTCTGGAAATGCTGGCATCAGTTGAAGCAAACCTGTACTATTTAAAGTCAGCCTGCATCTCTTAAAGGAGATAGGTATTGTGGCTTAAGAATGTGTTGGGGAGAATACAGTGACTTGTTCAAGCATTCACAGGACAACCTGGAGATAGGGTTGCGTAAAGCTGCACTAAAAGCACTGCTTGAAAGGAGGAGATGTCTTACAACCACAGAGCACTAGGTAGCCCACCAAGCGGATGTTGAAAAGGCCACGGAAAGGAACAGTCTGAGCCAGCTCAGGCATTGAGAATCTGGATGCAGCACCACAAAAAGCTCAAGAAATTCATCCTGCATTGGTGCTACTAAATTTGCCATTTCTTAATATCTGCACATTGTGCTCTGGGCCTGACATTCATTCCATTGTGGAGTGAATTCCAGAGACAGAATACAGTGTGCTAATGCTATTATGTTGTTTGTTTAGACTGCCAACTAGCAGTGAACTTTTAGGTAAATGACTTCACACACGTGACCAAGATTTATAAATTTACCTTTAAATGCCACATCCCACCAACTGCATCCCTTGCTTTGTACTCTGTTCAATGGATCAGACCGCCATCACTCACCTGCTAATAATTTTCTATTATGTTAGGGAGGAGCTGGGTATAGAAGCAGCCTTGAAGTTAACACAAATACCTCAAGCTTCTGGCACATCACTCTGGACTTTACAAACTCCTAATAATTCTGGAAACACCACATGCTTCTCAAACCAACATTCTCTAGAAATCAATCTGAAGTAATTAATGATCCTAATAAATGATACTGGACATTAGTCTCTCCAGCTCCACGATTCTGTGTTAAACTGTATGAGATTAACACATAGCATAAATAGCATTCTTGAGATCTTACTTGGATGTGCTAGCTCAAATAATTGACTGACATCATGATCTATCCAGTTTGCATACTTCTGACAGGCAGTTGTCTTGCACTCATTAATACCTTCCGTCATACACTACAAACTTGCACTACAAATACAGGCATGCACATTACATACCATACTATAACCATTTTGGGATCCAAAGGTTCCAAGCAATGGGTGTCATGCCTGAACTTTGCATCCACATATTGTTTTAAAAATCTTTCAGTTCTTATTTAAGTAGCAGATTGCTTTTTAATAAGTAGTAAATATTAGTAAGCAGTAATTTCAGTATTTTAATTTTTTTTTGTTTAAAATAGTGCTAATATCAAAATAATATGGTATCTAGACCAAACTGAATTAAGAGCACACACATCATTTTTTGTGCAGATGATCTTGACCAGACTTTACCTGTCTGCAGTCTATGAACAAGGAGTTGGCCAGTTAGCCCCTTAGGCATACTCTGCTACTCAATCTGAGCTGTATATTAGATATCTTTATTAGTCACACATATATCGAAACACACAGTGAAATGCATCTTTTGCGTAGAGTGTTCTGGGGGCAGCCCACGAGTGTCGCCACGCTTCCGGCGCCAACATAGCACGCCCACAACTTCCTAACCCGTACATCTTTGGAATGTGGGAGGAAACCAGAGCACCGAGGCAGACATGGAGAGAACATACAAACTCCTTACAGACAGCGGCCGGAATTGAACCCAGGTCGCTGGTGCTGTAATAGCGTATGCTAACTACTACACTACCATGCCTGCCCCTATTAGTTTTATTTACCCATCCTGGTTCCACATTCATTGATACCCTTCCTAACAGGATCATTCAATTTGGTTTATGATCTGCAATCGATTGCCACGTTCAGCAACTTTGTACAGGGCAGTATTTCAGATCCCCACCACCTTTTGTACGAAATGCTTCCTGACATCTTAAACAAACTTGTTCTAATTTTAGTTCTCTTTCTCCAGCCTCGCACCATAACAACCCCACCAACTAATCCCAGCCAGAAGGAAACTTTCCTTGTCATTAGAACAGGAGATATTTATGACTGTGTTCTGCTAATCTGAATATTAAAAACTCTTAAAAGAACAAGCAGTAATGAAGTAGAGTGCTGATCAATATGAATGTGCACCCACTATATTCAGTAATCAGAAGTGGGTAAGCAAAGGTCAGATGTTTCCTGGTGCACAGGTTTGAGAGGGAAAGACTTTAGGATATCAAAGGAAGTGTTATCACCAGTATTGTAAACTGCTACATTGGTTTATTATTGTCACACGTACCGAGGTCCAATGAAAAACTAGATTTTGCAATGCCATCCATACAGGTCATTTCATCACCACAGTGCATTGAGGTAGTACAAGGGAAAACAATAACAGAATGCAGAATAGAGTGTTACAGTTACAGAGAGAGTGCAGTGCAGGCAGACAATAAGGTGCCGGGGCCATAATGAGGTAGATTGTGAGGTCAAGAATTCATCTTATTGTATATGGGACCATTCAATAGTCTTACAACGGCAGGATAGAAGGCTGTCCTTGAGCCTGGTGGTATATCCTTTCAGGCTTTTCTATCTTCTGCCCGATGGGAGGGGGGAGAAGCGAGGATGTCCAGGGTGGGTGGGGCATTATTAGCAGAAATCTAACACAAAACAACAATTTGCATTTATATGGCAACTTTAACAACAATAAAGGCCCCAAGGTTCTTTACAGCAACATTATCATGCAAAACTGGATATCGACCAGTTAAGTAGGTACTTAGATCACAAATATTTTGACCAAAGAGGCAGGGTTAAAGGAGCATCTCAAAAAGCAGTTAGCAGTAATTTAAGACCAAGGCAGCCGAAGGCATGAACACCAAGGACTAAGTGATTAAAATTGGGTTGCAAAGAATTGAAAGAGCAGATAGATCTCAAAGGACTGCACAGTGGTAGACAATATAGCGACTGAATGAAGCCTTGAAAGGATTTAAATAAATTAGGAGATTGAAAAACTAAGGTATTGCTGGACCAAGAGCCAGTATAAATCAGCAAATGGAAGGCTGCTGAGTGCACATGGTTTGGTGTATTTGAGGAGTCAATTTACATTACTCTAATTCTGAAGTATCTTGGGTAGCTATTTGGGAACCTTTTTCCAAAACTCAGTCTTTAGGGTGCAAACATCAAAGACTGCCAGCAAAACTTCAGAAAAAAAGTTCAGCAAGTAGAAGCATCATTTATTTTTAAGGTTTTATCTACTTATAATCCTTCTCTAACACAAAATGAATTAATTGCATGTGTGCCTTTATGTGCATAGAATCAAATTCACTGTGGAACACGAACAGATTTCACGGAAATGCCTTCAGCACAATTTCCAAGCAGTGTAAACTCTCTAGGGAAAGAAAATGCAAAAGAGCTGATTCTGGATGAATCTTCTAAACATTTCATTAAATGGAAAAAGTCATATGAAAATTATTTGCAATCTCGAGACATGTTGATATCTGTTTACTGAAATCCTTAGCTGCCTAAAGCCTGAGCATTGGTATATATTCTTTTGAACACATGGACTGTTTCCCAGCCAAAGTTGATAGGAAACCATTGTGGCTATAATTACATTCATGCACATTCACCATCTGCTACTTGTGTGCTTATCAGAATACACTATCAACAGGTTATCTGAGAGCCCTGGTTAATTTTCCATTGTTTGAGTAAAATGAATGATCGTCTATTATGCTACTATGTCATTATTATTAATGCTATGTTATTATTATTTATTCATTTTAATTCCTTCAAAATATCCTCAGCCTATTATTTGCAATATTTTTCCCCCGCTGGGGTTTCCTTACAAAGAATTACACGTAATTTTTGGTTGTGACAGGAGTAATGGTGAATTTTGGTGCTTATCAAGTTGAGGAATAAAAATGGTGGACCATCCAAGTTACTTCAATCCTTCCCAAGTTACATCCATAGAATGCACAGTTCAGAAACGGGTAATTCAACCCAATGTATCCAAGTCACGTGCCTCTTCCAACCTCTCACCACACACTTTCACCATCCCCTTACAGTCTCTTCTCTCTCAAGCGTTTCTCTAGCTTTCCCTTAAATGCTTCAGTATTATTTATCTTAACTGCTCCTGTGCCACCAGGTTCTACATTCATTCCATTCTCTGGATAAAGGATTTCCCCAGAAGTTATTGATGACTATGTTGCAATTATACCACATGCCAGAGGAAGTGATTCAAGGATGTGCCCAAAGTCTCCTTGAAGAAATGCAACATCTCCACTAACACCTGGGAACCTCTGGTGCACGACCTTTCAAAGTGGAGAAGGAGCAATTGGGATGGAATTGAGAACTGAGTCGATGCATCGGGAGCACACAGAGGCTCTGTGCAAGATCGGATTATTTCACAAACTTCCCAGCATCCACCCCACCTGTCCGCAGTCCCACATTGGCCTCATTAACTACCTCAGAACGCACAAAACTGGGGTGGAAGCAAGTTATTCTTTATCCTGAGGGACTGCTGAAGAAGAATAGTACTGTGTTGCTTGTAACATTGATGGGGTTTCTGCTTAGGCCCCACATTATCTTTTATCCCAAGCTCAAAACCACAATTATAATGCATCAGTGTTATCTTGTTTTATACCAATCATTCCTGCATCCTTTAAATGAAACTGGCCTTTCCTCAGCAAGGATCCAAGACTGCACAAGTGAAGGGGACTCACTGCAGCATTGTCTCTTGGTCTGCAGGAACAGTGGAAGTTCACTGAGTCTCTTAAGCTTCTCCCACACGGCAATCAGATGATAACTGACTTGTATCTCGATTCCATTTACTTTCCTCAAGAATGAATCAGCTTTAGTTTGAGGCATCAGTAGGGTAAACAGTTAGTATCATTTTTTCCCCCCCAGAGTAGAAATGTCAAGTACTAGAGGATATGCATATAAAAGGTGAGAGGGGGCAAGATTAACAAGATGTGCAGGGCAAGCTTTTTTTTAAAAATACACAGAGTGGTAGGTACTTGAAATGGGCTGCCAGTGGTGTTACTGGAAGCAGATATGATAGAGGCGTTTAAGAGGCTGTTAGATAGATACATGAATATGCAGGGAATGGAGGGATATGGATCATATACAGGCAGAAGACATTTAGTTTAATTTGGCATCGTGGTCAGTGCAGATATTGTGGGCCAAAGGGCCTGTGCTGTACTGTTCTCTGTTCTAGTTAGACCCTGCATGTTCTTGTAAAAACATCATAGAACGTGACACAAGAGTTAGAATGACACTTCTTTAACATGTCAGCCATCTTAACACATTGGGTCTAGTGATAAAACTTTGCTCTTATTTGATTGCTTTGCTTGCACATTGAGATTCAAATCTTGCAGTTAACAGGCATTTACAAATTAAAATGAATGCAGGAAAGGGCTAGCTGGGACCAGCAGAAAGAAATATAGCATCAAGGTAGGTTCTTTAGCTGCACAGAAATAAGTTACAGTAAAACTCTGATAATTTGGTACATGATTGTTTAGAAATCCCGATGGTTTGGTATCTGGCTTGCTCATCAGGATACTGTCCTTATTATCCACAAACTTACTATCTATGGCTGTATGTACTTGTGAGGTTGGCTGTGTATTACTGGGAATGTGGGCGAGATGTGTAGTTGGAGCCAGGGCTGGGGTCAGGAACATGGGTAGGTTCGTGGCCAGAGTCGGGGTCCAGCTGCGAGCTGGGATCCAGTGTGTTTGTACGTTGTGCAAGATAAAACTCACCAGGTTGTCTTTCCCATGCTTCCTTTAAATTCACTGGGTCCAGTTTCCCACATACTTTAAATTCACTGGAAAATTTATTTTACTACTGTGTAACATGTAAAAATAGTGGGTTGGGTAATAGGAGTAACAGCCAATTGTGTGGAAATTCTACTAGTTCAATACCGAAGTCCCAATGGTGCCGGATTATCAGAGTTTTACCTATTGGGAACCTCGAGTCATTGAGAGGTACAGCATGGAATCAGGCCCTTTGGCTCAGAGTCCATGCCAACCATCAACCACCCATTCACATAATCCTACACTAATCCCTCATAGAGATCGACAATACATGAGTTAGAGAATCTAAGTATAGAACAACACTTCAGATTCACTGCGTGGGTGCGAGTCCAGAACTGTAAAGGGCAACTTTAACATAATACTTAAAGCAATTTCCTTCCACACAGAGAGAACAACAGGAACAGGTTGAAAGGAAGAGTAGTTGACACCACAATACTGAACTCATTTAAGCAGCAGCTCAGGGGTGTAATGAGAACATGGTGGGTTGGTATTTTGAAAGGTGATGCTCTTAACAGCTGAAGAGCCATTTTCACAGACCTATACAGGCAACTTCTGCATAACCGGTGGGGGGGGGGGGGTAAGGGGGGTTGTCACATTCCTAGAAAATGGTCCGTATCACATTTTTCCATAATCCATAGCCGTTTCATCTGCGCATATGTCAAGAAACACAAGTTGGAAAAAGATACATTTTGTGTTTACTTATTTACATTACTTGTTACATAAATTCTGTTAGAGCAAATTTTATTCCGTATCTTAAATCTTTGGGTAGTGATTTGTGACTTTTGTAAGGGCGCACTTCCCTTACACCTGAAAGGCCATAACGCAGCAGTCGTCTGTATTGTAATTTTGTCTAGATTTATCCAAGTGGAGTAAATGATAATCATAGCACATGCAACGTTTCCTTTGATCTATTCCATCACTAATCTTTCTGTTTTAACCTAACAATTTGGCAGCATAATGCTTGTTTGCGGTTGCTAAATGGCTTTTTAAGCCCACAATAAGGAAGCACTTTCATTTGAACATGAGATTGTATTGTCCATCAAAAACAAAATTAGGTACATCTGCTGTTGAAACAGGAATTAGGTTCTTCACATATGCAAATAGGGCTACCACTTGAGGCTTTACTGCTGGATTGGTTTGACGATACAATTGGTCAATATTCTCAAATCTGGTACAGAACTGAACAAACGCACAGATCTCACTTTAATAATCGTCTTCTCCCTCTGAACTGCCCACAAATGAACTAGCAAGGCATTTTAATCTTAAACAAATGTAACCTTGATTACAGAGGATTTCAGTAAGTATGGTTTCGCAATCAAGAAGGTAGACAGGCAAAAATTCCCATTTTGGCCTGGGGCATCCTTCACCATGTGATCTGATGCCTTCAATTTTTATCTCTTGGCTGTTAAACGGAAGTTTTCTTTGAGTTACCTTGTAGCAGAGGTTAGAAAATGATGTGGTATTTCGGGTATAAAGCTATGTCATGCACCCTGTGGTGGCATATATTGATACACAAAATAAACAGCATCCCCAGGATAGCAGAAATAAATAAATAACTTCCTGGCTAAATACAGTAGGTAGAAACTGGACACACTTACCCGAGAAGGTCCCTTTGGCAAGGCATTCTTTCACTCGATTTGCTCTCCTTACATGGAATGCTTTGGTAATCTCTTGGTTCATGAAGGCCTCATTATTCAAGATATTGGCCACCATCATACGCAAGTCAAAAACCTCCAGAAGCTCAGCAATGTGGGCAATCTGCATCAGCTCCTTCTCATTCTCATCCAGCTGACCAGTGTACAAGTAGCGCATTACCGCACTGAATGCGTCAGGATGAACGGAGTAGTCCATCCTGACGACAGTCATCAGCCGATTGTTAAAATTGATAGGATCTTCTGCCATTTCTTCTTGGATGCTAATGAAAGCTCTGCTCCACGATGAGAGAACCTTTCCTCTTTTGAACCAAGCCTTTGCTCTTGCACTGTTATCAGAGGCATTAAGTTTCAAGATGCTGTCACTCGTGGAAGCCCTAAGACTTGATAATGGTTGGATGGTTGTAACTTCATCTGTGCTTTCACTGACATCAAAACTGGCAGCTCTCATTAGATATTCCCTGCCCTGCCTGTCACTGTGACTCATTGGTCTTTCACCACCAGTCTCTTGTTCTTCACTGAGATCCATTAGAAACAAGTCATAGAACTTTGAGGAGGAGGTAGACAAATAAATCTTGTGAGCATAGATTTTAACCTTGTCCTGAAGCACTAAGATGACATCTGCACAAAGGGGATTGGCCAACAGCAGGGCAGGATGTTCTTCATTGGTTGTGGGAGGGTCAGGGATGGTGATGATGGGTGGAGGTGGTTTGGGAGGCAGGAACGGTGCCTGCAGTAAAGGCTTTTGAACATTTCTTAGATGTGACTTCCAGAACTGGAGATGTCGCCTGGAAATCAAGGCAGCTCTGATGGCATTATCAAATACATCCTTAATGCCAAATTGGGCAACCACACTGGTTTCATAGTAGGGGATTCCGAGTTCTTTGGCAACCTCTCGACCCTTTTCAGGAGGCAAGATCTCATTGTGTTTTATTGGCCTGTGAATCCAAGAGAAACAAAACACAAGTTGGATAGGTAATTCAGAACTTTTCATATTATGTTTATTTGTTAAGGTACAACACAGATTTCTCCACAAACATCAAAGCATGATGTCTGAGGCACTCTCAAGTGAGCTTCAAAGAAAATACACAATAGAACTGCATATTGCTTCAGCCAATCTGCATAATACCTCAGGATACTTTGAGGAAGAGTGAACTTGTAGAATATAGTACTCTTCTGAGACAGAATACCTTGCATCTAATGAAAGGGAACAAACAGAAAATGGTTGATTTTCTCAAACCATTTTTGACGCTCAAACCATAAGCTCAGTGGTCAGGAGTTTTAAACAGGATCAGTGCAGCGTAGCAACATGGCTCAAGTGGAAAATATCACCCACAAATAAAAGATCGAAAGCCACCAGTCTCCTAAACTTTCTCATTTATGGTTCTGTAAAGGATAGATTCAAAACCTCATAAGCTGCAATGTATTATTTGGAATCTATAATCACAGAGACCACTATTCTGTCTAAATAGTCAATGCTAGTGCTTATAGGAGTCTATCTTGCACCTATGTTCATCTCCTCCATCTTTCTCTTGCTTTCTCTCCTGCCTTAGATGGTTTTTCATTTATATGGCACCTTTAAAACTCCAGGCTGTTCCAAATTAAGCCCTCTTGAAGCACAGTCATTTTTTGTAACCCAAGGATCTCAGCAAGTTCCCACATGCAGCAATGTGATAGTGACACAATAATCTCTTTTAGTTATGCTAATTGAGGAATAACTATTGTTCAGGACCAGGGGTAATCCTTAGTTATGTTGCAGCCTGCAGGACTCAATACTGAATTCTCCAACTTCAGATAAACATAGAAAACCTACAGCACATACAGGCCCTTCGGCCCACAGAGTTGTGCCGAACATGTCCCTACCTTAGAAATTACTAGGCTTACCCATAGTCCTCTATTTT
Organism: Pristis pectinata; assembly: GCF_009764475.1. Lineage (NCBI taxonomy): Eukaryota > Metazoa > Chordata > Chondrichthyes > Rhinopristiformes > Pristidae > Pristis > Pristis pectinata. The sequence continues at coordinate 15,538,744 of NC_067433.1, forward strand.
TCTAAACTCCGTGTACCCATCCAAAAGTCTCTTAAGAGACCCTATCCTATCCACCTCCACTGCCGGCAGCCCATTCCACGCACTCATCACTCTCTGAATAAAAAACCTACCCCTGACATCTCCTTTGTACCTACTCCCCAGCACCTTAAACCTGTGTCCTCTTGTGGCAACCATTTCAGCCCTGGGAAAAAACCTCTGACTATTCACACGATCAATGCCTCTCATCATCTTATACACCTCTATCAGGTCACCTCTCATCCTCCGTTGCTCTGATGGAGAAAAGGCAGAGCTCACTCAACCCTTTTTTCATAACTTGCTCTCTCTCTCGGTTTGTAGCAGGACTGGCCATTTCTGCTCGCCATTCCTCTCTTCAATCTTTGTCTTCCACTTGTACATTTCAGCCTGCCTAGCATATCCCAGTAGGCTCAACTACATAATGTCACTACATAGGCTATGCATTACACAGAACAAGGAGTTTAACTGTCCATTCAATGGCTACATTATTTCACTCTATTACAGACATTCCCTTTAGTCCACCCTTTGCCCTCTCCTTCTCTGCTACTTAGACTAACTTGCTTTTTCTCTTTCTCAGTTTTGATGAGGGGTCTTCAACCTGAATTGCTAACTGCTTCCCTCTCCAGATGCTGCCCGACCTGCTGAGTACTCCCAGCATTTTCTGTTTTTATGCCGGGGTAGCCCAGCAGCTTGTCTTCAGAATAGTTCATCAGAATCTATTATGTCTACATGAGGGAACAGACATTGCTTAAATGATTTCAGCAAAGCATGGCTCCTCTAATTGTGTAACACCACCTCAGTACTGTATGGCAATGTCAGCCTAGTTTTCTTTTCTGGAGTCCCTGGAATAGAACTTGAATTCATAACCTTCAGACATGGAGATAGAATCTATTAAGTGGTAACTGAAACTATTCTTTGTTGTATCAGTGCTTAGAACATTATTCAGGTGCATAATCAAATATAGAGAAGTAATTATAACATGAGACTGGTGTTGATCATTGCAAAGTTAATACAATAGATATTAGATGATAGTATAAATTGGAATCAACTGCATAATATTCAATTCTACTTACTTCATAAAACATCAGGCAGGGTAAATAGCAGCCATCTGCCTTGACATCCTATACACATAACCAATATTTTGATTTATTCCCCCTTTCTCCACACCCCCCCCCCCACCCCCCATTATTTATTCTTCACTTCCCTGAACATACTGACTCTTGCTGGATTCTTGATCCTCTTTGGAAACTCACTCAAGCTCTGATGAGATTGACAACGCAGAATGGTGAACGAATCCTGTGGAAAAATCCTGCCTTCACATTTCCATCATGAACATTTGAATCTAGTCCAAGTAGGAACCTTGAGCGGGATTCCCATTCCTTAACTCAGCCAGGAACCAATAGAGTAGTCATTCTAAGATCTCATCAATTTATTGGATTAACATTGGTGGAAAGCTTTTATTCTTAATTCATCTTAAACATATGCCTGGATTTTTGCTTATGTACTTTGATGGATATGTTAATGGACAAACCTGGCAAGAGGTCTTCGTGCGCGATTAACTGCTTCCAAGTCTGTGTACCGCAAGTCCAGCTGGCAACCAACCAAGATGACAGGTGCTCGTGGGCAGAAGTGTTTAATTTCCTGGTACCACATGGTTTTGACGTGGTGCAGAGAGTTGGGATTAGCAATTGAAAAACAGAGCACAACCACATCAGACCTGAGCAAGAGAAAACAAAACAATACAATTACACAATTGTTCACGGAAGTAACATATGCTTTGTTAAGGTTAGACCCGAAATCTCATAAGCGACAACATACTATTTGGTCTCCATTCGGTCCAAATAGTCCATGCTGGTGCTTATCAGAGCCTCCTTGCACTTATCTTCATCTTCCCCCTCCTTCTCCTGCTTTCTCTCTCATGTTTATCTTGCTTTCTCTTCAAAGCATTTGTAATTTACTGATTGGGCTGATATCTACATTTATCTATGAATCTAACAGAGGTGAACACCTGTTGCACATGGATAAAATCTTATGGTATCAGCCCAGCTCAGGTTCTCCTTGTGTTTAGGCAAGTATAAGTACCAGTAGAATCATTGCAGGTCGGATACATTTGTCAATGACAATATTTTAAAAAAATACAACAGATAAAACAATTTGCATGGGAAGCAGCTTCGTCTTTGGCATTGGTAGAATTGTTATTGCAGATTAATTAAATTGGGCAGATACGTAGAAAGAAACAGCAGTGCCCTTCCTAGAAAATAAAAATCAATCAGCTTGGGGTCTCCAATTGGTAGATTGGGTAATATAATTACACTATTTCCTTTGTTCAGGGTTAGTTTTGTTCAGGGTATTAGCACTGGACTGAAAAAAGGCCTTTTGGTTTTATGCAACCTCCTAGTTCCCTTTTCATAATGGTTAACCCCAGAATAGGTTTTGCAGGTGAGGTACATACTTAGGGAAGTGGAGAAATTCAACAGTTTTAATTTCTCAGAACATTCTGAACTAAAACAGAAAATGTCTTCAACCTGAAATGTTAGTTCTGTTTCTCTTTCCACAGATGCTGCCTGACCTGCTGAGTGTTTCTGGCATTTTCTGTTTTCATTTCAGATTTCCAGCATCTGCAGTTTCAGAATGTTCTGAACTTTGTGTCAATGTTTGCTTCACTACTTTTTTGATAAATGCTTCAATTAGAAATTTGATTATGGGGGATTTGCCCACTCTAACCCAAGCCAGGCCTGTTCACCTTTTGCATTGCTATACCTGCCATAGGCAAACCGTCTGTCCTTGTGATGATCACCAAATGTATCCCAGAGTCGCAATGATACACTGACATCATCAACTACATCACGGGAACGTTCCAGGACCTACGGAAAACAGAAGAAGTTGATTCTGTTGATGAAATGATTTTATGTAATTTACGTACAAGATCACCAATATTCAGTATCGATTGGGGTACAGGAGAAGAAAATGAACTGCAAACGTTGAACTAATTGAGAATGATTTAAAGAAGATTTAGGCACCTCTAATCTTATTATTCAATACCCTCCTCCCAACAATCAACGAAGCCACTGGAATGTTAAATTACATTGCTACAACAGTGGTGTAAAGGTCAAAAGAAGTTGCAGGTATGAATACATGCTCTGGGTCAGAATACACTGTGAACACCACATCTAATTTTGGTTGTTAAATTGCAAGGGAGAAATTATGATCTATTTTTATGACCTACGTGACTGAATTGAAATGCAAAATCAATTGTGAAATGGAAATGGCACACATGAAATTGAAATGTTGGCCTCCAAGGTGTAATGTGTGTATGCAGACTGCCAGGAAATTGGGAGTGGAATCATTCAACGTGCAATACACGGTTGACATTGTTGCTGCAAAATGGAGCACATATATATGCTAAAGAAACACGTGTTCACTGAACATTAGAGAGCAGTGCAGTGGCGCAGCAGGTAGAGCTGCTGTCTCTCAGCTCCAGGAACCTGGGTTCAGTCCTGACCTCCGGTGCTGTCTGTATGGAGTTTGTACATTTTCTCTGTGACTGTGTGGGTTTCCTCTGGGTGTTCCAGTTTTCTCCCACATCCTAAAGATGTGTCGGTTGGCAGGATGATTGGCCGGTGTAAATTGCCCCTAGGGTATAGATGAGAAGTAGAATCTGGGGGGGCGGGGAGTTGACAGGAAAATAATGGGATTTCTGTATGATTGGTGTAAGTGGATGCTTGATAGTTGGTGCAGGCTCGGTGGGCTGTAGGGCCTGTTTCTGTTTTGAGTGACTCTATGACTTTAAGAGCAGGCTTTAATGGGAGGAAGGCAGCCTGCTGGAAGGAAATTATCAGACCTGTCCTTACTCAAGCTGCTGTTGGTGAGTATGCAACTGAGGCTGGTCATCAATAACCTTAATGCCTCCATAGTCAAGGTAAGAATTGTTGTTTTAGGTGCGGTGGGAGGATGGAGTGGTGGGGGAGCTCCCTACGGTTCGGATCCTCCCCTCAGGAGCTCACCTCCACTACTGCAATGCAGTGCGTTGTCCTGTGTCTGACTAGCAAAAGCCAGTTCAGGAATTCTGTATCAAGCTCACATAAAAGTTGGGATATCAGGAACGTAGGTTTGCAATCCTTAGGTGAATCTCAGTGTGCTTACTGTACATTCCCACACTTAAAGTCTGTGATTTACTCCCCACAGCCCAGCAAGAAACTAATGTCAATCTGATGCACAAAGCCATCTGGTATGTTTCCCCACGTGCCAAAAATTTTCGAGCCCTGTATCTTAACAAGAGGAGAACTGCAAGGATGATTTGTAGTGTGAAAAGGCTGAGGGACTAGAAAATGTTGCAATAACAATCTGGATAGGAGCTGTCTAAGAAGCAATGTTTTAGAGATATGGAAGGTAGCTTTTCTGGAAAATTACTTTGTGATCCTTAATATTATCATTTTATGTCAACCTGAAAGGGCAGATAAGGGTAGGCTGGTTCAGTACAACATCCAATCAGAAACTCAACATATCTGAAAATGCAGCATTCCTTCACCTCCAACATATCAACTTAAATTACATGCTCAAATTTCTAGAGCATGGTCTGAACCTGGTGCGACTGTTGCAGACATTTTGATTTTCCTTTTAAGCTGCCTTTCCCAGATCTTTTAATCCAAAAACATTATCCATTTTTCATGTTTGCTCAAAACAACATAATGGTTGATGATATTTAATTTGTGTAGTTTTATTACATATTACACTTGAGTAAATTCTGAACACATTTCCCCATCAGAATGATAAAGATCTGAAATGAATTATTTTTAACATTTATAAAAACTAAGTGAGGATATTATGTATAGTACTAGATCTACAACCAAGGTATCAAAGCTTAAAATCCCACGATGGCTGAATCTGATGAAATATTAATTCTGTTACACTGTGACTTGTTTGTTATTTCCAGCATTTTCTGTTTCAATACAACATTTGAAAGATTCACAGTATTTTGTTTCTGTTTACCAGTCAGCTGTATACAAAAAGAAAATTCACCAAAGCTGCACTTCTGTAATAGCCCAACTGAATCCACCTGGACATAATCAGGAAAGGGAGCTTGCCACCTCTACCTGCTTGGATCTTCTACATGATCAAATCCCTAGGGTAACACGCACAAACTCAATTCTCACTTCTCAAGATGCTAGAACATAGAACGGTACAGCTCAGGAACAGGCACGTCAGCCCACGATGTTTGTGCCAACCATACTGCCAATTTAAACTACTCCCATCTGCTTACAGTTGGTCTATATCCCTCCACTCCCTGCCTGTTTATGTGCCTATCTAAATGCCTCTTTAACATAGCTAGTTCCATTTAATTCTATAATTTAAACCTTAATTATATTTGAAGTTAAAATCTCCTAGATGTTTTCCATTCTATTATCATTTTTACTTGACTTGGTGTGCCTACATTTAGCATGACTCTCTGTCAAATATAAACAGCCCTGTAATGAGATGGCACTGAGAGTGGCAACTGGGACCACTGTCCCCGTTTCAGATTGGGCAGAATTCACTCAACAATTGAATCGCAAACAGAAAATGCTGAAAATACTCAGCAGGTCAGACAGCATCAAAGGGGAGAGAAGCAGTGTTATCCTTTTGGTTGGGTGATATTTTACCCTAATTGGAAAATGTTATTGATTTAACAGTTTTTAAGCAAGTGCAATGCTGGGGAAAGTAGTGAAGGCAGAAAGGAACAGTCTGTGCTGGGATAGAGAGCACTTAATTACAAAATGGATGATGATGCAAGTGGGAATTGGACAATAACAGAAACAATAGGACAATATAGTCTGGAAGAAGGAAAAGCGATCTGATTGAATAGTACAAGATTCTGAAAGGGGTCGATAAAGTGGGTGCCAAGAAACTTCTTCCCTTATCTGGAAGGTCTAAACCAAAGTGGTACAGTCATAGGAGAAGGGGTCAGACATTTAGGGCAAAGAGTCAGGAGGAATTTCTTCACTCAGATCATTGTGGAGCTTAATAATTCTCCACACTAAAGGGCTATGGAAGGACAGCATTCAGTACATTCATGGCTGAGACCGATTGGTCTTTAGAATGCAGGGGAATCATGAGCTATTGAGATTGAGTGGTAGTATGGTTGCCATAATCTATCGGAATAGCATAGTAGGATTAAGGGCCTGTGGGTCATTCTTGTTCTATATTTCATGTTTAATGTCCTTACAGGGTGGTTCTAGAGGTGGCGTAAACACAGTCATTAACAATATTTGCCTTCCTAAAAAAAACACAAGTGGGTTTAATTCCATGTTGCATCTGCAGGATTGCAAGGTGCTTATATGAAAGAAATTGTGCTTCAATTTGAGCTTCTGTCAATACGAAATAGTATCGTGTGCAAGCATTGTTGTATTTACACTGTGCTCTCATGTTCAATTTCTCAATAACAAGTTCCATAAAATTTAATAAAAGCACATTAAAGTGCACAATATATATACATCTGTGCATTTTACAATCAACTGGGATTGATCTTGGATGGGCTGTAACACACCACGATAAAGTGCAGGCACTTCTTACCTCTTGGCAGACACGGTACTGGTCAATAGCCCAGACTGTTGGTACATGTGTAGCCAGTAGCTGGTATTGTGTTAAGGTGGCATTACATGCTCTCGCACAGATAAGTCTGGTCTTTCCAACTGCATTGTCACCCACAACCACACACTTGATTGTTTCTACATTTGGCCTTTCGTAGTCCATATCTCTATCCATCAACTGTAGGCTAGACACAATGAAAAGAACGGTCAGATTAAAAAATTGTACCAAAAGTTCAAAATATGCTCCTGAAGGCTGAAGGCTGTTTGGCTAATGATGACTGTGCTGGCTGTTTCTTGGAACAATGCAAGTCTCATTCCCTTGTCTTGCTTTACCCACATGTAGTTCTTGAGCTGTACGTGAGTATGCTGCAAGTTACAATGCTGTGGGGGCTCTGATAATGAAAGGAAGCTCTGGTGTGACTATACTTTTCATACTTGGCACTATATTCTCAAGAGTTTAGAAGAATGAGAGAAGAACTCATCAAAACATCCACAATTCTTAGAAGGGCTTGACAGGCTAGATGCAGGGAGGATGTTTCCCTTGGCTGAGGAGTCTAGGACCAGGGGACACAGTTTCAGAATAGTAGACCACTTAGGACTGAGATAAGGAAACAGTTCTTCACTCAGAGGGTGGCGAATCTTTGGAGTTCTCTACTCCATAGAGCAATGTCATCTCAGTTGTGTTAATTCAAAATCAGACTGACTGATTTCAGGACATTTAGGGAATCAAGGGCAATGGGTTGGTGCTGGAAGATGGTGCTGAAGTAGAAGATCATGTGTAATTTTAACAAATGGGAAGTTCAAAGAGTGGAACGACCTTATCCAGCTCATTTTATGTTCTTATGTAATGTACTTCATTGTCTGTAAAATGCTGAAATATCCTAAGTTTATGAAGGGACGTTTCTTTAAAAAAAATACACAATATTAGAAAAGCACCAATTATCTTACAAATGAAGTTTCCTCACAGCTATAATACAGTTCACAACCACTCTTTCACTCTCAAAGCACGGAAGGTCTTTTATCTGTGCTGTACTATATATAGATTTACTGTGTGCATCTATTACACATTGGTCTCTAGGAACACTGCACCAATAATCTCACAGGAGAGATTATACTGCTTTAGCAATATCACTACACGGCAGAGACATTAGCATTCCTTACAAACTGGGGGGAAAAAAATCACTTCCTTCTTATAAATAATATTTCAAATACTCTACAATAATGAAACTATGGTAAGCTCAGGCATCCAGACAAAAAAAACTTGGGTATCATCTGGCATTTATAAATGGCTTAAGCAATAATCATGAGTTCATTTTATTTCAATCCCTCAATTTTTTCACATTAGTACAAGAATATTTCTCCAATCCAATGTTATTTCACCTCACTGTTTTTTTTAAACTGAAGATATGGCTGATTTTGCCTGTTCAATTCAATGGACAGAAAATGACGTGGACATTCCAATCCGCCACAGTTTTGCTCACTATTGTACAACTTACGTCAGCAGAGTACCTGAGAAGTCCAATCAGCTCCTCACCTGATATTCATGCCTGCACCCTTTCAGCAGATGACTGAAGATCAGGATTCCCTACTGCTGAATGCCACAGCGTTCAGGCAAACTGTTGCCAATCCATCTTTAACAGAGGTGTACAGGGACCTTCTGTGGTCCACCTGAATCAGCTAATCTTTGGCTAAACTCAAGCCATGCAGGGAAGTCTTACCCATTGGTTTCTGATATTTACAATCTATTCAGCCCAGTTCATTAATAATGAAGTTACGGCTGGTTTAAGTAACAATCTGCTGGAAGAACTCAGCAGGTTGAGCAGCACCTGTGGGAGGAAAGGAATTGTCGACGTTTTGGATCGAATCTCTGCAATGATGCAGGGTTTCGACCTGAAACGTTAACTGTTCCTTTCCTCTCACAGATGCTGCTCAACCCGCTGAGTTCTCCCAGCAGATTGTTTGTTGCTCCAGATTCCAGCGTCTGCAGTCTCTTGTCTCTCTAGCCTGGTTTAAGTGTTCGACGATGTTCAGTGAAGGCATCATTGGCCACAGGCTGGAATCTCATAGTTACTTCCACAGAGTTAGCACTTTGAATCAGAAAGTTGTGATTTCAAGTTCTATTCCAGGGCCTACCACTATAAATCCAGGCTGACAATCTAGCAGACTTCAAAGCGTGATGAACTATCAAAGGTATGGCTAAACTGAGGCCTCACATTCCTCTGGGCATTTATGTGAGCATTATCTCATTTCTGATTGTGGGCACTTGCTGTGTGCAAATCACTGTTGTGTTTAGCACATTAGAATAGTAACTACACTTCAAAGTACTTTAGTAACTACACTATAAAGTACTGAAATGCCTGAGGTTATGAATGGCACTATAAATACAAGAATTTATTTCTCATTTACAGGGGAATCAGTAGGAAGTCCTCAGAATTGTTTATTCTTGCTCTCTTTCTGTTTCAGGAGCTGTGTTATTAGAGACACCTGTGCTGGGAAGGACATATATCTTTGCAATATCAATAAAAGGGAGTAAATCACTAAAAGGCAGAGTAAATATATGTTTTCCCACCAGGATTCTGTCAACTCAGATTCCTGAAATATAATCAACCTATCTTTGCAGTCATCTATTTTTCATGTCACTGAACACAATTCCAAAGACTATAATAGGTATGATCTATTTATAGGCTTAGTGAGGGCCTGGGAAACTGGAGTGCTGTTGAATTTATTTTGCACACCACAAATTTTGAGATCTAATTTCAGTGGCATTAGACTCGGGCACTAAAAGGCTTTCAGTTATTATGTTATGCAGCATCAATGATATTACAAAAGGCACTGCTATGGAACAACAAGCTGGTGCTGCAATAAAAACATAAAATGCTGGAAACACTCAGCAGATCAGGCAGTATTTATGGAGAGAGAGAAACAGAGTTACTGTTTCAGATCTGAGATTATTCATTACAGCTAGTTTTGCATACATTTATGAAGATTTCAATAGTCTGACTTTGCATTCATAGTTCCTCCTCATGAACTAAAATCTAGGTCTATGCATGACAGTCTAGAATAAATCACCACACAGAAGCAACGTGATCTCCAAAAGAAGTCTCAACAACTTGTATGTTGGCTGAGATGATTGTATTCCTACCTGAAAGTTCCAAGTTCAAGTGCCAATCCAGCAGATTTGAGTATATAACTTAATTTGTCACTTCCCATGCTGCACTGAGGAATTGCTGAAGATCACAGAGTCATAGAGTAATACAGCATGAAAACCAGCTCTTCAGCCCATCTCATCCATGCTGACCAAGCTAGTCCCATTTGCCCACATTTGACCCATAGCCTTCTAAACCTTTCCTATCCATGTACCTGTCCAACTGTCCTTTAAATGTTTATTTTACCTGCCTCAACCACTTCCTCTCACAGCTTGTTCTATATATGCGCCACCCTTTGCATGAAGAAGTTGCCCCTCAGGTCCCTTTTAATCTTTCCCCTCTCACCTCTCAGCCCCCGAGGGTTGAGTGCTCAGTCCACTGCTGTTCACGCTGCTGACCCATGACTGTTCTGCCAACTCAAGCTCCGACCATATCATCAAGTTTGCTGATGATACAACAGTGGTGGGCCTCATCAACAGGAAAGATGAAACAGCTCACAGAGAGGAGGTGGCGAGGCTGGTGGATTGGTGCTCAGTCAACAATCTCTCCTCGAACATGGACAAAACAAGCGAGGTGATTGTGGATTTTAGAAAGGTATTGTGATGATGTGATTGTGATAAAGACGATTGTGGATTTTGTGGCGGCACTGTAGCGTAGCGGTTAGTGCGACACTATTACAGCACCAGCGATCGGGGTTCGATTCCCGTCGCTGTCTGTGAGGAGTTTGTACGTTCTCGCATGTCTGCGTGGGTTTCCTCCGGGTGCTCTGGTTTCCTCCCACATTGCAAAGACATATGGGTAGGTTAATTTGGGTTTAAAATGGGCGGCGCGGACTCGTTGGGCTGGAAGGGCCTGTTACCACGCTGTAAATAAAATTTAAAATTTAAAAATTTAATTTAAAATTTAAAGTTTAAATTTAAATTTAAGGCTCAGGCTGACCACTTACCCCTGTGCATCAATGGCATCATTGTACAGAGCGTCAGCTGTTATAAATTCTTGGGAATACATATAGCAGACGACCTGTCCTGGTCAACTAACATCTCTTCCCTCGCCAAGAAGGCACAGCAGCATCTCCACTTTTTACGGCGGCTGAAAAGAGCAAACCTGCCCTCCCCCACCATCACTACATTCTACAGGGGTAGCATTGAGAGTGTCCTGACCAGCTGCATCTCTGCCTGGTACGGTAACTGTAACATCTCTGACCGTAAGTCTTTGCAGAGAATTGCAAGTACAGCAAAAAAAGATCATAGGAGTACCTCTTCCCTCCATCTCGGATATTTACAATACACAATGCACACGTAAGGTTTATAGAATCATAGACGACCCTTCTCATCCCTCCCACGACCTATTTGTCCCACTGCCGTCTGGTATGCGGTACTGGACCATCCGGGCCAGAACTACTAGATTGCACAGCAGCTTTTTCCCCCAGGCTGCCAGGCTCCTGAATACCCTGGTAGACAAATGCCGCGTCAAAAGTTCTGGTTTGCACAACGGCGTATAAGAACTTTAGCTGCTGCTGAACATGTTTATACAATGAGTACAACACACTGAGCTTGTATTTCTCTTGTCCAACTCGGTTTTGCACTAACTCTGCACTAAATTTGTATTTTGTATATACCGTTTTTTTTGCACTATTTGTACTTGCACTATTTTTTTTGATTTTTGTTTGTGTTTATTGTATGTCTTCTGTTGTGAGAGTTTGGGGGAAAACGACATTTCATTCTGCCATATGTTTTTATAGCATGGATGAATGACAATAAAGTAACTTGAACTTGAACTTAAACATAAACCTAAACCTATGCCCTCCAGTTTTTGATTCCCTTTCCCTGGGAATAAGACTGTGTGCATTCACCCTATCTATGCCCCTCATGATTTTATACACCTTTATAACGTCACCTCTCAGTCTCCTATGCTTCAAGGAATAAAGTCCTAGCCTGTCCAACCTCTCCCTATAACTCAGGACCTCGAGTCCTGGCAACATTGTCGTAAATCTTCTTTGCACTCTTTCTTGCTTAATGATGCCTTTCCCATAGCAAGGTGACCAGAACTGTATCCAGTACTCCAAATGTGGCCTTACCAGTGTCTTGTACAGCTGTAACATGACTTCCCAACTCAATACTTTGACCAATGAAGGCAAGCATACTTTGTATATTCTCATCCAAATCGTTCATATAAATGATGAACAACAATGGGCCCAGCACCAATCCCTGTGGCACACCATTTGTCACAGGCCTCCAGTCCAAAAAACAAACTTCCACCATCACACTCTGCCCACTCTGCCAATTATGTATCCACTTAGCTAGCTCTCCCTGGATCCCATGTGATCTAACCTTTCAGACTAGCCTTTCATGTGGGATCTTGTCAAAGGCCTTGCTAAAGACAACATCCGGTGCCCTGCCCTCATCAATCCTCTAGGTTAGCTTTTCAAAAAACTTTAACAGATTTGTGAGATGCACATATTTGTGAAGACAGGTTTGAGATTCAGTCTACTTGCACAGGCTATTCAGGACATAGCGGTTCAGGAGAAATAAAACACAAGAGTGGATGTTATCTAAATATAGAACTCGAACTAGATTAAATGCCAAAAGCAACTCATTTCACAAACAACCTCCCACTTCTGGAACTAGTCACGAATATGCAGTGAGTAGATTCATGGCAGCCTTCAAAAGGGAACAGGTATGTTTGCGAATGTGACCAACATCACCTCAATAGAGACTAGGTGGATACTACAATACATGTCTTCCACTCACCACGGTCACATTGAATTAGTCTGATGCCCAACAAGTGTTGACAGCAATTTTTAGTAGCTGAAGAAAATAAAAATACTTTCCTTATTGTTCATCCTTGGTTTGTCACACACAGTTTGTTACTTTCTGATTGATAGAATTTCATATAATTCAGTATGAAGATTTGATTTTGTTATTTTAAAATAATATGTTTGAGCTTATCAAAATTACACCAAGAATGCAAATAACATACAAGGGATCAAAACTGCTGCACCTTTAATATATTTAAAACGCTTGTGTAGATAGATATAAAAACAGATAGATTAATTAATTCCAAAGCAAGGTACTGCAGATTCTATAAATCTGAAATTGAAACACTGTCATTTTCTAGAATGTTGAATATAAACATCAGTAGGACAGGCAGCAACAATGTTAGTGTTTTTGCATCAAAAATTTGATTGGTTGGTCTATTACTTCTGTAATACTATCTTCAGGTAGAGTCCAAGGTGTTAATGATGGGATTACAATAATGTCCTGCCATAGCAGGAGAAGAGGCTTCTAAGTTATTGCAAGTTGTTATAAAACAAAAATGCAATGGAATAAAAATCATGCTTTGTTGTTTTAGATCACTGTTTTGTTTTAAACACATTAGATATAGAAGCAGGAATAGGCCATTCAGTCTTATGTGCCTATTCCACCATTCTGTAAGCTCATGGCTGATCTTGTACGAAGGTGTCACAGTCCTACACTGACCCCATATTCCTTGATTCCCTTCTTAACTTAACACTTACTGATCTCTGAGGGTAGTTGTCTAAAGGCATTGCGATGTATATTTAGCTTCTAACTTGTAAAACATGTGACAATTTAAACACAAGGTTTTCAAAATGATTGCAGCTCATGGCTGACAATGTGAAGTACATAAGGACATCAAGTTAGTTCTTGACAGAGATTTGAAAAACAATGGTTTGTAGGCTTGAGATTCTTATTCATCAATTTTTGCTGCCAGGAGAAGCCAAATGAAACTAGTCAACTTTGAGTTATTCATTCTTTACTTCATTATCAGAAAGCTGGCAAGGATGGGTTTAAGTAACTTTTCCTTGTTGCCAAAAATTTTACGCAATAGTGTAGATTTCTGGACACTTCTGAAAAGAATTAAGAGGAATCAAGTTGGTGTAAATTACATCACAGTTACATACAGATCAAGCTGGATAAGGAGGGTAGTTCCCATCCCAAGTGAACAAGTTAGGTTTTAATGATAATTCATTGGCACTTTTGTTAATATATTTCAGGATTTTAAAACAAACTAAACTTAAGCTGTCATAACAGAATATGAACTTACTTATTTGTCTACTCCTTTAGACTACTAGTCCAGTAGCACAACCAATTATATCTGATTTGTACCATTGACAGTAATTATCACAAGGAGTCTGCACTGGAAAAGAACTCAAGGATAATCAAGAACCAAGTCATTTGTACATCAGATATCTTTGATAAATCATCACTTCATCAATATTATTCATTGCAACCGAGGTTCAAAACAAATAAGGTTACTTGATCTGAATAGTCAGGATCTACCTACTGATTCCAGTGCATCAACGCAGCTCCATAAACATTCACACAGGAAGGTACCCATACAATCATTAGCTGATGCACTAGAAAACGAAGCAAGGGCCCTACAACCCATTGAGGCCACTCCATTATTCAGGAAGATGACTGCTTAACCTTTACGTCAACTTCACTTTTACATGAAGTCTCCCTCATGGGCCAGCCCATTCTTCCCAGTGAAACTTTGATGCAACCATCCAAGTCAGGTATGTCCTTCTTTTGGTAAAGGGACATACTGCATATGGGAATGGTCTCACTGGAGTGAAAATTTCTTTCCTCTTAAACTCCAACTCCTGTCCAATGAAGATACCGTTCTCCTTCCTAATACCTTGCTACATTTCCATATTGATTTTACCAGATTCATATTATGCAAAAATGTATTGACTCTCATTTCTCCCAATGTCCCTTTCAATTCTCATCCTTCCTCTTTCAAAGGCAAGGACTGCACAATTGGCTAATGCTTTCTGGAATTTTACCAATGTGGAAGCTCAGATGCAGGATCATAAGATCATAAATAGAGCAATGTATCTGGAACCTAAAGCTTTCCTCAAACAAAAATATTCTTGCTTTGCATTAGACTGGAGGCTTGAGACATTTTCACTCCATTGAAATTCTAGTACACTTTCCCCCAAATGGGCTGAGATCAGCAATTTATTAAAAAAGATATAGGGATAGTTATTTTTCTTGGCCAGCATTATCAAATGGATGGCACATTATACCAATAATCCATTCTAATGATTGTAGCAGAACTACATATCAAGAGGCCATTATAATGGACTCCCCATGGACACTGCTCACCTTCTGTTGTCATCCAAAATTAAATTCCTCCTCTTCAGATACCCATTTGCTTATACCCAGAGCAGTGGCTTTTTAAAGGTAGTATCTTCTCTTTGAGTGGTTTAACTGTCATTCCCATTAATAAACTTTGTGCCTCTGGATCTGAAAGCTGTGATTGATTTTACAATCTCCCTTAAACACAAAGCTATAGATGGTTATCCATCCTCTAACATCTCTAAAACAGATGATCTAGTCATTAACTTTATTGGTCTTCATGGAAGCTTACTGTGATCAAACTGGCTGCAGCTCTTCCAACAACAATGGCGACTGATCAAAAAAAACTTCATTTAAGCAGACAGAGACATTCTGAACATGAAAGGCATTATAGTCATAGAAGTTAATTCAGGTAAGGGTCCTACTTTCAGTGGAAATGCTCAGCAGGTTGGAGTAGCTTCCGTGGAGAGAGGGAGAGTCAGAGGTAATTTTTCAGCACTTTTGTCAGATCTGGAAAATATTACAGACGTAGTAGTGGTGTAGGGAACAGGAATCACTGCAAAACGTTGGAGCTGGAAGACTGTAAATATGTACTTACAAGATGAAATGCTCTTCCTTTGGTTTCTAATGAGTTGAATTGGAAACCCAGGCAAGAGATAAAGGAGGGAAGGATCCAGCAAATAAGAAAGTCTGCCAACAACATAAGCTTACCTGCTTTTATTTTTATAAGAGCAGGAGTATACTGTGTTTATTTCAATAAACCATGTAAAAAAAATAATTGCCATGGATGTATTTCAGACACTTAAAATGGTCATTTTTTTTTTAAGTTCCATCAATCAAATTGAATGGCTTGTGGATTAGTTAGGTGAATATACTCTGATACACAAGATATAATTCAATGTGTGGGACTATCTGAATGGAGCAGAGGATCATTTCCTGTCCATTGCTGGTGGTAGATTTAAATTTTCCTTGGCTCTGAGGGTGCCAGCAATGCTCCTGAACACATTCTCAATGGACTGGATAATTGAATTGCAAAGTAAAAGAAAGAATATCTATGTAGCTCAAAATAATATCTAGCTGTAGAACAGCTTGTTCATTAAAATCTCTCCTAGCTTTGTACCACTAATATAACAGGCTAAAATAATTCTGGTAGAAGTAATTAATGTTTCCTGAATAGTAGCATAGGGGTAAGTCTATTCTAATTTAACGATTGTGGGTGTAGAAGTAGCACTCTGTGGTGCAGGCATCAATGACAGGTGTCAATCCCTGCCTTTGTCTCTTCATTTTTCAAACCAAATATGCCAAATCCCACACAGCAAAGTCCATGACAGCAAATAGTTTGACTTCAAACCCACTGAAGTGAAAATTGCACAGGAGATTAGAGGCCTTGCCTATTCAATCTCTTCTCGCATGACACACTCACCACCCAAAATCAGTCCGGTAAATCTTTGCTGCACGTCTTCTACCGAAGTATATTTAAGGAGTCCAAAATTGTACACTATACTCTAGCTGTGGTCTTACCAAATTTGGAGCAACATTGCACAACTCCCAATCCCATGTCTGCTCCATCTGGAGTGTTAGGTTGACATAATCTCCAATGCAGTGAGCAAATGAGGGTCACTGTTCATGTAACAAGTCCTCAGGCTACAACTCACTGCATGACTAAACAAAAGTGGCAGCACATAGCTTTGCTTCAACCACAAATGAACCTGAAAACACACAAAATCTCAGCAGGATTCTTACGTTGATTTCCATTTCTAGAATCAACACATCTGTAGCCTAACCATGCCTATAAATCAATATGAACTTGAATTAACTTCAAAAACATCATTTGGAAAAATATCATTTAGAATGCTCTATTTAAAGAACTACAGCTTAAAGTTACACGATTATGCTTTCACATTCTGCCAAGTGCTTCAAACACAACTTTACTTTGCACAATTATTCCTGCTTGATATTTTGAGTGAAATGTTTGATCACGTCAGAACTTGTGATGGAGGAAGGTGCCAAAGTCTGCAAAACTATTTTTAGATTTAATGTGGTGCAGAGTAGCATAATATTCGTATCTTGTCTTCTATTATGAAGTAGCATGTCAATAGCAATGACATTCACACTTTGAATGAAGACATTTCAGTTCTAAATAGCCTACCCCTTACTTTGAGACTAACTCCTAGCTTTAAGCTCCTTAGTGTTAGGAAACACCCTCCCTATATCTGCCCTGTGGAAACCTCCAAAGAGTCTTGTACATTTCAATGAGGTCACCTCTCATTTTTCTAAACTCTAGAGAATAGAGGCCTAACCTATTCAATCTCTCGTCATATGACAGACCTGCCATCCCAGGCACCGGTTTGGTGAACCTTCACTGCAATCCCTCTATGGCAAGATATCACTGCACAGCTAAATGCATTTAAGGAACCTAAGCGATTTACCACATGGCCAAATGAATAATATAGTGGCCTCAGACTTGCAGTTTACAACCAGCTCTATAGACACAAAATTTCCAAAACAGCTTCTTACACTTTGATCTATCACAGACAGGCTTATCACATACTGATTGCAAAAAAGCTTAGATTTACTCAATACTGCCTCATTAAGCAAAAATGATCATTAAACAAAAATGAAAAAGCTACAGGGATCAAATCTGGGAATTTTCTTGCCTGCGTGGCTGTGCCAGATACAAAGTATTCATCATCTGAAAATAATGGGTTGAAATAAAATATTTGTTACAAGTCAGTTAAATATTGATTACTATCTTCTTTGCTATCTCAAATATTAAATATTAGTCTCAAATATCAAATAATATTAGATGCGTATAAAATAATATTAGACATGTAGAAAACAACGAGGGCATAGACAGGGTGAATAGACACAGTCTTATTCCTAGGGAAGGGGAATCAAAAACTAGAGGGCATATATTTAGGGTGAGAGGGGAAAGATTGAAAAGGGACCTGAGGGGAAACTTCTTCACACAGAGAGTGTTGCATATATGGAGTGAGCTGCCAGAGAAAGTGGTTGAAGCAGGTACAATAACAATACTTGAAATACATTTGGACAGGTACATAGATAGAAAAGGTCCAGAGGGCTATGGGCCAAAACACAGGCAAATGGGACTAGCTCAGATGGGCACCTTAGTCACCATGGATGAGTTGGGCTGAAGGCTGCTTCTGTGCTGTATGACTCTATGATTAGGTGGTGGAATTTAACTGGACTCAGCTGCCTGAACAGGACCATTATACTGATGACCTAGATAATATTTTCCCTTTAACCAGCATCATTCATTGACATTATCTAGTCATGATGTGGAATCTTGCTTTTTCTAAAATGGCTTTTGCATTCTCTGTGTTATAAACATGCCTACGCTTCAAAAAGGCTTCATTGACTGTAAGGCACTCAGGGATTTTCTGAGGTCATGAACGGTACTATAGAAATGCAATATTTTTCCATTCTTTTGCAACACTAAGAAGATCACACTAAGCATTTTTCTCAACTTATCCATTAAACCTTGCTCAGAAATAAAAATCTACTTCACACCTAAGTAGAATCAAACTGCTACCTTTACTTATATCTGAAGCAACTTCCACAATAGGCTTTGTTCTCTTAATACTTGAAGGGGTGTGTAATAAGTAACAGTTTACAACTCCCCTGGCATAAAGTAGAATAGGGTAGAGTAAATCATATATGGGGAGAGAGGGAGGACAAATGTTGTGTAGTAACAGGATCAGGCATCAGACACATAATGTTTGTACACCCCCTAATACTCACTGGTGAGGGTCCCACAGCCCTTTTGACCACAGCAATACAGAACTTCCAGTTGAACCGATTCCCAGTAATGGAACCAATGCCTTCCCAAAATTAATGGGGGTAGGGTGGGAGAAGAGTGCAAATTTCCCAGTATCTACAACATTAACATTACATACATATAGGAATAGGGACAATCAGCACCTTCTCTCTCCTCTGAAACGTATTTCCTTATTTAGAGTCCGAACTTCATCTCTCTAGTTCAGTAGCTCATTTTATGCCTTAAATTTCAGTCACCTTGGCATCACTCAGACTGGTAAAGTGCATTTGAATTAGCGTTTAAATCCTAATCCTTAAGGATTATTTATTCTCTAGATTTACAATGGAAGTTTTGTGTGGCAGCAGTTGAACAACGACGTGTTATGTGCTGAAACCGTTCCACTTTCGTAATGGAAAAACTGAAAACTGCAAATGCTGGAAACCTGAAATAAAATCAGAAAACTACTCAGCAAGCTAGGCAGTATCTGTGGAGAGGGAAACGGAGTTTATAATCCAGGTTTATAATCCGTCATCAGAACTCCGTAATGTCTGAAGTATGCAAACTGCAATAAAGAAAGTAAACCAACTACATTGCATTTTGTTAGGGGGTTCGTCCAGTTATTTAAGTGCTCCGGGGATAGGTTAAAGTCACAATCTGTGCAAACAATATAGCAGATTGCAAATAACTAGTAGGCGGTAAGGATGGAATCAAAATTTTACTGCTGCCCTAATCAACCTAGTTTGAATTACGATAACCTTTGATTCTACTTATCTGCCATAGTTAGGTATGGAGACTGAAACTCTAAATTGCATTACTCATGAGCGTTAAATGCATCTCCCTTCCCCGCATAAAATAAAAAACAAAGGAGCTAGTGGATTTATTTCCTTTAAAAAAAAACTGTTATTAATCTCTCCCGCAACACTGGTAGAAGAGTAAGGCTCATATGTGGGATATTCATCCTGAAGTAGCCAATATGAAAAGCAGCTGTTCTGTTCATAACTACAAAGCAGCCGGGTCCGACAAGAGTAGGACTGATACAGAGTTACACTCATGCAAGAGAAATTCGGCTAAACTAAGAAAATAGAAGTAGCCAATGCGCTGTATCCAACAGGGATTGTGTTCATCACCAGGACTGCCGTACGTGTAAAGCTCCATCCATCACTAGTTATTCGGGGGTAAATCCTGCCCAGAGGTGTGAACCCAGATATTCTGGGACGAACTAAGAACAGAGTCCGTACCCACTCGGCTTTGGTACTGATTCCTGTTTCCAGGACAACCAGCTCAACTTCACCACTGGTGCGCCCGACCAGACTCTTGACATTGGTAACAGACGCACTCACACCTCTCCAAATATAGAAGCGGGCAGAAATATCAGAAATATCATGAAATTCACAACGCACCGTTTTTGGAAGTCAATGTCCCTCCAATGAGGAAGTAGATCCTTTTTCTCCTCCTTGTTCTTCAGGGATTCGCAGGTACCTTAGTCATTGTATCCATTTGAAGAGCGTATCAATTAAAAATAAATAGTTCGACATCGTAACTGAATGAATGTCTACGCCGTTAAGCAAAAACATAAAAACGTTCGCAGATCAAAACAAAAACGGGATGGAAAATCAGTATAACCACTGAGAAAACCATGCTTCCGCAGAAATAAGAAACCCTCTCTATAAATATTGGATGAAGATGTAATATCAGGTCGGAAAAAGCTGCAAAGAGAGACGATCAATCTTTTCCCATCAAAACCATCCGCTAATTCGGCTCACGCCGCAGCTATTATTTCATTCATAAAAATGAAATGATTCTGCAGCGAGCACAATGCAAGTTGCAGGAAAGAGCAGCACCCGCCTCCTCGGTCCTTTGCCATTGGACCAATCGCTCCCCACCCACCCATACGTCAGGATAGTTTTTCCGACAACCCAACTCTCGATTGGTGCTTCGCTCACGCCAATCATCTGACGCGCTTCAACACCGGAAGGGTAGGACCTTCTAAACAACGCCTCGTCCGAGGAGCGAGCGTGAAATGTAAGCGACCCAGAAATAAACGTAGTTCAGCAAAAGGCGAGGGAACAGGGTGAATGTTCCATCCAAGTGCATCTTAGCAATTGCTTCCATATGGTTTTGAAACACAACTGAGATTACCAAAGGGAGCGCAGTTTTCTCAAAACATTAAAAATGACATTTGTCGTTTTTCTGCGAATGACGGCAATCTTTTCGACAGTTTATTTCCTGTTGGGCGAGGAGCAGACAGATCCTGCTTGTGAGGAATAAAATGTTTTTAAAAACCACCGTGACATTTAAAAAAATCCAGTTTCCCATAACTGTTTTTCTTTTCCTCGCATCTAAAATTTCTAGAAATTTTCCTTTTTTCCTTCAAACTATTACCACTGACTCTTTATTTAACTCCTTCGGAGCACAAAAATCGTCTTGTGATTGTAGATGGACAGAAGTGGTATAAACAATCTTTTATTGCTGCAGCTCTTTTGGCATCCCTTTCGGGATGATCCGAAAATCATTTTACTTGAAACCAATAAAATACTTTTGAAGTGCATCCATCGTTGTCACCGTTGTAATGTAGAAAATACCAAGCCAATTTGTGCACAGTAAGCTCCCAAAATAATAACCCGATATCTCTTATAATGATGTCGCTTGAGAGATAAATATTGAACATGACACGGGAGCTGATAACTCCTTCAGAATACTGTTATTGGATCCACCCGAGAAAGGAAGTCGTCAAAGAAGATGACATATCCCACAGTGGAGCAGTTGCTCAGCGCTGCAGTGGAATGTTAACCTAGATTTTTATGCTCAATTTTTGAGTGAGACTTGAATAAACAGTCTCCCGACTCAGAGGTGAAAATGAATCCCACCGAGCCAAATCTGACATCCGAAGTGAAAGCACTTTGTAATTCCCAAAAACTTTAAAACTTTATTTATACAGCCGAAACCCACGCCGCCCGATTACACCCATTGTTAACCCACTAACCCTTACGTCTTTGGAATGTGGGAGGAAACCCACGCAGCCACGGGGAGAACGGACAAACTCCTTGCAAGTGGGAAGGTAGGGCAATTGCAAACCCATTCAGGACTTGTTGAGAGGACTTTTACATAACGTTTGGAAGCCAGAGATGTCAGTGGGATATCTGAAGTAAACAAAATGCTGGACATACACAGCAAATCACACATCATTTTCAATCATTGACGTCAGGCTGGTGGTAATGAATCTCTGGCTGGCTTTGAGTCTTTTGGAATTTGTTTTTCTACAACCTCTTATTTTACTTGAAGACATCTAATTATAAATCATTGTCATTCACTGTCCCCTTGAGTAATTTGTATGAGCATCTTAAATCTTGATGCAGATCACTTATGGGTTTTAAAAATGACCTGTCATCTGTGATAAATTGAGTCGCACATTTCATCTGAGAAGGAGATAGCAGTACAATAATGTGATTGGTGAAGCCATTGTCTGTACACCTTTTGATTGGTCTTAACTATATAAAACAAGATTTAGAAATATTTCCAAAATGAAACTGCATTTTATACAGCTCAATATTAACATGATACTAACCTAACAGTTCATTTTCTAAACCTACAGTTATATTATTTCTGCACTGCTTTAGGCTGTAACATGAATACATCAATGCAAAGGTAACAGTGTAACTCGAGGGTCAGCTCCTGATCAATGAAATTGCATGAGGTGCAGCATTAATAGGAGCCACCAGAACAACAGTTTTCATTTATATAGTACCTCATGCAGTAAAAGATCTACGATGCTTCACAGGAACATAAATAAAAACAAAATTTGATAGCTAGCAAATCTTATCAGACAGATGAAGAAAAGCTTAGTCATAGAGGTGGGTTTAGAATGATGGCTCCCAATAATGAAGCAATGAAAATCCAGGATATCCTGGCAGTCAGAATTAGAGAAGCACAGAGATGATGCAGAGTTTTTGTTTCGTTTTCGAGATTTGAGCATGCTGCCAATGCCAGCATTTATTGCCTATCCGTCACTGCCCTTGAGAAGGTGGTGAGCTGTCCTCTTGAACTGCTGCAGTCCTCTGTTGAAGGTTGGGAAGGGAGTTTCAGGATTTCAGACCCAGTGATACATTTCCATCAGGATGGTGCGCACCTTTACGGGGAACCTGCAGGTGGTGGTGTGCCCAGGCACCTGTAGCTCTTTTCCTTCGTGGTGGTAAACAGAGGTTGTGAATTTGTGAGGTGTTGTTGAGTAGCCTGGGTGAGTAGCTTGAGTGCATTTTGTATACAGTACACACTGTCGCCACTGTGCCCTGGTGGTGGAGGGAATGAATATTTAGGATATTTAATGGGGTGCCAATGCAGTCCACAAATGGAAGTGGTTACAGAGGTGGTGAGTGACAAAACCATTGCATTATTTGAAAACACAGATAAGGAAAGTTTGTCAAACTAAAAAGATTTTCAGATTCTTCAGACTTTCTTCAATTAATCATTTTCTTTGATTATTTGAAATAATTATCATTATTATTCCTGTTTTGGCTTGCTTTCAAAATGTATAATTTGAGACCCTGTGTCAAGTCAATTTCATAAGTCAGAATCAGAATCAGGTTTATTATCACTGACATATGTCATGAAATTTGTTGTTTTGCAGCAGCAGTACAGTGCAAGACAAAAATTACCATAAGTTACAAAAATAAATAAATAGTGCAAAAGAAGAATAATGAGATAGTGTCCATGAGTTCATGGACTGTTCAGAAATCTGATGGCGGAGGGAACAAGCTGTTCCTAAAATGTTGAGTGTGGATCCTGTACCTCCTCCCTGATGGTAGTAACGCGAAGAGAGCAGGTCCTGGATGGTGAGGGTCCTTAATGATGGATGCTGCCTTCTTGAGGCACCACATCTTGAAGATGTCCTTGATGGTGGGGAGGGTTGTGCCCGTGATGGAGCTGGCTGAGTCTACAACCCTCTGCAGCCTCTCTCGATCCTGTGCATTGGAGCCTTCATAGCAGGCGATGATGCAACCAGTCAGAATGCTCTCCACCGTACACCTGTGGAAATTTGCAAGAGTCTTTGGTGACATACCAAATCTCCTCAAACTCCTAATAAAGTAGACCTGCTGGTACACCTTTGTCGTGATTGCATCAATGTGTTGGGCCCAAGATAGATCCTCTGAGATGTTGGTGCCCAGGAACTTGAAGCTGCTCACCCTTTCCACTGCTGACCCCTCAATGAGGACTGGTGTGTGTTCTCCTGACTTCCCCTTCCTGAAGTCTGCCATCAATTCCTTGGTCTTGCTGACGTTGAGTGCGAGGTTGTTGTTGCGAGACCACTCAACCAGCCGATCTATCTCACTCCTGTATGCCTCCTCATTGCCATCTGAGATTCTGCCAACAATAGTGGTGTCATCGGCAAACTTGTAGATGGCGTTTGAGTTGTGCCTAGCCACATTGTCATGAGTGTATAGAGAGTAGAGCAGTGGGCTAAGCCCACATCCTTGAAGTGCGCCTGTGTTGATGGTCGGCGAGGAGAAGGTGTTATTACCGATCCGCACTGACTGTGGTCTCCCGATAAGAAGTTGAGGATCCAGTTGCAGAGGGATGTACAGAGGCCCAGATTTTGAAGCTTGCTGATGAGTACTGAGGGGATGATGGTGTTGAACGCTGAGCTGTAATCGCTAAACAGCAGCCTGACGTATGTTTTGTTGTTGTCTAGGTGCTCCAAAGCTGAGTGGAGAGCCAGTGAGATTGCGTCCGCAGTAGACCTGTTGTGGTGGTAGGCAAAATTACAGTGGGTTCAGGTCCTTGTTCTTCAGGCAGGTGTTAATTCTAGCCATGACCAACCTCTCAAAGCACTTCATCGCAGTAGATGTGAGTGCTACCGGGCGATAGTCATTAAGGCAGCTCACCCTGCTCCTCTTGGGCACCGGTGTGATTGATGCCCTTTTGAAGCAGGTGTGAACCTCTGATTTCAGCAGTCAGAGGTTGAAGATGTCCTTGAACACCCCAGCCAATTGATCAGTACAGATTGTCAGTACCCTGCCAGGTACATCGTCAGGGCCTGATGCCTTGTGAGGGTTCACCCTCTTGAAGGATGTTCTGATGTCGGTCTCCAAGACGGAAATCACAGGGTCATCAGATGCTGTGGGGATTTACACAGGCTTAGTGTTATTCTCTCGTTCAAAGCATGCACAAAAAGCATTGAGCTCATCAGGGAGTGAAGCATCTTAGCCCTTTATGCTCTTAGGTTTTGCCTTATAGGAAGTAATGCCTACAGCTGTCGTGCATCCAATTGTGTCTCTAAACTTCACATGGAATTGCCTTTTTGCTCTCACAGTGGCCTTCCATAGGTCGTACCTGGACTTCTTGTAGGCTTCTGGATCGGCGGTCTTGAGCACCACAGATCTATCCCTCAGCAGACTGTGAATCTCCTGGTTCATCCAAGGCTTCTGGTTTAGGAAGACTCGGTATGTTCTTGAAGGCAGACACTCATCTATCCAGGTCTTGATGAAGTTGGTGACAGCTGTGGCATATTCATTCAGATCCGAAGATGAATCCCTGAATGTGGTCCAGTCCACTGATTGAAAGCAGTCCTGTAAACGCGCCTCTGCCTTCCTTGACCACACCTCTGTGGTCCTCACCACTGTTGCTGCAGTCCTCTGTCTCTGCCTATATGCCAGGAGTAGAAAATCAGACTTGCCACAGTGTGGGATGGCACGGTGAGTGTTCTTGATGGTGGTGTAACAGCAATCGAGTGTGTTGGTTCTGCAGGTGACACGTTGGTGGTAGTTTGTCAGAGACTTCTTCAAGCTGGCCTGGTTGAAATCTCCTGCGATGATCGGGAAGGCATCAGGGTGTGCTGTCTCATGACTGCTGATCACAGTGCTCAGTTCCTCCACTGCCAGCTTGATGTCTTCCAGGGGTGGAATGTACTACAAGGATGACAGCGGAGAACTCCTTCAGCAGATAGAACGGGCGATGCTTGACCGCCAGATGTTCCAGGTCGGGGAGCAGGACTGAGACAGAACTGCCACATCTGTGCACCAGAGTGAGTTAATCGTGAAGCAAACGCTGCCGTCTCTGCCTTTACCTGATGCCGCCGTCCTGTCCATCCGGTGGATGATGAAGCCCTTGGGCTGGAGCGCTGTGTCTGGGGGTGAGCCACATCTCTGTGAAGTGCCCCTGAATTTCACCAGAATGATAATCATGATTCAATCAAGCTGAAAAGTGCTCAAAATAAAGCAGGAGATTTCTATTGCAACAAAACCAAAAGAATCTTAACAACTAAGTCCTAATGTTACCAGTGTATGGTCAATTTATTTTTCACAAAGCTCACTGATCGTGG
The DNA here is from genome assembly GCF_009764475.1 of Pristis pectinata. Lineage (NCBI taxonomy): Eukaryota > Metazoa > Chordata > Chondrichthyes > Rhinopristiformes > Pristidae > Pristis > Pristis pectinata. Next base: position 15,564,666 of record NC_067433.1, read on the forward strand.
CTTATCTGTATGAATCACCCACATGAATGCCTCATAATTTGAGACTAATTATTTCAAAATTACTTCAATTTAATTTTTATGTCAATGAATAATTAATTATCCTGTCAACTCTTTGTTAACATTTAATCTCCTGTGTTTGAACATAGCATGCATTTCAGTGTCGAATACCTTCCAATGTTCTGCTGTTAAAGTCACTGATAGGAAACATTGACTCTGGTCCTCTCTCCACAGATGTTGCCTGACCTGCTGAGTATTTCCAACACTTTCTCTTTTATTTCCAGATTTCCAGCATCTGCAGCTTTTTATTCTTTGATTCCAGGGTCAAAATGGTTTCTGTATCTTTAATGGTATTCATTGTGCAAACTTTGACAATTGTGCCAACAGCAGTTAAAACAAGCCCCAATCACATAGTGAAAGGCATCTTATCGTTGAAAAACACAATACCCGGAAAAGCAGGGCAGTAGAGTGCCAAATCTTGGAATAATTCAAGAAGAAGTCAGATTCTATGTCAGATATAATATAGCTGGATGCATTGAAAGAATAGAGAAAGTCAAAAATAGGAGTAGGAGTAGCCCATTTAACCCTTACTTGATCTGCCATTCAATAATGACACAGACAATTGAAAATCTGAAAGAAAAACAGTTAATGTTGGAAATCCTCTGCTGTAGTAGTGAAAAGAGAAAGATAGTTAATATTTCAGGTCAATATCCTTTCCTCAGAATTAGAAAAGTTAAAAATAAAACATTTGGAGATGCAGATTTGGAGATGAGCCTTACGTCTGTGGTGGGCAAACTGTTGGAAAGGATTCTTAGAGATAGGGTCTATGAGCATTTAGAGAATCATGGTCTGATTAGGGACAGCCAGCATGGCTTTGTGAAGGGCAGATCATGTCTCACGAGCCTGATAGGATTCTTTGAGGAGGTGACCGGGCAGATTGATGAGGGTAGTGCAGTAGATGTGGTCTACATGGATTTTAGTAAGGCATTTGACAAGGTTCCACATGGTAGGCTTCTTAAGAAGGTCAGAAGGCATGGGATCCAGGGAGGCTTGGCTGTGTGGATTCAAAATTGGCTTGCATGCAGAAAGCAGAGGGTTGTGGTGGAGGGAGTGCATTCAGAGTGGAGGGCTGTGACTAGCAGTGTCCCACAAGGATCGGTTCTGGGACCTCTACTTTTCGTGATTTTTATTGATGACTTGGATGAGGGGGTAGAAGGGTGGGTTGGCAAGTTTGCAGATGACACAAAGGTTGGTGGTGTTGTGGATAGTGTGGAGGACTGTCGAAGCTTGCAGGGGGATATTGTTAGGATGCAGAGCTGGGCTGAGAAGTGGCAGATGGAGTTCAATCCAGAGAAGTGTGAGGTGGTACACTGTAGAAGGACAAACTCCAAGGCAGAGTACAAGGTTAATGGCAGGATTCCGGGTAGTGTGGAGGAGCAGAGGGATCTGGGGGTTCATATCCACAGATCCCTGAAAGTTGCCTCACAGGTGGATAGGGTAGTTAAGAAAGCTTATGGGATGTTAGCTTTCATAAGTCGTGGGATCGAGTTTAAGAGCCATGAAGTAATGATGCAGCTTTACAAAACTCTGGTTAGACCACACTTAGAGTACTGTGTCCAGTTCTGGTCACCTCATTATAGGAAGGATGTGGAAGCGTTGGAAAGGGTGCAGAGAAGAGTTACCAGGATGCTGCCTGGTTTGGAGAGTATGGATTATGAGGAGAGTATGGGAGCTAGGGCTTTTCTCTTTGGAGAGGAGGAGGATGAGGGGAGACATGATAGAGGTATACAAAATATTAAGAGGAATAGATAGACAGCCAGCACCTCTTTCCCAGGGCACCAATGCTCAATACAAGAGGGCATGGCTTTAAAGTAATGGGTAGGAAGTTCAAGGGAGATATCAGGGGGAGGTTTTTTACCCAGAGAGTGGTTGGGCCATGGAATGTGCTGCCTGGGGATGTGGTGGGGGCAGGTATATTGGTCAAATTCAAGAGATTGTTAGATAAGCATATGGATGAATTTAAAATAGGGGTTGTGTGGGAGGAAGGGGTTAGATAGACTTAGGCGAGGTTTAAAGGTTGGCACAACATTGTGGGCCGAAGGGCCTGTATTGTGCTGTACTGTTCGATGGTGCTATGGTTCTATGCAGAGTTTTGCTGCTCACAAATTGGTCTCATCTGCATTGGCCCACAAACACCAATTACTTGTTAGTTTAATTCAAGGTCTCATTCCCTCTCCAAACTCTCTGTCTTCAGATTCTAACATTGATCCAGTGATATATAATGTAATCTTAAGGAACAGTGGCTAGACACATTACAAGCTTCTAGACAGAAATATTGAGTTAAATATTTACGGATAATAAGCATTTTAACTTCAGACTTCTAGTATTCATTCCATCTTCCCTTAGTAATTTCAGATAATTATCCTGCCTCTATGGTGGTCTTTCAATCACTTACTTATCCTGTTATCACTTTCTTTCATCTTATACTAGCATTCCTTTATTTCAGTTAATCATAGACCTTTCCTTTGGTTCTTTTCTCCCCTGCCCACTTCCTCTATCTTTCAAAACAACTTCCTCCCTAACTTTTCCCGGTTCTGATGGAAGATCATTGATCAGAAATGTTAACTTTGTATTTAGTTGACCTACCGAGCACTTCCAGCATTGACTGTTTTGACACCAAGATGGTCTTTCTGGAGCTAGGTAGGTTCAAATCAGTTCCCAGATTTGTCCAAACTTGAGGTCTCCCTTAAAATGAGTTAGTTTGCGACACTATTGGTTGATCAACATCAACAACGTAATCATACATCAATGACATGGTTCTCTCCAAGTGTTTTTCCTTCCATTTTAGGCTTTAAAATTGAAAAAAAAAGTAACAGGACAGCTAAACTCAAATATGCACATAGTGCATTTTCTAAATAATTGGCTTCTTTTTTTCCTGTTTGATTTTTATTCTCTGGGTGGCTGGATAATTTGCTGGTTTGCTGTATATTTCTAACACAGGCAGCTCCTTACAATCACTAATGTTACCATGGTAACCTGGAAGCAAGAAGACTTGATATGATGATGTTTCCACTGAGCTACGAAGAAATCTCAAGGTGCATATTTTTCTAAAAATACATTAGGGCTATGAGAATGCACTCCATCTTAACATTCCTTTTTAAAAAGAAGCTCTGAGGTATTACTGTGGAGCACAGGTGCTCATTTGATGTTTATAAAGTAATTGAATTGAGTGGCAGAGTTGAAATCTCTGCTTATTCTTCACGTATTGCAGCTGATCTTAAACCTCATGATTCATTGGATGAGTTCCATGATTGGAGAACAGAAAGTGAGATTGTGGGTGGAGGGTCATGTGTATTATAAACCCAGATATCGGCCAGTTGGGATTAATGGACTGTTCCTGGGCTCAACATTCTACATAATTTAAAGCCATAATTAAAAAAAACACAGTAGCGTTTGGCATAATTACAACTTTAAGGCATATCAGATCTTAGGTACAGGTTTATCTGAACTGAGAAAAGCCAATGCTGGTTTCTTTGGCACATTCCATTTTCCTAATCTAGCGATAAAGTGCGCACTTGGAGTGGGGCCAAGTTTCCACTTTGCCACTAAATTGTAGGAAGTAGCAATTTCAGATTTGGAGTAGGCCCAGATTGAATAAGAGGCCACTTACTCATCCTTAAGTGATCAATTAAGATTTTTGCTCCAACGCTGACCTCATCTTGAATTCACAATTAGATGTTGTGCAATGCAATAATACTGCATAGTACAGTAAGGTCCAGTGAATTTGGGAGAAGAAATCTTAGTGACATTCAACTATTAAACTCATGACCACTATAAGTAGATTATATATTATAATTGGGTATAGTTTCCAGGGTAACTAAATGCATATTCATGTACTAACAAGCTGCAGTGTGAAGCAATCGTTTCTCCAAAAGTTAACCTTGGAGAGTCTTCTGTTCTCTGCAAAATCTGGTTGTTTCATAATATTTGGCATGTGGAGAACTAAAAGATATTGGTACTGTATGTTTTACACTTGCTCTTTGTTCTGTATTTTGTTTTAAAGATGTAGTTATTATAAAGTATTATTACCTGTGGTGTATTTCTATCTATAAAAGTAGGAACTTGCATTTCTCAAACTCGGGACATCTCAAAGCACCTTACAGTGATTAGGTATTTTAAAGTGTAGTCACTTTTATACTGTAGAAATTATATTAAGTATTTTGGAGAACCTATGATGCATTGTGATACCTCATTTTCATTGGCATTAAAAATAAATATGGAAAGAGAACTAGTCTGCTGATGCTTCTTGAAAAACAGGCTATTTTTAAGAAGGAAATGGCCAGGACTCTTACCACACAATCTTGCTAAAGTGACACACCAGCAATTTTGAAAACAATGGCATATTTTGACATAAATTCAGATGTTACGTGTAAGTGTTTGGAAGATAACATTTCAATTAAAATGCCACGTCAAATTTGTTTTTGAATATAAAGTTATTATTTAAGTCGTATATCCTTGGCTTTAAATATGCAACTGGCAGTAGCTTGCATGCTATTATTGTATTCCAGTGAAACCATGTATCTGATAACAGGATTCATTTTTGCATATATCTTGGCACCTTTCAAATGTATGAAATTCAACAAAAGGTTATAATTGTAAAGTATTATAAGCATGTTTGCAAAGTTAGAACTTTTCAAAATACCTCTCAGGATTACAGCAGTCAAACAGTTAATGGTGCTGTAAAGCAGTCTGAGCATGTGAATGCATGTCATTGACTGGACATACTACATGTGTAGTATGTCTAAGCTTTGGGAGTTGTTTGAAGTAAATGTGACTAGAAAAATAATAATCATATTGCATTGGCTAACTTTCTGTTTTTGTTTAGTATTGTTCTTTCATTTTCTCAGTTTTATTTGCACTAAATATTATTTGTCAGTCATGGTCAGAGCACAGTCATTCATGAATACTTTAAAAATATTTTATCAGTTAGTAAAAAATACGTAAGGGTCAGAGAGGTAAAAATATTTTGATTTTCCTGACTATTACTTATTAGCTTTTCCTGTCTCTAGTTCGTGCCAGTGGCATGGATATTATGGTGAATTTACACTATAAGAAAATACTGACATTAAGTCTGAACCATCCACTTCTTCAATTACCAGCCCAACATGGTATCAGTTTGACCCCTCCAGGATGTGCTGCAGCAACTTGTCAAGACTAATTCAGCAGAATCTCCCAACTCTACTGACCCCTACCACTTGGGGCAGCAAGCTGCATAGGACTTCATTACCACCCAGTTATGAACCACCCTGACAGAAGTGTATTGCCATTCCTTCATTAACGATACTGATAAGACCTTTGACTCCCTATTTAACAGCACAGTGGTAGCAATTTAATTGAAAGACCACGATGGTTAGAGAAAATTGCAGCCCACCACCACTTTCTTAACTGTAAGTAGGAATGGGAAATCATTGCTGGCCTAAATAGAATCACATAGATTTTACAGCAAGGAAACAGGCCATTTATGCCAACTGTAAGTGTAAGAGTGGGACTTTGAGGCTTTAGCTTGAGAGGCTTCAGAGAGGACCTGGTGAAACCAAGTAAGATCAGGTAAGACCCTTAACCTTTCCTCTCTAAACTACCTAGATGGACTAATTGCTCAGTAAGCTTGTAGTTGAGACTTAGCGAGGTTACTGGCAACACAACATAGTTTTCTACTACTTAAGCTAGTCAAACTTTTTCCTCAAAGCTTTTAGTCATGGCAGGTGAGCTCAGACCCATGTTCTGCTCCTCCTGTGCAATGTGGGAACTCAGGGAAGCTGCCAGAGTCCCTGATGACTACGTGTGCAGGAAGTGTGTCCAGCTGCAGCTCCTGACAGACCGCATGACGGCACTGGAGCTGCTTATGGATTCACTTTGGAGCATCCATGATGCTGAGAATGTTGTGGATAACACGTTTAGTGAGTTGGTCACACTGCAGTTTAAGGGTAAAGAGAAAGATAGGGAATGGGTGACCAACAGGCAGAGCAGGAAGGTAGTGCAGGAGTCTCCCTCCAAAACAGACATAATACTTTGGATACTGTTGGGGGAGATGACTCATCAGGGGAAGGCAACAGTAGCCAAGATCATGGCACCATGAATGGCTGTGCTGCACAGGAGGGCAGGAAAAAGAGCGGCAGAGCTATGGTGGTAGGGGATTCCATGGTAAGGGGAGTAGACAGGAGCTTCTGTGGCTGCAAATGGGTCTCACAGTTGGTATGTTGCCTCCTGGGTACAGGGGTCAGGGGTGTCTCAGAATGGCTGCAGGGCATTCTGGAAGGGGAGGGTAATCAGCCAGTTGTCGTGGTGCATGTGAGTACCAACGATATAGGAAAAAAGCGGGATGAGGTCCTACAAGCTGAATTTAGAGATAAATTTAAAAGTAGGACCTCAAAGGTAGTAATCTCAGGATTGCTACCTGTGCCACATTCTAGTCAGAGTAGGAATAGCAGAATAGTTAGCATGAATATATGGCTTGAGCAGTGGTGCAGGAGGGAGGGTTTCAGATTCCTGGGGCATTGGAACCAGTTCTGAGGGAGGTGGGACCAGTACAAACTGGTCTACACCTGGGCAAGACTGGGATCAACGTCCTTGAGGGATTGTTTGCTCGTGCTGTTGGGGAGGGTTTAAACTAGTATGGCAGGGGGATGGGAATCCATGCAGAAAGACAGAAGGAAGCAATGCAGAGACCAGAGCAAAAGTTAGAAAAGATAAAAGTAAGAGTGGAGTACAGAAAAGCCAAGTGCAAAGGACACAAAGATTACTAGATTCTAAAAGGACAATAAGTGCAAGAGCACTTTATCTGAATGCCCATAGTATTCGAAACAAGGTCAGTAAACTTGTGGCACAAATCAGTACAAAGGGATATGATTTAGTGGCCATTACAGAAACATGGTTGCAGGGTGGACATGATTGGGAATTAAATATCCAAGGGTATCAGGTAATACAGAAGCAAAGGCAGGAAGGTAAGGGAGGTTGGGTAGTGCTTGTAATTAAAGATGAGATCAGGCTGATAGTGAGAGACGATATAAGATCTAAGGAGCGGAACGTTGAATCCATATGGGTAGAGATTAGGAATAGTAAAGGGAAAAAAATCACTGGTGGGAGTTGATTATCGGCTACGAGTAGCACAGGCAATAAACCAAGAAACATCCGATGCATCTAAGAATGGAAGACAGTTGTCATGGGGGACTTTAACTTGCACATAGATTGGGCGAATCAAGTTGGTCGAGGCAATCTTGAGGAGGACTTCATAGAATGCATCTGTGATAGCTTTCTTGAACAGCATGTTACTGAACCTACAAGGGAACAAGCTATTTTAGACCTGGTCTTGTGCAATGAGACAGGTAAACGTAACGATCTTGTAGTTAGGGATCCTCTTGGAAAGAGTAATCGCAGTATGATTGAATTGCTCATAAAATTGGAGGGTGTAATAGTTCGATCTAAAACCAGTGTATTATGCCTAAACAAGGGAGGCTGCAATGGGATGAGGGAGGAGTTGGCTAGCATAGATTGGGAACACAGGCTATATGGTGGGACAGTTGAGGAACAGTGGAAGGCTTTCAGAGATTTTTCACAGTGCTCAACAGCAGTATGTTCTAGTTAAAAGCAAAGACGGTAAGGATGGGGAAATCCAGCCTTGAATAACTAAGGAAATAAAGCAAGGCATCAAGCTAAAAGCTCATGCATACAGAGTTGCCAAGGGTAGTGGGAAACTGGAAGATTGGGAAAACTTTAAAAAGCAATAAAGAACCTCTAAGCAAGCAATAAAGAAAGGGAAGACAGATTATGAAAGTAAACTAGCACAAAATATAAAAACAGATAGTAAAAGTTTCTATAACTATATAAAGCAGAAAAGAGTGGCTAAAGTCCCTTCATTGGTCTTCATTGCTAGAGGGATTGAATTTAAGGGCAGGGAGGTTATGCTGCAACTGTACAGGATACTGGTGAGGCCACACCTGGAGTACTGCATGCAGATCTGGTCTCCTTACGAGAAAAGATATACAGGTTTTGGAGGCGGTGCAGAGGAGGTTCACCAGGTTGATTACAGAGATGAGAGGTTTAGCCTATGAGGAGAGATTGAGTTGCCTGGGACTATGCTCGCTGGAATTTAGAAGAATGAGGGGGGATCTTCTCGAAACATATAAAATTATGCAAGGGATAGAGGCAGGAAAGTTGTTTCCACTGGTAGGCGAGACTAGAACTAGGCATGGTCTCGAGATTCGGGGGAGTAGATTTAGGATGGAGATGAGGAACTGCTTTTCCCAGACAGTAGTATATCTGTGGAATTCTCTGCCCAAAGGAAGAGTAGAGGCTACTTCATTAAATGTATTTAAGACACAGTTAGATAGATTTTTGCATAGTAGGGGAATTAAGGGTTATGGGGAAAAGGCCGAAAAATTGAGCTGAGTCAATGGCCAGATCAGCCATGATCTTATTGAATAGCAGTGCAGGCTCGACACGCCAGATGGCCTACTCCTACCCCTATTTCTTATGTTCTTATGTTCTAACTGGTCTACGGTATGTTAATTCACCTCAAAAATCTCCTATAGTTCAATAAAATTAAACATCTTTTGCTATCTTGTGATTTAGAATTTTGGAAAATCACACTAGTGATTAGTGAGTAGGAAATTTCTACAGATGTATGGTGGAGAACATTATGACTGGTTGCATCACTGCCGGATATGGACGCTCCAATGTGCAGGATGAAGAGGTTGCAGAGGGTTGTAGACTCTGCCAGCTCCATCACGGGCACACATGTCCCCACCATCGAGGACATCTTCAAGAGGTGGTGCATCAAGAAGGCAGCATCCATCAATCATTAAGGACCCTCACCACCCGGGACATGCCCTCTTCACGTTATTACCATTGGGGAGGAGGTACAGGAGCCTGAAGACCCACACTTAGCATTCCAGGAACAGCTTCTACCCCTCCGCCATCAGATTTCTGAATGGTCCATGAACCCATGAGCACTACCTCATTATTCCTCTTTTGCACTATGTTTATTTTTGTAACTTATAGTAATTTTTATGTCTTATACTGTACTGCTGCCGCAAAACAACAAATTTCACCACATATGACAGTGATAATAAATCTGATTCTGATAGTGATGCTTCTTCTTCATAAATTAAGCTAATGTTACGAGCCAGGTTGCTAGCATGGCATGGAGTTGATGAGCTGGGTGGCCTTGTAAGTCTGACACACTTTGATGTAGTGAAGAAAATCCATCTTTTAATGCATATTTAAGTTTTTGTAATTTGAACAGATGTTGTCAGTTCAATAACAATCCATTTATACTTTAAATTTGATAGGAGTGCATAGCATTGCATCAGCACCAAATCTCTGGAGTGTCAAGCGGGGTGAAACCTAAATAATGATTAAATCTAGAAAATCAAGCTCTTCTCCCAGTGGCAGTAGCAGATTTGCTTCTGGCAATGGTTTGCACGCTGCAATTAGACAACAATGGAGTGTTTGTACAAAGTGAACTCAAGTTGTAGTGTAAATATGTCATAATAGAAACTGTGTAACCGAACATTCCACATTAACAACTTGGTTTTGTTTCAACACAGGATGCATTTGGTGATTTACAGTTGTAGAACTACAAGAAAGTACAGGAAGTTTCTCAAAATGTATTTTTTTCATGTTTTTTTGTTGAGAAAAGATGCATAAAATAATTTGTTGTATGTGCTAACTGAAAATGGCTTGCAAGTAAAATCATCTGGTAGTCCATTAGTTGAATAGACACACTGATAAAGCAAAATTGGCAGGAAACAATTTTGTTAACCTTTATAAATATGAAATAATAGGTTTAATGCAATACTGAGAACAGACTATTTTAAAGCCACTCGTGTAAAATAAGAATACATAGTTTTTTGCCTTTGATGCTAAAATATTACGTCACAGTTCACAGAATACATTTACAGATCAGCTTCTCAAGTTGCAGGTGTTAATAAGGTAGTGATAGCGCAACCATGATAGTGCAACCACAGGTAATTCATTGATAGAGTAATGCAACAGTGGGTTGCACAAGTAAAATTTCAATGTGGTAAGAATACATTTCACAGAATACATTTCACAATAAACAGAACTGTTTTAAGGCTAATAGTCCCTTTTTATGAGAGAAGTAAATACACCTGAAGCACTGGGAAAACAATAAGTAGCAATAAGAGATATGTCTTCTACTTGAAATAAAGTGAAAAGACATGCCAGACGCAGTGATGTGCAGAAGCATTAATTTTCTGGCCTAGAATTCCGTGATTTCACTGGTTTCAAAGTCCCCAAATCACTGATTTGGTAACGCTTGTTTTTATTTAGAGAAGTTAAACTTGTAACATGGTATCTGGCTGTGGGACCAACTGGTCTAAGCTGGTGTTTGTGCTTCTACAAGCCTCTTTGTGCCTTCATCACAATCTATTCCATTATATTTTATTCCATTCTCCATCATGTACTTATCTGGCTTCCTCAAAAATACATCGATCCCATTCATCTGAACTATTCCATTTAATTGTGAATCCCACATTCTTTCAACTCTGAGTTTCTTCTGAATTTCTTGTATCCATGAGTGAGTCTCCTCTGAATGGATCCTGGGTTTGGAGTCACTTGCAAATGGAAACGTCCGCACTTATACTTTATTGAACCATTGTGTAATTTTACCATTTAAGTCTGACAAAAATACATTTTTCTGTGACTCGTGTAAAAAAGATTCTTTAATTCCTGAAGATTTCAAAACACATAACAGAACAGAACGACCAAATTATTTCTTTTTCAATACATTTGAGAACCATTGACCCCAAATAATTTGGTTAATAGTGCGTCCAACTTTGTGGCTAGACATCCAACGATTGGGAAGTATTTTCACCTGTACTTTCATTCCCACATCAATAACTTAATATTAGGAAACAAACACCTCAATGAAAAATCATAATCTAATATTTTAGGAATGACAGGTTTGAAGATCATATTGCAGGTCAAGTAGTTTGTTTCAGTTTCTGAGAGTTGCCAGGGAGAGGGCTGCAATTAACAGCCAGGGAACAGAGTCAGTGATAGGAACCAAAGACACTGACAAAGTCTTCCGAATATTTTTGCTAATTCTTTACTGTACTTCGAATAAGCAGTACTTATTCATTACTGTACTTTGACAACTTAGAGATAGATATCTCAGTTTTGGTTAGATAGAGCTGGGTGTCATCAGCATACATTTGAACATTGATATGTCACAAGATGATGTTATCATTAGACAGTATGTAACTGTATCATAAGGATAATATATAATGTCTTAGGTGGTCCTGATGATTGTCCATCATGTGATGATCAACCAAACCACAAATGAAGTGGGGTCCAGTGCAATCAATGATGCATCCCAATGATCAGATTCCTTGTGCGACGTCTTGTACAGGATCATCTGCTTTGAAATAGCAGTCCTGAGTTGTTCCTTCCGCTTTGTTTGTTTGGAGCATACAGTAGCCCTAAGTTCTGGCTTCACTATATTCTGTGGGTTCTGCAAATCAGTGTCAGTCCTATAGTTGAATGTAGTGTGTTCTGGTAGTAAAATAAGAAACTTGCAATTGTGTACCAATTTCACCCCCTGTTATCTTTCTCATTCCACCTTTCACAGTCTGAAATGCCCTTTCTTCCAAATTGTTTGTGGCTGATGATATGGAACTCTGCTCATATGCTCAGCTCCATTCCTTCTGAAGAACTTGATATCCATTATAATGGAATCCATTATAATGGAAGTAACTAGTAAAGTTGCTTCCATTATTCATCACAAGTAACTTTGGAAAGCTGTGATCATTTTCAACTCTGAAATCATTGTAAACGCATGCATAGCAATTATTTCTGTCCACTTTGAACATGCGTCTACTATGAACACAAGAAAATAAAAGCAGGAGTGCGCCACTCAGCCCCTTAAACCCAGCAATGATCATGGCTGGTGTACTCCAGGCTCTTCTCTTCTGTGCCAGGACCCCACAGCCCTCAATTTCCTGGCCTTTCAAAAGTATATCTACTTCCTCTTTAAATACCCCCTGTGATCCAGCCTCCACACCCTCTTGAGTTGAATTCCAGGGATTCCCCTCCTCTGCTATACGTTCCTATACAACTGCTGCCTAATCTTGTAACTATGTCCCTTCATTCAAGATTCTTCCACTAACAGAAACATCTCAACATCTACCCTGTCATGCCCCCTTAGGTTCTTATGTTTCAATAAGATTACACCTCGTTCTTCTAAACCCTAAAGAATATAGATCTAATTTCTTTAGCTGTTCAATTCTCTCATCCTAGGAATCAGTCCAGGTGATTGCTATGATAATTTTTCTTGTAAATGATTCTGCAAAATTCACGTAATTCCTTATGACATAGAAGGAGACCACTCAGCCATTGAGTTTATGCCTGCTCTCAGAGAAATCCATCAATCCCATTCTCCAACCTGTTCTCCCTGTAACTTATTCTCTCTTATCATGCCCATTAACCTTCCTGATGGACAATTTACAGTAGCCGATTAACCTACTAGTTAGCTTGTTTCTGGGATGCAGGGAGGAAACCAGAGAGGAGTATTGTCTACAGTTCTGGTCACTACACTACAGGAAGGATGTAGTAGCAATACCGAGAGTACAAAAGAGATTCATCAGGATGTTGCCTGGAACAGGGGGCTGTAGTTATAGGCAGAGATTGGATAGGCTGGGTTTATTCTCACTGGAATGTAGGAAGCTGAGGGGTGACCTTACTGAGGTTTATAAAATTATGAGAGACGTAGATAAGGTAGATGGTCAGAGCATTTTTTCCCAGGACAGGAGAGTCTAAAACTAGAGGACACAGGTTTAAAGTGAGAGGGGAGAAATTTAAAGGAGATCTGTGCGGTAGGTTTTTCACAGAGGGTGGTGGTTATCTGGAACAAGTTGCCAGAGGAGGTAGTAGAGGCAGATATAATTATGTTTAAAAGGCATTTGGACAGGTAGTTAGATAGGAAAGGCCTAGAGGGATATGGGCCTAATGGAGAGAAATGAGGTTAGCATAGAAAGGCATCACGGTTGGCATGGACGAGGTGGGCCTAAACGGCCTGTTCCTGTGCTGAAAAATTCTACGACTCTATACCTGGGGAAAAGCCGGGTGGCTCACTGGGAGAACGTGCAAACTCCACATAGATAGCCTTGGAGGCCAGAATTGAACCAGGTTTGCTGGAGCTATGAGGCAGTTGCTGCACCAATGTGCTGCCCTTGACTGTCTATGCTTGATCTTGGTTTGTCTGGCTGGGGCTTTGCAACTGCTTGTCTATTCGAGCTCACCAGATAAAACTTGTTTGATGTGAGGTATATGAAACTGCTTCAGAATAACTTCTTCCTTGTGATGGAACAATGTATCCAGATCTCCAAAGAACCACATCATTCTGGGTGCTTAGTCTTCCTTCTCTTGTAACCTGGTAACAATATGTCATCTTTATTTTTTTATTCCCATCCATTCTAGTTGCAGTTACATACTTGCCAAAAGAGCAGGGCCTTGTCTTTTTATGGTGGCAAGCCATTGCGTTATGACTAGAGTGCTTTCTATGTAGTTCAGTAATAATATAATCTTACTTGGTATTCGTGCACCAACTGAATACATCCACATTCTGATTGTCCCATCCACTCTTGTGCCCAGGGCACAGATGTATGCAAACGGTGTTAATGTCTGTCTCCTCACTTTATCTGAAGCAGTCTAAGGTTTCCCTGGGATTCACCAAAAATAGCCTGAAGGGGTTTGTGGTCTATGAATTTAGTAAAATTCTGGCCATACAAATAATTGTGGAATTTCTTCACTCTGTAGATTGTACCTAAACTTTGGTATTGGTATTGGTTTATTATTGTCACTTGTACCAAGCTATAGTGAAAAACCTGTCTTGCATACCGTTCGTACAGATCAATTGATTACACAGTTCATTGAGGTAGCACAGGGTAAAAACAATAACAGAATACAGAGTGAAGTGTCACAGCTACAGGGAAGTGCATTGCAGGCAGACAATAAGGTGCAAGGTCACAACAAGTTATATTGTGAGGTCAAGAGTCCATCTCATCGTCTAAGGGAACCGTTCAATAGTCTTACCACAGTGAGATAGAAGCTGTTCTTGAGCCTGGTGGTACGTGCCCTCAGGTTCCTGTATCTTCTGCCTGATGGGAGAGGGGAGAAGAGAGAATGACCCAGGTGGGTGGGGTCTTTGATTATGCTGGCTGCTTCACCAAGGCAGCGGGAGGTAAAGACAGAGAGAGGACTTTCTTTGTCCAGTTGTGAGTAGCAATGCTGTGGTTTGGAAAGAGAACTTGATGCAAAACCAACCAGTTGCTTATCTTCATCCGCCATATGGTGGGAGAAAACTACTGCTGTAAGGTACCACGTCATAGGACAGCAGCAACAGCTTTGCTGGATGATGCTGAACAAGAACTCCATGGCAACTGCTTCATTTCTTGGAACACAGCTTGTTGTTTCCTTGTCTACTTTCAACTTGTCCTGTGATTTGACAACTCCTGTAAAAGTCCTAATACTTTGATTAAGATGGTAGGAAATGCTCACAGTAGTTGAGGAGTCCTAAATAGACCTTCACCTCTGTCAGGTTAGTCGGATTACATGCACTCAACATCGCTTTATCCTTGGTCTCCAGGTAAAGTCCTTCAGCATCTATCATAACCAAGCTAAACTCTCTCTGCAGCAGCAAAGACAGAGTTGCCATTCAGCCATTCTCAGAACAGGCAAAATATGCCTTCTGGATTCTCCTTTGTTCCTGCTTTGTCTGTCCAGACAACGAGATGTCATCTAAATAGCCTCCTACAGCACGAAACTTATCCATTGACCTCTGCAAAATGTTTGGAGCTGATGCTATTCCAAATCCAAGTGTGTTGTATTGGAACAGTCCAGGCTGAGTGAGTATTAATCATTGTGTTTTATTTTGAACCTTTGCTTGATTTGATCTGCTGCTTAGTATTTGACATGGCTATGAAGAGCAAATAAATCATCAGTCCACTGTCTACAGGACCACTGTTTATTGTTTCATTCATCGTTATCTTATAAGTCTTATGGTGCCATCTGTCTTCACTACAAGAAGGATTGAAGTGGCCTAATCAAATAACTCAAATAGATTAATAATACCTTTTTGATATCCCTCCAGGTCTTCCCCAACACTTTTCTTTATGCTGTAAGGTACAGGTTGTTCTATCCTTGTGGCCTTGATCCTTTCCCCAGGGTAGATGCAAGTCAAGGCAGACAACTCTTTGAGCTTCACAGAACACCCAGCCAATGTTGCTTATATGGAGACACAAGAAACTGCAGATGCTGGAATCTAGAGAGAAAAACAAACTGCTGGAGGAACTCAGCGGGTCAGGCAGCATCTGCAGAGGGAAATGGACAGTTGACATTTCGGGTCAAGATCCTTCACCTGGACTGAAAGAGTAGAGGGGAGATAGCCAGTATAAAGAGGTGAGGGGAAGGGGTGGGGCAATAGCTGGCTAATGATAGGTGGATCCAGGTGAGGAGAGGTGATTGGCAGATGGAAGAGGGAAGGGTGGAAATAAACATAGGCTGAGTGGTGATGGATGTGGACGCAAAGGACTGAGATGATGGAATCTTACAGGAAAGGAAGGTTATATGTTGCTTATATCCTGCTCACACATAAGCAACACTGCAGAATCAGTGTCAATTTCTATGCCAACATACAAAAAGATTTGGTAGCCTTTTGACTTAGTCTGTAAAAGCCATCTAGGTCACCACTTTCTTCATCTAGTTCATGTGTTTATTGCTCCTTATTATTCTTCCCAAAAGGTTTTGTAATGTTTGGTTACTCAGGTTTGCCATATTCTTGGTTTGCTTTCAAGCAAACTGTTGACAAATATTATTTTAACACCACAATTATGGCAAATAGACCCCTATGTCTGCAATAACTCAAGTCTACTGCCTGTTAAACTTGTACATTTGAACTATAGTGCTGGGAGTGGTGGGACACTCATGCTATTCAACTAGTTCATGTGACTTGTCTCCTAACTTGGCTGGAGGCAAACAAGGATGTTTTAAAATCAATGTGTGTATCTCAGCACATAGAGGTGCAAGTAAAATGGATTTTCCTTTCCCTCATGCAGTGTCATGTGGATAGACAAGAATAGAAACAGGCAAGGAGAGTCCCATACACTTGCAATGAGGGGCTTGGTGGGGGTGGTGAAATTCAGATAACCATTTAACAAGAACTACAAAATCAATGGGGTCAATATTTGTACCTTATATAAAGTCAGCCATGGTGGGTTGAGTGTCTTCTCTACTCACCTTCCTAGGGCAGTTAACATAATGTTTGAGGCACTCTCATGAGTTGAGCCAGAGAGAGGCAGCATAAATCAGGGTCCCCTCTGACTCCTGGCCGAATTGGAAGAATGAGAAATCAGGTGGGATGACCTCAAGTTAAAGGCAGTCTGCATCATTTTCAGTGATGGTTTGTGGAAAGTGATTTTCTAAGGAAGAAGCAGGAACCACTACTTAACTTAGTGGCCCCCAAATGATCAGATGTCATTCAAATAGTTATATAAATACAACTCTTTGTGTTGCTATATAGTGCCTTGTAATTGAGATGTATACTCATCGAGTTCACTTGTTTTAAGTACCTAGAAGGAAATAAATTATTACTGCTTTGGCCTGTGGCAATCCACTCCTGTCAGCTAAACTGATGATATTAACATCAGAAGCTGTTGTGTGTGTCTCCTCAGATGCAGAGGGGGCTGAGATGCGAGAAGCTATGATGGAAGCAGTTTATATCACCGTGACAGGAACAGCAAAAGAGAATCAGAAAGGCTTATTTGTCACCAAGCTGAAAGAAATAATGGATGCCACAATGCTGCAGCCCTAAGCAAGGGAATATGTGGATCTATTGATTCTGCAAAGTAAACAGACCAATCTTCATATTGTCCCAAGAAGAACACGATTGCAACATGGTTAGGCAGAGAATCAATTTCCAGCTTTTCCAGAGAACTGACAGATCAGTGACTATAATTTCTGAGAAAGTCCATAGAAATCAAATAATTCTTAAGTGCAACAAATCATTTACAGAGTCATACAGCAGAGCAACTGGTCCTTTGGCCCAACCAGTCCACGCCAACCAAGATGCCCATTCAACCTAGTCCCATTTGCCAGCGATTGGCCCATAACCTAAACCTATCCTATCCATGTATCTGTCCAACCATCTTTTAAAAGTTGTCATAGCACCTGGCTTAACCACTTCCTCTGGCAGCTCATTCCACATACATACCACCCTTTGTGTAAAAAAAGTTGCCCCTCAAGTTCCTATTGATCTTTCCCCTCTCATCTTAAACCTATGCCCTCTTGTTATTGATCCTCAGTCCTGGGAAAAGGATGAGTTCATTCCCCCTATCTATGCCCCTCATAATTTTATACACCTCTATAAGATCATCTCACAGTCTCCTATGCTCCAAGGAATAAAGTCCAAGCCTGTCCAACCTCTCCCTATAACCCAGTCTCTCAAGTCCTAGCAAAATCCTTGTAAATCTTTTCTGCACTCCTTCCAGTTTAATAACATCTTTCCTATAGCAAGGTGACCAAAACTGATCCAAGTGCTCCAAGTGCGGCCTCACCAGCATCTTGTACAACTGCACCATGACCTCCCAAAATCTATACTCATTGTCCTGACTGATGAAGGCCAGTGTGCCAAAAGCCTCCTTCACCTCTTTATTAAGTCCTTTGCAAAGAAACTCACTAAACTGCCTCCTGAAATGTCCTCTTCTTTCTGAAGCCAGAAATACAGCAATTGTCTGAAGAGAAAGCAGTTAATGGGAATAGTTTACTTTGCACTCTGCAAATTTCTTGGTTTACTTGCGCTCCTGCAGGCAATGTTTGGCAGAGTTTCTTGGGCCTAAATTATCAAATGAGTCCAGGCTGGCACAGGTGATCAATGACGTAACTGAATAGATTGGGTTAATGCAAAATAGAACAGCTTAAGTTGTCTGGGCCTTCAGCTCCTAAGTTCCGTATTTCTCTTAAATGTAACTTAGCTATTTCCTTAACTGATTTACAAGGTAGGAAATTCTACATTCCAACTCTTTTATTTTATGACCTCTGGTTTAGAACTCGCCTACACATTTACACTGTACAACCTTCTATGTTGACTCAATCGAATCCCTTTTTGCTTCCATCTTCAATTTTCTTTGTTTTGGGGAAAAGAGCCCCAACCTTGAGGACAGAGGATGACACCCACCCTTCCAGAATGTATGGAAAGTAGGTGGTGCAGTGTGTTAGATGCTGTTTTAATTTTGAGACCTGGTTGAAACTCAGCCAAAAGTAATGAAATTAAATACCTTTTTGATGCTGTAAGAGTTATATGTGAAATGCATTGAAGATATTTTGATCTAGCACTAGTGCATGCAAGATCATGTTATATCACAATGCATGGTTGGGAAGAGATGTGTGAGTTGTATAAAGAATGAACATGCTAAAGAGTGGAGATGCACAGGACAGGGTGATGCTCTGGATATTTCATACAGTAGAGGTACACTTTAGATACAAATTGCCAGAGGAATGTATGGATCATCTGCTTATAACCTCTGACTAGAGATACTGGAGACACAAGACTTCTCAAAGTAAAACACACTTTTCCTTAGTTTAAAGCACATAAAAGTTCTGCACACGGAAGTCTCAAAGAACCATGGGACACAGAAGGGTGCTCTTTACCCCAGAGTGCATGTCTTAATCTTTGGAAAGATCCATTCAATCAATTACGCTCTTTCCCCATGAAACCTACAAATTATTCCTCTAAGTAATTATCCAATTCAGCTTTGAAAGTTAATATTAAACAATCATTTACCACATTTTCAGCATCTAATCTAAATCACATCAACTCTCTCCTTAAAAAAAATGCAGAGTTTACACTTTCTCCTCTTAGACTGAGAAAACAGCACTTGCTTGAGCAAAACCATAACATAATTAATTCCCAACCACAGCAGATGGATTTGAACACTGCAAGGTTTGATTGATTAGCACAGGAATGGAGTCCACATCTGCATTCAGTCCTTACAAAGTGGTTGTTGAACCTGGTGATTGACAGATCTGACTCTGATGCAGTATTGTTTTTGATGAGCAAACTGCAAGGTTGAAATCACAATTTGCAGTTAAGCAATGAAGTGGGTTTGCCCTCCAACTAGGAGGACATTGGTCATAAAGCAAAAATCTGCGGACGCTGAAAATCTGAAAGAAAAAGGGAAATGCTAGAAATGCTCAATAGGTTATGCAGCATCTGTGGAGGGAGAAACAGGGTTACAGTTTCAGACTGATGACCTTATCAGCTAGGAAGGGTAGAGAGAACAAAAGCCTTGTCTATGATAGAATCAGAATCAGGTTTATTATCACTGACATATGTCGTGAGATTTGTTGTTTTGTGGCAGCAGTATAGTACAAGACTTAAAAATTACTGTAAGTTACCAAAAAAAATGAATAGTGCAAAAGAGGAATAATGAGGTAGTGCTCATGGGTTCAAGGACCATTCAGAAATCTGAAGGCAGAGGGGAAGAAGCTGTTCCTGAAACGTTGAGTGTGGGTCTTCAGGCTCCTGTACCTCCTCCCCAATGGTAGTAATGTGAAGAGGGCATGTTCTGGAACGTGAGGGTCCTTAGTAATGGATGCCATCTTCTTGATGCATTGGCTCTTGAAGATGTACTCGATGGTGGGGGGGGGGGGGGGGGGGGTTGTGTCCGTGATGGAGCTGGCTGAGTCTACAACCCTCTGCAGCCTCTTTTGATCCTGTGCATTGGAGCCTCCATACCAGGATGCAGCCAGTCATGTCCTCCACCATACATCTGTAGAAATTCGCAAGAGTCTTTGGTGACATACCAACTCTTGTCAAACTCTTAATGAAGTAGAGCTGCTGGCGTGAGAGAATGATGGAAGCTTTTAAGTGCAAATGATCTCTCTGCAGGAGATGTGAAATTGTTGAATTCACTCTTGTGTCATCTGTGTTGCAGGGAAACCATGGTTAAGGTAAAGGGAAGACATCTTGGAAGCACTGGTGTGGAACATTTCATTAGAACAGTATGATGGAACCAGAGGAACTAGAAAAATGGAATACTCACAGGAAACAGAGTAGGAGGAGGTGTAGTCAAGATAAGGTGGGAGTATGTAGGCTTGTAATGGGAACTTGTTGTAAGCTATTACCTGAGATTGAGATAGTGAAGAAGGGAAGGAAGAGTCTAAGGTGGATCACGTGAAAGTGAATGCAGGGTGAAGTTGAAACACAGTCATCAATGCACAGTGAGGAAGAAGCCCTGGGTAGGACTGAAGCAAGGAGTATTCCATGTATCCCACAAAGAGACAGGCATAGTTTGGTCGTATGTGGGTTCCTATAGCTAGGGAATTGATTTGAAGAAAATGTATGGAGTTAAAAGAGAAGTTGTCAATTGAGACAACAGACAGGTGAAGGAGGACGTTGGTATAGGAGGACTGGTTGGGCTTTGTTCAAGGAAGAACCGCAGGCCCCTCAGGTTATTTTGGTCTTAGATGAAGGGATTGGTAAAAATAAGCAGCTTGAGGCCAGGAAACTGGAAACTTTCAACATGGGGGAGGGCATCAGAGATGTCACAAATGTAACTGGGAAGATACTGGTAAGGGGAGAAAGAACAAGAGCCAACACAAGAAGAAGTAAGTTCTTTGGGGCAAAACCAGACTGAAACAATAGGTCTACCAGGAAAGTCTTGATTGTGGATCTGGGGAGAAGGTAGAAGAATGGCTGGGGAACTATGAAACTGGATGCTGTAGAAGCAAGATCACCAAATAAATGAGGTCAGTGACCGTCTGGGTGACAATCACCAGTGGTGGGATCAAGGTTTCGAGGAAGGTATGAGGAGGTGTTAAAGAGCTGGTCTTCGACCTCTGCAAGGTAGTTGTCAGTTTGCCAAACAACAACAGCAGCACTGTCCTTGTCAGTAGGCTTGATGACAGCTTGGGGGAATGTAGCAAGTTCAGAAGGGGCAGATTACAATGAGGAAGCCTAGTGGAAAAATTGAGATGGTCAATATCACATTGACAGTTAGTGTCAAGCAGATCTAGAGTGGGTAAGAAGCTAGAGGGAGGAGTCCAGGTTGATGGCAAATTCTGAACATAGGAGAAAGAGTTCACAGACTGGGGTGAAAACTTGTGGAAAATAAATTGGCATGGAGATAAAGACATACTGGGATGGGGTCATTAAAAAAATGAAATGGATGGCTCTGCTGAGGATCGTTCTGGATTAGAGAGGGAAAGATCAGAAAAGAAAGTGAAAACACTACAAGGGTCATACTGGAGTCAGAGACAAATTCAGAGGAAAGTTTGGCGGGGGGGGGGGGTAGGAGGTCTATAGAAGTATTACAATTCAAGAGTAGTTGAACTTTGCAACTTTTGGAAAAAATCTACCGATGAAATACTGAAAATAGAGTTGAGATAGAGTGGATTGGTACTTTTGGAGAGGGAGGTCAAGAGCATCAGAACCATGTAGTTAGAAAACAAACATGCTTAAAATTGCAGAGAAGCAGATAATGGGGTGAACAAAGGGTATGTTTCCGATAGGGTGGAGACAAAGAGAAACAGTAATGCAAATAGTGGTGCTGCTGGCTGACAGAGCATGGTGAAGGCTTGTTAATTGCAAATGAACTGTCTGGACAAGATGTAAATAGTGGGAACTGAATGAGGGCAGAGGGAGAGAAAGATGCGGAAACTATGAGATAAAGAACATTGCAATTGTTGGAAATCTGAAATAAAAGAGAATTCTGAAAAGGTTGGAATGTCGTCTCTACTCACACCGAGATATGATCACAGGCTGTTGGTGCCTGATGCATACATAGGGTTTCAATCATTCCACCAAAGTTTTTGATCTTCTATCTGAAGGCTGTGGAGTATTTTTAAGAGGCTGGTGCAGCAAGTGCCCAGTCTGTGTTACTGAATTCCAGTGCCTGCATTTCATTGTCTGTCTGTGAATAAATAGGTATTTTATTCTCTGTAGGTTGGGCACAAGGTTAATTTAGTGATCATTTGACAGGCATTCAGGATAGATTTCTTCATAGAAGGCTACACTGGAATACTAAGCTTAACAAATCTATTTCAAACAATTTTATGGAGCAGTAACTCACTGATTCATGAGTAAACCTTGCAGTTCTACTTCTTAAGTTTATTATTTGAGGATGTTAAGTAACTATCTTTACAATTTCTTCTATGATTCTATCATCAAGTAGACATTGCAGTCCTTTAAATAGCTGCAGCAATGCGACAATATTCTTCCTCCACAGGAAGGATGCTGAGTGGGCATGCAATAACTGTCAATATTTAATTAAATGGAAAAGCACAAATTCTGTCTGGGTCCAGTTGGGAGAACATCCAGCTCTGCATTATTCCTGCTGCTAACTTGCCAGAAGAGAATTTTGTAAAAGTACTGAATTTCCATTGTTGAAAATAAACCTATTACTGGAGGTGAGAAAATAATTTTGAGTCCATTAATGGTAAGTGATAACACTGTGGTTAATTTGTGATGGCCATTGACTGAATATTTTAATTTCTGTCAAAATGAAATAAAATTATCCAGTTGATTTATCCTGTTATTGTTAACTATGATATAAATTCAAGCCCCTACCCTGATGAATAAACCAGAACTGGGCACAGTTGGGATTATGAATGCTGAGATGAGCATTTCAACGTAAAACCACAATATCTGCCTCCTAGCAAGAATTGATTGGTGTGAACTTAAGGAGATAAACATCGGAGGAAAATGCAGGTGTTATGGATGGGTCTGGACTCAGAAACTCACCTCAGACCACACCCCCGACCCACCCAACTTCAACCCCATCCAGCCCATCACTACTTCATGACCTCTCAGTATCCAAGCTATCTGACTCAAAGTATTGAGAAGAAAGATTTGCCTGTAGCTTTTAAGGTATGAACACTCCCTCGTCCTACTTCTCAAGCGCCATGAAGTTTTTCCTCACTCCTTCTTCCCATCCCCAAGAAATTGATACAACTGATAAAATTAAATTCTGTGTTGCTGTGAGCTCAGTGTTTAGCTTCACACCTGCAATGTCATCCTCCTGTGAAAAATAGTAAAATTTTACAAAAGTGGATAAAAAGAGCATAAACAGAAACAAAAACTGTAAAAATACGTCCTGAAATATGTTTCAAGAAGACAAATAGTAAGAGGCAATCAGTTTTGATCTTACCCTCCAGAGCTATATTTTCCCCCTGCAAAGAGGGGGAAAGTTAAAGTAGTTCATTCTTTACATAAAACACTGGATATACTGGAAAACAAATATACTTCCCTCTCAGAGAATACTTAAATTGTTAATAAAAATAGAAAGTATTGGTATTACTCAGCAGGAATAACACTTAATAGGGTAGCTTTTCTGCGGTTACTGTTTGTGGTATGAGGAGTGTTTGATGGCTCTGGGCCTGTACTCACTGGAATTTAGAAGGATGGGGGGGGGGGGGCGGGTCTCATTGAAATCTACGAATATTGAAAGGCCTGGATAGAATGGACGTGAAGAGGATTTTTCCAACAGTGGGAGAGTCTAGGACCAGAGGGCACAGTCTCGGAGTAGAAGGATGTCCCTTTAGAACAGTGATGAGGAGGAATTTCTTTAGCTGGAAGGTGGTGAATCTGTGGAATTCATTGCCAGAGACGGCTGTGGAGGCCAGGTCATTGGGTATATTTAAAGTGGAGGTTGATAGGTTCTAGATTAGTAAAGGCATCAAAGGTAACAGGGAGAAGGCAGGAGAATGGGGTTGAGAGGGGAAAAATAAATCAGCCATGATCGAATGGTGGAGCAGACTCGAAGGGCCAGATGGCCTAATTCTGCTCCTATGTCGTATGGTCTTATGGTTATCATTGTATTTGTGTTGCAAATTCTGTAATGGACTGTAAGTAATAAAGCAAGGCACATCAGATGATGTAAAAACAGGTTAAGGAAACAATCAACTGTAACACAGTGAACTTGGAAGGAGCTGTACGAAAGATCTTAAGCCACTATCAACTTGTCAACAGAAATGAGTTTTGTCTGACCAACATTTCAAGATTTACCCGTGTCTACCATTTAACACACAGTCTACCACAACTCCTCATGGCTTGTGATACATTGCTGGATATTTGACCTCATAGCCTGCCTTCACTGTCAATTTCTATCATGTTGTCACTTTCATATGGTTCAACCCTGACTCTTCTCATCACTTCTTTGACTTCTTCATAGCAGTTTCAAGAGGTAGGTCAGCAATCAGTATCCATTACAAACCATGGATTCTGACTGCTATCTTCACAAACTTTCTCCCACCCTACTTCCTATTCCATTCCTGTCATACATATGCATAAGTGTATTTTAGGAACTATGTACCACGCTGTATAACTTTGATACATTATTGTACCAGACACTGCTGTTTAGCTGAACGTTGCCACTTTCAATAAGGAATGTTCTGTTGCTAGCTCTGTTATTTACCTGTGCAACAGAAAAGAGCCTTCAAATACTATCCTTGCACTTGGAGTACTGTGTACTGTTTTGATCCCCTGTTATAGGAAAGATGTGGTTAAGCTGGAAAGAGTGCAGAAAAGGGTTACAAGGATTCTGCCAGGACTAGAGGGCCTGAGTTACAGGGAAAGGTTGGCTGCAATTTTTGCTTTATTCCTTGGAGCATAGGAGAATGAGGGGTGATCTTATAAAGGTTTATAAAATCATGAGGGGCATAGATAAGGTGAATGGTAGCAGCCTTTTCCCCAGGGTAGGGGAGTCCAAAACCCCAGGGTAGGGTATAGATTTAGGATGAGAGGGAAAAGAATTAAAAGGGACTTGAGGGGCAACTTTTCACGCAGAGGATGGTGAGTATATGGAACGAGCTGCCAGAGGAAGTGATTGAAGCAGGTACAATACTATCGTTTAATAAGCACTTAGATAGGTACATGCAGGGTGAGGCTTAGAGCGATAATGGGCCGAACAGAGGAAATTGGGACTAGATGGGTGGGCACCATGGTCGGCATGGACTCGTTGGGCCGAAGGGCCTGTATCCATGCTGTATTGCTCTATGAGTCGATGACTGGCATCGAGTCTGGGATTTGCTGCATGAGGGAGTAGCAGGATAATGTAGCAGAATGCAAAGAAAATAGAGAACGGATTCTTTAAACAGAGAAATGATGATGGTAGGTAATTTGTCAGAATCATTGGTGAGCTTGAAAGATATGAGCAGACTCAGCCCATTCCCTGTATGTAGAACAAGTAGAAATATTCTGGAGGGCAAGTGATATCATTAATGTCCTGGGTGAGGGCACAGAAGAGAGGAACATGGTCTTGCTGATGGCTGTAGTCAATCTGCTGGTGCCACATATGTCTTGTAAGAGATCATAATTAAAACCTTGAAGGGACACTTTCCATCAGAGACTTGTGAGGGCTACATGTTTGGCACTTGCAATAAAGGACAATAGAAAATGGTTGATTATTACACAGTCAGGCAAAAGACACTGGCAAAAAAAACTTACAGACCTTTATAGATTGAGCATTGCAGAATTTCTTTGTGTGAAGACTGGCAAATGTGAGAATTGGCTAAACTACTTAATATGGAGGACTTAATTTACGAGGGAGTATGCTACATGGCCACCAGTATGGAAATTAAGAATGTGAGGCAGTTTCAGGATTCTGGAATGTGAGAATTGAACAAGTAAAAGAAAGGATATTAATGGCATGGTTCCCTTCTTTGTCCACAGTGTCAGATCATGCACTTACAGGAAGTGACTTTGGTAGGAAATTCTTGAGTCACAGGGTGCAAGAGGTAGGAAAGAGCAGTGCCATTCCACAGGCACACCAGGCAGCCCCAAGAATTAATGGTTTCATTTATTACTGTGAGCATTGGCATACAGCACTTTGGTAACAATAAGGGTACAGTTATAATAAATGGTCATCCAATAATTAGTATGAATGTCGATCACTTGTTAATAGATCACAGTGTATATGAGCAGTTATTCAGCGCAACTCCAATGATAAGCTGTGGTATTGTTCAAAAAGTACCCGGGGAGATTTTGGAGACACCTGCAGAAATGTTATGCAGTGTCCTGTACAAGAGGATGAAGAGAATGCTGCCAGTAATTGTGGCCAATTGCATGGGATTACTGATACTGATGGGGACTGCCCACGGGTAATACATCTCGATTGGGTGGTGATTCACAGTGTTAGTAAGCTTGCAGTGAGCTTGCAAGAGGCGTAAAGGCTCACATGCACATTCATCTGGAAGCCAAACCCATTTATTGTCAGGCTGCAGTGGAGGAGAAGCTGTGAAAGATATAACAGAGAGGAGTGTCAGTCAGAGTCCAACACATTAAGTGTGCAACTCTTTGGTGTGGGTCTACAATTTAGATAATAGTGTCATTAAATGTGGTCTATGAAATAGTTGTTGATGATGGGCAGTTTCCCAGAAGAATCAATACATACTAACAGCTGTCTGCCCACACCAAACTCTCATGTGGGGTTGTCACCCCAAAGATCTTCCAGTTAATAATGGATGAAATATTGCAAGGAGCCCCAAGGATAATTATGATGATATCCTTATTGCCATGGAGATTAAACAGAAATACTTGCAGCTGCTGGGGATGGTACACTGCAGGTTACAGAAGCAGAATCTATAGCTTAAATGGAAAAAGTATGCTCTTATGTAGCCCAGTTTCTTTTTATTTGGAATGGAGAATTGAAAAGAGAGGGTAGAAGCTTATCCAAGAATAAATGATGATTGTGTTGAATACAAAAGTTATTCAACTTTGTTCCCAAGAACATAAATAGAAACAGAAGTAGGCCACGTCCCATTGCGGCTGATCTTTTGTATCAGACCCTCTTTCTTGCACTAGCCCCATATCCTTCAATTCCCTTAATAACTAAAAAGTTATAGATCTCTGCCTTGAATATACTCAGCAGCAGAGCATCTACAGCCCCCATATGTAGAAAGTTCAAAAGTATACTACCCTTTGGGTAAAGAAAGTTTATTTTCACCTCTAACATAAATGCAACACACAAAAGTCCTGCAGAAACTCAGCAGGTCAGGCAGCATCTATGGAGGGAAATGAATAGTCGACGTTTCGGACCGAGACCCTTCATCGGGATTGGAAAGAAAGAGGGCAGAAGCCAGAATTAAAGGGTGGGGGGAGGGGGAGGAGCATAAACTGGTGGATGATAGGTGAATCCAGGTGAGAGGGGAGAGGTAGGTAGGTGGGGGAGGGGGGTGGAAGTAGGAACGATGTGAGAAGCTGGGAGGTGATAGGTGGAAGAGGCAAAGTGCTGAAGAAGATGGAATCTGATAGGAGAGGACAGTGGACCATGGAATAAAGGGAAGGAGGTGGGGAACCAGAGGGAGGAAGGTGTGGGTGATGGGCAGGTCGCAAGGGTGGGAGAGGGGAAAGAGAAGGAGTAATGGGGCCAGAAGCTTAAGGGAAAATGATGTTGATGCTGTCAGGTTGGAGACTACCAAGACGGAATATAAGGTGTTGTTTCTCTAATCTGCTTCTAGCAGTAGAGGAAGCTGCGGACAGACACGTCGGTGTGTGGGAATGGGAAATGGAATTAAAATGGCTGGCAACCGGGAGATCCTGGCTGTTACGGCAGACGGAGAGAAAGTGCTCCTTATTTTGAGATTTTGAATTCTGGTTTAGACCCCTTATCATGGGGAAACATCAATCCTACTTCTACTCTGTCAAACCCCCTCAGAATTTTGAATGTTTCAATAAGATCACCACTCATTTTTCTAAACCCTGAGAGTATAGGCCAGTCTGCTTTATTTCTCCAATGTGATAAATTCTCCATTCCAGGAATTAGTCTGGCGGACCTTCACTGTGCTCCTTTTGTTGCAAGTATATCCTTCCCTAGGCAGGGAGAGCAAAGTTGTATACAGGATTTCAGGTGCAGTCTCACCAGAGCCCTATTAACAGACTGTCCTTGGGTTATGTCCCCAGAATATTATTAAATTCAGAAGTCCAACATATGCACATACATTCATTCCTACAAACGGCATAATTAGTTTCCTCTCTCTCTCCACTTTCAGAAATTGTTCTTTCTTGTCAGTCTTATGTGCTTTTGATGCCATTCATTACAATACTGTGGAGGTAAGGTTACCATAATGAGTGATTTTTGTGTATTTTCTGACTTACATATGAAATCAACTTATGGATGTCTGTAAAAACGAAATTCATTTGTTACCTGGGGACAGCTTGTAATTGAAACAAGATGTCTCTTTTTACTTGCCTTCCTAATTACTTGCTGTACCTGTGTATTTACTTTCTGTGAGTCATGTGCAAGGATATCCAGGTCTTCTTAACGCCCATCTACTTCACTATTTAATAAAAGTCTGCATTTATATTTATCCTACCTCAATTTTTTTACCTTTTGTTTTATCTGCCGTATCCTTGTCCATTCACTCAACCTGTCCATATCCCCCTGAAGTCTTTCTGTATCCTCCACACAGTCTTGTTACCATCAAGCTGTCCATTTTCAGGAAGCATATTTATTACAATCGATTTTCCCCATCCACCATCCATATCACTGACATAGATCATGAACAGTTGAAGGCCCAGTACCAATTCCTCTTGCATTCCATGAGTCACAACAAGAATGACACATTTATTCCTACAATTTGTTTTCTGTCCATTAACCAATCCTCAAAAAACACCAGCAAACTACCTCCAATAGCATGCACTCTAATTTTGTTTAATAATCTCTTGTGTGGGACCTTATCAAAAACCTTACAGAATTTTCTGAGACTGAAGCTGGCAGGATAAGTAAGAGCAAACCAATTGATTTA